>NC_140952.1:102989661-103698411 GCF_014529385.1 Adiantum capillus-veneris
CACACGCTAAAACACGAGAGAGAGAGAGAGAGAGAGAGAGAGAGAGAGAGAGAGAGAGAGAGAGAGAGAGAGAGAGAGAGAGAGAGAGAGAGAGAGAGAGAGAGATGGTGCTCGGGCTGCTTTGAAGTGTATCGTTAATGATCAAGCAAACATAAATATATATATGTAAGAAAGAGAGAGAAGGGGGAAGGGGGTGCTTGTTGCACGAATGCCTTCTTACAAATCTGTCATGACCAATCAAAGTGAGATTAGTATTTGTTCAACATAGCCTGAGTACATTACACCACAACACATCACAAGAAAAAAGCCACCCCAATCACTGTCTTAAGGCCAGGGGAGTCCTCTCCACCCTATCGCCCTCTTACAGCATGTGGGATTTATGGCTAAATTGATAACAATACCCGAAGACAAGATATCAAGAACTTAAATAAAACACCAAGACACTTACACATCATTATTGTCCATGACTTCACGTTGGAAGGGAGACAAGGTATCCATGCTTAGTCCAAATTCACCCTCCTTGATTCAGCAAATGTTGGGCTTACACTAGTAGGAGAAATGATAGATTTCCTACCCTCAATTTAATGATCCCTCTCTCTTACAATGGCATAGAGTTCCCTTGCTAATCACCCCTAATACAACACATACATATGCCTAATGCCAATGAGATTCCACTCAAGAGCTCCTTCTCAAGAGGTTGAGCTTGGCTTCTCAAGCTATAGCATAGTGCTCTTTCTTCTCCCCCCCTTTTTGTGCTAGCTACACCCTCCTTTTATAGAAATTTTGAAGGCTAGGGTTACTCCTCTAACCATGGTTGGGTTAGATTTTCAGCAATTTATCTAATTTCTTTTGCTTGTAATTATCAAGAAGTTGGTAGGGAAAGAGAGAGGAGAGAAATGGAGGTGATAGGACTTTTCATAGTGGGTTAGTGTTAGTAGAGTTAGTATTAATTTACAAATGGAATTGGATATTTACAATGGCAGTATCCATGTAGGATACAAATAAGGAAGAAAAACTCTTAAGAGGTAAGAAAAGGTGGATTTCTTACAAGGTTGATGCTCCAAGTGTCTTGAGTAGGGCCAATTTTGACGCTTGTTGACGATCCACTAGCTTTGACGGTACATTTTTTCTCCACTCTTGACCTTCCTTGAGAGACAAGGTAATTGGAGCTGAGTAATCAACCACCATGATGCTGTCTTTTAAGAGAAGAGGCTGAATTTTGTGGTTTTTTTGATAGATATGGGTAATTTGGAGGTGGAAAAATGAGACTAGGTGGTCAATTTTGGAATGGAATTGTGTGTGGGAGGTATGAGTTCACCATGGTTTCTCTTATTCTTCAAGGTTGAGGAGAAGGTGAGTAGGGTGCAGAGAGGAGTGGTGAGAGAGGTGGGGATGATGAGTGGAGAAGTGTGTGTGAAAGAGGAAAATGATAAAGTGGAAGAGAGAGTGTGGCTGCATTGCATGGGAAAACTGGGGTCCACTAATAAAATCATAGCTCACAGCTCGTAGCTCAAAAAAATATGAAAACATTTGAGGCAAAAGTTCAGCCCACGAGCTACAACTTTTGTTTGTATCACCTTTTCAAATTCGGAGAGCAATTGAACTTTAAAAATTCAACCAAACCGACCGTTTTTTTCCATTGCACAAGGTCCTTGTGGGGTCCTTCTTTGGATGATTTCTTTGAATACCTCCAAGAGTGAGCCCTCCATAGTGCATCTATGCATGCCACCTACCCTTGACCTTATTTGGTAGGTCTGTAATTGAAGATATTGTTGAGATCATGATATAAGTGAATAGTATAACTAAGAAAATCAAATATTGAGGGGTCTAAAAATTATGTACATGTCAAATATAAATAATATAAGTGGAAAAAATATAAAGGGGTCAAAAGAAATCTCTCTCATTATGAGGCTACCATAAAAAGATAAATATTTTTGGTGTTCTAATTTTATAGAAAAAAAACAAAATAGATGTAGGAAGGGAAAAATCACGATAGTGAAAAAATATACACATAAATAAAACTAGTTTTTTTTGGATTTTTGTTGGGGTGGAGTTACACCAAATATAAGAGAAGCTTACATGAAAATATTTCTATATGGAATAAAGAGTATGAAAAATGGTAAGAAAAATTGTGGTAATGGTGAGGCAATGTACAGAGCATAAATAACACACACCTAGGTAGAAATATTTAAATAAATACCAAAATAATTATGAAAAAATCTTTTATTTAGGCCCTATATACAAAGAATTATTTACATACACATGGGCCATAATTTACTTATATTTTTTATATTTTTTATTTTTTTGGATCAACTAGCCCAATGACTAGCTAATTGAGGGTTTTTTATTTCAGTAAGGAGATATGGGAAAAGTCCCCTAACTCACACGCACCTATATACAGTGAAAGGGTGAGGGTAACCACAGTGTTTGAGTGATTTGATAGGGTGAGATAACTCACTATGGCAATTACAGAGAGCCGAAAAATGGCTATCACTGCAAAAGAGAAGAGTGGTGCAAAAGGCCCGCAAATTTACACTGGTAGGTGTGGATCTCATGAACTATGGGCGTGACGGAGTGCTTAGAAGGGTGCTATACAAAGAGGAGATAGGGATGGTGCTGGAGCAATGCCATGAAGAGAGCGGACACTAGGGAAAAGACCAGGTTCTGTTTCGAGTGCTTAGAGCAGGATTTTGGTGGCCTTCCATTGTAAAGGACGTGCATTTCTGGTGCAAGACGTGCCACGAGTGTCACACTATAGGTGAAAGACGACTGGTAGCGGAGTCACAGGGTGCCATCATCGCACAAAGCGCTTTCGAGAAGTGGGGTGTTGATGCTATAGGCCCTCTCCCAAAGTCTACAAGTGGTAAGAAGTACGTGGTGGTAGCCATTGACTACCTTACAAGGTGGGTCGAGGCCAAAGCAGTGAAGGAAGTCAATGCTAGTGTGGTGGCTCAGTTTGTGTTTGATAATATATGTTGCCGTTTCGGTGTTCCATGGGTATTAATTTCTGATAGGGGTCAGGGGTTTAGAAGCAAGCTCGTGAGCGCACTAGTGGAAAAGTTGAAGATTCAACACAGGTTTTCCTCACCCTATCACCCCCAATGCAATGGTCTAGTCGAGAGTGCTAATGGTCAAATTTTCAAAATGTTAACGAAGTATGTGTACAAGCAAGAAGCTAAGTGGGAAGCAAATCTAGAGAAGTGTCTGTGGGCGTATAGGACATCTTATAAAGTGGCTACAAACTTCACTCCATTCGAGCTTGTCTATGGTAAGGAGGCAGTGTTGCCAGTGCATGCACATCTAGGTGCTTTAAAGGGTATGTGGCGTGTCAATGCCACTCAACAAGGAATTTTACGGGATCGAATAGACAGTTTGGAGGCTTTGCAGATGGACAGAGAGGCAGTGGCAGACTGCTATGTGAAGCAGAGAGAGAAACGGATTGCCAAGTTCAATCAGAACCTGCCGGACAAGAAGATAGAGGAAGGAGACATGGTCATAAAGTACGAAAGCTACCTGGATTTCACATTCCAGAAGAAGTTCAAGAAGAAGTGGACGGGTCCATATAAAGTGAAGAAGGCCTTTCCGAATGGGACATATCAGCTGGTAAGAGCGAATGGCAAGCTTCTTAGAAACAGGGTAAATGGTGTGCGACTTAAACTGTATTTCAAAAGGAGTCTAGTACCTGAAGTGCAGCAAATCATAGTCAAGGGGGGTGGGCAACCCACCTAAAGCATGAGGTGTGCGATAGAAAGAAGATGAAACTTTTGTAACTTGTACATATAGTTATGGTTTTGTGAGTGTTTTCATCAGTTTGGTGTGCCAGTTTTAAAGTTTGTACATATGCTTTTAGTCGAACATAAATGTTCGACGAGGGGGCTGGGCAATGATGGTACAACTAAAGTTGGTCAAAGCTATCAAGTGGTTTATGCAGGAAAAGGGTGCAATCGACTGCAGTGCAGAAGGCTAGGGCAGGTGCCAAGGCCCTTGGCAGCCAAAGGATAGCGGGAAAGTATGGTTGATGCGGTTTCTTAGCCCAAAAGTGCAGCGGAATGGTCCAGATGGGATGGAAGATGAAGATGTCAAAAATGTCATTTCAAATATCTAGAAGGTAGAGTTCAACATGCTCTAGAAGCCGGTCCAGACGGCTCCTCAAACGGAGTCCCGAGGCTCTAGATATTGCAGTTTGAAGAAAGGGTGTGTAGCAGATCCCCGATGGACAGGGCAGATGGGGACAAGTGGCCCAAGTAGGTGTGAGCAGATACATGTGTAGAGATCGAGTTGTGGAGCATGCCGGTCTTTTCGGATCGCAAATCAAAGCTCTGGATAACAAGTTAAGGTCAGTTGAAGATTTTCAAGGGGCCAGGTCTGAGCCCACTTGATCGCATTGGAGGATGTGCCATCTCGCGTCATTTTAGCCTCGCCAAGATTCTCGGTGGAAGGGTGTACCATGTGGAGTTAGCACAAATTGACCGCACGTCAATCGGATACTCGGTCCGCAAGATAATGCAGGTCAAAGTTGGGAGCTATCCCTTGAGCAATGATTACATGTGCTTTTTTGGTGTTTTGTCGGCCTTGTTTGGTAGGCATGGGAGATTCAGAGTGCAATGAGCACGGGGGGGTTCGAAGTCGAGAACCAGCTCCATCAATTAAACCTACGGCCCCGAAATCCGAGTACAGGGTGCAAGTTGGCAAGCAGACAAGCAATGTGAAAAAATTGGTTCTTTATGGAGTGTTTGCAAAAAACTTTACAAGGCTTTGAAGGCCATGGGCCACAGAGCTGCCACGTGGCGGGCAGTGCTCCCACATGCAGTTGCGTAGCAGGGATCGGTGGGGTATAACCGTGAGGCCCATTAGGTATATCTTGTGTGGAAAGCTCTTGTGAGCTCATGGCTATGGCACCGGTGGCGCGGTCCAGTTGGGTGCTGCTGTGGCGGTGGTGTCGCGGAGCAGGCGGTGGGTGGCCGGTTATGGTAGTTTTGGAGGCGAGTGGAGCGGCGCAGTGGAGCGCGCGTCCGTGCGGCAGTTTTGGAGGCAAGTGGAGCGACGCAGTGGAGCGCGCGTCCGTGCGGCAGTGGGGGTGTAAGTTGATGTGGCGCGTTCTCCCGCCATGGGACAGTTCCCACGGGGGGCTCCGAAATTTTGATGAAAAGGAAGGGCATTAGCGACATCGCTAATGCCCCCCCGGCTCGAGTTAGAGAGCGGCCCCACGGAAGAAGAGAGAGAGAGAGAGAGGAGGGATTCAATGGGCGGCCAAAGGGACCAAGCCAAGGACTGCTGTCCGGGCCAAAGAGGGCAAAGGAGAAATTAAAGGGAGAGGGAGAAGGGTGCAAAGCCAAGCCAAATGCAAGGCCCAAAGAAGACAAGGAGGAGTCGGATAGAGGAAAGGGAGAGTCAAAGTAAAAAATGGAGCAGTGTAAGGTTAAGGCCATAAGGGGTAAAAATGAAGAAGATAAAAAATAAAAAAATACCAAGGGTTGCTAATGCCCCCCCTCTCAAGTGCAAAGAGTGAAGAAGAGAGAGGGAGAGCAAAGCGGTGCCCTCTTTCCCAAAAGATACCAATTCAAGGTGCCAGGCGGACCTATTAAATTGTAAATTCCCAAATTAAAGTCCCCCCCTATAAAAGTAAAAAATGAATCAAATTGGGGGCTTTTTTCTTGGCCTTTTGAGGTGCCGTTTGAAGCCTGCAAAGTGGAGTTCTCTAGCAAGCTAGCCCCTTTGTAACTTTTGATTGAAAATGGCCATGGTGATGGCATTGCAAGCCAGTGTATGTGTTTTTTGAAGTGCAATCAAGCAACAGTTGCCTCCCGTGCTGTTGTTTCCCCTTCCCCCCTTCTCTTTCTCCTGCTTTCATGTCCCTCTTCGCTGCCGGTTGTGTGGAAGTGTGTGCCCCCCCCCCCCCCCCGGATCGATGGTGTTTTGTGTGAGAGAGTGAGATTGAGTGGTTGTGTGCATGTGTAAGGGTGGAGACAGGCAGTGGTAGTAGGTGTATCTTGTGTGATGGGTTTGTAGAGTGTGTGAGTAGTGGCAATTGAGCAATCGGTGGTCTTCTTGTGTTAAGTGTTTCTTTGAAGGTGTTTTCTGAGAGGATACGGGTGCTGTGAATACCCTCAGCTATAGAGAGGCCCTTTTGTTTGTGCCGGGCGTGTTCTCCCATTCCCCCTCTCCAACGTCAATTAAGTCTTCTAATGTACCACAATTAATGAGACTAAATGTAATTTACTGCTGAACGCTGGATTATTGTCCGTCTCTTCTTTCCCGCTACAACCTGTCTGAGCTTTCTCCCATTCCCCCTCTCCAACGTCAATTAAGTCTTCTAACGTACCACAATTAATGAGACTAAATGTAATTTACTGCTGAACGCTGGATTATTGTCCGTCTCTTCTTTCCCGCTACAACCTGTCTGAACTTTCTCTTTGCTTTGAGTTTTCTTTGTCTGTGAGAGCTCTCTTGGAGCTCTATCTAGCTCCTCTCTGTCTCTCTCTCACAGAGCTCTTGCTGAGCTTTCTGTATCGCTCAGCCCCCCCCCCCCCCCCCCCCCCTCTCTCTCTTTCTCTCTCTAAGCATGGATCCTCTTGTGTCTGAGCTCGCGCTCATCTATCTCTCTCTCTCAGCACTCTTTCTCTCTCTCACACGAACTCTATCTCTATAGGTTCCTCTTCTACTTGATGATTCTTGAGGTATGTAAACACTTATTATGCTTTGTTAGTATCTTGCTAATTAGTGCAAGAAGTGCCATGTATTAATTAAAAGTATAGCGTGTAGTTATGATTTGTATTGTATTTCTTGTAGAGAAATCCTTTGAAAGTAGTGCAACAATGGAGCATAGTGAAGAACTGTGTATCAGCTCACCGTCATTGAGTAGAGAAGCTGAACTTCAGCACAAAAAAATAATGAGGGAATATTGGGCTGCTTAGAAACGAAAGCAACTTAAGGCAACGGTCAACTTTGTGACGGAAAGCAATACGGGGGGGATGGATGAAAGAAAGAAACGAAGGATATGTCAATCTATGGTACAACACTTTGATACATTAACCGTGGCAATGGATGCAAGTGGCAGGAAGGAAATCTTTGATGAACTTCTTCAACATCCTTGCTTCCTTACTATGCAGAGTAAATCCAAAGAGTTGGAAGCAATTATGCTGAGAAACATCCGCAACACTTTGAATCATGTAAAGGTCCCAAGATCTTCAGACGATTTTTTTGTGAAGAAATTAGCAATGTTGATGTTGGTGAATGGTGGAAGCAAGGAGAAAAACACTGACATGAGCATATCGCAAGCTGCCAAACTTATGGGGATCCACAAAGGAAACTTATATTCAACCAAACATCACTTAATAGTGTCAAGTGAATCCGATGGTTTGTTCCCTGCATCTGCGTGTCATAGAGATGATGCACGGAGAACTCACATCACTCAAACTGTTAAAGACATAGTCTTTCAGTTTTGGACGGATGAGACGAGGGTGTCCCCCAACAAGAAAGATGTTTGCAGTAAGAGACTAGCTAGATGTTCATATGTAAAGCATCCAATCCACCTTCTTGAGGAGCCTCAGGTAATTGATATATTTTTTTATCACTTTTTATTGGTGCTACAACTCATATTCCTGCTACAACATTATGTTTCTATACCACTTTTTATTGGTGCTACAACTCATTTTACTGCCACAACATTATGTTTCTATACTTCTTTTTATTAGTGCTACAACTTGTTTTGGTGTTTTGCACCACTTTCTAGTGGTGCTACAACATTAAAAAGTGGTGAAACATTACTATACTGGTCTCTAGTTGTATCTGAACCACTTCTAAAATTTGATCAATAGTTCTAAATGTTTTTGAAGCACTTTTACTTGTGTTTCCACACCACTTTTTAGTGTGTTTGAACCAGTTTTTAATGTTTTGCAGCAGGTTATAATGTTCAAGAAACAGTTTTTACTAGAAATGCACCAACGCTGCACCGTAAACCCTACAAAGTGGTGTTCACCCACTAAAAAGTCTTGTTTACCTAATGCTAAGAGACGTGTTTTACAAACTCGTAGGGTTTTACATTTCTGGTGGTGCAACTCACTTTTTTCAAGTGATGTAGCAGCTTTTAGTCATGGTGCAACATTTATAGTAGTGCCATAGACTTTTTACTGCTGTTGCACGAATGGTGCCCACCACCTTATGATGGTAACCAAAACCATATTAGTGGAGTTTGAACACATTTTGTTAGTAAACACTTACAAGTGCTATCACACCACAATGAAGCGGTGCACACAACACTTACACGTATAAAAACCACTTTCACGTGGTGTCTGACCGCATTCAAGTGGTGAGAAGCCACTTTCATGTGCTAAGTCACTACGTCAGTCCATCACTCCATGCAAGTGGTGAGGCACCACTCCCAAGTGGTGTGACACCACTTTCAAGTAGTAACTAAAACCTTGTCACTGCAATCAAGTGGAAATTTCCCGCTTTCAAGTGGCCAGACACCACATTCAAGTGACCAGAAAACGCGTTAAGTGGTGATTGCCCACTTTGAACTAGTTTCTCACCACTCTCAAGTGGTCATCAAGTGGTTTCATGTGCAAAGTCACTACATTAGTCATCACTCCATGCAAGTGGTGAGACACCACTTTCAAGTGGCCAAACACCGCATTCCAATGACTAGAATCCGAGTTCAAGTGGTGACTGCCCACTTTGAACTAGTTTCTCACCATTCTCAAGTGGTCATCAAGTGGTGAGATACCACTTTCAAGTGGTAGCTTAAACCTTGTCACTGCAATCAAGCGACAAGCTCCCACTTTCAAGTGGCCAGACACCGCATTCAAGTGACCAGAATCAATGTTCAAGTGGTGACTGCCCACTTTGAAGTAGTTGCTCACTAATTTCAAGTGGTCGTAAGGTGGTGAGACACCACTTTCATGTGCTAAGTCACTACGTCAGTCATCACTCCATGCAAGTGATGAGGCACCACTCCCAAGTGGCGAGACACCACTTTCAAGTGGTAGCTGAAAGCTTGTCACTGCAATCAAGCGGCAAGTTCCCGCTTTGAAGTGGCCAGAAACCGCATTCAAGTGACTAGAATCCGCGTTCAAGTGGTGACTGCCCACTTTGAGCTAGTTGCTCACCACTCTCAAGTGGTTATCAAACACTTTTCACAAGAGCTCCTCCACTTTCAAGTTGTGTTGGACTACTATCTAGTGCTAATGCTGGTCTGTCGCATCTAGTATTTTGTCCCTCCCAGCTACTTTTTAAGTGCTACTTCTGAACTTCCCCAGAACTTTCATGTCCTTACTCACCACTTTTTAATCGTTTCCCACCATATTCAAGCAGTGCACACCATTTTTATTGGTGGTTCATCACCATCAAGTGGTTTGAATTCACTTTTAAGTCGTGCCAAACCACTTTTTAGTTACGCTGAATGCGGTTTCTCACCACTATTAAGTTGTCCTTACACAACCTCTTAATATTCTACCTTTTTGTATGGTTACTAGTTTCTACACTAATTTGTATTTGTGGTGCATTATTTTCACAGGTAAAACAATACTACTGAATGTATCATTACTAGTTTTTAGTGGTGCATACCAGTTTTTAGTGATATAGAATCACTTTTTAATGTTTTGAAACAATGTAACCAGTTTTGAATGCTAAGTTTATTTTTAACATTTGTATACATGTATATTGCAAGTGGAGCTTTATTTAAGATTCAAGACAAAGTATGCAGATATTCAGATTTCGCAACGTTGCTTCGAGTCTATGAAACTGTTCTTTGTCCGAAAATTGAGGGATCACTACACCTGCTATTGTATTGTGCATGTACAAATGATTTTCCTTAAAGAGGCAGTAAATCACATGCGGACTCGAAGTTTTGATCTTCATGGTTCTTGCTGCATGTGCAGGTGCCCTATATGTCTTCATCATGATGAAGTTGTCAACCATGGATGTCTTGCATACAAAAATGCAAGTATGAGTACCGCTTCATTGTTGGAGTCTATACTCTGCCCTATACTTGCAGAACATAGTTTCCATAGCTACCAATGCTTAATGGGAACATGCAATGCATGTGCTGTAGGTAATATTCAGATCTGTCCAAGAGAAGAAGCTGAGTAGAGTAAGCAAGTATCTGTGAAGTTTTTTGAAAATATAGTGGGTGCTACTGGATTAAACAATGAAGGTAGAAAGAGCACTGTGAAAGACATTGTCCACAAGAAAATGCTGCCTAGAGAACTTTTGCATTAGGAAAAGTTTGGACTCAAAAATGGGCCTTGTAAGAATTGTTGATGTGGCATAGCTTTCAAAAAGTGGGGATCGGTAAATTTTTTGCAAATAAGATCCAAAATTGTCAGAGGTTGTATATTTAGAATCTACTCTTCAAATGCTATCTATTGATATATAGCATGCATGTATCGGACATTGCCTTCATGTAGATCCAGAAAAAGGTGATTTTAGATATCCGTAACGGTAACAAAACCTGGCTGATTGAAAACAAATGGCATAAATTTCATAGAAGTCATCCAAACTTTTCGGACCTTGGCTCTTTAGAATCCATTTTTCAAGAACTTTCCAATGATAGGTCATATCATGGGGTTCTAAGCAATATTTAGAGGGGTCTACCGGGTTGCTTTCTTTTGTACAACTTAGATGATGTGGCACTCTTAAAAGGCCCAAAAATGAGTTCAAAATTTTCCTAATGCGAGTGTACCACGACCACTTGAAGAAGTATGTCACTTACAATTTTATATTTAGGTGGAAAGCACAACAGTTCAAGGACCGCATTTCTTTGTTTCCAGATGATGTGGTTGTCTCCATCATTGACTTTGCAGAGAACTACTCCTTCAAGGAGAAAAATGAGATCCAGTCAATGCATTGGTACACTAAGCAGGTCACTATCTTTGTCCTGATTACTTATTTCCGCATCGCATCAGGTGCAAGAAAGAAGACCATGCTCTTTTTTGTCTCAGATGATAAACAACATGACACCTTATTTGTGAAACATGCTTTTCTCTTACATGCTCAATGGTTGAGAGATCAAGGGCTAAGCTTTAAAAAACATTGGGTTTGGTCAGATGGTGCAGCTTCACAATTTAAAGCAAAGTGATCGTTTTACTTTGTTGTTAGATATTGGAGCCTTACTGGCATGGAAATGAATTGGAATTTCTTTTGCTCAGGACATGGAAAGGGGGAACATGATGGGGCTGGGGCTATCATTAAAAGGGCTCTAACTCATGAGAAATTGAAGCAAAATAGCGTGCGGTTGACTTGTGCAGTTGAAGTTGTCTCTTTTTTGAGAATGCATCTCAGTACTGGAGCAACTGCTATGCATGACAAGCAAAAGAGGGAGGTCAGTAGGGTGTTCTGGGAGGTCAAGCTAGGCGATGTTCAACGATCCCATCAATGGGACTACAAACCATTGAAGGGCTCAAGAGCAATGCACTGTGTGAATGGGTATTCTGAGAACAACACTTGTGCATTGCGATCAAAACGGTTGTCATGCTTTTGTTTTCCTTGCAGGCTTGGCCATTGGAGAATGTGTATGAATAGATCACATGTGGAGACATGGAAATATCACACTTTGGAGCCACTTGCTAATGATTCTCAGTCATACAGAGACTCAGATGATGAGGAGTTCCATGGTGCCACTTATGCAGGTCATTATGACTCCTTAAGCGATGCTCTCACACCTGGAGACAATTTTCCTGTCACTTCTGAAGAGAATAATGAGGAGGCTGTTGACTTCTACATTTTGAAGTGTGTAGTAGCTAAGGGCCTAACAACTAACGAGCAAATTGATGCATGGGGCAAAAAGATAGATAAGCATACTTATATGGTCACGGGCCATTGGTATAAATCCCTGCAAGCAAACTTGTATGAGCTGTGGGATAACAAGCCAATAGTTTTCATATATTCCCACTTGATAAGGGAAATAAAGTTCCCTATGGAGCCTGTAGTGCTTGATGGCATAGGAGAAGTGTTCGAACTTTCCAATGAAAACCATGAGGCAATATACAATAGCATGCCCTTTGAATTGTAAATTAAATCTGATTTTATATCATCTAGTGAAAGATTGAACAAGATGGAATTGGTGTAAACGTAGGATGGAATTGACATGTTGGTTTTTGAGAATGCTTCACCACTCCCCCCTCCCCCCTCAAACATCACCCCTAAAAAGTGTTGCAGTTCCAGAAAAACTCAATAAAAATTTACCACTTTTTAGTGGTGCTAAAGTGGTTTAGCACCACTAAAAAGTGGTTAAGAATGCTTCACCACTCCCCCCGAACATCACCATTAAATGGTGTTGCAGTTCCAGAAAAACTGTTGCAATAACATAACAAAACTTTAACCACGTTTTAGGGGTTTAGCACCACTAAAAAGTGGTTTTGAGACATTCAGAAGTGTAGAGACATGTATAGTGCAGAGACATGTAAAGTACCAGAACTTTTGTATATTACAAAAAGTATATTACAACAATTATCAAAAAACGTCTACATATCCACCAAGAATGTACAATATATAACGTTTCTTAAATTACAGATGTACAATCTCATTCATCTCCATTTATAACAAAGTGCTCAAAGACTAGACTCGAAAGTTCATCTTTGGGATTGCTGATGGGGTTTGCCTTTGTATACTCCAGGGAATTGGGGGTTAGTGCCCATCTGCACAGCCATGGAAACAATGTGCGCGTGAGGTAATCAGGGTCTTGGTTTTCATCAAGAGGATCAAAGGTGGGTGGACATATACAGTTGTCCCAGACATTGCACATATTTTTATATCTGGAGTCATCTACCAGCAATGTCTGAGAGGAGTCATATTCTGGAAACTTGTTCCAGACATGGTAAAGGGGCTTGAAAGACACAGGTTCACCTGCAAGGTCTCTTGGAGCTCCAGCAATATCTTCAAAATACGACCACTTCTCACATTGCCAGTTTGAGAAGAGATCCCTAAAGTAATAAGTCCTATGTTCCCATATGTCTGGCCAACATGTACTGAGGATTAGCTCAATGCTAGCAGCAATACAAGCTCCAAATCATTGCATCTGCTACTTGCCTCAAATCCCAAACAAATTGCTCAACATCTCTACGATAGTAGATCCACAACTTCTAGTCCACTCTTTTTAGTTTAACTCTGTTGGAAGCTGGACGTGGAAGGTGTTTAAGTTTTCCAGTCTTTGGATCACGTTTGCTTACATCTCGTTTCATGAATAGTCCATCGAGATCAAGGATGATGAGCTTTTTGATCTTGCAAAAATTCAAAACAAGATATCCCCATCCAGGGCAGTTTGGCGAAATCTCCTCAATTTCGAGGCAAACTGCTGGTTCCTAGTCTTCCTCTACTTTATCTGGTGTTACATCTGCATCCTACTTTGCATCCGGCTCTGCATCCTGCTTAGCTGCTATGTCTTCAACCTTCTCATCTGGTTCTTGAACATCTCCAATCCAGCTAAGTTCTGCCATAGACAAGTACCATGCCTTAAAAACCTCAATCAGACTGACATATTAACCTTTTCAAAATACACTTGAAAAATATACCTTCCACGCTATTGATTTCCATTTCATTAATTTCCTAAATTTCTATGGCAACAACAGTCCACTTGGCAGGAGATACTGGAGAAAAAATAAGCTCTACTTGAAGATGCTCATGATGATGTCGGAAAGAACAATACGAGTACAATAAATAGATAGTCAATGAACAATATGAGTACAATAAATAGACAATCAATGAGCAATAAACAACTAGTGAATGAAAAATAAAGCCGTCGTTTCATTATCATCAAAATGAGGGTACAAAGACCAAATTACAAAGAGGCTACAAAGCACAAAAGGTTAGTAGGGGCTCCAGAAGTTTCTTGCGGGACTTTGGTTTGGGAGGTTTAAGGTTGGGTGCTTGGAGGTTAGTCTTTTTCCGAGCAGATGAAGGCTCCTTGGATTTTTTACCTCTTGGAGTAGGCTCTGGAGGCTCGGATGCAACCTTAGCTTTTTTCTTTGGTGTGGCGCGCTCTTTAGTGTTGCTCCTCTTTTTCCTACGTCCCAAAATCTCTACACAAAAATATGAAATAAGAAGATCCGTGTCCTCATCAGACAAGTTCACTGTTGTATCCTTTTCAATTGGCTTCTCAGATGATTTTTCAGCATCCTCTACGTCCTTGTTCATTGTAGGTTCTGGCTTCAGAGGCACCTTGACTGACTCCTTGGATGCGTCACCTTGAGCTCCCACTACATCTGCTCTTTTTTCAGCCCTTTTTTCTGCCTTTTGTTGGTCTGGAGTGTCTTCACCTGCTTGTTTCTGGGATGCATTCTTATCCCCGCACCCACCACACATGCTATCAATACTGGGCTTGCGTGATGACCCAGCTTGGGAGTGTGCTACATAAAAGACAATGTAATAATACTCAATATTAAGTTATGTGAACATTCAAAGAGAAGAATGTTCCACAAAATATTACCAATTCCATCAACAGGAGATCCAAACATGCCTTCCATTGGATCTTTCTCTGCAATTACATGGAGAAAAGAAACAAAATGGTCAAGAAATGAATCTACAATCAGCTTCATATCATAAGGTATAAAAACATCGATTACATGTACCAACATGCTCATCCATGTTTGCCTCTCCAGGTGCCAGCAGTTTCAAAGCATCTTTTAAAGGTTCCTCACATCCATGAAATAGACAATGGCCAGTAGACTTACAGGCAGTTACAAAACAAAGTGGGTGATACAGATGTTGACACCAGAGTATGTAGACACCGGTAACAATAGTCTGCATGATAGACATCCCACAAGCAACACAATCACCTAACTGCACACAGCTATTTTCCGATCCCAAATGAACAGGTGGCCTGACAGGAAGGATAGGAATTCTTGTCTTTCACTTCTACTTCCCATAACAAAGTGTCATGCTGACCCTGTAAAAAAATAGCACTGCGTACTTTATAAAATAGTATAAGTGTTTGTGCATTACTTTCAAGAGTCTTCATCACTTTATGTGGTACCACTTAAGAGTGTTATATAAACACATTTAAGTGTTCTTTTACCAGATAAAATGGTCTCTAACCATTTTTTTCTAATTAGAGTTTAACCACTTTTAAGTAATATCAACTACTACTAGGTGAATCAATCAAGCTTACATACCTATAACTATGCTGCCTCTTCACCTAGGTTATCGAGATTGTGCACTTCAATATCAAGTCCCATGTCTTTGAGATCCTCCTTTCTGATTTGAATCAAGGTCTCAAGATTTGCCATTGCTTCCTCGTTTGGTACAAGCCCAGCCTTATGCAACTTGAGTTCCTTCATATCCTTGTTCAGTCTCTCTATGATCTTGGCGGCTCCTTGCACCAAACCAACCTGCTCATCTCTCTTTGTCTTTGATTGATCTAAAGAAATTTTTATTGCTTCGAGACATTGTTGCTTCTCTTTTAACTTTTCAGCAGCATTAGCCTTCATGTTAGAAATAGCTGCTACATCAGCCGTTGACGCAGAAAATGTAGTCGAGGAAACATTTGACATTTCAAATGTTCCCATCAAGCCAAAGGCCCGCTTCTTTAGAAATTCCTCCTTAGCCTACCCTAAAAATTGATGTCCACCTGAGTATGTCTGCCAGTCAAAGCGTGTGCCAGTATTGTCAGTGTAATTAGGCATATTTTCTGCATTAAATTTCCACTCGCTTCCAAGACATGGACCGTTTCTGGACCTCCATTTCTCCAATTTCCTATTTAAAGTTTTCTGTTAGTGTAACATTTTGATAACACCTTCAGCATACATAGCCCATGCAACTAAACCTTCAGAATCTTCAGCACCCTTGCACTTCTGCCAAGTAAATCCATGTGCAAAATGCACGCCTACCTCGTTGTTTGGGGGAGCTCCCTGATATACTTTGTGCCCCTTTAAATGCATCTTCTCCTTTTGGTGGCGCTTGTGAAGCCATACCCTAAGCCACTCCTCATCTGAGAAATCATCATCACATAGGAGCTTCGGATCCTGGCCAACCAAGCATAGCCCACATTCGGTATGAAAATCTTCCTTGGTGAAGCAAAATTTTGTTTGAGTGGGTAAGGCCACTCGTGGTACTGTCCACCTCCCTGTAAAAACATATATGAATGCATGTTAGTATGTAATGAGCCATAATTAACACTAGAATGGTAATAGGACACTTTTATGTCCTTGGACACTTTTGTGTCCTGTTAAGTGACCATTTTGCTTGAATTATTTGAAGAGTATGAAAATGAATTTCTAGGTGCTATATATCCACAAAGTTGCCTCATGAGCTGAAAAAAACTTAGCATTTTTTTTAAAGTATCGATCTCACCATTAACCTTACTCTTGCACAACATTTTTGAACCTAAACTGTGTGAAAAAACGGGTCCTGTTTTTGGCTTTTTTTTCAATTTTTGGCAACTATACCACTCTAAACTTCATGTTTGTGAGGTTTAGATGGCTAGAGTTTAGGCCTTCATAGCTCTCAACATGTTTTGATGCTTGTAGGAAGAGCTAAGTGTCAAAATTGAAAGTTATGACCAATTTACAAGAATTGCATAATCCTGTTTTTTGCCCAAAATTAGCACTTTTATGATTTTTTTGGTGGCTTTCTTGATATCCAAATTCAATTTTGATTGTGTAAGTGTAATGTATGACATAAAGCTAATCTTCCTTGAGTTTTGGGGGACCTAATATGCTATATAGCATAGTATATGATGATGGTTGAGTTTTTTGATTGCTGAAGAATACGATACATTTTAGAGTAGCAAGTATAACTTTCTCAATATTGCTAGTTTCTTAGGCCAATTGTGTGTATTTTGTAGGTAGTGACCATATATAATCATAGACTACAAACTTGGCTAGATATTGAGTAGTTTCTATGGGTTTCTAGAGGTCATAATGCTAAACCCAATTTTTTCATATTTGCTGTATTTAGCACTTTATCATTGCCCCCAAGGTTCCAATTGTAAGAGATCCATTATCCTTTTGACATGCTCCATGGATCCTTTTGAATCCAGAGGCCCAAAGGGAACTAAGAAAACACGTATATAGTATATGTATTGAGCGTGACTATAGAAACTTTGATGATAGGTGCGCAGAATGGCAAAAATGTAACTTTTTTGTACCTATTTTTTTTGCCCAAAAAAAAAAATAGTGAGGTAAAAGCAACCATATGTTTTGGTCACCAACCCATTGAAGTTAACGGGGCATTTTATCTCATGTCCTACAAAAATCTCCACTCTTATTTATATGCAATCAACCATAAGAAATTGTTGTTTTGGGCAAAATGCACTGGTCCATCAACTTTGGAGGCTTGTAGTGACCAAGGAATGAGAAAAATTACATGTTTCTCATTTTTTCCATATATAGTAGTTATTGAACTATAAGCTCATGAAAGGATTTTTCAAAATGAGTGGATCTACTATGGTTTTGGAATTTTTTCCCAAAACCCTGAAAGGACACTTTTATGTCCTGTTAGGTTACCATTCTAGTGTCAAACTTGTTTTATCAACAATAAGAAGTGGTTGAAATGATTTCTGCACCATTCTCAGTGGTACTGCAAAATTTTTAAGTGGTGGTGTACCACTAAATGGTTCTCAACCACTTAAAACTGGTTAGGTAACACTAAAAAGTCCTGCTACACCACTATTTGCTGGTGATACATCACCTTTTGGTGTTTCTTCACCACTTTAAAGTGGTGCTCCAACACATAAAAGTGGGCTAAACCACTGTTCAGTTGTGCTACACCGATGTGAATTGTTGTACACAACTTAAAACTGGTGCTACAATCCTAAAAAGTGGTGCTACACCAATAGAATGTGGTATCTCCTTGTAAAGATTCATCACTTAAAAGCACTTAACCACCACTTTTAGCAAAGATGCAGAACTAAAGATTATTGCACTTTTGTAAAGCATCACTAAAAGGTGGTTCTACAACACTGAAAGTGGTTGACTATCACACCACCTTAAATGTGATTTGAACCACAAAAAGTGGTGAACACCACTTTATTGGTGTTTACCACTTTATACCAAATAACATTCAGGTTAAGGTGCACCACTTTTCAGTGGTTCTACACACTTTTAAGGTACCGAATAATGTTCTAGTTAAGAAGCACCACTTTATAGTGGTGAAGACCACTATAAAGTGGTGCTTCTTAACTAGAACATTATTGGGTACCTTAAAAGTGTGTAGAACCACTGAAAAGTGGTGCACCATTGTGATGCTTCGCTTAAAAGTGATGCTTCATCACAAAATAGTTAGGGTTTTCCACTATGAAGTGATGCACCCATTGTATCGCGAGTTTTTACTAGAGCCTTACCTCTTTTTAGTGTTGCCCAGTACTTTAAAGTGGTCCAGTATCACTTTTAAGAGATGGTGCACCATATGAGCATAACTATGTAGTGATGCAACCATGGTTTCTGCCCAACTTTAAAGGGTGCTGCAAGTGCACCGCTTCAACACAGCCTATCAGTGGTGCTGTACCCATAAAAAGTGGGGTTCACCCACTTGATATTTACTAGTGGTGTGCACACTACTTTTTCCTACTAAAGCAACACTTTAATTGAATCCATGGGGAAAATACCTGCTGAACATTTTGCTTCTTAGGTGTACCCTTGGGGGACTCGGAAGTTCTTTTTGTAGCATGCATGTGCAAAAAATTCAGAAATTTTACAAGACATTAAACCAATTTTAGAAATGCATGCATGATGCATCTAACCTGTTTTGATAGGCGACTCCTGCGTAGAGCTCTTTCCCTTCCTAGGTGTACCCTTGTTAGAGTCTGAAGGTCCTTTTGTAGCCTGGTTCTCCATCCTAAAAAAATCACAAATGCCACATAGATACAACATCAATAGTTAAATGCATTCATGCTTGAACCTGCATGATGCATTCGTATAAGCATGCACACACAGTTGATAAAATCTGCATTCATGCTTCAAGCTGCATGATGCATGTTTATAAAGCATTCACGAGGGTGATCAATTAGATGTGCACAATGCATATACATTCCAGAAATAAATTCTAAACTCACACATGCATCATTAATAGTTACAATCCACAATTATCTTGCCACACATTCTTTTTTTTTTTTTTGCAATACCATCCCCAACAGAGGGCAGACCATATCACCAGGGGCTGAACCTGGGTCCTTACGCACCCACCCATTCACTTTAACCACTAGGCCAAGACCCCTTTGGTTATCTTGCCACACATTCAGAGACAAGCATACAACGCTTCTACATCTGCATGAAGCATGTTAAAACATGGACCAATGCTACTTGGAAATGCTACCTAGGAAAACCATCCACATTCAAATTCAACCAACATTCAAGATAGAATGCTTCAAGCTACATGATGCCACATACCTGTTGCTGCTGTAGGGGATTTTTACTGAAGTTGATGACCAGCCCAGCAAAAAGTACTCCTCCTGAATTTCCTTGTTGTTGTTGTGATGTTGCTGCTTGTTGCTTCGGCTAGCAAAGAAACGCAAAGGAGGGAGGAAATAGGGAATAAAAAACCTAAATGGTGCAGGCGAGACAGAGAGAGGGGGGAGGAACGAGCGAGACAGAGAGGGAGGGACGAGACTCGAGAGAATATTTGCATTAAGTGCTTGAAAGTACCTTGAGGTGATCATGAACCACTAAGCGCTTTCACTTAGTACACGTCAAATTTTAACCTTTTTTTTCCATAAATTTTGAATTTAATCCCACTGTTTCAAATGCCTAAACCACCCATTTTCTCAACCCCAAAAAACCATATACTATATAGTGGCAAAAGTGGTCCACCTATACATGCTTTCACCGTAATACGTTGTCGACCCTAAGACAGTGTGTGTGTGCTAGCAATTTTTACCATGCACTAATTGTTGGCTTAGTTTATGAAAGCTCCATGATAGTGTGATAGTTTGCAACCTTACCTGCAGGTTGTCATTCATGTGTTTGAACAAACTCCATTGCTCTCTCTCTTCTTTCCTTTTCTTTGACACTATCTTGCACCATTTGGTGTGTCTTGGTGTGAGATTATTTGTGTGTGTTTTGTTTGCACCTCCTTTGGTTGTGACAAAATCTCTTTTGCATCCTAGTTTGCATCCCATAACTAGGTGGTGCCCCTTCACTTGTTTGGTTGTGGGTTTGTTGTTGCTTTTTCTTGCTTGTGGTTGACCCAACCCCAATTGAGTAGCATGGGAGCCTCGAGGGGTGTTTAGAGGTCTCCTCTCTTGTTGCCCGCCCTGGACTGCCTCAGTGGTGGTGCCCCCACTGAGAAGGGCTTGTGCATGTTGTTGTGAATACTCAACCTTTATAGTGATCAAGTAGCTTGCATACAAAGAGTGATAGGAGATGATGAATGCTGCAAAATGTTTGACGTAGTTTTGAGAGGAAGGAGCTAGCACTTGGTTTGACTCTCTCTCTCAGGAGGTCAAAGGAAACTATAAGGAAGTCATTGATCATGTCAGGAGATACTTATTTGACCCCCAAAACACTCAAAAGCTATGGCAGGACATCATTTCTCACAAATAAAAAGACTTACATGACTACTACATGTACAAACAAGAGTTTATATGTCTTTGGGATGTATGGATGAGAAATGTTTCTAACCTTGGTGATGGTGCAGAGTTCCTAAAGAAGGAGAGGTTCATAGCCGGTCTCTTTCCCACACTCATGATAGAAGTTGAGGCAGGTGCACCTACTACCTTTGATGCAACTGAAACTAGGGCTACTGAGAAGTATAGAAACTCAAGGGCCTAAGGCGAGAGGCCCCAATTGGCGGTCCTAAAACCAAGGGAAAATTGCAAGCATCAACATCTAGAGAGATTCCTAAGGTAATAGATAAGGTGATAGAAGATAAATGAATCCTTGATCAACTTATCAACTCACCTTGCACAAGCTGTAGATCCCAAGGGACAAACAAAGAAAGTTGAGAAGCAAGAGCCATGACTTAGTCGCCTTTTACAGTGTTGGAATCGCAACGAGTCTAGACATGGGATGTATATTTATCCTTGGCCCCGTGGGGAGCCAGGGAGACCTAACTTGAATTACCAGAGATTAACAACCAAGGATTCTACAAAGGCCAAATGGAGCAAGACCACCTCCACAAGGGGTAGAAGGACTTTCATCTTTTTTGGATCCAAATGTGCATGTGGTAGAGGTGAAAAATTCAAATTAGGTTGACATGGAATCAAATGGTATTAAGCGTGGACATGGAAAAGGTAAGGAGAAAGAAGGAGTCACATCACAGAGTGACCATGGATGAGGCAAGAAGGAAAAGGAGACCAAGGAAGCCAAGAGGACTTGACATCATATCAACCTCCACGACTTCCCTCTTGGGCATGGTATGGCTCCATACAACTTGTTGGAAGACATGAGAGGTAAGGGTCCTAATATCTCATGGCCTCATTTTCTTGTATTATGTCCACAAGCTAGGAGGGATTTAATGAAGGCAGATAGCACTAGGAGAAAGGTAAAAGAGAGTTTTCCTATTGTAAAATTGCACAAGCTGAAATGAATGAGGACATTACAATGGTGCTAGACTGCTACATCAAAGGAAGGTTAGTTAGGAAAGGTCTACTGGATGGGAGTGCAAAAATTTGCATCATGACAGAGGGACTCATGCAAAGACTAGGCATGCACATCCATGAGACACCTGAAATCAAAGTGAAAATGGCAAACAACAGCAAGGCTAGGTGCGTAGTTATTTGTAATTTTTTTTTTGTGGAGGTTTTTGAAATTAATAAGGCTTTCTATGTTATGTCTACCAAAGGAGATTGTTATCCATTTATCCTAGGAAGACCATGGCTAATAAAAATGCAAAATTTGCAAGATTGGAAAAGTGAAAAGTTAATTTGTAGGAATGACAATCATAAAAAGGTTGTCTTTGACATGAATGAGCAACATAAAGAGGAGCTCCATGAGGAATCATCACAAAGTGAGATGGAGGAAGAGTTGGACTGATAGCACTTTGGAAGAAGAAGGTAACGATAGCACTACGGAAGAGGAGTCTCCCATTGAAGTCATGTGGGTTTAAGCTAAGCAACCAAGAGACCTCTTGTCAAGGCTTGGAAGAGGTAGGTCCTCAAGAGAACCAAGGTGTGGAAGATGAAGACATGATAGAAGGTATGCTATTGACAACACTTACAAAGGAAGAAAGAGAGGAGTTCAAATGTGTGCTAAGGAATTTTCCTAGTCTTTTTGCTAAAGACTACACAGATGTCCGTGGAGTAGGTGTTGTTCAGCACAAAATTGAGTTAAAGCATGAGGCCACACCTAAAGCTCAAAAGTTACAAAGGCTAGGAGTTATCAAGGAGCATGCTCTACTCAAGGAGGTAAGAAAGCTTCTAGTAGCATGTTTCATTTATCTAGTGGATAATTCAGAGTGGGTCTCCCCCATTTTTGTCACTCCCAAGAAGAATAACAAGTGGAGAGTGTGTGTGGATTACCATCCACTGATGAATGAGGCAACATAAAGAGATCACTTTCCCCTCCCATTTCAGGATGAGATATTAAATGAGGTAGCCGGTCATGAGAAGTACATCGTGTGTGATGGCTACTCAGGCTACTTTCAAATAGATATCGTGTTAGAGGATCAATTGTAAACAACATTTATCACTCCTTGGGGTTTTTATGCTTTTAGAGTCATTCCATTTGGCCTGAAAAATGTTACAACTTTCCAACGCTTCATGAACATGGTGTTTCAAGCATTCTTTGGAAAGTCAATTAGGGTGTTCATCGATTGTTTTTGCATTTATAACTCAAAATCATTGCATCTACAGAGGGTAGAAGAAGGATTGAAGAAGCTCTATGACATGGGAGGTCAACTCAACCCCAACAAGTGCCACATAGGTGAGGATGAAGTGTTCTTGCTTGGTCACAAAGTTTCTTACAAAGGCATCGAGGTGGATCCTTCAAAGGAAAAGGCTCTTATTGAGCTAACATCACCAAGAATCTCAAGGAGGTCACCTCATTCATTAAAAAAGTGCAGTATATGTCTCGTTTCATTCACTTAGCCTTAGAGTTACTTCACCCCTTGCAAAAATTGACACAACAAGTTGATCTTGTTTGGTCTAATGAGCTTGAACTATATTTTTGTAACATTAAAGTCATTCTATCAGAGCTACCAACACTCATGCCTCCTTCTCATCTCTAGTGTTGGGAAGGAAACAATTGGTGCATTTTTATTAAAACAAGATTCTGACAGTACCAAGACGCGACCCATTTATTTTGCTAGTAGGGTCATGAATGCTTTGGAGAGAGGCTACACAGAGGTAGAACTCATGATTCTTTCTTTCATGTTTGTGGTGAGAAAGTTTAGATCCTACTTGCTACCAAAACCTTTTGTAATTATCACTAGGGAAAATTTGTTCCCTTGGGTGTCATCTCAAATGAATCTTACTACTAGGGTCTCAAAGTGGATTATGGATTTGGAAGAGTTCCAATACTCTTTCAAGGTAGAAGATAGTGTGCATGCATAATTGGCAGGGATTCTCACTTATAGGGTACATGAGAAGGAGATTAAGGTGCCTAAAGTAAAGACCCTACCATTGACACCACCAAAAAGTATTCCTAATGCTTTTACCTTGTTCTTTGATGGAGATTTTTGATGAGCCACAAGAAAAGCAGGGGGGGCTAGTGTTCCTCAACCCAAGTGGAGAGATTTTCATGAAAGAGAAGTTCAATCTATTGGGTTCAACAAGCAACAATGAAGCAGAATATGACATTTTAATTCATGGTTTGAAGAGTTGCATTAATCAAGGTATACAACGACTCATGGTAAAGGGGATGCGCTTCTCATTGTGAAGCAGATTTTAGGCATTTGGGCATGCAAGAATGAAAGCTTAAGTACAAAATTTCATGCCATTCATAGGTTGTTTAATCAATTGAAGAAGTGCAACTATATCATATTCCTAGGAAACAAAATGAAGATGTTGATTTACTTGCACAACAAGAAGTTACATGTGTTGAGAAAGAAGCGCAGGTCATCATGGTGGCAACAATTGTCAAGCAACTGAGATACCAGGAACTGGAGTCATTGAATCCCATTATTGGTTACATCTTGGAGGCGAGTTTCCACAGGACTGTATAAAACTAAGAAGAGGAGACTCACAAAGAAGGTAAGTTCATATATCTTCCTAGAAGGCTCCCTCTATCAAAGAGGTAAGGATCAAGTGTGCAGAAGAGTACCAACTATCGAGAAAGTTCCAAGGTTTGCATGAAGAGGCATGTGGTGGTCATTTTGCCCAAGAGTTAACTATGAAGAAGATTTTTCTTGCAGAGTATGTTTGGCCAAGCCTGCATTTGGATGTCCAACATTGGTATAAAAGTTGTCACAAGTGTCAGGTAAATGGAAATAGAAGATTGGTACATGGTCCAAAGTAAATCGTGCTTGAAAATGGACCCTTTCAAAAGTGGAACATTGATGCTATGGGTCCTTTGCCAAGAAACAAAATGGTAAACTCTATATTCTAGTGGTAGTAGATTACATGACTAGGTGGGTAGAGGCTCAAAGTGTGGCAAGGGTAAATAGGAAAACAGTGAGCACGTTTGTCTACACTAATATTTCTTGCAGATTTGGCACACCTTTGGAGACTGTTTCTGATAATGTTCCAAGGTTCAGGAACGGTTTACTCACAAAAGTTTGTGAAGAGATTCACATTCTACATCGTCATAGTAGACCCTACTACCCGTTGTCAAGTGGTTTGGTTGAGAGGGCTAATGGTGTCATCGCAGGCATCATTAGAATGATGGTGAAAAACAAGAAAAATTTGTGGGATGACTTCTTGGATGGTGCCTTGTGGGAGGATCGAACCACATATAGGGAAGCCACAGAGTTCACACCATTTCACTTGGTCTATGGTCAAGAGGCTTTACAACCAATTGAGCTCAACATTCTAACAATGCAACTTCATGGCAAAGCAACACAAGATAATCAAGAAGCATGGATGGATTGACTTACTACCTTAGCTGATCTTGAGTGGAAAAGAGAAGTAGCTTACGAGTGCTACAAGAGGAAAGCTACACAAGAAAAGGAGAAGCTTGACAAGAAACTCAAGGGAAAAGGCATCAAGGAAGGAGATCTTGTGCTAAGGTATGATAATCGACTTGATAATCATTTTGATGCCAAGTTTGAAGCTAGATAGCAAGGTCCATATATTGTGAAGAAAGCCTTCAACTCAAGCTACTATCAGCTCATGGATTTGGACAAAAAGTAATACTCTAAGAAGGTGAATGGGTATCGATTAAAACCCTACTTGAGTTGCATCCTATTATCTGGTCTACAAAAGTGGGATCAAAGATCTACACCATCACGTAAGTATTTTCAATTGACACATGTATGCAACTCAAGCAAAGATAATGAGGATACAAAACAAAGATTGCAATGAGCCAACAAAGATCACCAAGATAATGGAACCACTTTCATTGGAAAAGATGTCTTTTGATGGTACGTGAATGTACCATCATCCTGGGGGAGGGCTAATGATAGCTATTTTTTGGCTATCTGGAATTGCCATAGTAAGCTACCTCACCCTACCAAAATCACTCAAACATTGTGGCTATCCTCACCCTTCCACTGTAAATAGACGTGTGTGAGTTAGGGGACTTTTTCAATATCTTCTAAAAAAACCCTCATCTAGATTGGGCTAGTTGAGCCAAAACAAAAAAACAAAAAATATCTATTATGATTCATTGGGGTGTAAATATTTCATTGTATATAGGACCTAAATATAGGGATTTCTTAACTATTTTGATATTTATTTAAATATTTTTACCTGAGTGCGTGTTTTATTAGACCTATATATGCCTTCTTTCACCTTCTTGCACCATAACTATATTTTTATTACCAATGTGTACATCCTCTAATCTCATAAAATATTTTCTTTAATACAAATCACCACCACATTTTTATTCTCATCCTTGCAAAAACAAAAAACCCGGTTTCTACTCCCTTAATCACTTTTATTATATAATTTTTATTTACTTGCATAATTTTTTCTCTTTCACTCAAAATAATACAAAAGAGGGACCATATCATATTCCAATATCTTTTTCCATATCCATAATTCTTCCATATTTTTTTATTATGTACTCATTATTCTAATACCAATTGCTCATTGAGCTAAAGTCCATGAATAATACATACACCAATCCCACCATGTATATATTTCTATATTCACCAATGATCCTCCTCCATGCATGTGTAAAGATAACTTGAATGCTTTGTATCATGATATGACTCATGGAGGGGCTCACCCTTGGATTCATTATGCAAATTCAACAAAGGAGGGGCCACTAGAAGACTTTTGCAGGCATTAAAAACAGGCTTTGTGGTGTGATTTTTAGCGCCCACCTCCACTCCGAATTTGAGAAAGTGACCAGAAAGGAAATTTGCCTCACAAGCTGAACAATCACCTTAAAGTTTTTATAATTTTTGGAACCGTCATTGATGAGATATGATTTTTTGGTGGACTCGAGTCTTCCCATCTTTTCTCACAAGTCACTCAAGTCTTCTCTCACCTTCCTTCACACACACACACACACACACACACACACACACACACACACACACACACACACACACACACACACACACACACACACACACACACACACACACACACACATACATACGCATTCCTCTCCATTACTCACTCAAACCTACATCTTCCATGGTTTCTCTTACCCTCTTCACCATTAAGCTCTCCTCTCACTTCATAGCTCTCATATGAATTCTACATGTACATACACCATCCCTATGCCTCTCTCTATCACCTCTAAATCACAATTCCTTTTAACTCTTATTATATACATAAAATTCAGCATGTAAAACCATGCTTAATCCCTACTGATTGGGGATTCTCATCAACCAACATCGGTATTTGCATTGTGGTGATTAAACCTTGGCAACGACAACATAAGAATAGAAGAAGAAGAGGATCGCCAATCATTTTTGACAACCTACATAAGTAAGTCCAAAACTTCTTCAAGGCTTCACCATCACAAGAATTTTCTCACTTCATTCAACCATCCACCTCATTCTACCAATTCTAAATATATCATTAACTTTTTAGTGATTATTAATTCTAACCACTAACATGCTAACACAAAATAGCCATTGATCTAACCATAAAAGACACCTCACCTCAAGACATGTACATAGTAAAAACTCTCTCTCTCTCTCTCTCTCTCTCTCTCTCTCTCTCCATCCTTAAAACTCTAATTTCACCTTATCTACCATCAATAATACTCTATTTTGAGCCCAATCCATGACTCAAGCAGACAAAGAAGGTCCGCAATGTTTTGATATTAAAAAAGAATCATAATTATGATTTGTTAGCTTGTAAATCAGGATCTCCAATAATCCTAATGAGGGGTCTACAACCTATAAAAAGTACCCTCTCATCCTTGTAAAACCATATCCAACATCTCACGAGCACTCCAATACTCGATACGCGAGAACAGATTTGGGTGTAGTCATCATCTTGTGAGCTTCACAATTGGTATGAGAGAATCTTTGATGCTACACATTGCAAAGTGAGAGAGTGTGAGTGCCTATCTCAAACCATTATTTTACATTCTCTTCCACTATCAACAATAAATATTTTGGTGCTTCAAAGGTGTGTCTTGGTTCTAGAATCGTCGTTCTTTCACTTGTGCCGCGTGGTTTGGTGAATGGAAGGTGACTAGTATAGATCTTTTAAGTTCCATCATTTGAGCTTGTTTGAGAAAGCGGTTAGTGTGTTCTCATTTCCAAGTTTCTTGTTCATTATAAGAGGTTTTTTTGGTGATAGGTTTCCCACACCCTAAGAGATTGTGTGTGCGCTAGAAATGTTTACCATTCACTAATTGTTGGTTTAGTTTATTCAAGCTCTGTGATAGTGTGATAGTATATAGGCTTACCTTGCAAGTTGTCAATCAGGTATTTGCACAAACTCTAGTGCTCTCTCTCTTTCTTCCCTTTTCTTTGACACTATTTTGCACCATTTGGTGTGTGTCTTGGTGTGAGATTGTTTGTGTGTGTTTTGTTTGCACCTCTTCTGACTGTGACAAAATCTCTCGTACGTCCTAGTTTGTATCCCATAACTAGGTGGTGCCCCTTCACTTTTTTGGTTGTGGGTTTTTTGTTACTTTTTCTTGCCTTGTAGTTGCCCTAGCCCCAATTGAGCAACCCTAGAGCTTCGAGGGGTGTTTAGAGATTGCCTCTCTTGTTGCCCTCCCCGGACCACCTCAACATTAAAATCCTCACTCTCAATCTCAAGCCACCCGACCACCAAATGTTCTTTTTTGACTGTATACTAGATTTTTAAAAGTTTTTTTCTCTCTGTTGTATCAAAACCTCTATTCATGAGGGTTATTGATACTCTCTCAAGCTCTCTACCCTTCAAAATTTCCCTTTCATCTAATTTGATCACAAAAATGGCTTGCCCATGCACCTCAGTATGTTGAAGATCATAGAAGTTTACCATTGCCCTTTGCAAAGTTCTCACATCAAGGAATAGATTGTTGAAAGAGTTAAACTTGAGGTCTTTCTTCTTACTAGGATATATGTGATTGATTTGGGAAGGCTCTCCAATCATTTCCATGACCTTGTAATTAATTTTGAGCTTAGCCTATTGAACAACTAGTGGCTTTGGTAGCAAGGACCCCTTCACTCTTGACTGCTTTAGGTTTTTAGTGATGAGCTTGAATAGACTTTGGTAACCTACCCTACTGATTTCAACATTATCTATAGTGCCTTGAACTTCATCCTTGTCCAAGGTAGAACTTTGCAAAAAATCATTCATGTATTTCTACCTAGCAAGCCTAAATCTTCTTTCATCCAATAGGTTGCTAGTAACAATAGGTGGAATCACTTATAAAATGATTGTGATGCACCTCTCATGTTTCCTTGTGAATAGTTTGGCTATAAACCAAGGACCTGAGGTAAACACAAACAAAGACTATAGCACCCAAAGACACCAGCTTTCAAGACAAAGATATTATTTTGAAAAAAAAGAATTACCTCATTGCCTTGATTCTTGTGCTATAGAACAACATAGCTCTCTCCTTTCTAAAGATAATCCTCCTTCCAC
The DNA here is from genome assembly GCF_014529385.1 of Adiantum capillus-veneris. Taxonomy (NCBI): domain Eukaryota; kingdom Viridiplantae; phylum Streptophyta; class Polypodiopsida; order Polypodiales; family Pteridaceae; genus Adiantum; species Adiantum capillus-veneris. Next base: position 103,018,676 of record NC_140952.1, read on the forward strand.
ATTAAGGTTATTGACCTTTATACCTAGGGATTTCTAAATGGCCAGTGGTGGCTGGCTCATAGGGACCTTTACAATTATCATGACATCATTAAAACTCAAGGAATTGACTTGATACTCTGGAATCAAGATTTACCCAGAGTATCACTACACTAGTTCGGCAAAATAATTGACTATAAATGTGGTGTCCGACCAGGTGGATGCCCATTCAATCTGTCTCATAACATTCCCCCTTTTCTAATTCGTGTCGTCCCTTGACACGACCTTGGGCTTGTCATGGGGTTGTCTTCAGCTTTGTCTTCAAGGTTGGTCTTTAGCTTCAGAAGAGCTTTCGTGTTGATAACACTCTCCCCTTCCTTGAGTGATTCATATATGCCATGTTGTTGATACGTGACTTGGCCTTTGATTATCAAGACAACTTTTCTTCTTATTGTGCAGCCTTCTCTCTCTTTGTTGCCAGTCTTGGCCACCATGAAGAAGGATTTTAATATTTTTTATTTTATAGAACCAATCCTCTTTGTGGCCTGGACTTTATGATGGGTATGCTTTCAATGTCCACTGTAATTTGAGTTCTCTGCAATAGGCCAACAATGTTGAAGCACTGTGTGAGCTACGTATGGTTGTTGCGGATAGTTTGCTTGCTGAATTTTTCATTGCTTGTCGTTGTAAGACATTCTTTAACTTGCCATTTTTTGATGGAGCTTTATTGTCGACCTTGAAGATAAAAGATTCTCTTGATAAGCATATGGAGACCTGATGTGTTTGCTCAAAGTGGTTGGCGATTGATTTGGGTAGATATTTCTTTATTGCTGATGCAGAAGGAATATATACAAGAAGATGATGTGATTCTAGATTAGGGTCTAAAACCTGTATGACCAAAGGGAAAAACCCCGTGGGAAAGAAGTGCCTTTGGTATACACTCTTATTGGAGTTGAGAATTTGGACTTGAATTACCTGTCATGCAAGGTGAGTTCTTCAAAGAAACAAAGGAAAAGTGCCTAATGCAAGTGCCAATTATGGGACACTCTATATGTTTATGAGAAATTTTCAACAAAAGTATGCAGTATGAAAGATAGAGTTGATGGGTGCTTCAAGGAAAAAATGTCGCACATGTGAAATCAAAGGATGTCTCGATAGCTTCCACATTTCCAAGAAGGGTTTTTGATGTAGAAGTTTCTCTGCTCATACCTCACTATATTGAGTACGTGAGTGTCTTTTGAACTTCCTCTTTCACTTACCACTATACTACAATGACTTCGACTCTTATGCTCACCTATACTAGCATGAGTGACACGACATAATTATGCTCAACTCTTCTAGCTTGACAAGTACCTAGAATAGCTAAGATGCTTAGACCATAGAGAATATTACATGACGGTTTGGGACTAATGCCTCACTCATTTAGTGGCTTAGCTGCTCGACTCTGACTTTTATGCCATGTATTTTTAATGGCAACTTGGACTTGTCTGTTTAGGATAGAAACCCAATTCTATAAGTTTTGGAACTTTAGGCCTCTTCCATTGTGTTGGTCTTTGGACGCCACCATTTTGTCGAGTAGGTTGGTATATTTTGGCCCCTCTTGACTTGCTTGTCGTATGTTCAAACTGCTTTGTGAAACAAGTCCTTCAACTTTGGTACGGTTTGATGTAGCCTTTGTGTTAATTTCCATGAGAAGTGATTGTCGAGATGTGTGGGTCTTTTTGTGATTGAGTTCCCACTAGAAATTTTGGAACCCACCTTGTCTTTGGTCCATGTGATCGTCTTTGGCATTTTATCTTCTTCTATAATTTGATGGACACTAGGATTTGATATCCAAACCTGATGATTTTCATTGTAAAAGCCTTGCTTTTAGCTGAAGACGAGGTATCCATCTAGAGATTACAGTAGCCTTGGTTGCAATTGTCTTCTGTTGGATGTTGGTTGTTTTTTCTTGCTTTTGGATGGAAGCTTGTACTGCCTAATTTCTCTTGGTTATCCCAGATTGAGCTACAATGTTTGGTAACCATATTTGACTGTTACCTTCATAAAATCATTGTCCTTCAAGTAGCTTGACTGTGATCATCCATTGCTTCACCTGTTTGTGTTGGGTAGCTCCGTTGAAGTTTGACTTTGGTACCCATACTTGTTGTGTTGCTATCTTGGAAGGTATTTTCTTCTACCTTTTGTTGTTGTTCTTTCTCCTGCTTGAGTTGTTTCTCTTTTGTTGATATCTCAGCTTGCTCCTTGTAGAAATTCTTTCTTGAGGTGAGTACATCCAGGCTGTTACTTTAGGATTTTTGACCCAAACATTAATGTTTCCTTGGAAACAGCCTTGAGCAGTGATTGACTCATTTGATGCTACCCACCTTGTCACCTTTTGTTGTTGTGGTTGAACTTGTGCTTCATATATCCAAACTGGGTCTTTGACTTGGATGTGCTCTTTGGCTACTAACACTTGGTTGATTCTCTTCGGCTTCTTCCTAATGCTTTGATGTGATGGAAACTTTGGTTTATAAACTTTTTGTTTCGATTTCCATTGCATTGTTGATGGTTTGGCTCTTGATGTAGAGGCTTCACGGGAATTTTGATGGAGGCTCTTTGAAGGTAAAGTTGTCTTGCGAGGTTGATCTCCTTCAACATTTACCTTAGCTTTACCCTTTTTCACGATGGCGATTTTTTCTCTGTATGGATTTGAGAAGCTTCACGAACTCTTATAGTGTTGAAGCTTTTGATTGTTGTCAAAAGAAGATGTTTCTCCAGCTTTCTGTCAGGACCAGACTCTCTTTGATGTGATGGGAGTCGATTATTTGGAAAGTATCCTTATACTCCCCGGTACTCAACTCGAGTACAGTTTCTACCACTCCGAAGCTAGGAATCGGTATTTTTGAATTTGTGTACACGATCTTCTATAACTCGGTGATTGGTGGATTTCCCATCATGATCCACATTCCATAAGTCATTAGATTCTTTGTTGCTTCTGGATCTATCATAGCTGAACATGTGATTTTGAGTCCTGTTTCTTCGCATATGGTGAATTTGATCATCGTAGGAGAGAATCAATTTTCTTCTTTATCCCTGTTATTCTTTTGATCTTGTGTTTGCTGAACATTTGACGTTGAACTTGGAAATTTTTCCCTTCTTCTGCTTTCATTTTTCTCTTTTTTGGGAGTGGACTTCTTTGAGATAGCTTTTGTCGATTCTTCGGGTATGTCAATGATGACATATTCTCGTGGTTGCTCTGCTTCCTTTGTTTGCACTCTGGCACCATGGTCCATCATGTAGCTATTTGTCTCAACTTTTCTGCTTTCATACTCACAAACTTTGTTAGCTTCCTTCAACAGCTTTATCATAAACAAGGGAATTATATCATATCCTTTCTCATCACAGAATTTAGTCAGGGTCCCCTCATTCACACACACATCAAGAGTGGCTAGTATTTGATCCCATCCAAAGGGTTCAAATAACTCCTCTAGACATGGTTCTGGAATATAGTGTGTGTCCTCCACAGGTCGATCAAGAATACAATCCTCCTTCCTCAGACTTACACTCTCAGGAGCTCCGTACATCCAAATATGCACTTTGCTTTCCAAATCAGTTGTGGAGTTGAAGTCTTCCCCCGGGGTTCTACATCTCTTTAACTATGATATTTGACACTGATTTTTGTAGCGATCTCTTTGTGTGTCAAGTAGATACATTCATATCCCCAATCTTGTACCATTTTTAGCTAACGCTTTAATGGTCTACCCAATATGATATCAAAATTACTTCTCTCATCAAAATTCATAATAGCAAAGGTGTGCTCATACTCAATGCCACACATGAATACAATGATTTGTTCTAATATTCCAATTGGTTTCTCCATCTGCTAATTGCAATTTCATGTCATGTGAAGGGATTTTCAACCCCATGTTTTCCAGGTTTTTGCCCATTTGGCCCCATAGATGCGGTCTAATTTCTAGTAGCTCTGAGAGATAAAGTGTGCATTGTATGGGAGAAGACATGAATTCGTGCAAGCTCTTGGTATCCATCATTTTTCGTGTGACTTTCCACTGAGAAGGTACCATTTCAACCTCCACTTTTGTTTCGAGTTCTCTTATGAAAGATGGAAAAGTCCGTAGAGAATATGGTTTGCTCTCTTCAAATGCGACAGACCTAGCATCCCCATATAGAAATCTTATATCCCCAGGGAAAAATTCACGATCCATGCTTATCTCAGGGATAGGTGCTGACTTTAAAGTAGCACTACTATCTTTTTGGTTTCTACTTGATTCCCATAAGGATTGTGGCCACGATTCTTCTACCTTTGGAATTGGCATTACTGCTTGTGAGCCCACCCCATATGTGGTATTGGCTACTTCTCTTGTATCTATAGGTGCCTCAACTCGTGACTCTTCTTGATCTTTGTTTACAATACCATGCCTCTCCATTTCTTGGATTTTTTCATGGATTAGCACCTTCGTTTTTGGAGCATCTGGAATATGTGGTTCCATAAGAGCTTGAGCCTTTTGGATGAGCCCCTTGCACATTTACAACCTCCCTTTTTCATACCATAGATGAGGATATATTAGCCATCTATCCTCTTGGGATTGATTGGGTTTTAGCCTAGCTTCATAGGCCTTCAAAATTGCATCTAAAGGTTCAAAGACTTTGCCGACCAAGATTGAACCTCCCGAGTTAGTCTTTTGACTCTTTAGGTCCATTTGCGTTTTCCTTGCTTTCTTGCTCTCATCTAAGATGTTCTCTTGTTTGATTTAGTTTAGTTTCTAAATCTATTTTCTCCTTTAGCCTCTTCGCTTTCATTTTATCTCGTTTGGCTTTCCATGATTTTCTTCCTATTCTCACCGATATGTTTTTGATTTCTGTTTGAATAGGCAATGTGGCTTCCTCCTCAATGATTGTGTTTTTGGCAGCTTCTTGAGCTTGAGCTCAAGTCATCACCTTTAAAGGAATAATGGGCTCTACCTCGAATCCGCTTGAAGAAGGCATCACGCCTACAACATTCATTGTTGCTTTCCCTTTGTAGTTTGGATTTTTAGCACAATGTTGGACTGGATGGTCTCTCCCACAACCATGACAGAATACAAAGAATTCTATTTGTGGACCCTTTTTTGAACAACTTGGTGCCCAATGATCACCTCCATATTCATGGCACGGACCTTCCTTTTTCATAGCTAGTGATCCAGCCAATGGTTGTTCTTGTCTGGTGAGAGTGTGCTTTGAACCATACGCCTGATGATTGGCTATGAAGATGAGCGTATTTGCATCGGAGTATTGATTTCTCATGGGTTGTGGCACATATGCTGGTTGAGCGTAGTTGACTACTACTCTACCATCATTCAAAAGAGGTGGTTGTTGCCCTAGCCCATGTTATGGATTTTTATGAGTTGTACACCATGGAGTGAGATGATCCCCTCCACAAGTATTATATCTCCTCAATTGAGGCTGTCATACATTCACGTTTTGTTTGTAACCTTCGTTTATTCTTCTAATTACCCCCTCGATCACTTGATCAATGATTGGTTCCCAAGGAGTTTGAACATCTCTCTTTGTTGTTGATTCACTCCTTGGAGATGAGGCACTACTAGTCGTGTTGTCTGTATCTTCACTCACCTCTCCGTAGGCCTTACAATTGTCAACTAGATATAGAGCTTCTCTAGCGACTTGGTCAAATGTCGTGCATCCTTTCAAAGGTAGTTCCTTTTTTAGAGTTTCATTACTCAAGCCCTCTATGAAGAGAAGTGATAATCTCTCATCTTGCGGTAGATCTCTCAAAGGACATCTGTCTATGTACTATTTAAAGCGAAGCAAAGCTTCTTTCACTCTCTCGTTCTTTTTGTGCTTGAAAGCGTAGATATGGGACACTATGTTATGTTTGATTCCCCTTTTTGAGAACTCTTTTGTGAATTCTGTAAGACTTGTTGTGATATGTTTGGAGATTCATCTCTATTTATATGTTGAAACCATGTCACAGCCGTTCCTTCTAATGTCAATCCAAATCCCTCATACTGAGTATGAAAATCTGCAATCTGTTAAGCCCTCAAAACTTGTTTCAAGAGTGAGACATGTGCATATAGATCCCCTAACCCACTGTACTTTGTCTTGACACATTGAACCACTTAATATGGTCTTAGCCATTGTGGTTCAATCACCAATCTAACCAATTTGTGGTCTTGTGGAAAGATCTCTCTCGTGTTCTCATCTCGTCTTGGAGGAATCCTGGTGAAATCATTTATGTTGCATGTTCTGGCATAATTTTTGACTGAAAGTAAGTAGTGACCGGAGTACCATTGTACATATATCTCTCTAGGTCAATTGGATCAATAAGTATGTACTCACCTCCATACTTATCTACCATCAAAACTTGCACTCCATGGGCATATGTATCCACGAATGCATAGAGGTTCTTATGGGTGGTCAACTCTTTAGCATAGGGCTCTACACACTTGTAGAAGATATATGGATCCCCGTTTGTGAACCTATATAATCCTTCATAAGAGTAATCCGTTAGAACTCTCATGGATTCATTGGCTTTGATGAATCTCACGTTTGGTTTGTTTATCATAGGATGCCTCTCCTCTAGGTACTCTCCCAATCCCCCAATTGTTTGCACTACAACAATTTTCATGTCTTTGAGTGGAGTAGAGAACCCTGGTGATGGATGATTTTTCATGGTTAAGACTCAGTCAAAACTCTCAAGATAATCTCTTACAAATCCACTTTGGCTTAGTGCAACTTATCCCTTTTTTGTCCTTGGTAAGGTTTCTCAAAAGTCAAGAATTTGTGACTTTTTGGTCTCTAGAAATTGGTCTTGGGATACCCTAAAAGTTTGGATTTAGGTGTGTCCTTTTCCCGCAAGCTTTCTTCCTAGCTATACCTGACTCAATTTGGAGTTGTCTATCAAAAGTTAGAGCAGTTTTAGTGCACTGCACTTGAAACAATACTTAAAATAATTTCAAGACCAAAACACAGGAACTTTGGCTTGTATCTTGGCTTTCCAAAGGTATTTTGAGCTCAAACTTGAGATCTGCAATGTTCTCAAGTATGTCTACAAGATCACCAAGTCAGATGCCCCCATTATGTTGAGGTACATGGATCACAAATTTTGACGGTGTGTAGACAAGGTTATATGCAGACTATATACCAATTTTCAACAAATTCTGAGGTTGAGGTACATGGATCATGATCCATGTTCAACCACATATGGACTTGATCTATTGGCATTGACGAAGGAAATTTGGAATGGCGGCCTCTACACCAAAACAAACTCCATTGCGCCACAAGGGAAATGAGATGAGGGCACCACCTAGTCTTGGAAGCGTGGACTAGGACCGCTACACAAAGAGAGAGAGAGAGAGAGAGAGAGAGAGAGAGAGAGAGAGAGAGAGAGAGAGAGAGAGAGAGAGAGAACTATCACTATGAATGAAGCATTAACCTTAGTGTGTGTACAAGGAATGGATAACTTCAAGCACTCCCAACACAAATAGCATGTAGATTACTAAACAACAACTCAAGAATTAGCCAAAATCACATCAAGCACTCTCACAAACACATAAAATATCTCTCTTAATTAACATAAGTAAGAGGAGGGGAGGTTACTAGCATAAAACAATTTGCACTCTAGAATGTGCAAGAATAGAGTGAATGAATTAGCTTTATGGGCTCATGATGAGTGATACAAAGACTCAATGGGGCTGAGGGATCCTTGAAATTACAAAGGGGGGGGCCTCTTTATATAGGAAAGAGAGTGATTATGAGTGAGGTTAAGATCCAAGTGCAATTTGTACAAATGAAGCTTGATTAGGGACATTCAACCAATGAAGAAGCTCCTTCCAAGTGATTTGTTGACCAATTTGCAATTAATTGGCTCCATCATCACTTGTGTTGTCTTCACTCCTTCCTCCATAGCTTGAGTCCAAGAGCTTCCTTATTTTAAAATATAAAGAATCTACATAAAATCAATGCATATCTAGTAATAATAGAAAGGGGTTGAATGAGAACTTATGAATTACAACAAGATTAAGCATGATGAGAGAGGTGATTATAAAAGGAATTCGTGATGGTTTTTTGAGCTTGAGAGAGAGGAGGAAGGAGGGGAGGGTGAGAAGACTAATGGATGATTTTTAGAGAAGGTCTCAATGTGGAAAAGGAAGGGTGTGTGTGTAAAGGTAGAGGGGGTGGTCTCCACCACAATTGAAAAAACAGGTGTCCGCCATTTTGGCCATATCTCCTAGACCGTAGATGCAAAAATTATTTAAAAAATATGGTCAGAATCTCCAGCTCATCAGCTACAACTTTGATGAAGACAACTTTTCTTGGATCGGAGTGGAAGTATTTTTTAAAAATCCAAAAAAATCATGTGTCTGTTTCCTTCCTTTACCAAGTCTTCCATTTGGGTCCCATCTGTTTGAATCATCATATGGCTCCAAAGCCATGATGATATGAGCCACTCATGACCCTTGAATCATGGGTGCATGGCTTCACAACCACATCATATCTTTTCTTTTCACATTTACATATTTTCCCTTCCCTTTACCACTAGGTTCTCCCTCTACCTTTCACCTCCGGTGAACTAGTCAAGAAAAAATTCCCATCAAATCATTTTTTGAATTTTTCCAAGAGGTTGTTCTCACTCTTTCTTTTATTGTAAACCTCTAGAAGCAAGGAAAACCAACAAAATATAGTAAACAAAAATTTGTGATAGGCTCGGATCAGCAGCTTGTTACACTCTATGTCCACAAGCTAAATCTCAATTTTTTTTGGATTTGGACTTGTTTTGACAGGTCAAATGCCTAGTACAAGGTCTGCACAATGGTGTTTTGTCTGTCACCTATTTTTCTCCTTTTTTTCCCAAATTTGCTCAATTTTTTCCAAAACTGGACTTGGGGATATATTTTCTTGTGTATGCACTATTGACCTGTAAAGTTTCAGCTCATGTTGTCACTATGGGTACATGGATCGCGATCCATGTTTGGAGCCCAAATTGACTTCTCTTGGTACAATCAGATTCAACATGATTAGTAGGTCCTATGGTATCAAACTTTTTGAAAATGGACCTCTGGATTGAAAATTAGGAGAATTCTGGCACTTGCTTAGGGTACTTGGAAGTTCAGGGTTTTTGATTTGGTTTTTTATATCCAAATTCACTTTTGAAAAGACCACTAGATTCCTTGTGATGTGCTCTAGCTATGGTGCAATATGGTATCTATCTGTGACAAAGGAACATAGATCATGATCCGTGTCCCTATGTGTCAGATAGTAATGAGACTTGACACACAGCTTGTCCTTGATTCACTGATCCTTGCTATATGGTTTTTATGTGATTTGGACTTTAGGTCAAGTAAAAGTCAATCCCTAAGTCTGTTTTAGGGTTTTCACCTTAACTGCTTTTGGCTCTTTTCACCCATATTTTGAAATTTTTTGACAAAATTTCTTTGGGGACTTCTGTTCACAATGGTCCCTTCTATAGGCTGGAAAAGTTTCTTTCCAAAATTTCCCAGAGGTACATGGATCGCGATCCATGTTCCACCACTTTTGGATCTGAATTTTGGTGTGCTAATAGCTTGTGATGTTTGTAGCTTGCTCCACAAATCTTTTTGAATTTGTATCAGTTTTTCCCTACCAAAACTGACTTCTACGATCTGTTGTGGTAGTTTTGAGAATATTTTGTTTTTGGCTCTTTTGACCACTTTTTACAACTTTTTTGCATATGGTTCTTTTGGTAAAGTTATTCCAAATGATACCAGCTACCTATTGCTCAAATCTCAGCCAATTTTTTTTTTTTTTTTTCATGAGGTACATGGATCGCGATCCATGTTTGAAAGCCAATCTGACATTTCTTGCACCCATCAAAATCAGTATGTTTACTGGATGCTGCGGGTATCGAAAGTTTTGGATTTTGACTAGTTTTTGTCATTTAAAAGCAAGTTCTTGTGTCTATCTTGCGGTTTTTGACTAGCTTCTGTATTTGGCTATTTTAACCAATTTTTTCCAATTTTTTGACATGGTCCCTTTTGGAAAAGTTGTTCCACTAGTTATCAGGGATGTACTTGTCAAATATCAACCCAAAATGACAAAAGCTACATGGATCGCGATCCATGTTTGATAGCATTTTTTCATGAATTTTGTTTTGCAGATTCTCTATGCCCTGTAGAAGCCAAATCTCACCCCTTTTGAATTTGGTCCCAAAAAGTTAGAAAATTTAAAATTTTGTGTCTGCAATGTCTGTTTTGCTGTTTTTTACCTAACATTCAATTTTGATGTGTTTTTTGACTTTTTCTTTCAAGAAAACTTGATCAGAGCAATATCCCACTAATGCTCAGTGTCACTTATCATTTTTCACCAAAAATGGTCTCTGGGATACATGGATTGTAATCCATGTTCGTCCACAAAATCAGGCCAAACTTTCCAAATTGCTTCTTGAGAGTCTACTGATGCTCTTGATTCAAAACTTTTTCAATTTGGATCACTTTTGAGGTTTTTACCATCAAATTTTTAGAAGTTCATAGTTATGGTCATTTTCACCAAAATATGGTTTTCACCCTTTTTTTCTTCAATCTTTTAGCCCAAATTTGATGGTGGTAGTTTCTACTCACCCTAGTCCTAAGTACTAAAATGAAACATGAACCAAAAACAAACAGAATGGTACAAAATAATGTCGAAACGAAAAATGGAACACTACTCTAGAAGCATAGAGAAAATCAGATAATGAAATGCTTTTGGCTATCTCACTCACAACCCTCTTTACTTTTCAAGAATAGATCTAACTTCTAGACTCTACCAAGCACTAAACCCCGTGTCTAGATGCTTCACTGCTAAGGTGTAAATGGAAAGGAAGATAAATGTTAGAAATAACGCTCTAAATACGCACTAGGTCACTCACCAACTAAGGATCATATCCTCGACAACGGCGCCAATGTTAGCGGGTCGCCGTGATGGAAGTCTACAACATAGCTTTTTGGTACTAACATAATGTCAATACTCAGGGAAGTGACTCGGATGGGGGTCGGAGACTCTTTGAGATCGTCAATCTCAAGAAGTGAACCTTAACAAGAAAACACACTAACTCAACAAGCAAACCAACACTCAATGATCAGGGAAATCTACCTATATCCTTTCTCACAGCTCTAGGTCATCATGCCATTTTGGCACTTGAACGGACTCAAAATGCAATGAAACTTTAGGAGGAGTCTAGGACACATAGGGGCATTATCCTATGAAGTTTGTTTGCAATCCGACAAGGTACCAAAAGCACAATCCATCATGAAAAAGGTCGTAAATCTCGAACAGATCACTCCAAAAAGGTCACCCTATGGTCTAGGAACACTCTCCTATGGTCAAAATGACTATAAACGGTGATTTAAGCACTCAAATTTGCAATTAAGGCTCACATATGTGTAGTCAAGAACCACAACAAAACTGACAATGCTTACACTTAAATGAAGAGCACAAAGACAGGAACACAATGCAAGGCTCAGAATTGAAAATAGATTACCCAATCATTATTTGTGATGATTACAAGTCGGAGCAGCTTTGTAGCTTGAGTGTACGTACAACAGAGCTCTCTCCTTTCTAAAGTTAAGCCTCCTTTCACATTAAGGTTATTGACCTTTTGCCCTAGGGAGTTCTAAATGAATATTAGCAACACGCTAACTCGGATACCATTTTTCGGAGCTCTCATTGTAAAAACATTTATTATTTTGATGAATCGGGAATATTGGAACTCTTATTTTTTGGATAAACTTTGTAATTGATGAGTCGGAACTACAAGCTTCCAGATTGTATCAACCTGTCTTTACCTATCTTTAGTTAGAGCTCCCAGATTACTAGTTTTGACAACCAAAAACCTTGGCTAAGGTATAAAAGCCAATTTTTGTAAGTTATTCTTAAAGTTTTGGATAAGGAAATACCAAGCGTGAGCTAACGGCGCTCACTTCTCTCCTTCTCGCGCTTCCTACTTCCTCCCCGGTTGTCACATTCCAGTCGCGTCTATTGCGTTACAACCGCAGGTAAGAGCTCTACGCATTGACGTAAGAATTTCACGGTATTTCATAGCTTTTGACATCACTGACCCGCGACATAATTTCATCATAAGTAGAAATTTACACTTCAAAATCGAAAACTAAGCATAGGCGGGGTATTGGGGCATCATTGCTATACATTTAGATGCATTCTGGGTCGAAAATGACTAGGTAAAAAATCCATTGTTGTTAATAATCGTGATTTCTGCACTTGACCTAAAGTGGGATTTAAGACCATAAGCATGTGTGCTTAGGTCTTATAAACATGTCCTAGAATTTTTGTTATGTTTGGATGTCATTTAATGCTGTAAAAACGGATGTGATTTGTCGATGAGCGATTGGGTTTTGGTGATTTCAGCCACTTGAGTGTAGCCTGAGTTAGATGCGAGTTGTTTGTTGTTTTTCAAGAGATTGATAACCTCTTGTACCCTCTATGCACTAGTCAAGTCAGCTTCATTCCATGGATTGACAATTTAATCGTGGTTCTTGCTACGTCTGCAATAAGATAGGAGTGAGGTTAGACACCCGTCCCACATTTGGCGTCGTTTCCGGGGATCGAAGAGATCTAAACTAGGGAAAACCATGAGCGTCTTTGTGAAGTTATCCTTTAGCTTCCTCTAGGATCTCTAGAGTCAAAACTTTGTTTTTAGAATCGTGTAGCTTAAGATTGTCGTCTTTTGTTGTGTAGAGGTAGCTTGGAAGTAATCGTAATTGCTGAGTGCCTTTAGGATTGTAGGATTGTAGAATTAGAGTAGGGTTTTGAAAATGATTGATAGACAAGACAAGTCTTAAGATCAATGCTCAAGAAATCATTAAAAACAAGAAAACGAGTTTTTGTGGACACTTTCCACAACACCATTGCAGTAGAACTTAGGAGTAGGGTAAGTAGAATTCGAGATGGGTTTCATAATATTTCTCTCTCTGAAAGAATAAATTGTGAGTTGTTATGTGAAATTGTAGAATTTCAGGTCTACGGCTAGAAATAGCATGAAAAGACTGCCAACCACTCAATTGGACTGGAGAGTATGCTTAAAAGTGGTATGAACCAGTGGGTAAGCTCAAGGACACATTGAGGTAAAAATTTCAAGAGTTTGCAAAAACTCAGTTATTTACTTTTTCTTGATATTTTAGGCCTAATTAAGTTTTGACTTGATTCATAGGCTTAAAAAGACTGTCCAGTGAAAAAGTGCAAAAAGGTGTTCATTTTAAGCCTAAAGTAAATAATCGCCGATTATTTACTTTCACCTCAAAAATGATCAAGCTTGGTACCAGAGACTCTATGCATGTGTACAAACAACTTTTGTAAAGGCACTTAAGATTTGGATCACCAAATTGACCAAAAACTAGGTAAAAACTAAAGTCTATACTGACTTTCAAGAACTTGAGTGCAAATTGGAGAAAATTTGGTTCAAACTCAATGAAACTTGATTCATAGGCTTATTTTGATGTGATAGACATGTATACATACTTAGTTGATTAAAAAAATGCAAAACTTTGTCAATTGTAAATAATCATGATTATTTACATCTGTCCCTTTTTCAACTTTTTCGACCAAGTCAGTATACCACTAGCTTTACCATGTTGTAATAAGCCCACAAACCAAATTTGATAATATTTGGATCATTGGATTGAAAATTGTGGCCAAATTAGCAAAGTCAATCTATAGATACAAAACTGATGACCAATTGAACAAAAAATTGTCCAAACTTGACGAAACTTGGCTAGAGACCTTAAGTTGAGGTGCTTAACAGATCTGTGTCAAGATTGGGACAAAAACTTGCAAAAACATACCTAGATTAGATAATCATGATTATTTATATCTGCTTCAAAAATTGATAATATTGCACATTTGAGTATGCCACAAGGTTAAGCATATCAAGTAGACCACACAAATCAATTTTGGTAAAATTTGGATCACAAAAGTGAGACTTAAGCCAGATTCTTGAAAATTGAGTATGTGAACACGAAACAATTGTTGCTAAACTAGAACAGATTTTGTCCAAACTTGGTGAAACATGACCAGGGACCTTAACATGTAGTATACTTAGCAAATCAAGCCAAAAAGTGCAAAAAACTGACAAAAGTAAATAATCACGATTATTTACTATTGCTACACAGAGACACCATTTTTGACTTTTGAACTTGTACAGTGTTAGACCAACATAATACAAGGCCAACAGCAGGCAATTTTGGGTTCAGTTGGATCCAAATTAGTACATGTTTACTCAGTTTTCAGGTTGCATATTAGTCCTTTGATTTTTTGCAAAAGTGGAATCTGAAAGTCTCAACTGCTGACTCACTTATCTCTATTTGGAGTGATGCACATAGACTAGTCACAATAGTTAGCAAGAATTGTACAGTCTTTGTGAAAGGATAGCTAACTTGATCATAATTGATATACGAATCAGGTTGCAGACAAGGGATTGGCAGCTTGATAGAAGTTGCAATCAAGTCAAGTGGAAGAAGTTGACAACAAGTCAATCTGACGATAAGTACTCTATCCAAGGCTTCACAAGTCTTTATGAACCTTACATCTGGTCGTGTACTAGGAAACTAAGGCATATTTGGAGAAACCTCTAGTAGAGTATCCACTGAAGAAAGTGTGAATAAAGGAAATCCCTTGCACACTATCCTTGAAGAAGTCTCAGACACTTTTTTGGATTCAACATCTTCCTACTCCACTCACTCAAAAACCGGAATGACAGTGCACTATAAGCATATAGTATCTTTTTATAAGACTAATCACCGTGGAGCTCAGGTTTACCTGGATCCTAACGAAGAGTATGCTATTCGCATTGATGACCATGGTATTGAGTTTGAAGAGGAGATCATGGCAAACAAACAAGAAAAAATGTACATGGATAGAAACCGAACTCAGTATTTACAAGTTGAAAACCCTGACGTGATAGACAAATGGGGGTTAGATGTAAATACCATAATTCCAAATATGGTAGCAAAAGAAGGGCCACCTAATTTAGAATTCGAGGGATATGATCAAGCTGATTTGAAGCCTTTAAAATGTCTTAGTACGGATAATCCTAGGATCGGAGTCTATTGTTGGGAGGATAGAAACGTCAAATATCTTCTATGGACTTCGCATGCCAAATCAAGATAGCTAACACCCATGAAGATCATCTATATCTTCAAGATCAAAGATAAGGGTTCAACAGATCTACCAACCTACTGTTTAGTGATTGTTATAACAGTAACTTTTTTATGATGACTCCTGAGGAGGTGGAACAAACCAAATACCAAGGGTACTCCATAAGGGATTGGATATTGGGCCAAGGACCAGAAACTATTCCAAGAGATGAACACCATGAGAGATCTTCTGAGAGTAATGCTAACAAACTAGAAACCACCTCATCAGGAAGAAAACCGGGTGACACTTAGGCCAGTCCAGGGCTACATGAGTCACTATTTCCAATAGACTGGTTTGAAGGACTCAAAACGGGACCAACTGCCAGGGGATCGAGAGTTGAACCAAACAGAAGTGTCAAACCAACTGGTTTTTAGAAATGGGTCAAAAAATACAGTGGATCGGGGGATCCATATGACCACTTAGCAAGCTTTAAGCAAGTGCTAAGAGAAGAACGCATATTTGATTTCTATACTCAATTCAAGGGGTTTGCTTTGACATTAGAAGGAAAAGCATTGACATGGTTCCAAAACATTCCCCCAAGGTCAATCATGAACTTGAATACTTTAGCTCAAGGATTTGTAGCTGCTTGTTCCAAAACGGGGATCAAACACAATACGATAGTTCAAATCTACAACTTTAAACAGAAACAATGTGAGTTTGCTAGGGATTGTGCAACTCGAATGAAACAATACATTGTAAGATGCCCAGAGCTAGAGATACCAACAGGAGAACGACTAGTATCTTTGTTTCTAGAGGGACTATTAAACAAAGAACTTCATGCTATACTGTATAGCAAGAAGCATACAACCCTAGAAGAGAGTGTGTCAGATGCTATTGACTTAGGAGACAATTTTGATATTTTCAACGAAGAAGATGTCCCTAAGGATAACCAAAGCAAGAAAAAAACATCCACTAAACCAACACAAGTGGAAACGGCTCCTGCAGCATCGCTTTCAGCCATAGAAGACATACTCAAGAGAATGAATGACATGATGAATAACATGTAAAAAGCACCTATGAGGGGACCAGAACAAGGGATACCTCAACAGGGACAACCAATTAGGCCACAAAAATGGTGTGCAATCGAGAGAAAATGGACCAACCATGAGACGAATGAGTGCTATTACCGACCAAAGTATGATGGGAATGTTCAATATGTGCCTATGAGGCCACAAGGACAACCCATGTACAGATATCAGCCTAATATGGCCCCAGCTCAAAGACCACCGATGGGTATGGAAAGACCTCAACCTGTGTTGGACCAACAACATCCATATCCAGGACATAATGCAGTGCATGTAAAGTACATGCATTCAGAGGGAGCCATAAATGAACAAGCACTAGTGCCTGTTGCACCCTATCCTGAGCCTAGTCCATCTACAATAATGGTAGAAGGAGATTGGTATAATTTCCATCCACCACCAATGGAATAACCTGTGACTTATACTCCACCTGAGCTTGCACCAATGTATTACGTGGCTAATCAAGGTGTTAGACCTCCTATGGTAAGACCCATGATCAAGCCAAGAACTAGAAACTGTCATAACTGTGGTGCAGATGATCATTGGAAAAATGAATGCCCAGAGCCCGACAAAAACCTCAAGCCAATTAAAGCTTATTTCATACAATGTTGCAAAAAGGGAGGACACTTCCCAAAGGATTGTCCTAAAAATCCTTTAAACAAGGGTAAAACAGTTGTGAACGTAGTGTAAGTGATACCTAGTAGCTCATCTGACAGCAAACCAATTGTTCCAATAAAAATAATCACCAGATCCCAAGTTAAGAAAAAGAAACATAACTCCTCTGAGGATTTAGAGAATTAAAAAATTTCCTCTCAACAGACCAAAAGAAGCAAAAATAGAAGGTATGAGATGAGAAAATAGAAAGAACTGGCTGAAATCGAGGAGAAAGCAACAAAACTATTCCAGGAAAAGGTGAAAGAAATTGGAAGTGAAATCAAAGAAACCTATTATTAATCAAATTGGAAGGAAAAGGATTAATTTTGGTTGATAGAATTTTTGAGCCTATTAATGCAGCCTTGGAAGCTTACCAAGCAGGACTTAAAGCACGCCAGAACATGGAAAACAAATGGAAGAACTATCCTTCTCCAGACATAGAAGCAGCTAAGCTTGAAGCTTATCAAAATTTGGTAAGAATCACGCAAGAGATGCTGGAAAAACAAAAACCCAAGCTCAAATGTATGGCAAAACCTGAGGAGCTTTTAGTAAGAGTCAATAAAGAAAAATCCAAAGTGGTGGTAGAACCCCACCTTGAAACAAAGATCCAGAACTTATAGTGCCGGACAGTGAAGATGCCTTAGACGGAATTCCATTCGTAGAAGAAGATTGGCGAGGACACTTATGGAAAAAAGTTAGAGAGATTAATGATGGGAGCTTAACTCTAAAGTCAACTCCTATAGAGGAAGTTTGGTTAGACAACCTATCTCCTAATATGGACATGGATGTACAATCCTTGTATGGGGATTGCGGATATGAAGCTTCAAGAATGTCTAAACCATTGACCTTGAAAACATTACCCTCTTACTTGGGAGATAACAAAGACAAATCCATAGCATGTAAAACCACTCAAGTAAAAAGAGAGGAACAGACCCTAGAAGTACAAAACATTCATTTAATCATGTCTACACCCATCCAATGCACTCTTACTTTAGGAGAGGTGTTAAAAATCAGACCATATTTATGGAATGATCTACAAAAAAACTCTAGAGAAGGTGGAAATAACAAGGCTAATCGCAAAAAAATTGGAAAAATTGAAACACAAAATGGATAGCAAAGAGATTAGATATGTTCCAATGAACAAAGTTGGAGAATACTACGAAGGGAAAGAAGGAAACACCACCCTTACATTGAAATATAATGATATAGAAACCATGGCAATACTGGATAGTGGGGCAGGCATAGCCATAGCCACAAAAGTAGAATAGAATCCTGGGGATAACCAACCATTAGACAAACTTGAATGAAATTGCAATTGGTTGATGGACACATCGAAAGACCCTTAGGACTGCTTGAAAAAGTGATAGTTAATTTCTGTGGGATTGAATATCAACACACTTTTGCCATAGTAGACTTTGGAAAGAAACTCAATTACAAAATCATATTGGGAAGATCTTTCATGCGACATGCACAACTCATCCAAGATTGGGGAACAATCATCTATACTTGAAGCAGGTGGGATCAATAACAAGGGTCAATCTAAAAGATCACACTTATAAAGATGTCATGAAAATGCCCATACAAGAATTCGATTTAGTTTCCTCGGCTGAAACTAAGCTTCCATCTTGGTTGAACAAAGACACTCCTATTGGATGTGCGGAGCTTCAAAAAACAAGAGTTTAAAACGGGAAGAATGTATCTTAGAAAGGGATTGCACAGATGAAGCCTATGTACCTAAACCCTTTCCAGAGCATTTGTTTGAGCCGTTTGAGTGGACTCAAATTTTAGCAACAATGGATGTATGTGTAAATACGTCTATGCCTACTCAATTCTGTAATGAGGACGGCTATGACATAATTCCCATACAAATGATCTCAACCCTCCACATTGAAAACAAAATTCACGAATCCAAGGACTTGATGAAAGCTCAACAAGTCTTTTTAGAGCTCTACTATGATGCAACATATGAGTTAGAAGAACATTCAGCTACCTCAGATGATTCGGGGTCGGAAAAAGAACATGTGAGAGCCAAAATTCTCATGAAAGGAGGGAAGGAAAAGTTTTTTGAATTTCCACCAGAAACTGAGAAGACAAAAATGGTATAGACAAAAAAGAGACACCAGAAACGTGAAAGCTAGACCTACGCCATCAGTCTCCAGTAGAACACAGTTCTTGATGTAGATAGATGCACATGATTGTGTCAAGGACAAAATCACTAGTAGCTATCCTTTAAACGAAGAACATGAAATGACAAAAACATCGAGAGAAACGACAAAACAAACTCAAAACAAGCTAAAAACCAGGACAAGGATTCAACCATGACACAAGTTGAGCAGAAAAAGAAGTATCAAGAGTTGAAAAAAGCTCTAAAGGAGATATATATGACAGAAATGGAAACCATTGAAGAGTATGGTAAAGATGTAATGAATGTTCCATGCCATTACAAGAAATATACTCTCCAAGACCGAAAGATCATAGTTGAACAACCTGTCAAAGAACTACAAAAACAAGGCGTCCTATGAAGGACCTAAAAATGCAAAAAAGATAGATCTCGTCGAACCAAGAGAAGATCCTAGATCTGCATACATTGCAAATGACCAGACAGAAGAAGAAGAAAATATTTTGTTAACCTTACTGAAAGAATACGGATCTTTGCTTGGTCATATAAGGATCTCAAGGATGTTGATCCAAAAATCTGTCAACATACCATACCCATGAGTGACGATGCAAAACCAAGTAGACAAAGGCCATACACATATATGAGACATTTTTAAGAAAGATTAAAGAAGATATTGAAAGCTAAAGGAGGCCAAATTCATTTATGAAATTGAACAAACAAATTGGGTTTCTCCAATTGTGGTACTACCCAAGAAAATTGGAAAACTCCCGGTGTGTGTCAATCTTAAGAAAGTGAATGCAACTACCATTAGAGATATCTTTCCTCTTCCAATCACTGAGAATGTTTTAGAATGAGTTGCAAGTAAAGAAGCCTACAACTTTTTAGATGGCTTTTAGGGATACAATCAACTTTTGGTTGATCCTAAGGACTAACATAAAACTACCTTTGCAATGGAATGGGGTATTTTTGCCGATGGCTTATGCCTTTTGGGTTAACTAATGCTCCTTCCACCTTTCAAAGATTGATGAGCCATGCTTTTAAAGAATATCTTAGGAATTTCTTGGAGGTATATATGGATGATCTATGCATACATTCATCAATCCGGGTTGATCATTTTGAACACCTCAAAAAAGCATTCGAAAAATGTGGACTTTATAGGATTTTCTTAAATCCTAAAAAGTGCACATTTATGGGTAGACAAGGAAAAAAGCTTGGACATATAGTGTCTAAAAATGGCATAGCTACTGATATGGATAAAATTCATGTTATTGCTGATTTGCCTAGACCGACAAATGTTAAGGGGTTCAAGCCTTCATGGGACATTGTGGCTATTACATACGGTTCATTTACATGTATGCTATGATTGCAAAACCCATGTATAGCTTGATTACACACTTTGAATGGACTAAGACGTGTGAAGAATCCTTCATGAAGCTTAAGCAAGCTCTCACGTCACTCCAATATTGAAAGCACTAGATTGGAATACGATATTCCACATACATGTAGATGCTTCCAATTTTGCCATTGGGTGTATACTAGCTCAACCAGGAGATTGGAAAATTGATTTTTCTATTTTTTATGCTAGCCGACAGTTGATCGAACATGGCGGAAAAGAAATATACCACCACCGAAAGGGAAGAATTAGGAATGATCTATGCTGTAAAAAAGTATAGATATTGCCTATTAGTAAACAAATTTGTAATCTTTGTGGACCACCAAGCCTTATTGTATTTGGTCAATAATCCATGCAGCATAGGAAGAATAGTGAGATGGTTCATCATTCTTATGGAATTTGATTTTACTGTAGTTGTGAAAAAGGGGACCACTCATCAAAGAGCAGATCATTTGTCAAGGATTGTTTCAGGGGAACCACCTAAAGGAGCAGACGATGATCTATCAGATGCATATTTGTTCTCCATTGAAATGATACCTCGATGGTCAGAAAATATGGTATCATTGATGACCATAGCTCAAGCGAATTCACAGATACCACTTCCTATTATGATCGGATTTATTGAGCGATCGGCTATGTATCAGTTACTAGCTGGTAGGCTATACTAAAGAAATTGAGATGGAATATTGCTATTATGCATTAATCCTGAGGAGAAAACCCAATACCTAAGTCAAGCACATATTACCATAGTAGGACTTCACTTTGCAGGCGAACAAACTATGCAAAGGATCTTGAGACTTGGAGTATATTGGCCAACGATGAGTAGTGATGTTCATTCTTTTGTAAAAGATTGTCCTCAATGTCAAAACAAACACCCATACCTCAAGTAACATTTTTCCAAATGTCACCTGTTCCTAAGTGGAGTAACTATCGAGTTACTTACTTTATCGAGCCAAACATTTCCTAAGGATATGAGAAAACACCATCAAAGATCAATTGAAACTGAAGCAAGAGACTATGCTCTTATTGGAAACAAATTGTATCGGAGAGGTAAGGATCAACACTTGTGTCTTTGTGCAAATGAAAACGCATACATTCCTATTATAGAACAAGCACACGCTGGATTAGCTGGAGGTCACTTTTCTAGTGAGACCACTGCAAGAGAAATCTTAATGGCAGGCATATGGTGGCCAACAATTTTTGCAAATGCCAAATAATATGTTCAAAGGTGTGATGCTTGTCACAACAAGAAAAAATGCCAATCTGTGTAGATAGCATGCCCTTAAGACCAATGATGGGGGCTAGAGCTTTTGCAACGTGGGGTATAGATTTTGTTGGGCTAATACATCCACCTGCTTATAGAACCCAAGCTCAATATATCATTGTAGCTACGGACTATTTCACCAAGTGAGCCGAGGCTAAAGCAAACTCAAAAGAATGATGCCAGAACCACCACCGCATTCTTATATGAGTATGTGTTCACAAGATATGGACTGCCAATATAAATTGTTAGTGATAGGGAAATTCATTTCCTCAATGAGGTAATCAAGTATCTGCTTAATGAATTTATGGTCATCCATAACAAATTTGCTCCCTATCACCCACAAGCAAACGGGCAATTTGAGCATACAAATAAAATTCTTAGCTTGGTTTTCTACACCCTTTAACCTTGTTTATACTCTTGATGCCATATTGCCAATATAATTTCTATTCCCTACACTAAGGGTAGCTAAGAACCTTGAGTGGACTGGACATGAATTGTCAGAGAGACTTGAAGATTTAGAAAAGCTAGATGAGCAAAGGCTAACTGCTGTAGCTCACATCTATGCAAAAAAGCGGAAACAAAAACAGTTTTTTGATTCCCATCTAATTACAAAAATCTTCAAAAAAGGGAACTTGGTTTTAGTCTATTCCCTTAAGCAGCACATTCCCAAGTTTAAGAAAAAGGGAAATGGATCGTTTGTCATTAAAGATGTATCTCCAAGTGGAGTTGTTAAGTTGTCCACCCTAGATGGTGAACCAATGGCTAATTGGATTAGCGGATGTCGATTAAAGAAGTATAATTTTCCACCAACCAATGAATTTCTAGAAAGAATTCATGCAGCTAAGCAAAGAAGGATAAAACATCAGCAGGTTATTGATGAAGCCTAAGAGGAAGCTCGACTTTGAGTACTCAAAAGAAAAGTTGCTGTCAAGAATCAACAAATACCTATTCCCATCAACACTCTGAAAATAGATGACCAAGAATGGGAATTGCAGAAAGATGAAGTGTCAACAGAGGATGAATGGCTGGATGGAATGGACCTTTGCATCAAAGTACAATTCAACAACCATAGCACAAATGCATTGGTTGATACAGGAGATCGAGTAGATGCAGCCAGTTATTCCACATACAAGAAAGCAACAAGTTAGTCATTGACAGTCGGAATAGTGACTATCAAAGGATGCAACAAGAACCCAACACCAAAATTGGGAGTGGTCAACCTAAATGTGATAGTACATGGATGTTCATGTCATCATCAGTTTGTATGCTTACCAGATGAACGTATGAATGAGACAATGATTCTTGCAATCTCATGGATGCGTACGTACATGGCAGTACCAGATAGGGATACCAATCATCTCAAGCTATCATCTAAAGGTGGACAACTCGTTGTTCCAATTGCACCAAAGCAAAGAGGAATGGAAAAGAAGTTACCAGCAGGGCAAACCACAAAGCAAAAAATATTCTCCATCCTATCAGCAAGAAAATGCTACAAGTAGCATGCAAGGAGTCAGAAAAATTTGGGTTCCAAAAGCACAGCTTAAGGATAAGCTGATTCAAATTTGGGTGCCCAAAAAATCATCTACTGTACCGAAGATGGTTCTAAGGTTCAAAACACAAAGAGGAACATCTGGGAGCAAGGAACCTAGCACAAAAGGGATTTGGAATAAAAAGGAGCACTTATCTTCTCCACAAATTGTAAAACCAATCAAGGAATGGAGAGTCTCAGAAGACTCAACCACACCATTCTGACCAAAGAAAACCAAGATATCAATGGCGGATAAAAGCTCGCCAACAGTCATAAGTGATACCTACAGCTGAGAAAATCAGTGTGCTAAAGCATCCTGATGATACAATCAAACAAAGAGCACACAAACTACAAAGGACGGTCGCCAAGCAAGGTTTAAAATAAAAATAGCTTTTAGCTACTATTAAAAAAAAAGGGGATGTCTGTTTGCAGTCACAAGGTGGCGTTTTATTTTGGAAGGCTCGGCATGCAGAGAGGTGGTGTCACTACTGAAGATTTCCAGGAGGTGTTGTGCCATTTAGATGTAGGGTTGGCGCCATGCATGGGGGCAGATCTGCGAGGCTATGAAGAGGAGAGGCGGTGACCAAGGGAGGCCAGGGCCGGGATAAAAAAAAAGGACGCCTCCTTGTAGAGGGGGGGAGGGCTGCTGAGGAGGAGAAACACCATAAACAAGGGAGGCCTTTGATTATTGCAAGGGGAGTGCTGTCAAAACAACCAAGGGCCACCACTGCCGTGAAGGAAAAGAGGAGGGTGAGCATCTAGAGGGGAGGGAGCCCGTTATCCAAGAGGAGGTCCGACCAAGGATCTGTGCAAGGATTGAGGGGCCACCAGAAGCCATCGAGGAGGAGGAAACTGCTTGCAAGGTGGTGGTACTACAGTAACCTAGGGTTGAAGAGCTTCAAGAATCACAAGTGGAAGGCCCACCGAAGGGCCAACCATGCAGAGAACATAGTGGGGTTGAAGAAGTCAGAGATGGTTTCTTGATGAGTGGAGCCGTGAGCAGACCAGAAGGAGCCAAACAAGAGAAAGGAGATCATGGTCGTTTGGGGTTGCTTGGCATAGTAGAGAATGAGGGGGGCGTGCTCCAAGAATGGCACCATGGTGAATGTCTATTGTTGAAGAGATTACCTATCGATAACGAGATGTGAGGGATGCAAGAGGTCGGCTACATAGGGATGGTGGAGAGGCTACTGATGGATAGCTTAAGGATGGTAGAAGATCACTAAGCAAGCTGAGCCATGCAGGCTTTGCAGAGTTGAGCGAGCAGTACTATATACATGAAATAAGGGGCAAGTTTCAGCCTTTTTTTGTAGGTCAACTAAGGAGACCTTGAAGAGGGAGAGCACCACTACAAGCTATCCAAAAGGGCCAACCATGTGGAGAGCAAAGCGGGGCTGCAAAGGCGACCTCTCAGGGGCTTGGAGAGCTGCAAAACGGGGTTGTAGTGGGTGAAGGCACATAGCCGCTAGGTCGTAAAGGGAGAGGGTTGTCGAGCTCTTGGTTGTTGTGGAGAATTGTGCAATAAAAAACCCATAGTGCACATGAGGAGGAAGAGGGCTGCCAGCTAAGAGTTGCCTTTGAAGGAGAAGAAAGCCAAGGATCACACCAGAGCGGTTGATGCCATCATTGTATCTAGATGTTTTTTTTTTTGTGATGCATAGAGTTTTCTTGAGTGGTTTGAATTCAATCCACCTTTCCATCTAATCTTGTGCAGTGAGTCCGCGGTAACGTTGGCTCCGGATAGGTTGTGTGTAAGTGTACAGAGAGAGGAAGAGCGGTTATGTTTTTAGATTAGGGTTGTGTGATGTCCGACGGGTATAGCCTCCCAGTGTGGATGTGCTTACAAAGTTGGTGATTGTATGCATCAATGTGTGGGATACAGTTGATGGTTTGTTGATGGGTCTATTGTGCTGAAGTGCTCATGTGTGAGTGTGTGTAGCTGTGATTGCTCAAACGCAAGCTATGCAGTGAAGGTTGTTTTGCAGAAAGTGTGCGTGCGTGTGAGTTTCTGTGTGGGTAGGGCTGCGGACTATTACCTTGGGCTATACAGAGCCAATGTATTGTGTGCAGGGTGTTGTTCCCTTTTCCCCCATCCCAACTTGAGATAAGCTTCTTATACTTTCCAAGTGATAAGGTATTTCTCTTTGGATGAAGCCTAAGAAAAACCTTGTCACTTTCTTTAAATCTTCTTTCGGATCTCTTACTATCCACATATTTCTTTTGACGATCCCGAGCTGGTTGAATATCCTTTCAAATGGCTTTTGATTTTCCATTTTCTATCAGCATCTTCTTAGACGCTTCAACTCTGTTGGTAGGGTCAGAAAAGTTGAGTGGAGAGACACATTCTTGACCATACAAGTCACAAAATGGGGTCATACCAATGCTTTGATGATGAGAAGCATTGTAAGAATATTCCACGAGGTAAAACTTGAATCAATTGCTTAGGCTCTCTACTGCAATAAGCTCTAAGAATATCTTTGATGGCTTGGTTGACTTGTCTTGTTTGACCATCTGATTGAGGATGGTATGCGGTACTAAAGTTTAATTCTCTTCCAATTGCCTTGAAGAGTGAGGTCCAAAAGTTTGAAGTGAACTTCACATCTTGATCGCTTACAATCTGTTTGGGAAATCCATGCAATTTAAAAGCAATGTCCGAGCGGTAAAGGTTGTCTTGACCGGTATGAGGTGCACACCTTTGTGAGTAAGTCAAACACTATCATAAGTGAATTATATCCTCATTGTATCATAGGTAATCCAATGACAAAGTCCATACTTATACACTCCCACTTGATTTGGGAATGTCCAATGGTTGAAGTTTATTGAGAAGTTTAGCTCTCTCAGCTTTAATCCTTTGACATGTCAAGCATTGATGAACATAGTGTAGAACATTTGTATTTTGCACAGTCCAATACAAAATTTTCCGTACGGCATCGACAGTCTTTGCATATCCTGGGTGTCCTGATGTAGAGCTATCATGGCCCTCAAATAAGATAGCCTTCTTTAAGTTAGGGTCCTTTGGTACACATAACCTATCTCCATAATAGAGACAAGGTCCATCATGTGACAAGTGTAACATTGAAGGTATATTCTTTGAATTCCCAAATTGACCAAGGTTAAGCTGCCTTTGATACCTGGATCAAATGATGCAACTTCCTTAATCTTTCCAATGATTGGGTTGTTGGGTATAGATATAAGACTCAAAAAGGGTTTTTGACTGAGCGACCATGTTTTCTGTTTTGGGATGATAGATAATATCAAAGTCAAACTCTTGTAAAATTTTAACCCATTGTCTTTATCACATATTCAAGGTTGCTTGGGTAAAATTCCACTTTAAGCTCTTATGGTCGGTTATAAGTCAAAACTTCATTCCCAATAAGTAGTGTCTCCATATCTTTAGAGCGTGAATGACTGCCAATAGTTTGAGGTCATGGGTGGGGTTTTTTGCATGACTCTTAAGCTTACAAGAGGTGAAAGCTATTGGTCTGCCTTCTTGAACTAATACTCCTCCAACTTCTATTCCACTAGCATCAGTGACAACTTCAAAGGCCTAGTTGAAATCAGGTAACTTTAGGCACGGTGATGAAGTCAGATACTGCTCAAGTTGGTCGAATCTCTCTTGGTGTAGTGGTTCCCAACTTATCTTCACTCCTTTCTTCAAAAGATCGGTCAAGGGTAAAGCAATCACTGCATAGTCCTTTATAAAGATTCTACACCATCCTGTGATTCCCAAGAATCCTCTAAGCTCACTTGCATTTGATGGCTGATGTCATTTTAACAATGTCTTGAAATTTAGTAGGGTCCACTGAGATTCCTTCATGCAAAACAATTAATCCCAAATACTCAATCCTTGGAGTGAAAAATGAATACTTGCTCATCTTTGCATATAGCTTGTGTTCTCGCAAAATATCCAACACCTTTCTAAAGTGGTCTTCATGTTCCTCTTCATCCTTTGAGTAGATTATAATATCATCAAAGAAGACAAGAACAAAGTCATCTAGGTACGGCGTGAAAATATCCTCCATCAATATATTGAATGTAGCCGGAGCATTAGTCAGACCAAATGACATTACTATAAACTCAAAATGCCCATATCGGGTGTTGAAAGTTGTCTTTGGAATATCTAATTCCGATATTCATATTTGATAATAACCAGATTTTAGATCTATCTTTGAGAAGACCTTGGAACCATGTAGCCTGTCCCACAATTCATCGATTCGTGGGATAGGATAGTTGTTACCTGGTTTAGTTCTCTGTAATCAATGCAGAGTCTTAAAGTCCCATATTTCTTCTTCTGAAAGATTACTGGAGCTCCCCAACTTGATTTAATCGGTCTAATAAATCCATGTTCTATAAGTTGAAGAAGTTGTTCTTTCAGCTCAACGACCTTTGGTAGTGCCATTTTATAAGGTCTCTTTGACACTTGCTCACTTCCTAGAAGAATCTCTATCTCATGATCAATCTCCCGATTGGGAGGGAGAGAGGTGAGATCTATAGGAAAGACATCTGAATATTGATGAAGCCAAGAGGGTTTTATAACGCTTAATTTTGGATCCATCTTGTTCAGCTTGACGACAAATATTTGTTGTCCATTCCTCATACCTTTGAGTATACGGTTGGCTTTAACTAATTGAATCTTTGAAATCCCATTATTTCTCGACTTGCTTAGCATGACTATCTTTAAAGCTCATACTACCTAGGCCACAATGGATGCTAGCGTGATTCTTAGATAATCAATCCATCCCAAGAATTCCATCATAGATCCCAACTAGTAGGGTTCTAAAGAAAGTTGAAATAGCATGTCCTCCTGGTTCAAAGTCAAGGGCTCCCACAAAATGTCGTGATACCACAGTTTTTCCATTAGCCAATTCTAATATCATGGGTTTAGCTTGTTTTTTATTTAGGTTCAACTTTCACAAGTATTTTGGGGATAGAAAAGAATGAGTACTACCACAATCGATGAGGAGGTTAAAAGGTTTATCTTGATGGGTTGCTGGAATTTGAATAACAACAAATTGTCTTGAGCTCCAGGTTTGTCAATAGCTGCATAAATTTGCTCTCTCTTCTTCTTCACCAAGGATAGGCTCTCCTATGACTGCATGTGCATAGGCATTCCTACCTTGACCTCTTACAAAGGTTCTAGATTCTCTTCCTCGTCCACCACCTCGTCCAGTGTTATGTCCAAAAGGACGGTGTCTTTGATCTACTTCAGTTGTTGTTGCTGCTCTATTAGTAAAACGTGGACATCTGTTCCGATAATTTCTTACTCTCCACATTGAAAGCATCAAACATCTAAGCGTAAAGGATTTTGAGCATTGGCAGCATAAGCTCTTTGTGGTTGTCCATTATTATTGGGAAGCGTTATTGGTCGTCTGACACCGTTAAAACTTTGAATTTGTTCAACTCTTCTTCTAATCCCTTGCTCCTTCATTAAGGGCTTAGCTCATAGTTAAGCATCTTGCACAGTAGTAGGTTTCATGGCTTCTAATCGTGAGCTGATTGGTTCTCTTCTACCTTGACAGAAACGGGCTACCTGTTGCTCTATCGTCATTGGTAGAGCATAACGTCTAAGCCTTACAAACTTTGAGTAGTACTCTTCCAAAGTTAAACTTGTAAGGACATGGGTCCTATGGGCAAGGCCACCGGCATGGCCGAACAGTGTGTACGCTAGGGGGAGGCTATAAGATAGCACGGATGGGTGGAGACTAGCACACGCATTACCACTGCCTTTCAGTGGTATTAGAGCTATTTTTGGGAGGAGGCAAAAAGCGGGTTGCATGTGCGTGAGACGTTTTGCTTCTCTCCCACTTTTCACAGATAGTGACATCTCTGTTGTGCAGCAAAAGAAGACATGCACGCTTTCCTGTGCGCAATGCATGGACATATAGTGACAATCAACCGCGGCTGCCCCATCTACGTCCTCCATAGCGCACGTCTAAGGTGGGCGACCAAGGCAAACTCGACCGACAACTTGAAGGCATCGAGGCTTCGAAGGCTTCCGTTGGCGCTGTTGGCTGCGCGTGTAGGAAGGCCCGCTTAACCCTTGTATGAAGGAGGGTTGAAGCCACCCCATGAGGGTAAGAGGCCAACACTTTACCATCAAGCTATTGACCCTTGTTGTGTGTAACAAAGTAAGATAGCCTACTTGTGTTGAAAGGAAAACCCAGAAGGAAAGGGAAAGCTTCAAACTTCAAGCAAGTAGCTTCCCCCTTCCTTCTCACTTCTTGGAGGAAGGCAAGTTTTCCTCCAAAATTTCTTTTTTCATCAAGGATGTAGCTTCAAAGTGAACAAAGTTCTTCACAAAAACGATGGGTTTTTGTGAAGAATCAACAAAGTTGTTCTTACAACGAACGACAAGTGAAGCGCAACCCAAATCATGGAGCATACAAAACACAAAGACTTCAATTTCACAAGGTACAAGTTGCCATTTTTTTCTCTCTTTGCATTAGTGTGTGTTTACCATGGCCAGTGAGGATATCCGACCTACACACACGTTTGATTTTGAGCACGTAGATCAAAATCAAGGCACCACGGGTGCGGCTGACACTAATATGCCTTGTAGATATGGCTGCTTTCAAGACTTTGGAAAATCGCCAAAGCGTACTTGAACGCAACCTCTCTGCACTTAATGCAATTGTTACCAATATTACGGAGTTACTTGTGAAATTTATGAATTCACAGACGACGCAAGGAACCACAAGTGGCACGGTTCAAGGGAACCAAGCTCGCACGACTCAAGGAGTTCAAGAGACAAATGCTGCAGAAGGTAGCAATGCATTACTTAAGAATATCACCATTCCTGAATTTCACGAGGAAGAGCGTGATTGCAACAAGGATGCGGTCGATATGTTCTTACACAAATGGAGTGATATTCATCGATTGAGACACACTTTGGATATAAATACGGCTGTGGAAACAAGTCTATCTCTTAAAGGCAAGGCCTAAAAGTGGTGGATGACATTTCCAATAGATGCTCGTCCTCCGTCTTGGGCTGTGTTTCAAGCTTCTTTCTCCAAATACTTTTTGGACTCCAATGAAGAAGATAAGAATTGGTTAGCATGGGATGCATGCCGCATGTCTGGCCTCTCTCTCACACAGTACCTTTCAAAGTATCAAGAAATCATATTAAAACTAAAAGGTCTAGATGAATTCCAAAAGATACGGGGTTTTAATAGAGGTCTTGACAAAGACTATCGTCTTCATGTCAAGACCCAACATCCAAAAACTTTGGAAGAAGCCATCAATCATGCCCAAAGATATGATGATGACCAAGAGAGAAAAGGAAATGTTCCCTACTCTAAGAATACTTTTGCTAAGAGCCAATGGCGAGGTAGATCTTCCACATGTTCCAAGGGGAATAAGAGACAATCTACCTCTCCACGTCCACAAGAGGCAAGCCTAAGCACTCACGAGATACTCCACGTGGGTCTCTCAGCACTACCGATTTTGAGCGTGCAAAGAAAAACAATTTGTGTTTTAGATGTCTTTCGGACCAACATAACAATAAAAATTGTCCTCTTTTGCAAGGCAAAGAAAAGGCCATGCACACGATGCAACACCTCACATTAGATTCATCTCCTAAATATTGTGCTGTAGAGGTTCTTCATATGGAAGAAAAGCACAAGTGTTGTGTGACTGCTTCAATGTGGCAGCCCACCTTTGGCCCCCATGATTTGATTCGCATGCATGGCACTATTAACGGACAACGTGTTCGTATTTTAGTGGATGATGGTGCAACTCATAACTTCTTGAACTATAAGCTAGTCAAGAAATTGAAGCTTACACAGACTCCCTGCTCTCACAAGTATGTGGTGGAGCAGATGTCTGGGAATGATAAAGAAGTATGGGACACGGTAGTTCAAGGGGTTGAGCTTATTGTTCAAGATCATACAATGACCCTTGACTTCCAAGTTATGAACATGGACCATGCTGGTATAGTTTTAGGACAGGAGTGGCTGCATGGTTTAGGAAACAAATTGCACACTAGTTATGAACACAAGTCCTTATCCTTTATGGCCAATGGTAAACATGTGCTTTTGCTTGGTGAGAAAAAATATACCATCTACACCTCTTATATGTACAACAGATATTTCTATTTTGCAAAAAGTAGATTTAATAGATGAAGTATTTTTGTGTTACTGCTTGTCTCCAAGTCTTGTGAATTCTCAAGAGAAAAGTGCGGTGAATTCTAGTAATGTTTATGCAAAGTGCAATGAATTCTACTAATAAAAAAGTGTTAGAAAATTTCACGAGAAAAGTGCTCTCAATTTTAATTCTATAGAGCAACGTGCAACTGTTGTAAAACAAACATTACAGGAACTACAAGATTCTCCATCCCAGCATAACTCTAGTTTTCTTTCTCCTTTTGCATGGAAAAAGCTGACTCACTTACTCATAGAGTATAGTGATGTGTTTTCATGTGATTTACCACCGAGTTTACCCCCTACACGTGATGTGCAGCATGGCATAGATGTCTTGCTAGACACTAAACCGGTGAGTAAACCACCTTATCGTGTGAGTGCTAAAGAAGCCAAGGAGGTTGAGAGACAGATGGCTGACTACCTCGCCCGTGGTTTCATTAGACCTAGCACTTTTCCTTGGGCATCACCAATTCTATTAGTAAAAAAGAAAGATGGTACTATGCACATGTGCATAGATTATCTCGGATTAAACTCCATAACCATCAAGAACAAGTATCCTCTGCCAAGAGTAGATGAGTTGTTTGATCAACTCCATGGGGCAAGATACTATACAAATATAGATCTTCATTCACGATACCACCAAGTGCGTATCATTTTACAAGATATCTCCAAAATTGCCTTTAGAACACGGTTCAGGCATTATGAAATTTTGGTTATGCCTTTTGGTCTAACCAATGCTCCAGCTACATTTATGACACTCATGGATAGTGTCCTACATCCCTATCTTGGAAATTTTTTTGTGGTTTTTCTTGATGACATTCTCATTTACAGTAAGATTGAAAATGAACACATAGAACACTTACAATTAGTGTTTGAACAGCTACGAGCTCACGTGCTATATGCTAAGCATAGTAAGTGTGATTTTTAAAAAAAAGAGATACATTACCTTGGTCATGTGATCTCTTATTCTGGCATCAAGATGGACACCGACAAGGTTGCTACCATTCTTCGATGGCCACATCCCAACACGGTTGAGGAGCTTCAAATATTTTTAGGCATGGCTAGATTTTATCGATAGTATATCCGTGGGTATGCCAAAATCATTGTTCCTATGACGAATCAACTTAAGGAAAAAAGGTAAGACCTTTTCTTGGGAAGAAGCCCAAAAACGCAGTTTTGAACAGCTCAAGGTAGCTATAGCCAATGCTCCCATCCTAGAAATCGTCGACCCACTTAAGCCATTTGTGGTAGAGACTGATGCTAGTGATAAAGCCATTGGTGCGTTACTTCTCCAGGAGGGAAGACCTATAGCCTTTGAAAGTAAAAAGTTAGATAGAGCTCAACAAAATTATTTTGTTTATGAGCGAGAGCTCTATGCCATAACTCACGCTTTACGAAAGTGGCAATACTATTTATATGATACCGAGTTTGAAGTAGTTTTTGACCATGAGAGTATCAAATGGTTTAATACTCAAACAGACTTGAAGGGCCGTAAAGTTGGATGGGCAAAAATCCTTCAAGATTATGATTGTAAGCTATGATAGCACAAGGGGCGATATAATGTAGTAGCGGATGCACTAAGTCAGATGCCTCAAATTAATTCACTTGCTTTCACGGAACTAAAGAGTGTATTTTTGGAGTTATTATGTGGAAATTGTGCACACGATCAATCATATGCTAAAGTGTGGAGTGCAATTTTAAAAGGAGATCCCTCAGACTCACATGTCTCTGAATAGCTAGATCAACATGTCTC
Organism: Adiantum capillus-veneris; assembly: GCF_014529385.1. Classification (NCBI taxonomy): domain Eukaryota; kingdom Viridiplantae; phylum Streptophyta; class Polypodiopsida; order Polypodiales; family Pteridaceae; genus Adiantum; species Adiantum capillus-veneris. The sequence goes on from NC_140952.1 coordinate 103,051,682, forward strand.
TGCACGCGTAGATAAAAACTCCAACGCACAGAGCTCCACCTCTACTCAGGAAGAGCTTAAGTGATGATGGAAGAATTTTTCCATTGATGATGGCTACTTACTTTTCAAAGGTAGAGTATGTGTGCCAAAGGACTCAAACACTAGGCGCCAAATCTTATTTGAGTGTCACGATAGTCCAAGTGTTGGTCATACAGGTATTTGTAAGACATATGCCTTAGTTCGAAGGCAATTTTATTGGCCGGGCTTACATCATGATGTTCAAGAGTACGTACTAAATTTCCAATCGGGCCAAGTTAATAGGGAAGAGCGCCTCAAGGTAGGTGGCCTTTTACATCCTTTAGAGATTCCACAACGTAAGTGGGAGAGTATCTCTATGGATTTTGTAGTAGGACTACCTACTACAAATCATGGCCATGATGCCGTTTGGGTAATTGTAGACTGTCTCACAAAGATGGGTCCATTCATTCCCACTAAGACTACGGTTAAGACACCGGAATTAGTACAGCTATTTGTAGAGCATATATATAAACTCTACGGTCTTCCAACTAGTATCATTAGTGACAGAGATCAAAAGTTCGATAATCACTTATGGAGAGTTGTGTTCCAAAAGTTGGAAACTAAACTAAATCTAAGTATGGCTGATCATCCAGAAACGGATGGTAAAACAGAAAGAGTTAATCAAGTGCTAGAGGATATGCTACGAGCGTACGTTAGCAAGAAGCAAACCAATTGGGAAGACTACTTATCTATATTGGAATTTTCTTATAATAGTTTAAAGCATGTGACTACAGGGTTTAGTCCATTTATGCTTTTGTATGGATTTCAACCTAGATCACCCGTTACGGTGGGATTGGCTAAGAAGAAGATACAACAAGCGAAGGATTTTCTCCAAGACCATTTTGACATGCTTCAAGTTGCTTGGCAAAATTTTAAGCAAGCTCAAGATCGATATAAGAAGTACGCAGATGAGCATCATCCTCTTGCTACTTTTGAAAAAGGAGACAAGGTTTTCCTCAAAGTTCCGGAGCATTCAGAAAGTCTGAACACGGGAAAAGTTGCCAAACTTTCACCACGCTATTGTGGATTGTTTACCATTCTCAAACGTATAGGTCAAGTGGCCTATAAGTTAGCTCTTCTAGAGCACTCACAAGTTCATCTTGTTTTTCATGTTAACCGTTTACGAAAACAGCTAGGACAAAATGATAATGTCATTGACACAGGTGTGTTAGTTGACCTTATCAAACCACCAAACATCCCTCATGAGACCGAAAAGATTGTGGATTCTCATGAGCTTCACACCAGACATCATGTCAGACGAAAAATGTTGGTAAAATGGCTAGATACACTTGAAGAAGGTTCTACATGGGAGAATGTCTCCGCACTTAAGAAACATTTTCCTACATTCATTTTCGAGGACAAAAACGATTCTCCAAAAGGGGGGGGGGGATAATGTAAGGACATGGCCTATAGGCAAGGCCACCGACACGGCCGGATAGTGTGCACGCTAGGGGGAGGCTATAAGATAGCACTGTTGGGTGGAGACTAGCACACACATTACCACAGCCTTTCAAAACTGTATTGCTTCAAGCTAAAGAAATCATTCATCTTCAATGATTTGTGTGTAGGAGGTAAGTATCTTTCCTTCACTACCTATTTAATTTCCCTCTAGCTCTGGAAGTTCTCCAATACTCCCATGTCACAACAATGATGTTTCCACCATAATTTCGCTTCACCAGAGAGGCAAAACATCCCTAGCATTGCTTGATTTGCAAGTGCAGTCTTTGCAGCCAAGAAGTAATCATCCATAGCCTTGATCCATACTTCTGCATCCTTCTCAATATCAATAACCCCTCCTTTAAAGGAAGGTGGTTGCATTTGTTTCAGCAATAACTTCTTCTCTTGAATGTCCGTATAGATAGCATCGTTCTGAGGGGACTGGACCAATCTGATCTCACCTTGAGATTGACGGTCCAGATTTTTCCACAAATTTAGAGATTTTTTCCAGCTCGTTTGGCCTTTTTACAGACAAAAAGGGGCATTTTTGGGATAAAATTTGCTAAAAATGGTATAAAATGGTCAAAATTAGCCTAAAAACAACTCAAAACAGCTAAAAATGCCACATCAACAACATTTTCATCTTTGCTCAAGTTGTGTGGAAATTTTAGAGTCAAGAATGAGCTCATTTGGGCACATGAGCAATGAGAACATCCATTCCTTTACAGGGTGTTAGTGCAGTCCCGTGCTGCTTCTAGTACATGGCTGAGGCTGTGAGGCCTCCAATTAGGGTTTCCCCTCCTCCAAAAACTACTTGGGCTTCTCCAATGAATTACTGAAGCTTCCATGCAATGGCCATGACAAAGAATCGAAGCATAGATTTAGGGTTTTAAACGGGGCGAATGAGCACTGCATCTGTGCAATTGGGAGCGAGGCTACACCTAATCTTCACACACACAAGAGTTTTGAGTTAATCTTGGTTCTTTTTTAAAATGGAGCTTTCATGGCTGGAGTTTTGTTCTTTTTTAGTGTGTTTTTAGCTTCAAATCATCTACGCCTTTTTCTTGAATTTGTTACAAATCCTCACAATCAGAGGCCCGACGCTTTCCTAGTCGCACTGCACAATTCTTAAAACATTTTTTGGTGAATCCAACACAAAGTAGGCTAGGGTGAGGATTCAAAAGCTTCATTTAAGGTTGCAAAACAAAGTTTTAAATCTATGGAGCAACAAGAGCAATAGGGGTTTGGCTTGATCCAGTCAAAATGCAAATTTCTTAAGCCTTTGTAGTGTTTATGCAGCAGTAGCAAGCTACAGAAAGGAGGGAGCTCTCCTCAACCAAAGTGATTCAATATATGGTGAAGAAAATGGACCAATTTAAATGTAAAGATGTAACAAAGTATCTTTGTGGATATGTAAAGGAGATGGAGCTTCATTGATGCCCGAAGCAGAGATGGTGCAAAGTTTTGAACTTGCTGTGGTTCCTAAGATCAGAGAGTATGTAAGGGGAATTAGAAATGAGCATGGACCAACTTGGGAAGCATTCAAATTAGACTTAAAGGAAGATTATTTCATGGAAGACTCTGAAGGGTGACAAAGAAGACTTTTTAGAGTGGGTAGTTAGGCCAAAAGAGGGACTTTCGCCTACGAAACTGCTAAGGGAATTTGAACGTCGATATATGATTAATTGTCAAGGACTAAAAAGGCTACGTGAACTCGAAGAAGATAGAGCTCTTTTTGTAGGCCGCAGGTAAAGAGATTCAAGAGAAGTTAGAGCTATTACTTGAGGATAAGTATGTGGAACAAGGTTTGAAGACTGATTGGATTGAGGTTGAAGATGCAGTTTCACTGCTAGCTAAGTGACAACGACAGAGAGACAAGATGATAGTTAACTCTAATCAATTCCCAAGTGTTCTTGAGAGTCCCATAAAGCCTGTTATTGTGGTTCCAAAGAGTGAAAAGTCCATTCTAGATGATATTGTCAAGGGAATGCAAGAGCTCAAGTTAAGGCTTACAAGGCTAGAAGAAAAGGGGCAACCATCATGACAATCTGTAGGGCAAAGACCTCAAAAGAGAGAAGGCTTTGTAAATAGATGCATATGGTGTGATAGTACTGACCATGGAAGGAGGGATTGTGAAAGTTTTATAGACGCTTTGACAAAGGATCTTGTTTTCTTTAAAGATGAAAAAATTCACTTAACTGAAATAGGTAAGCTCTTGGGAACAAACTTTTGGGAAAGGTGGGATGAAGAAGCTAGTTGAGGACATGGATACTAGCCATGCCATCTCAATGGTTGAGGCAGTTGCCTATGGGTTGTAGGTGGAGCCTATAAAGCAAAGAGGAGTCAAGCTTGGAGAAGAAGCATCTAATGGTATTGGAGAGCTATGGCCATGTGCTATAGAATTTGCTATGACAGATAAAATGACTATAGAAATTTTACATGAAGCTGGAGACTGCATTTGGCTAGAAACAAGTTGGAATGACCCCGTGGACTCTTTGTCAGTGCATGCATACATTGCCAAATGTCAAGCCAATGAGGCCATTGTCGAAGAGAAACATAGGCATGAGAATGGGGATGAATGGCCTTCAAAACGGGCGACGAGGAGTGGAGGCAGAAATGACAGTGGCTCCTAGATCACCTTCCTCGCAATAGATGCCTATCCCCGAAGTGCCTATGCAAGAATCCTCAAAAGAGAAAAAGAAGAAAGCAACAAAATCCAAAGCAAAGGGTCCAACCTACAAACTCCAATCCAATATAGAGGCAACAACGGATCTCAAAAAGGTTTTGGAAGAGAGGTTTTTTGACAGTAAGGTGGAGTTTACCTTGGGTGAGGTCCTTGGAATAGCAAAGAGGGAGTTTCATGAAGAAGTAATTGATATCATAAAGAGAAATCGGTAATCTCTTACTGAATCTATCCATGTACATGGTGAAGAAGAGACTTTAAATTTATAGGGTGTACATGTCTATGGCAAGCAAGGTGAAGAAAATTATTGTTGGATGCTACAAGTCTAAGGGAGGAGTAAAGCATGTTCGCTTCTTGGATGATGAAGATGAAGCGGAGACCACTCACAAGAGCTACTAATTGAAGAGTCACTGGGCAAGAGCAACTACTAAGACCTTGGTAAAAGTGGAAGACTTAGAAGAGACATACATTGCATTGATAGATCATGGGTTGGAAATTAACCTCATGTCAAAGAGTCTTTATCAAAAAGGAAAATGGCCAATTGATATAAATCATGGATGGATGATTTGTGCAGCAAACAACTCATCAGAGGAGCTGTATGGAGCTTGTCCAAATGTAAAGGTGACTATAGGGGATGTGAAATATGACCAAAATTTCTTTGTGCAGGAGATCTCTACATATCCTCTTATCCTTGGGCAGCCATACATCACTACTACTCGCATGGAAACCAAGGTAACAGACGATGGGTCAGCTTATGCTAGGATAAGGAGTAGGGATGGGAAGCGTGCAATACAATTCCTTATTGTTTGTGTGGACCATGAAAGGGACCATGAAAGGAACCATGAATGTCTTAGAGAGCAATCCTTGCCAAAGACAAACAAAGAATTCAAGGACTACAGGGATATGAGGGGTTTTGGCCATGTACCATTGTAGAGCGACATTGCAGTGGTACAAGAAGAGAAAATCTCTCTCATGATGTATATGCAAAGGAGACGTTTTCTACAGGTTTTGTAGGATTAACAAACTATGGATCTATTGCTTTTACAAAGTGTGAGGACTTAAAGGGGAGTGAACGATAACATGTAAATAGTGTACAAAGAGGTTTGAAGATGAATGGTTTGCTAGAAGATGATGAATGCATTGCAACTGTATTTGATGAGTGTTCGTTTGTGGATACTATGCAAGACTTGGAGTTTTTAGTGGATTGAAATTTGCGTATGGAAAGTGAGATTGTGAAATTTTTCTCAATAGAAATGTACAAAGTCATTGAGGATTTCAAAAATGCTCAAGGTGTTGATGTATGAGTGGAGACTAAGTATAAGTTTGTGGCAAAGAAAGTGAAACCAGTGGCATTACCTCTACCAAAAGATTGCACAAATAAGATGCAGCAAGCTGCTTTGCAACCTAGCCTTCCTGACCCAAGCAAGATTAGACACAAGTTCACACAGAATTCTTTGAAGGAGTTAAAGGTTGGTTGCGAGGACAATTTGACAAAAGCTAAAAAGGTATGCTTTGAAAACATGCTTGCCAAACACGGAAAAGCTTTTGCATTTGAGCCTCATGAGATAGGGTGTGTTGATCCATCCATTGTTGCTCCTATGGTGATCTTCACTATCCCCCATGTACCTTGGAACTTGAGGCCTATTCCAATTCCAAAGGCCCATTTGCCAAAACTCATTGAATTGCTTAATAAAAAGATCAAGATGGATATCTTGGAGCCTTCTTGTGCTCCATATTCAGATAGGTGGTTCACAGTTCCAAAGAAAAATGGTTCTTTACGCTTTATTCAAAATATGTAGCCTATAAATTAGGTGACAATCAGAAATGTGGGTACAGGACTAGTTGTAGATGAATTTGCATAGGCATTTGTAGGAAGGGCAATATATTGTATGGGAGATTTGTACTCAAGGTATGATTAGTTCCAACTAGCAATGGAAAGCAGGGACCTAACTACCATGAGGACACCTTTGGGCCTGGTAAGAAAGTGCACCTTACCTCAGGGAGCAATTAATTCAGTTGCGCATATGATGAATTGTATGAACAAAGTCCTACGTGACTTCATACCTCAAACTAAAATGCCTTTCCTTGATGATGTGCCAATCAAAGTATGTGATGTAAGTGATATACATGTCACTCTAGACTCGAGGGAGTGTTGCAAGTATGTGACAAACCATATCAATGATTGTGATAATATCTTGTCGAGGTTGGAAGAGGTGAACCTTACCTTATCTAGCCAAAAGTCAGTGTTTGGTGTGAATGAAGTTCTTATTGTGGGACATATGTGCGGGCCATATGGTAGAAGGCCTTGTGCTGAAAAGATTGGTGTTATTCAGAGAATGAAAGAGAAATGTATTAATGTCACTGAGGTTCAAAGGTTCTTGGATGCATGTGTGTTTTATGTTATCTGGATTCCACATTATGCACATGTAGCAGAGCCTTTGTATCAACTTTTGAGAAAAAATCAAAAGTTTCAATGGGAAGAAATACATACACATGCCATGAGAAAATTAAAGAAGTTGTTGCTTACGTCTCCAACTTTGAGGAAAGCAAACTATGAATGTGAAAGATATGTAATTGTGACAGTGGATACTAGGCCCACAGGAATTCAATGGGTGATTGGGCAAGATGATGACGATGGCAAGCATATGTGGTCAGATTTGGAGCAAAAGTCCTAAGTGATCGTCAATGCAACTATCCATAGGTAAAAATAGAGTTATGGGGAGTAGTCATAGCTTTGAAATGTGACAAAGAGTATTTGATAGGAGCAAATGTAATAGTGGAGACTGATTGTCTCACTACAAGAGGCTATTCATATTAGCGACGCTCACAAAGCGAAGCTCAAAAAAAAAAAATCTCGGCGTCGCTATTAGCGTCGCAAATTTACAAGTAAATTTGCGACGCTCATAGCGACGCCGGCTGGGGTAGAAAAAATAACAGAGAGCGTCTAAAAACTCAGATCTCAGATCTGAGTTTTTCGGCGCCCTCAAGCAAGGAGCAGGTAACGCTCTCCCTCTCTCTCTCTCTCTCTCTTTCTTCTCCACACACACACACACACACACACACACACACACACACACGAGGAGAGGAAGGAGAGCCAGGTATGCTCCTTCCCTCTCCTAACTCTCATGTTCCCTTCCCCTCTTTCTCTCTCCCTCTCTCTCTCTCTCTCTCACACACACACACACACACACACATAGTGTTTTTGAGAGAGAGAGAGAGAGAGAGAGAGAGAGTACAAACATAAACAAAAACGCACACACACATACATAAACAAAGAATGCACACACACATTGAGAGAGGAAAAGAGAGAGAGAGAATGCATAAACAAAAAACGCACACATTGAGAGAGGAAAAGAGAGAGAGAACATGCATAAACAAAAAACGCACACATTGAGAGAGGAAAAGAGAGAGAAAACATGCATAAACCAAAAAACGCACACACATTGAGAGAGAAAGAGAGAGAAACTAATTTAACGTCGTAGGAAACTAATTAAAATTAAAAGACCTAAAGATCTAGCCGACGAGGAGTTGAACTCAAGACCTATTATTCAAGAGGGAAATGGCATAACCAATCTATCATACTTGGCATGGGTGATAGAAAGGTTATAGCATTTATCTCTTTTTATTGGCACACACATCCACACACGCGCACACACACAAGAAGAGGAGAGTTATAACACCGTAGGAAACTATCCTAAAAGACGTTAAAGATTAGGTTATATGTAGACTTACGTTAAATTAGATTTAGGTTTATTTAAGTTAAATTAGATTAGATTTAGGTTTATTTTTAGTTAGATTTACGTTTATTTACCCTAGATTTAGATTTATGTTATATTAGATTAGATTTAGGTCTCCATAGACTGCAATGCCTGCATGAAGCGGGTGAAGAAAGCCCTCAATGGAATATAGGGTATTGTTGCCTTCACTCATGGTGGGCTCCGTCGATCCAAAAGTACTGGTGAAATGTCTTCAGAAGATAGGGAAGAAGGTGGATCTTCAGGGCGGCAAGAGTCACTACATCCCCGACAATGACCATCTAGACAACCTCTAGTCATTCAACAGCAACTTCAAAGTTAGTAACAAGAGCAAGAACGGTCCAAAGGGCCAATTGCTGTCGTCAGATGTGGATGGAGATGAGGCATCGTCACCGCCGGAAGTTAACTCTCACATCTTTAGTGATGAGAATGCCAACTCTTGCCGAGTTATGTGAAAAATTATGTGTTAAATCAGTTTTAAGGTTCTTATAATCCCTGTTAGTTTAGTTCTTTGTTTTTAATATAACATAATTTACGTTAGATTTAGATTTTTGTTATATTAGATTAGACTTAGGTTTATTTAGGTTTACCCACACACACACACACACACACACACACACACACACAAGAAGAAGAGAGTTTTAACGTTGTAGGAAACTATCCCAAAAGACGTTAAAGATTAGGTTAGATGTAGACTTACGTTAAATTAGATTTAGGTTTATTTTTAGTTAGATTTCCGTTTATTTAGATTTATGCTTATTTACGTTAGATCGAGTCCACGCAAGAATTACTTACGGTTTAGGGTTTAGAGTTAGACTAACAGTGAAAAGATCTACTGTGAAAAGATGTTAAGATGCTGTGAAGTGCTACAACTAGAGAAGAGGCAAAGGGGTTTTGTCCACTACATGCAGTATCATGTAGACGTGGGTCTGTAGATTTCTTGTACCCACAAATATAGGTATCGACCAATAAAGACGAGATTATAACCCGGTGGTTCTGATCTCTGTGCACCTCTAGACCGAGGTGTGCGGGGATTGGACATGACTAGACAATGTGAGGTAGAGAGAGAGAGAGAGATAAGACGAAGAATGCCAATAGAATATTAAATTTGTTGTCGAGGTTATAAGATTTTTATCCTCATTATGAGTAGTGACGAGGATGTTTCACCGTCCAACCGAAACACCTATCTCTCAACGAGGGTCTTATGTCCTTGTAATCAATGCAAGCATGCTGATCGACGGACAAGACGTGTTTCTTTGCAGCACGTTCGCGAATTTGGCGAGTTCGATCCATCTATTATAGATCGAGTTGTTGCCCATTATAACTCGTCGGACTGTGACGCTGGCCAACAAGCAGCAATCTTGCAACCCAATAGACATGTTCGCAGGCGCTTTGGTCAAGCAGCATATGTGAGGCCACAAGATGTAGCCTCTGACAGCTCGGGGGATGATCATGCAGAGCACATTCCCAACGAGGCAATGTTTGAGCCCGAGATTGATGAAATGATCGAGACGATCATGGATTCAAAAAGGCTTATCTATGATGATATGAAAAGTGAAACCGATACGCCATTGTATAATGGAGCACGTATGTCTAGATTGAAAGCACTCCTGGTTCTTCTCAACATGCAGGCAAAGTTTGGATGGAGTGACACTAGCGTCACAGCTCTTTTCAGGTGATCTATTACAATTAGTTTACTTTAATAAAACTCTAAATGTATAATGATCTGATAGATTTTTACACGACTGTATAGTATTTTTATGTTGTGTAGATTGCTTAAAGAGCACATACTACCAGCTGACAATGTGATGCCAGATTCCCGAGATGAAGCAAGAAGATTTTGCGAAACTTGGGGATGGATTACAATTCTATCCACGCTTGTCCTAATGACTGCATTCTTTTCAGAGGGGAATACATAGACATGGAGAAGTGTCCGAAATGTGATTTCGAAAGATATCGAGTAGATCTCCACGGGACAAAAATTCCACAAAACGTTTTGCGACATTTTCCTCTGCTTCCTCGCATCAAGCATTTCTTCGAATGTAAGTCCATGGCCGCCCTAGCATCATGGCATGAGGAGAATAAATCTTCGGATGGTGTGCTACGAATTCCTGCAGATTGCGCAGCCTGGAAACATATAGATGAAACATGGTCGGATTTTGCCAGGGAAGCTCGAAATTTGCGCTTAGGCCTGGCTATGGATGGCGTAAATCCATTTGGTCAAAGATCAACATCTTACAGTGTATGGCCCGTTGTCATCGTCAACTACAACATTCCCGCGTGGTTGACTACGAAGAAGGGGCACCTATGGCTAAGCTTGATTGTGCCAGGGCGATATAAAGTGGAGAATATGGATGTGTATCCTCGTCCACTATTGGAAGAGCTACAACAATTGTGGATTGGCATAGAGGTGGTGGATATGAGCCGACACACAGGATGAACGGAATGCTTTGATCAGAGGCATTCTAATGTGGACCATGCATGACTATCCTGGGCTAACAGAATGCTCAGGTGATCTATTGACACTCCTCACTCAGACACTGTAAATCTTGTTTTTTCCCATAGTTGATCTATTATCATGTGTATACATGCAGGGCTTCAAACAAGCGGATACAGAGCATGTGTCACATGTGGACCTAGACTGAATGCACGTAGGGTGCCCTCACTGAAGAAGCAAATCTACGAAGGTCATCAAGTGTATCTTCCAGAGAATCTTGTGTTACGCGACGGCTTTTTGGGAAGAGAGCCACCAAGGATGTCTGCACAAGCATGGTTAGAGAGAAAGGAGATGTGCGATGACGGATTGCCTCCAGGGATGAAGAGACTATCTCTATGGTACGAGTTACCATACTGGCCCCGACTCATGATCAATCACTTGCTCGATCCAATGCACATATTCAAGAATGTGGGTAATCTACTATGGGACCATCTGACCGGCAAGAAAGATACTTTGGGAGCCAGAGTTGACCTTAGAAATGTGGATCGTATGGAGCAATATTAGCCGCAAACAGCGTCTGATGGATCGATAAAACTCCCTAAAGCACCATGGATTTTCACAGGAGCCCAAGAACGCAAAGTAAAAGAGACCATTCGATCTTTGCGGACCCATACTGGCGTAATGCACTCGCTCCGAACGTGTTTTACTAAAGAAGGAAAGCTTACCGGTTTGAAGTCACACGATTGGCATAAAATGTGTCAGGTACGTTCATAGTGGACTTTAATATCATTGCTACCAACATTCATGTGCTTAAGATGGTTGCACAACCAATTGAAAAGCGCACAACAATGCGGTGACGAAGTGACTGAGGAAGAGTGGGAGTACTCTCGGGGTTGCGCGACCAAAGTAAGTTTGCAATGTACGACTAGCTAGTGACTTTATTTCTAAACGTTTGAACGGCCACTCATAATCTTTGTTCGTTGTAGTATAAGTCATACACAGCAGCATGGTGTAAAGGTCGACATTTTAGGGTGGAACGGATCGACAAAAAGCGTTTTACTCAAGATTGTGGAATCATGGCAAAATTTGAACAGTCTAGTCGACGACGTTCCTCTGACGCAGATCCTGTTGTGGTGGAACTCACTTGCTTCGGCATGCTACAAGAGATTTTGAGGATCGATTACAGAGGATTTTTTGTCGACTTGTTCAACGTGCAATGGTTCAAGATAATCATGGAGGGTCGCAACGCTACTGTGCGTAGAGGAGAGTCTGGTTTTCTTGAGGTGGATTCTACTAAGAAATGGACTCACCCAAGAGACACTTTCGTACTACCCGAGCATTGTGAACAAGTAAGTATGTAAAGAGTTAACATCCCCCTTTTACAAGTTATGTGCTTGAAAGCTCTCATGTAAGTTATGTGGCTCTGGCAGGTAATATTTCATCCTACAAAGTCTACATCAAACTGGTGGTACGTCATAGAGGTAGCCCCTTGTAGTGCAAGGATGTATGAAGGCTACCATGTGCCAATCACAACGGCATCAATGGAGGAGATCAGAGAAGATGCTCAATCAGAAGCCGCTGCGGTGGTGCCAGACGAGCATCAAGATGCTACTACTCTATATGGGGTGCATGCAGAGTAGCTACAAAATGAAACAGAGGATATGTGTTTAAACGGAGAGCTCTATATAGATATAGGAAGTTATGCTGAGTTATGCGAGGATGAGAGAGAGATCTCTTAAAGCCACAAATATTGTATTTGAACAATTTTGCTCCGTGTTGTAAAAGCTCTGGCTCTCTAAGTACCTTCCATGGTGTATAACGCTCTTTTCTACTCGTGCTCACATCTTTTGATTGAAAATTTTGAGTTTTCGACTTGCCTCTTCTATCACTCAATTCATTGCGTCATTGTATTTATATGCGTCATTACGTCATTGTATTTAATGGTCTTTGCGTCATTGTCTACTCTATTCATTCAATATTAAGTTTAAATATTCGTGTGTTTAATGCAGGTATGGATAATGAGGAGTTTCTTTCTTCTTTGTCACCGCAGCAGAGACAGTGGTATGTGGAGCGTCATCGCTCTGGCGCATCATCGCGGGTTCCTACTCCATCCGCATCTCCCTCTCTTTCAGAGCATTCGGCACGCTCCGAAGCTTCGGTGTCGACAAGACAATCTTCACACTCGTTTAGACACCGGCGCTCTAGTGGTGGCGGTGGCGGTTGTTGTGGGGATTCCGATGCCTCCACACCGCCTCGTGTTCGCCGAGGCTCTTTACCCTCCCCTTCTTTGCCTGCCCCCACACCAACCACAGCATCGCCATCTACGCCAGGTTTTGCGCGGCTGACTGTTCCTAGCAGCTACACACCTCTACCTACTCTGCCAGGAGCCACCCCACTCGACACTCCTCGCTTCGGGGCCCAGACGTCGGTGGAGACACCTGACGTCCGTACCCCCATCGACACGCCGCTAGAGACCCCTGTCGAGACACCCAGGTTCACGCGTCACCGGCCAGAGGGCTTGCCTTACTCCGTCGACTTCAGTGGCGGCATCATCATGGATGATGACGGCAAGAAGGTGATCTCGCGCATGCGTGGTCTTTGCTCTCAGCTGTTTAGACACTACACACTAAACAAATGGAGTGAAGTACCAAGTGATTTAAAAGCCAGAGTCATCAGCATACTTCATGTTGAGTTTCCCGTTCCAACACGGGATCAACGCTTCAATGAAGACCTCATGAAGATTCGAATGCGCGAATACTGCAAACACAAGCGTTCCCAAGTGCAAAAAGCAATCAAGCATGGGTGGAACAGGCCAGATTGGCTGGCCAAAGAAGATTGGAAGAATGCGAAGAAAGCAGCGCACGAGAATCCCGACAAGTGGAAGAACCAAAAGGATGTAGCCAGAGCGCGAGTAGAGGCAGGGAGCTCACACCACTTGGGGAGCGGTGTATGGACATCATTTGAGGCCGATTTTGTAAGTGTTTTCGCATTGCTCTTTATGTTCGATAGTTTAGGGTTTATGAGTTTTTTAATTCTAACATAATGAAATCTTTGTATGTTTTGACAGTGGTCGATGACAGGACGTGATCCCACACCATACGAGCGCGAGTACGCAGGCAGGAAGGGCTTAAACGCCCTGATGGACATTCTCAGTTCTCGCGGCGGCATGGTTAGTATTAGGGTTTACTCTTTTCTATTTTTTGTATTGTTTTATAAATGTCGTTATATGTTTATACTTACTGAAAGCTGTCTTATTGTCTTTTTTTGCAGAATCCGACAGATACGCCGCTTGGACGCGATGAGACGTCTGACTAGACGACGTCAGTTTAGCCGTAGCTAGATAGCATTAGTTTAGGGTTTCTCATAGCTTATGTATCATGAGACGGATTTTATACGTCTTTTTGAACCATGTATATTATTACATTTGTCACCGCAGTTCATTTTGCCAATCAATTCTTTATGCCTATGATGTTGTACAATTGTCATTATTACATTTGCCAATCAATTCATTTTGCCTATGATGTGTACAATTGTCAATTTTACGCTTGTCAATTTTGCAAACAATGCGTCTTGTGGGTGACTATTTTGGGTCTATTATCTACCCTTGCACTTTTTCTAAAAAGTGAATCAAGTACAATATGGTTGATGGGTGGCAGGGCATTCAATGCCCTGTCACCAAAAAAAATTCTCTCGGGCGTCGCTATAACCGTCGCTATTTATGGCTCTAGAGCGTCGCTATAAGCGTCGCTATAACCGTTGCTATGACCGTTGCTATGAGCGTCTCTATATAGCGACGCATATAGCGACGCCTATAGCGTCACATATAGCGACGCTATTAGAGACGGTTTTAGCGACGCCGGGGGTTATAAAGACCCAGTGTATTTCCGTCGCTAACAGTGTCACAAGAGCACACAACGTCTTGTAGTGTCTACCCCTTCTTGGAATGATCACAAGCTTCCTAACTCCCGACATTGCTATGTTGAGATGGATTGCCTACATAAAGTCCCATAATCCAAAATTCAAGCATATTACAGGGAAAGATAATCCAATTGCGGATATACTTTCAAGAGCAAGGTATGCAAATGAAGAAGACATGGTTGTCGAGGGCGATGATATAGGCACACAGTTCTATAGTATCTCTCATGCCAAGGGTGATCATGTTTGTCTATCAAATGCACTTGAGTCATTTACAGAGGACCTATATCAAGGTGACTGGTTGCTCATTGGACGCTATCTAAGCACTTTGAAAAGGCAAGAAGGGTGGACTGATCAAGAGTTCAAAAGAATACAGAGAAAAGCCTATGGATACTTTTTGAAAGATTGGTACTTATGGAAGCGTCCAAAACAAAGAAATGAAATGCCGTTGAGAGTTGTGAATGATAAGGACACTCAAAACAAGCTTATGAAAAAGTTTCATGAGAGTCTTTATGTTGGACATAGAGGCGTATGGGCCACCTTTACTAAAATGAAAGAGAGGTATTGGTGAAGATGTGTCTCACTTTGTGGAGTCTTGTGAAACCTGTCAAATGTATTCAAATACACGTCATCGTCATGGGTTGCGCTCTACTTACCCATTGGCCAACCACTATAAGTGGGTAGTAGATCTCATTACAATGACATTGGGCTTATGGAAAATGAGATACATAGTGCTTGCACGGGAAGATTTAACCAACCAATTTGAAGGTCGTACTCTAAGAACAAAAAGCACAAAAGGGGTATGTAAGTTCCTCTTAGATTATGTAATTAGCCGTTATGGCTGTGTTGGGAAAATAACAACGGATAGGGGTGAGTTGGATGCGACAAAGCAAGGGAGTTTTTCTCTAGGTTGGGCATTAAACTTGCTCTCACTACTACATATGATCCTGCGGGACGTGGTAAATCAAAGTGTGGGCATCATCCTATTATTAAATCTTTGGCTAAGGCCTGCAAAGGTGAAATGGGAGATTGGCCTACGTTATTGCCTTATGCTTTATGGGCTGATCGTACAACTCATAGCAGTTACTTGTTATATGCCTTTTAAGTTGATGTATGGTCAGAAACCTATAATGTCAATTGAGGATGTAGTTCCCACATGGAATGTATTTCCTTGGGAAGATGGAATGATTAGGGAGGACCTTCTTGCTTTGCGCATACAACAGTTAGAAAAAATGCCCCAAGATATTGAGATTGTAGTAGCACGATTGAAAGATGATAGATTTGATAAGAGGCATAGGCTTAGACCCAAAGTTATTGAGGAAGGTGATTGGGTGTTGGTGTACGATAGTAGTCTTGAAAACCAACATTCAACAATAAGACAACTTTTAAACAGATGGTTTGGTCCTTATGTGGTTCAGCACGTACATGGGAATGCAACTTATATCTTGCATGAGTTAGATGGGACAAAAATGAAGATTCCCATTGTAGGGAAAAGAATAAAGTTATTCAAAAGAAGAGGTGATACAGATCCCTTTGATTCATAGGATAGTCACAATGAAGGCTATGATGAAAACGTTATGGATGTGGATGATGCATTAGAATTTGATGGAAGTGATGATGAGATCGATATGTGTGTTGACTTAAATGAAGATTGAACCTGCAAAAGATATCTGTGGCACATGCAAGAGGATCTGCAGGTTTAGAGGGGTGGATGTCATGCTGTGGCACGTGCATGATGTGAAACTAAAATATCTACCTCACTCTCAATGCTTTTCTTATGTGGGACCGAATGCTATAATGTACATAGTGTGATATATGCAAAAATAGATGCCATGGTTGCAGTCGTATACATACCCTCTCTGGTAGACAAGGCCCTAGATGTGGCACTATGCAATGATTTTTCACATAAATATATGCCTATTTTTCTTTAGAAATGTACAAATTTCAAGTGTATCAAAGTGGCATGTAGGTACAACCAAACTGTGTCGATCTATGGAAGTGCACCAAGTCGAGGCATGGCAGATTGCAGGAAAATGGCAAAGACCTTGAGCAGATATTTGATGGAGCCAGGAGCCAGATACACCAAGTTGGAGCACTCGCTAGTCAAAACTGCGATTGTTTTTTGCTATCACACATGGTAGGAGCATATGCTTATATCACAAGGTTGGGAACGAGGCAAGGGGTGTTGGATGCAGGTATCATCAAGTTTGTGATATGGGATTTGGGGCAAGCTGTCTGCACGACACTCGAATATCTAGATGTGTATGCCAAATGTGGCTTCTAGCAGAGCGAGGATGGCTTTCCACCATATAGGTCGAGGTGCTCAAAGGTAATAGAGAATGATGGATACCTCTATCTGATGGTGCCGTAGTGTGTACAAAATGGCGGCTCCATTCCGGCAACCATAAGGTCATGTTATAAGGCTTTGTGCTAAGCATAGCTTGAAAGCGGAGTCGACGAGCAACAGATGGGCAAGGAGAGCACCAGCTGGGAGTTTTTCATGGAAAGTCGGGGCCAGAGAGGAGAGTTGAGGGAGGCATGCACTACAAGAGGCTATTCATATTAGCGACGCTCACACAGCGCGCTCAAAAAAAAAAATTCCCGGTGTTGCTATGAGCGTCGCAAATTTACAAGTAAATTTGCGACACTCATAGCGACGCCGAATGGGCTAAAAAAAATAACAGAGAGCGCCCAAAAACTCAGATCTCAGATTTGAGTTTTTCAGCGCCCTCAAGCAAGGAGCAGGTAACGCTCTCCCTCTCTCTCTCTCTCTCTCTCTCTCTCTCTCTTTCTTCTCCACACACACACACACACACACACACACACACATACACACACGAGGAGAGGAAGGAGAGCCAGGTATGCTCCTTCCCTCTCCTCACTCTCATGTTCCCTTCCCCTCTTTCTCTCTCCCTCTCTCTCTCTCTCTCTCTCTCACACACACACACACACACACACACAGCACACACAGTGTTTTTGAGAGAGAGAGAGAGAGAGAGAGAGAGAGAGAGAGAGAGAGAGAGAGAGAGAGAGAGAAAGAGTACAAACATAAATAAAAATGCACACACATACATAAACAAAGAATGCACAGACACATTCAGAGAGGAAAAGAGAGAGAGAGCATGCATAAACAAAAAACGCACACATTGAGAGAGGAAAAGAGAGAGAGAACATGCATAAACAAAAAACGCACACATTGAGAGAGGAAAAGAGAGAGAAAACATGCATAAACCAAAAAACGCACACACATTGAGAGAGAAAGAGAGAGAAACTAATTTAACGTCGTAGGAAACTAATTAAAATTAAAAGACCTAAAGATCTAGCCGACGAGGAGTTGAACTCAAGACCTATTATTCAAGAGGGAAATGGCATAACCAATCTATCATACTTGGCATGGGTGATAGAAAGGTTATACCATTTATCTCTTTTTATTGGCACACACATCCACACACGCGCACACACATTGGAAGAAGAGAGTTATAACGTCGTAGGAAACTATCCTAAAAGACGTTAAAGATTAGGTTAGATGTAGACTTACGTTAAATTAGATTCAGGTTTATTTAAGTTAAATTAGATTAGATTTAGGTTTATTTTTAGTTAGATTTACGTTTATTTATGCTAGATTTAGATTTATGTTATATTAGATTAGATTTAGGTCTCCATAGACTGCGATGCCTGCATGAAGCAACTGAAGAAAGCCCTCAATGGAATATAGGGTATTGCTGCCTTCACTCATGGTGGGTCCGTCGATCCAAAAGTACTGGTGAAATGTCTTCAGAAGATAGGGAAGAAGGTGGATCTTCAGGGCGGCAAGAGTCACTACATCCCCGACATCTAGACAACCTCTAGTCATTCAACAGCAACTTCAAAGTTAGTAACAAGAGCAAGAACGGTCCAAAGGGCCAATTGCTGTCATCAGATGTGGATGGAGATGAGGCAGCGTCACCGCCGGAAGTTAACTCTCACATCTTTAGTGATGAGAATGCCAACTCTTGCCGAGTTATGTGAAAAATTATGTGTTAAATCAGTTTTAAGGTTCTTATAATCCCTGTTAGTTTAGTTCTTTGTTTTTAATATAACATAATTTACGTTAGATTTAGATTTATGTTATATTAGATTAGACATAGGTTTATTTAGGTTTACCCACACACACACACACACACACACACACACACACAAGAATAAGAGAGTTTTAACGTCGTAGGAAACTATCCCAAAAGACGTTAAAGATTAGGTTAGATGTAGACTTACGTTAAATTAGATTTAGGTTTATTTTTAGTTAGATTTACTTTTATTTAGATTTACGCTTATTTACGTTAGATCGAGTCCACGCAAGAATTACTTACGGTTTAGGGTTTAGAGTTAGACGAACAGTGAAAAGATCTACTGTGAAAAGATGTTAAGATGCTGTGAAGTGCTACAGCTAGAGAAGAGGCAAAGGGGTTTTGTCCACTACATGCAGTATCATGTAGACGTGGGTCTGTAGATTTCTTGTACCCACAAATATAGGTATTGACCAATAAAGACGAGATTATAACCCGGTGGTTCTCATCTCCGTGCACCTCTAGACCGAGCTGTGAGGGGATTGGACATGACTAGAGAATGTGAGGTAGAGAGAGAGAGAGAGAGAGAGAGAGAGAGAGAGAGAGAGAGAGAGAGAGAGAGAGAGAGAGAGATAAGACGAAGAATGCCAATAGAATATTAAATTTGTTGTCCAGGTTATAAGATTTTAATCCTCATTATGAGTAGTGACGAGGATGTGGGACCGTCCAACCGAAACACCTATCTCTCAACGAGGGTCTTATGTCCTTGTAATCAATGCAAGCATGCTGTGCGACGGACAAGACATGTTTCTTTGCAGCACGTTCGCGAATTTGGCGAGTTCGATCCATCTAATATAGATCGAGTTGTTGCTAATTATAACTCGCGGACTCTGACGCTGGCCAACAAGCAGCAATCTTGCAACCCAATAGACATGTTCGCAGGTGCTTTGGTCAAGCAGCATATGTGAGGCCACAAGATGTAGCCTCTGACAGCTCGGGGGATGATCATGCAGAGCACATTCCCAACGAGGCAATGTTTGAGCCCGAGATTGATGAAATGATCGAGACGATCATGGATTCAAAAAGGCTTATCTATGATGATATGAAAAGTGAAACCGATACGCCATTGTATAATGGAGCACGTATGTCTAGATTGAAAGCACTCCTGGTTCTTCTCAATATGCAGGCAAAGTTTGGATGGAGTGACACTAGCGTCACAACGCTTTTCAGGTGATCTATTACAATTAGTTTACTTTAATAAAACTCTAAATGTATAATGATCTGATAGATTTTTACACGACTGTATCGTATTTTTATGTTGTGTATATTGCTTAAAGAGCACATACTACCAGCTGACAATGTGATGCCAGATTTCCGAGATGAAGCAAGAAAGATTTTGCGAAACTTGGGGATGGATTACAATTCTATCCACGCTTGTCCTAATGACTGCATTCTTTTCAGAGGGGAATACATAGACATGGAGAAGTGTCCGAAATGTGATTCCGAAAGATATCGAGTAGATCTCCATGGGACAAAAATTCCTCTACTTCCTCGCATCAAGCATTTCTTCGAATGTAAGTCCATGGCCGCCCTAGCATCATGGCATGAGGAGAATAAATCTTCGGATGGTGTGCTACGAATTCCTGCAGATTGCGCAGCCTAGAAATATATAGATGGAACATGGTCGGATTTTTCCAGGGAAGCTCGAAATTTGCACTTAGGCCTGGCTATGGATGGCGTAAATCCATTTGGTCAAAGATCAACATCTTACAGTGTATGGCCCGTTGTCATCGTCAACTACAACATTCCCCCGTGGTTGACTTCGAAGAAGGGGCACCTATGGCTAAGCTTGATTGTGCCAGGGCAATATAAAGTGGAGAATATGGATGTGTATCTTCGTCCACTATTGGAAGAGCTACAACAATTGTGGATTGGCATAGAGGTGGTGGATATGAGCCGACACACAAGACGACGGAATGCTTTGATCAGAGACATTCTAATGTGGACCATGCATGACTATCCCGGGCTAACAGAATGCTCAGGTGATCTATTGACACTCCTCACTCAAACACTGTAAATCTTGTTTTTTCCCATAGTTGATCTATTATCATATGTGTACATGCAGGGCTTCAAACAAGCGGATACAGAGCATGTGTCACATGTGGACCTAGACTGAATGCACGTAGGGTGCCCTCACTGAAGAAGCAAAT
Source organism: Adiantum capillus-veneris (assembly GCF_014529385.1). Classification (NCBI taxonomy): domain Eukaryota; kingdom Viridiplantae; phylum Streptophyta; class Polypodiopsida; order Polypodiales; family Pteridaceae; genus Adiantum; species Adiantum capillus-veneris. Next base: position 103,072,219 of record NC_140952.1, read on the forward strand.
CTACGAAGGTCATCAAGCGTATCTTACAGAGAATCTTGTGTTACGCGACGGCTTTTTGGGAAGAGAGCCACCAAGGATGTCTGCACAAGCATGGTTAGAGCAGAAGGAGATGTGCGATGACGGATTGCCTCCAGGGATGAAGAGACTATCTCTATGGTACGAGTTACCATACTGGCCCCGTCTCATGATCAATCACTTGCTCGATCCAATGCACATATTCAAGAATGTCGGTAATCTACTATGGGACCATCTGACCGGCAAGAAAGATACTTTGGGAGCCAGAGTTGACCTTAGAAATGTGGATCGTATGGAGCAATATTAGCCGCAAACAGCGTCTGATGGATCGATAAAACTCCCTAAAGCACCATGGATTTTCACAGGAGCCCAAGAACGCAAAGTAAAAGAGACCATTCGATCTTTGCGGACCCATACTGGCGTAATGCACTCGCTCCGAACGTGTTTTACTAAAGAAGGAAAGCTTACCGGTTTGAAGTCACACGATTGGCATAAAATGTGTCAGGTACGTTCATAGTGGACTTTAATATCATTGCATAAAATGTGTACTTTAATATCATTGCTGCACATACTTTACAGTTTATTTTACCGGTTGCCATTGAGGGATGTTTGTCTCTCGACATCCGTAACACAATCTACAAACTTGCAAAGCTGGTGCAATGGATCTCACAAAAGGAGATCAACGTAGACTCCATACCATTTGCCAAACTAAATGCTACGGAGCTTGTGTGCATGTTTGAGAAACATTTTCGTACTACCATGCTAACCATTCAGGTGCATCTTCTTGTTCACATAGTTGATGAGGTGGAAATAGCTGGCACAGTTCATTCCAGATGGATGTTCTTCTTAGAACGTTTCATGAAAATGCTTAAGGGATATGTGCGTCAAAAGGCACGTCCGGAGGGTAGCATGGCAGAAGGTTGGTTGGTATCAGAGTCCCTAGTGTACATTGGAGAGTGGCTAGACGGATTTGATAAAGCCCGGGACACGCTATGGCGAACCATAGATGATGAGCGCATATTTGGGATTGTCATGTGCAATCTCGGTGTTGAGAAGAAGATGACGGAAGATCTAGAGGTTAAAATCAACCGATTTTGCATGCTTCACAATCCAGTGATGCAAAAGTGGATTTCACAATATGAGGATGCAAAGCAAGAGCGACAAAGGGCACAAATCGAGTGGAGACGGGGAAGACGACCACCGATGCACTATCCGACGGTTCTCGAGAGCCTACCAACATTCATGAGCTTAAGATGGTTGCACAACCAATTGAAAAGCGCACAACAATGCGGTGAAAAAGTGACTGAGGAAGACACTTTCGTACTACCCGAGCATTGTGAACAAGTAAGTATGTAAATAGTTAACATCCCCCTTTTACAAGTTATGTGCTTGAAAGCTCTCATGTAAGTTATGTGGCTCTGGCAGGTAATATTTCATCCTACAAAGTCTACATCAAACTGGTGGTACGTCATAGAGGTAGCCCCTCGTAGTGCAAGGACGTATGAAGGCTACCATGTGCCAATCACAACGGCATCAATGGAGGAGATCAGAGAAGATGCTCAATCAGAAGCCGCTGCGGTGGTGCCAGACGAGCATCAAGATGCTACTACTCTATATGGGGTGCATGCAGAGGAGCTACAAAATGAAACAGAGGATATGTGTTTAAACGGAGAGCTCTATATAGATATAGGAAGTTATGCTGAGTTATGCGAGGATGAGAGAGAGATCTCTTAAAACCACAAATATTGTATTTGAACAATTTTGCTCCGTGTTGTAAAAGCTCTGGCTCTCTAAGTACCTTCCATGTTGTATAACGCTCTTTTCTACTCGCGCTCACATCTTTTGATTGAAAATTCTGAGTTTTCGACTTGCCTCTTCTATCACTCAATTCATTGCGTCATTGTATTTATATGCGTCATTACGTCATTGTATTTAATGGTCTTTGCGTCATTGTCTACTCTATTCATTCAATATTAAGTTTAAATATTCGTGTGTTTAATGCACGTATGGATGATGAGGAGTTTCTTTCTTCTTTGTCACCGCAGCACAGACAGTGGTACGTGGAGTGTCATCGCTTTGGTGCATCATCGCTCGTTCCTACTCCATCCGCATCTCCCTCTCTTTCGAAGCATTCGGCGCGCTCCGAAGCTTCGGCGTCGACGAGACGATCTTCACACTCGTCTAGACACCGACGCTCTAGTGGTGGCGGTGGCGGTTGTTGTGGGGATTCCGCCGCCGATGCCTCCACACCGCCTCGTGTTCGACGAGGCTCTTTACCCTCCCCTTCTTTGCCCGCCCCCACACCAACCACAGCATCGCCATCTACGCCAGGTTTTGCACGGCTGACTGTTCCTAGCAGCTACACACCTCTACCTACTCCGCCAGGAGCCACCCCACTCGACACTCCTCGCTTCGGGGCCCAGACACCGGTGGAGACACCTGACGTCCGTACCCCCATCGACACACCGCTAGAGACCCCTACCGGGACACCCAGGTTCACGCGTCACCGGCCGGAGGGCTTGCCTTACTCCGTCGACTTCAGCGGCGGCATCATCATGGATGATGACGGCAAGAAGGTGATCTCGCACACGCGTGGTCTTTGCTCTCAGCTGTTTAGACACTACATACTAAACAAATGGAGTGAAGTACTAAGTGATTTAAAAGCCAGAGTCATCAGCATACTTCATGTTGAGTTTCCCGTTCCAACACGGGATCAGCGCTTCAATGAAGACCTGATGAAGATTCGAATGCGCGAATACTGCAAACACAAGCGTTCCGAAGTGCAAAAAGCAATCAAGCATGGGTGGAACAGGCCAGATTGGTTGGCCAAAGAAGATTGGAAGAATGCGAAGAAAGCAGCGCGCGAGAATCCCGACAAGTGGAAGCAACAAAAGGATGTAGCCAGAGCACGAGTAGAGGCAGGGAGCTCGCACCACTTGGGGAGCGGTGGATGGGCATCATTTGAGGCCGATTTTGTAAGTGTTTTCGCATTGCTCTTTATGTTCGATAGTTTAGGGTTTATGAGTTTTTTAATTCTAACATAATGAAATCTTTGTATGTTTTGACAGTGGTCGATGACAGGACGTGATCCCACACCGTACGAGCGCGAGTACGCAGGCAGGAAGGGCTTAAACGCCCTGATGGACATTCTCAGTTCTCGCGGCGGCATGGTTAGTATTAGGGTTTACTCTTTTCTATTTTTTGTATTGTTTTATAAATGTCGTTATATGTTTATACTTACTGAAAGCTGTCTTATTGTCTTTTTTTGCAGAATCCGACAGATACGCCGCTTGGACGCGATGAGACGTCTGACTAAACGACGTCAGTTTAGCCGTAGCTAGATAGCATTAGTTTAGGGTTTCTCATAGCTTATGTATCATGAGACGGATTTTATACGTCTTTTTGAACCATGTATATTATTACATTTGTCACCGCAGTTCATTTTGCCAATCAATTCTTTATGCCTATGATGTTGTACAATTGTCATTATTACATTTGCCAATCAATTCATTTTGCCTATGATGTGTACAATCGTCAATTTTACGCTTGTCAATTTTGCAAACAATGCGTCTTGTGGTTGACTATTTTGGGTCTATTATCTACCCTTGCACTTTTTTTAAAAAGTGAATCAAGCACAATATGGTTGATGGGTGGCAGGGCATTCAATGCCCTGTCACCAAAAAAAATTTCTCTCGGGCGTCGCTATAACCGTCGCTATTTATGGCTCTAGAGCGTCGCTATAAACTTCTGTGTAAACGTCGCTATAACCGTCGCTATGAGCGTCTCTATATAGCGACGCATATAGCGATGCTCTCGTAGCGACGCTATTAGCGACGGTTTTAGCGACGACGGGGGTTATAAAAACCCAATGTATTTCCGTCGCTAACGGCGTCACAAGAGTACACAACCTCTTGTAGTGATGAAGACCACACCTTAAAAAGAACGCATGTTGCATAGGTTGATGGACTGCCAATGGGCTGCATGGTTGAAAGGCTGCCACTTGCAGACAATTGGAGGGACCGCGGGTTGCCTCTCCTGGGAACGGCAGCTTAATCGCGAGGTAAGGTTTTTTTAAATGGCCAAGCTATATATAAAAAAAGAAACACTGCAATCTGCAGTCGGCTAAAAGCGAGGGGGCTATCTTGTGGCGTGCCATGAAAAGCAAGGAGAAAACACGGCGAGTTGCATAAGGCAAGCCTGCCAGGTGAATACAAAAGGGGCACAACAGTTGCATGAAGGGGGGAAGCCAGTTTACAGAGGGAGTGACAAATAGCGAGGTCGCTATTGGCCTAGCAGAGGAGGAGGACAGGGGTGCCGGAGGGGCGCCACACGGTGGTGGCGGGGCTGCATATGGCAGAGGGGCCGAGGGCCGCCTGGAGAAGGGGATAAGGGCCGCCAATGCTTGGGCTCACCAAGGGAGCTCTGCAGAGAAAGGCGCTGGAGGGCAGCGTGATTAAAGGAGGAGGCGGAGGTTGCATGGGACTCGCCAAGGTGACGGGGCAAGAAGGGTGGCGTGAGTAGAGCAGCGCTGCAGTGTCAAGGTGGCATGGTCGAGACCCAGGACAAGGGGAGGGTCTGAGAAGGGCCGCCAGAGGACCACCTTGAGGAGTGGGCTATAGAGGAGGAGAATGAGAGGGCCTGAAGGGGCGGCCATATCACAGGGTGCGCCATCTATTGAGACGGCAAGTGAAAAGAAAGGAAGGTCGAGAGTAGCCTGTGGGAACTAAGGTGTATTGTTGTGAGACACCAGAAAGTGAGCCAAGCAATCAAACTAGGATGGTGGTCTGTATGGGGATCCATCATTGTACACCCTCTTTGGAAGTTTTTGTCCACTTGATATTGGTTACATCTATCCGCAAATTTATGAATCCTTTCTTTCTGTGTTATTTATTGGTCTAGTATATGTGTATCTCCGAAGGCGATGGTGTATATGTGCTTTCTATATGGATGTTGATGTGTATAAGTCTGCAAGCTTGAAGATAAATGGGGATATGTCATGGATTCGATAGGAATTTGAGTGTCGATTGTTATTGGACTGCCTATATGTCACAAAGTGCTCTACAGTGTTATAGATGGACGCTATCTGAACCTACTTTGCAATCGAATCTATCTAGTCAAGGTTGGTCGGGATCGGGCTTGGACAGTAATTGTTTGCAGATTGCGTATCGTGGTGTGTGTTTGCTAGGGGATAGGGGTGTTGTGAGATCACTGACATACAAACTCATAACACACACATGGTGGCATAATAACAAGAAGTCATTTGTACTAACAGATTTTGCATGACACAGACAACAACATCTTTGGCGGAGGAGTAGTCAAAAGACAAGGACATACAACATGAGCAGGCTGATGAAGCATTCAAGCAATAAACCCCTTCTATTTTTTGGTTTTATTCTGGCTTTAGTAAGCCAAGTCCTTTGTAAAATGGTTTCCGGATGCATGATAGCATCCTTCAAGTTATCTGTAAATGCGTGTTAGCATCCCTCAAATTATCAAAATTCTGCTTCAGGTCGCAATAACACTATGAAGTCCGTATCTCAAAGTGTCCCCCCCCCCCGAGCTATATAGAGGCATCAAGTTTATGTGCTGGTGGTTTTCCCATTTCCCACTTTCCATCTTGTGGTGCCCCCACGGAGGACCAACTGATTGCTACCTAACAAGGTGTTCTTGAGTCACGATGAAGCAGGAGTTTGGGCCAGTGTTCAAAGGAGATGAGGATGCAGATGATTGGCTTGCAGATTTTGAGCTATTTATGCTGAGAGTACTACGGATGCCAGTTGATGAAGCAAAGCTCCAAACTCTACCTTTGGTGCTGCGAGGTAAAGCAAAACTTTGGTTTGATGGCTTAGAACACGTGCACAAGCAGACTTGGATCGGGTTTCACGATCAATTCTTACAAAGGTATCGAAAGGTGGTGTCGGCTTCGGAAGCAGATGCAAAGATCAAAGGATTGCAGCAGGACGTAAGTGCAGGTTTTGATGTTTTTGTTGCTAAATTTGAAGCTTATTGGGGGGATTTGGCGGCTGCTACCCAAGAAATCAATGCGGGATATTTGAAGCTTGAAAGGTTTCTATCTTGCTTGCATCCCTTTGTTCGTGAGAGAGTGGAGTATGAAGATCCAAGGACCTTTGATGAGGCTGTCAGAGTTGCTAGAGCAAAGAGCCGAAAGATGAAGAAACAAATGGAGGCAGGATTGCTACAGTCAGCCATCACGGTAGCCAGTGGACCCAGGCCCAAGCAAATCAATGAGCATCAAGAGGTAAAAGCTCATTTTCTTGATATGCATTTGATCAAAGCACATGAAGTTGATGCCAGGCTAGAAGAGTAGAAGAAGTGCCAACCAGGACTCAAATGATGCAGAGAGGTAAATTCAGGGTGCCACCCAGTTTGCTTCCTCAAGAGAGCGAGGTGGTAAAAGTTTTTCAAGAAGAGATTCTAGTTCCAGAACCAGCAACGAGGAAGGAAGCAGTGGTCCAAGAATTGACAAGTTTGAAAGAGGAGTCCGACAGTTCTCGTAGCTCCAGCAGCAGTTTGGACACATATAGCATGTGGGAGACGGAGTCCATGTCTTCTAGGTACGAAACTTATGATGTTTTTCATGTAGATGAAGTGGAGAGCAATGTATGCGAGTTGCCTGCCAGTCATTTGAATGTGGAAGAGAAGTATAGTGTTTCACCTTGTGTGAATCTGCCAGTTGAGCAGCCATCTCTTCTGTCTTGTGGTGGTGAGTCCCTGTTGGAGGAAGAAATATGGTTTGATTGTGCATTAGAACTAGTTGAAGAGCAGGTTTTTGAGGATGGAGTGCAGGAGCTGGAAGCAGAAGCGGTGGTAGGTCAAGTTGATTTATCTATGCAGGGGGTGAGGCAACCTTACCTTGGTGAGCATGTAGAGGTGCACTTTGAAGTTTTGCAGTTGGTTTGTGGCCATGGAGAGTTAACTCTGACAGGTGACTCTATGGAAGCTGATACAGGTGCATCCTATGAGAGTGAGGCTCCATGCAACGAAGAAGCTGTCGCCAACCTTGCAGGTGAGGAGGTGTTTGAAGAACAGGTTGTCGCTCTAGCAGGTCATGTTCTTGAGTATGAAGAGATGGTTTTGGCGTCGTTTACCGAGGGTTTGGATATAGGTTTGCAAAGGGATCATGTTTGCTTGGCTATGCAGCAGGTGGAGGCTAGCGGCAGGGTTTTGCTATTTTATGTGATGCTATTGATAGCTATGTTATTGGAGGTTTCTTTACAGGTGTTTTTGTTTCAGTGGCAAGGTTTTTTTGCAGAAGACTACACTATGGAGGGTTCGCTAGTTTTGTTTTTGATCGAGGCGGAGCCTACACTATGATTGGGGAAGCTTCGAGCTTTCCATTTGACCCTTGAGGGTGATGCAATAGCAGATGATTTTATCTCTATCTCTATCCTATCTATATATCCACTATCATTTTTCTTATGCAGTCTATAGCTCTATGTTATATCATTCTTTGTATACAGGCTTGTTTTACCTAAATAATACTATGGTTGAGTATAAATGCTCAACGAGGGGGTAGGCAATGATGGTACATCCAAACTGTGTCGATCTATGGAAGTGCAGGAAGTCGAGTGTGAGGTCCCCACCCCGTCTTCTCAAACGACGGATCTGATGGTAAACCTGGTGGCTATCAGATCTATAGCGGAAGCAAACAAAGTGGTTAATGGTTCATCTAGCGGACGATCTCTCATCACAAAGTAAGTCGAGCTCGAACCTACTAGCATCGAGATCTAGTTCCACCCCGCAGGGGAAGCGTGATTAACTTATCCAGCGATCCTAAGATCCACCTTCCAAGAGGAGAGAAGTCCCGAGTGCCTTTTTCCCCATGTTTTAGAGGCACATACACTTGAGGATTCGCCGCTCTTGGGGCAATGAGTAATACTAGAGTCGATTTATAACACTATGGGGACGGAGAGTTCCCGACTAATTGGGACCACCGTTCTCATAGGCATTGGCACCCTGAGCCAAGCCCCCACTTTCCACCCCATACTCACGCTTCCTTTGTGTTTCCTAATTACTACCACAATGGTTGTTCAACATATAAGTTCCTTGATTAGGTTCCGATTCACAAGGTTCATTAAGACAACCCCCGGGGGATTCACTCTATATACAAAACGGGACGCCACCTGCAAGCGGACAACTTTGATAAAACCCCTATATACGACTCATATTAGGGAATATGAGCCCTCTTTCTATGGTTATACGAAAGTCAATGCAGAAAACTATCATACCCCTATCTTACATATAAAATTTAGGTCTCACATGATCCAACTGAGTAAAACTAGTCAAAGAGCGTGTAGCATAGTGATTGAAAATGTACTAAGAAACCACTTTTGTATAACTAGATGTACCCTCAATGTGTCTTAGTTTGACTTTCAAACTATGTGCCTGTTCAGCCTGCACTCTAGCTACTCGTCCATTTTGACCCATCTAAATTACTCAAAAAACATGGTTATAAGTTGCGTTAGGTTCTTCATGTAAATTTTCATCTATACAAACTCTTTATAGCTTTCATCCCTCAACAAATAAACTATAATAACAAAACAAGCAATTGATACAAAGCAATGTTGGTTCTTGCATGTGTCTTGGTAGCTATTGAGTCACTGCAAGTTTGAGGGAAGACTCTTTTGGGAAGCCATGATTTTCAAACACAAAAAATTAATTTCATTTTCCCCTTTTCTCACTTCCCCTTGCGCCCCTAAATATGATAACCCCTCCCTTATTTTTAAGCTTAGGAGATAAATTATTGGGGACCTACCCATAACTTATACGATTATGTAACTTGTAAAAAACCCCCCCTCCCTGCACTTACGTGGTACGGTAAGTTTTCCATGGCGAATCCCCTGGGAGACAACCCTTCAACTAGTATTGCAAAGCGGCACCAAGACAGTAACTCTAGTAAAAATTTTACTCAAAACTTATTCATTAAAATTCCAATGTTCTGGAGGTACAACATCCCCCCTCCAGCGAGAGTTTACTCCTTCCGTTGTCGCCTAGATGCCCATACAACTAGGTATGTCCATCGCTTAACCAGCAGATGTGGACATTCACACCGCATAGAACGCAAGACATGGGTTCCCACCGCTTAACCAGCAGACGTGGGTATCCACCGCTTAACCAGCAGATGTGGATTCAAGAGCCCTTAACCAGGAGCTCTGCCCCCTGTGGATCAGGAGGGGGTTCGGACTAGTATCAACATTGGAAATAGAAATGGACAGGCCAAGCTAAATTTTCCCTAGCAAACATTCTTTCCTATCTCAAACAGTATATCCAACAATCATTCTTTCCTACTTGAAAATCAAATATATTTCAATTCAAATGTCGTGATCTCCATTGGATTTCTCTAATATGTTTAGGGATATGTTCTTTCCTAACTTATCGAATGCAATGTTAAATTGAGCAAAACATGAATTAAAAATGTGACCTACCTCCGCAATTTCCTCATCATTGCTCCGTGAGTTGGCCGGTGCTTGGTCGACCATGGGAGATTTTCCCTTCTGATGTGTGTTGCTTGTCCCAACCTCGCGGTCGTGGGAACCACCAAAACGAGTTCTCTTTACCAGGGCCATATTATACTCACTACTTAAATTGACAACTTGGAAAAAGAGAGCTAATATTCAAGAGTACATATGACCAAAATGACGGATTAGTCTCAATAAGCAAACTCCTTTATACGAGAGGTTTGATTACTTCAAGACATAGAGATTTCTGATAGCCCCTTACTTGTTCTATGGGAATTGGCCCAAGGTTAATTATTTGGCCTAGGTAATTAAGAATTTCACATTTCTACTTGATCTATTTACTAGAGATGAATTAGGCATGCTTAATCACTTCCTAACGCAAGTAGAGATTTGCATATTTACCGCATGCATAGGTGAGAGGATTCCTTTTTTCTAGTGGATTAATTGTGGAATTAATTACACTAATTACATCCTAATATTTGAACAAATTGAATCTAAACATAGCTATATAAACATTGTGTGGTAATAGAATGAAACAGACTAACCTTACCACATTGCTAGTTTGATTCTATCATCATTAACTATAATGACTTAGTGGATAATTCTCTTATTGCTAATCATACATTAATCTATGATTAAGAGAGGTGAATTGTTTGCATAATTGACAATTAGAATTAATAATGTGTAATCGAATAATCATATAGCAATTTAGAGAGTGTCTAATGAGAAATTTAACTGTGATTATGCATACTAGCAGCGGAATTATGAGAACCATAGAAGGAATTATAACATAACGTGAAATTAGCTTTATGTTATCGTAGTTTGGGCTGAATTTGAATCAATTTGCTGATCCAAAGTAGCTTCTTGTGGCGAGAATTGGGCAGCACTTCCGTCTTTTGCTCCTTCTCCAAAGGCTATGTGTGCCGGCAACACCTCCCCAAGGTGTGTGTGTGTATATACTGAATGTGTGTGTGAGAATATATGTGCTTGTGTATGTGTGAGAATGCTCTTATATAGGCTCACAAGCTCAAAATTTCGAAATCACCTGCTATGCTGGTCTGGAGTCCACTCAAGCCTTCATGGACAGGGTTACTTGCATGGGGTGCATGGGCTACAAAGTGTCCAGTTTGCTATTCTAACTCACTCACTCACTATCTCTAAAGCTAGGAAAGTAGCCCACAATCCTAGAGCCGGTTCCCACACAGCCCCTGAGTCCCGGTGCCTCCCCGCACAACTTTAGGAAAATTTAATTTTAACCTAAGATGGGCAATACGAATCAGAATTTAATGCCGAAACTTGCTATACTAAGCTCTAACTAAGGTGTATTAACCTGGGTACCTGCCATATTTAGCAGCCCCCGACGTCCGTAAATGCTTTTTTTACAAATTTGGGGTGCGCGTGCAGTTTTTTGAGACGATCAAAACTGACGGGTCGGGTGACCAAAAACTTACTATTGTTGGAAAATTTCCACAAAAATTGTTTTAATTCACTTTTGGAAGCTTTATGACATCCTAAACATCATGGCATAGACAAATTTTAAAAAACTTCTAAAAATAGTAACTTTTTCCATTATGATTGTTTCATGGTACAATGGTGTTCTTTTAGCTCGGGATCGGAGACCTTATATCCTCTCCAACGTGAAAAATTTGAGATGTCCTCATCTCAAGAATACATATGGATAAACTCTATGCCAACTACTTAGGTACATATATCTTTTGTCTAAAGTAAAGACATCCTTTGATAATAGAATAGTCTTTAGCTTTATGTGTTTTATTCTACTGAACTTTGATGAGATCCTGGTGCTTGAATTATTACTCACTAGGATTAGCAGTTGCAGCATATAGAGCTGCTCTCTCATCAGCTTCGTCACCCATAGTTGGTAATCTCACTTCGGCATTAGCGAAAGCTCCGCTTCCTTGTCCTATGTTTCCTCTTCCTCGGCCCCCTCTTCCGTTTGGTTGACCTCGCCCGTCGATGTTTAGAGGTACATTATTAGCACCGGATGTTTGGGAAATCCTTTTTGGACATCGTCTTTTGTAATGTCCATACTCCTGGCACTCAAAACATCTTACGTTGGGAAACTCGGTAGCTGCCGTAGTAGCTACTACCAGACGATGGTCGTATGCAGGGTTGATTGGTCTGTTACTCCAGTTGTCTGGCCTGGCTCTCTTTGACAAATAGTATTCACTATCTTGGGTAGTCCTCTGAATCTCTTTAGCTAACGGTTTGGCCCTTAGCAAGGCATCTTGCAGAGTTGCTGGCCTGAGAGCTTCTAGTCGGTTGTTCAAGGGGTCAATGAGTCCTTGGCAGAACCGTGCTACTTGCTGTTCCAATGTCATCCTAGGAGCATATCTCCAAAGTGTGACAAACTTCGATTAGTATTCTTTGACGAAAGAAGTCAACTGTCGAAGTGAGAAAAACTCATTCATCTTCAAGGCTTTGTGAGCAGGTAGTAAGCATCTCTCCATCACAGCAGCCTTGATGTCCTCCCATGACTGGGAAGATCCCTTGATATCCAAGTCCCTACAATGTTGTTTTCACCAGATCTTGGCATCGCCAGACAAGCGAAACATCGCAAGCATGGTTTGGTTCTCAGGTTGAGTTCCCGTAGCTTCGAAATAGTCATCCATTGCTTCCATCCATACTTTTGCATCTCTCTCCACATTAACCCCTTCGCCTTTAAAGCTTGGAGGATGAGCTTGCTTAAGGAGAAGCTTTTTCTCCTGAACGGAAGTATATAGCGCAGTAGACGGTACCTATCCAATGATATAAAACTCATTACTATAGCACTCTTCTCATATGAACCTAGGCTTTTCCATACTCAAGAAGAAATTTAACTTTTTGGGCTTAACCAGCCTACTTAATTTGTACAACTATCACAAAGGATTCAACCATCCCACCATTAGTTTAAATTCCATTGAATACATCCAAAATTTTCAGATAAATAATGATAAAAACTTTACTCTAGAGCTTTGATCCATACTTATAACTTTATGTACATCAACAGGCTACCTGCCCGTAGCACTAGTCGCACCAACGACTTCTCAAAAAACATCATGTGGAACCCACTGAATCCCAACAAGCTCAATGAGTAAAAATCTTTAACATCACTCAGGAGACAATCCACTAGACAAATCCAATGTCATTATTCTGGGAAACATCATGCTCAAGCTCGGAGTACGAGCAATCCAACTATACCTTATTTTTAAAAAAATTCAAACAACATCATTTTCCAGTTCGTAAACCTATGGCCCTGATACCAGTGAGTGGCACAAAATGGTAACCATATTTTCGCAACATTTGTCAGCCTACAACGTCCTCTTCCTCATATGTGTATATATTTTTCTACGCTATTAAGTTATCTAGAGTAAATTCCCCCTCTTCGTTTAACCTTTGTGGCGACACATACATTATACTCTTCCCAAAAATGTCACCTTAGTCATATATTTATATTACCACCCTTTTCTTTTTTGCTTTGTAAATAGAATAAGCATACAATAACCAACTATATACCCCCAAACTTTCTTACCTCTTGTGAATTAGTAGTAGAAAAATAATATATCCATCTTCCACCCCATATAGATAAATTCCCATGGAAATCAACTCTCCACTTGTCTTTACCAAAGATTATGGTCCCTCTCTACAAGTCTGCTATGCCCCCTACATAGGTGGCCCAATATCTCTTAAGAATATACATATAGTTTCTCTCCTTTCAAAAAGACTCCAATTGTATATTCTTTTCACAAGAAAATAATATTGGGCCCTCCTCTATTTGTTTAAGCACCATAGTCTTTTGAAAAAGCATGATTTCCCTTGGATGCATACAAGCAAAGGGCCCATACAAGAAGACTTGGAAGAAAAAGGTTCCCTAGCCTAGTGTGGACCTTCCAAACCCAATTCCTTGGTGCATGAGCGTGAAGAATAGTCCAAATTCATATCAAACGTGTTGAGAAGGTCAATTTTGCCTTTTGAAGCATGTCATTCCGAGCTACAGGTAAAAAGTTATGGTCAAAATAGTGTAAATCTGTCAGATTCGCAGCAAAAGGGAACTGTGAATCAAGTAAATCAAGAGGGTGAGATCTTATTTTTCCCCTACTCATATTCTAAAAGAGCAATGAGTGTTCAAGGTCACTTGCATGTGATGGGACCAACCTAAAGATGCTTTCTAAATGCCAAGACAGACAAGTTGAGATACCCCGCAGGAGCCACCCGTAGGGCCTCATGGTGGGGCCCACCTACATTATGCACCCCTATGGAGCCTTCACGGTCTAAAATGATATTTTTGGTGAATAAATAGTCCCTTTTATGTTCAATATTCAATGAGTGGTCAAAGGACACTTAATTAGGTCTAATCACTTACTCTAATTAAGTGTCGCATAATCCCACTCCTACACAACTATAAATAGCCCCCCTTGGAGAGACTCAAGGACACACACCTATATTTTCAACTTCATGTTGTTTCTTGATCAATAGTAGAGAAAACCCCAACTCTCCCTCTTTCACATCCTCCCTCCTAACCCTCCTCTTTGGAGGAAGTGCAACTCTATTCTCCACTCTTTCCATTCTACAATCTCTTACTCCATCAACCCAATAAATCATTTGTAGCACCTCAATAACTTGTAAATACATCATGATCTCTCTCATGGTTATGTTAATGATCATGAAATCATCTTCAAAACTTTTAAGTGTCCCAATTCGTGATGGTTAGCCAGCGTCTGTCCTCCCCTTAAAAGGTGTGCGAGAAATCAAGTAAGTGTTCTATTCTCAATTTACCATTGGTTTGTTTCTCCACACTTATTCAATTGGTCTAAAGAAATTTCTCACTCCAACTCTCTTTTGCTTCATTACATATGCATGTGGCTACCTCTCATGGTGATTTTATTTGTGTCACGGCATTGCATAGATGGAGATGAGCTCTCTATGCAAAGTGTGTTAGTTTGATGTAAGTGATTCTCTTGTGTGTTTGAGAGGCAAGTCTTGTGCGCATGATTTTTTGATGAGTGCTTGAGAGAGGAAGATTTTGGATGTATTATGGGTATTCTTATGGGGAGAAGGTGAATGCTATTCCACAAATTGCATATTTCATTTTGATGCACGGCATTGGGTTGCATAATCGTTGATGGTGTTCAAGTGTCCAAAGTGTATATAGAGTAGGGGGGTTTTCAAAGTGTGCTGCTTGAGTGGGTGAGTGCAAGTGTTATTTTGATTGGTTTCCTTCTCCACTCCCAAAAGAAGGTGGTGCCCCAAGTAGTGTGTGTACCTCTTTACGAACATTTTGTTAGGGTAGGCCCATTGGTTTGGGTTTAGAGGCCCCATTTCAAAAAGCTCGCCCTCACCAGGTGTGAGGTCCCCACCCCGTCGTCTCAAACGATGGATCTGATGGTAAACCTGGTGGTCACTAGATCTACAGCGGAAGCAAACAAAGTGGTTTATGGTTCATCTAGCGGACGATCTCTCATCAGAAAGTGAGTCGAGTTCGAGCCTACTAGCATCGAGAACTAGTTTCACCCCGCAGGGGAAGCGTGATTAACTTATCTAGCGATCCTAAGACCCACCTTCCAAGAGAAGAGAAGTCCTGAGTTCCTTTTTCCCCATGTTTCAGAGGCAGGTACACTTGAGGCTTCGCCGCTCTTGGGGCAATGAGTAATACTAGAGTCGATTTATAACACTATGGGGACGAAGAGTTCCCGACTAATCGGGACCACCCTTCTCATAGGCATTGGCAACCCAAGCCAAGCCCCCACTTTCCACCCCATACTCACACTTCCTTTGTGTGTCCTAATTACTACCACAATGGTTGTTCAACATATAAGTTCCTTGATTAGGTTCAGATTCACAAGGTTTATTAAGACAACCCTTCAAGCAATATTGCAAAGCGGCACCAAGATAGTAACTCTAGTAAAAATTTTACTCAAAACTTATTCATTAAAATTCCAATTTTCTGGAGGTACAACATCCCCCCTCCAACGAAAGTTTACTCCTTCTGTTGTCGCCTAGCTGCCCATACAACTAGGTATGTCCACCGCTTAACCAGCAGACGTGGACATTCCCACCGCATAGAACGCAAGACGTGGGTTCCCATCGGTTAACCAATAGACGTGGGTATCCACCGCTTAACCAGACATGCATTCAAGAGCCCTTAACCAGGAGCTCTCCCCCTGTGATCAATGGGGGGTTCGGACTAGTATCAACATTGGAAACAGAAATGAACAGGGCGAGCTAAATTTTCCCTAGCAAACATTCTTTCCTATCTCAAACAGTATATCCAACAATCATTCTTTCCTACTTGGAAATCAAAATATATTTCAACTCAAATGCCGTGATCTCCGTTGGATTTCTCCAACATGTTTAGGGATATGTTCTTTCCTAACTTATCGAATGCAATGTTAAATTGAGCAAAACATGAATTAAAAATGTGACCTACCTCCGCAATTTTCTCATCATTGCTCCGTGAGTTTGCCGGTACTTGGTCGACCATGGGAGCTTTTCCCTTTCCATGTGTGTTGCTTGTCCCAGCCTCGCGGTCATGGGAACCACCGAAACGAGTTCTCTTTATCGGGGCCATATTATACTCACTACTTAAATTGACAACTTGGAAAAAGAGAGCTAATATTCAAGAGTATATACCACCAAAATTACGGATTAGTTTCAATAAGCAAACTCCTTTATACGAGAGGTTTGATTACTTCAAGACATAGAGATTTCTGATAGCCCCTTACTTGTTCTATGGGAATTGGCCTTAAGGTTAATTATTTGGCCTAGGTAATTAAGAATTTCACATTTCTACTTGATCTATTTACTAGAGATGAATTAGACATGCTTAATGACTTCCTAATGCAAGTAGAGATTTGCAAATTTAACGCATGCATAGGTGAGAGGATTCCTTTTTCCTAGTGGATTAATTATGGAATTAATTACACTAATTACATCCTAATATTTGAACAAATTGAATCTAAACATAGCTATATAAACATTGTGTGGTAATAGAATGAAATAGACTAACCTTACCACATTGCTGGCTGGATTCTATCATTCATTAACTATAATGACTTAGTGGATAATTCTCTTATTGCTAATCATGCATTAATCTATGATGAGGAGAGGTTAATTGTTTGCATAATTGAGAATTAGAATTAATAATGTGTAATTGAATAATCATATAGCAATTTAGAGAGTGTCTAATGAGAAATTTAACTGTGATTATGCATACTAGCAGCGGAATTATGAGAACCATAGAAGGAATTATAACATAACGTGAAATTAGCTTTATGTTACCGTAGTTTGGGCTGCATTTGAATCAATTTGGTGATCCAAAGGAGCTTCTTGTGGCGAGAATTGGGCAGCACTTCCGTCTTTTGCTCCTTCTCCAAAGGCTATGTGTGCCGGCAGCACCTCCCCAAGGTGTGTGTGTGTGTGTGTGTACTGAATGTGTGTGTGAGAATATATGTGCTTGTGTATGTGTGAGAATGGTCTTATATAGGCTCACAAGCTCAAAATTTTGAAATCACCTGCTATGCTGGTCTAGAGTCCGGGTCTAGAGTCCACTGCCTTCATGGACAGGGTTACTTGCATGGGGTGCATGGGCTGCAAAGTGTCCCGTTTGCTATTCTAACTCACTCACTCACTATCTCTCAAGTTGGGAAAGTAGCCCACGAGCCCTATCTGTGTGTGAGGGCGCCTTCTACGTGCCATATCAACTCAGCAGTGTCCTGGAGCCGATTCGCACACAGCCCTAGAGTCTCAAATTTGGGATACGGGTGCAGTTTTTGAGACGATCAAAACTGACGGGTCAGGTGACCAAAAACTTAGTATTTTTGGAAAATTTCCACAAAAATTATTTTAATTCACTTTTGGAAGCTTTATGACATTCTAAACATCATGGCATTGACAGATTTTGAAAAACTGCTAAAAATAGTAACTTTTTTCATTATGATTGTTTCATGGTACAATGGTGTTCTTTTAGCTCGAGATAAGAGACCTTACATCGAGGCATGGCATTCTGTAGGAAAATCGCAAAGACCTTGAGAAGATATTGGATGGAGCGAGGAGCCAGGTACACTAAGTTGGACCACTCGCTAGTCAAAACTGCAATTTTTTTTGTTATCACATGTGGCAGGAGCATATGCTCATCTCACAAGGTTGGGAATGAGGCAAGGGGTGCTGGATGCAGGTATCATCAAGTTTGTGATATGGGATTTGGGGCAGGCTGTCTACACAACACTCGACTATCCAGATGTGTATGCCAAATGTGGCTTCTAGCAGAGCGAGGATGGCTTTCCACCATATTGGTCGAGGTGTGATGGTGTACATGTGCTTTCTATATGGATGTTGATGTGTATAAGTCTGCAAGCTTGAAGATAAACGGGGATATTGCAAGGATTGGATAGGAATTTGAGTGTCGATTGTTATTGGACTGCCTATATGTCACATAGTGCTCTACAATATTATAGATGGGGCCTATCTGAATCTACTTTGCAATCGGATCTATCTAGTCAAGGTTGGTCGGGATTGGGCTTGGACAATAATTGTTTGCAGATTGTGTATCGTGGTGTGTGTTTGCTACGGGATAGGGGTGTTGTGAGATCATTGATCTATATAGAGGAATCGAGTTTATGTGCTGGTGGTTTTCCCATTTCCCCCTTTCCATGTTGTGGTGCCCCCACGGAGGACCCACTGATTGCTTCCTAACAAGGTGTTCTTGAGTCAAGATGAAGCAGGAGTTTGGGCCAGTGTTCAAAGGAGATGAGGATGCAGATGATTGGCTTGCAGATTTTGAGCTATTTATGCTGAAACTACTACGGATGCCAGGGGATGAAGCAAAGCTCCAAACTCTACCTTTGTTGCTGCGAGGTAAAGCAAAAGTTTGGTTTTATGTCTTAGAAGATGTGCACAAGCAGACTTGGATCGGGTTTCGCGAGCAATTCTTACAAAGGTATCGAAAGGTGGTGTCGGCTTCGGAAGCAGATGCAAAGATCAAAGACTTGCAGCAGGACGTAAGTGTAGGTTTTGATGTTTTTGTTGCTAAATTTGAAGCTTATTGGGGGGATTTGGTGGCTGCTACCCAAGCAATCAATGTGGGATATTTGAAGCTTGAAAGGTTTCTATCCTGCTTGCATCCCTTTTTTCGTGAGAGAGTGGAGTATGAAGATCCAAGGACCTTTGATGAGGCTGTCAGAGTTGCTAGAGCAAAGAGCCAAAAGATGAACAAAAAAATGGAGGTAGGATTGCTACAGTCGGCCATCACGGTAGCCAGTGGACCCAGGCCCAAGCAGATCAATGAGCATCAAGAGGTAAAAGCTCATTTTCTTGATATGCATTTGATCAAAGCACATGAAGCTGATGCCAGGCTAGAAGAGGTAGAAGAAGTGCCAACCAGGACTCACATGATGCAGAGAGGTATACTCAGGGCGCCACCCAGTTTTCTTCCTCAACAGAGCGAGGTGGTAAAAGTTTTTCAAGAAGAGGTGCCAGTTCCAGAACCAGCAACGAGAAAGGAAGCAGTGGTCCAGGAATTGGCAAGTTCGAAAGAGGAGTTCGACAGTTCTCATAGCTCCAGCAGCAGTTTGGACACAGATAGCATGTGGGAGACGGAGTCCATGTCTTGTAGGTACAAAACTTATTATGTTTTTCATGTAGATGAAGTGGAGAGCAATGTATGCGAGTTTCCTGCCAGTCATTTGAAGGTCGAAGAGAAGTATAGTGTTTCACCTTGTGTGAATCTGCGAGTCGAGCAGCCATCTCTTGTGTCTTGTGATGGTGAGTCCCTATTGGAGGAAGAAATATGGTTTGATTGTGCATCAGACCTAGTTGAAGAGCAAGTTTTTGAGGATGGCTTGTGGCTGCGGAGAGTTAACTCCGGCAGGTGACTCTATGGAAGCTGATACAGGTGCAGCCTATGAGAGTGAGGCTCCATGCAACAAGGAAGGTGTCGCCAACCTTGCAGGTGATGAGGTGTTTCAAGAACAGGTTGTCGCTCTAGCAGGTCATGTTCTTGAGTATGAAGAGATGGTTTTGGCGTCGTTTATAGAGGGTTTGGATATAGGTTTGCAAAGGGATCAGGTTTTCCTTGCTATGCAGCAGGTGGAGGCTAGCGGCAGGGTTTTGCTATTCTATGTGATTCTATTGATAGCTATGTTATTGGAGGTTGCTTTACAGGTGTTTTTGTGTCAGTGGCAAGGTTTTTTTGTAGAAGACTACACTATGGAGGGTTCTCTAGCAGGTCATAGGGCAGCTGCTTGTGGTACCAATGCTTCAAGTGGTCAAAAGTATGTTTATGGTTTGCATGAGGGCTTGTGGATGCAGGGTGAGGAGGCTCCATGTTATGAAGAACTGGAAGGATGGCCTATCTATTGGCCTACAGGTGCAAAGGAAGACTGGAATGTGAATGCCTTACAGGTGAATGGCCACGACCATTGTTTTGTTTTTGATCCAGGCGGAGCCTACACTATGATTGGGGAAGCTTCGAGCTTTCCATTTGACCCTGGGGGGTGATGCAATAGCAGATGCTTTTCTCTCTATCTCTATCCTATCTATATAGCCACTGTCATTTTTCTTATGCAGTCTATAGATCTATGTTATATCATTCTCTCTATACAGACTTATTTTACCTAAATAATACTACGGTTGAGCATAAATGCTCAACGAGGGGGTGGGCAATGATCGTACAGCCAAAACTGTGTCGATCTATGGAAGTGCAAGAAGTCGAGGCATGGCATTTTATTGGCAAATGGCAAAGACCTTGAGCAGATATTTGATGGATCCAGGAGCAAGGTACACCGAGTTGGAGCACTCGCTAGTCAAAAGTGCAATTGTTTTTTGCTATCACAAGTAGCAGGAGCATATGCTTCTATCACATGGTTGGGAACGAGGCAAGAGGTGCTGGATGCAAGTATCATCAAGTTTGTGATATGGGATTTGGGGCAGGCTTTCTGCAAGACACTCGACTATCCAGATGTGTATGCCAAATGTGGCTTCTAGCAGAGTGAGGATGGCTTTCCACCATATTGGTCGAGGTGCTCAAAGGTAATAGAGAATGATGGATACCTCTATCAAATGGTGCCGTAGTGTGTACAAAATGGTGGCTCCATTCCGGCAACCATAAGGTCATGTTATAAGGCTTTGTGTTGAGCATAGCTTAAAGCGGAGTCGACGAGCAGCAGATGGGCAAGGAGAGCGCCGGTGGGAGTTTTGCATGGAAAGTCGGGGCCAGAGAGGAGAGTTGAGGGCGGCATGAAGACCACCTTGAAAAGAACGCATGCTGCATAGGTTGATTGACCGCCAATGGGCTGCATGGTTGAAGGGCTGCCACTTGCAGACAATTGGACGGACCGCGGGTTGCCTCTCGTGGGAACGGCAGCTTAGTCGCGAGGTAAGGATTTTTTAAATGGCCAAGCTATATATAAAAAAAAAAACGCTGCAGTTTGCAGTCCGCTGAAAGCCAGAGGGCCATTTGGTGGCGTGCCATGGAAAGAAAGGAGAGAGCACGGCCAGTTGCATAAGGCAAGCCCGCCAGGTGAATACAAAAGGGGCACGACAGTTGCATGAAGGGGGGAGGCCAGTTTACAGAGGGAGTGCCCAATAGCGAGGTTGTTATTGGCCTAGCAGAGGAGGAAGACAGGGTCGCCAGAGGGGCGCGGCCGAGGGCCGCCTAGAGAAGGGGATAAGGGCCACCAATGCTTGGGCTCACCAAGGGAGCTCTGCAGAGGGAGGCACTGCAGGGCAGCTTGATTAAAGGAGGAGCCGGAGGTTGCATGGGACTCGCCAAGTTGACGGGGCAGGAAGGGTGGCGTGAGTAGAGCAGCACTGCAGTGTGGAGGTGGCATGGTCGAGAGCGAGGACAAGGGGAGGGCCTGAGAAGGGCCGCCAGAGGACCACCTTGAGGAGTGGGCTGCAGAGGAGGAGAACAAGAGGGCCTGAAGGGGCGGCCATATCACAGGGTGCGCCATCTATTGAGACGGCATGTGAAAAGAAAGGAAGGTCGAGAGCAGCCTGTGGGAGCTAAGGTGTATTGTTGTGAGCCACCAGAAAGTGAGCCAAGCAATCAAACTAGGATGGTAGTCTGTATGGGGATCCATCATTGTACACCCTTTTTGGAAGTTATTGTCTACCTGATATTGGTTACATCTATCCGCGAATTTATCAATTCTTTCTTTCTCTGTTATCTATTGGTCCAGTATATGTGTATCTCGGAAGGCGATGGTGTATATGTGCTTTCTATATGGATGTTGATGTGTATAAGTCTGCAACCTTGAAGATAAACGGGGATATGTCAAGGATTGGATAGGAATTTGAGTGTTGATTGTTATTGGAATGCCTATATGTCACATGGTGCTCTACAGTGTTATAGATGGAGGCTATCTGAACCTACTTTGCAATCGGATCTATCTAGTCAGGGTTGGTCGGGATCGGGCTTGGACAGTAATTGTTTGCAGATTGCGTATCGTGGTGTGTGTTTGCTAGCAGATAGGGGTGTTGTGAGATCATTGAGCTATATAGAGGCATCGAGTTTATGTACTAGTGGTTTTTCCATTTCCCCCTTTCCAATGTTAGTTTTGCCTAGAAAGTTCAATGCGGACAAGCTCGACCAAAAATAGCAGGTTTTGTACGTGGGTGTAAAAGACATGTCCAAAGTGCTTACCAAGTGGAAAAATGAGGTTCAACATTAAATTTTAGCCCTAAGGATTTTTCCACAAATTTAGGGATTTTTCCCAGCTCGTTCGGGCTTTTTACAGACAAAACGGGTCATTTTTGGACTAAAAATGGTCAAAAATAGCCTAAAAACAACTCAAAATAGCTCAAAATGCCACATCCATGATGGTGCCATATTTTTTTAAGCTGTGGGGGAAATAGCAATAATGAGCTCATTTGGGCACATGAGCAAGGAGATACAGCCATTCCTTTACAGGGTGCTAGTGTAGTCCCGTGCTGCTTCCAGTACATGGTTGAGGCTGTGAGGCCTCCAATTAGGGTTTCCCCTCCTCAAATAACTACTTGGGCTTCTCCAATGAAATACTCAAGCTTCCATGAAATGGTCACGATGAAGAATCTAAGCATAAATTTAGGGTTTTAAACAGGGCGAATGAGCAATGCATCTGTGCAATTGGGAGCGAGGCTACGCCTAATCTTCACACACACAAGAGTTTTGAGTTAAATCATGGTTCTTTTTCAAAGTGGAGCTTTCATGGCTGGAGTTTTGTTCTTTTTTAGTGTATTTTTAGCTTCAAATCATCTACTCCTTTTGCTTGAATTTGCTATAAATCCTCACAATCAGAGGCCCGACACTTTCCTTGTCGCATTGCACACTTCTTGACAACGCGTATGATGTCTCCCTAGCTTGAAAATAAACCTAGAAGCTAACTTGACCCATTCTAAGCCTTCATTACATGATTATGAAAGCATGTACCAAGTTTCGCCCCATTTGAACCTCATTTTCTCAAACCTAAGCCAGAATATAACTCCAAGACCTGAAAAGAGATATAATGGTCACAACTTGCCCAAATGACATCAAAATTGAAATCCAAGCATATATACATGATATACATGCTATGAGCTATGCACATATGACATATCAACTCATCTGAGCACTTGGACATCATACGCATATGATGTCTCACAACATGACTCAAGTATCAAAATGCACTTTTGCTAATATGCATAGAACCCTTAGGCCCTAATTAGCTTATGTTTCAATTTTGAAGTCATTTGGATGGCTAGAATCTAACAAATTGTCAGATTTGTAAAAGACGTTAACTTTTGCACTTGGAGTGCACACAAGATCAATGGAAACCAGTAAATCGCCAGCAAAGAAGAAGAGACTTTCCTTGAAAGATATAATTGCAGTAGAAAATCCCTATACAATCCCCAATGAGACACTGAAGCCTGTAAAGGCTTGGGTGGATGAAGTAACTCTGGAAAAGGAAGGTCTGACAGTTTACCAAGGTAGATTTAGAGACCCCCAGGGAAATACCGTGGATATCCCCATGAATCCACGAGAAATCATGGACTATGCCAGTAAAAAAGAGACCTTCACCTAGCTGGAGACAGCTGATTTGCAAAGTTCTTTAAAGCTCAACCAACAAGTGTGGATACACAAAGATTCTATGAGCTTGCCAGCTTCATTCAAAAAGATGGCACAGTGGAGTTTACTGCTTTAGATGGCCAAAAGACTGAGGTGATAACTACCTCTCAAATCATTGCAGATGCTTTGGGGCTACACAATATTGGTAGCTCAGTGAGAGAAAGAAGAGACAAAGTGAATGGCTACTCTCACAAGAAAACCAACTCCACTTTCAAAGATCTAAAGGATCCAAGGGTAGCAAAGATATGCAAGTTATACAACCAATACTTTCATGTATGCAACAAGCAGCCACAAAAGTATACAACACTGCCACATCCAGTAGCTACCACCATCACATGGACATTGAGAAGCAACATGCCCAAGGGAGTCAATTATGCAGAGTACCTACATGAGCAAGTAGTCGGAATGGGAATGGACAAACCAAAGTACTTTGAGGTGGAGAAGTCTTAACGAAGATCACATACAAAGCTATTGGAGCAAGAGGACGATGGCCAGACCCACCAACCCAAAATGAGTGGTTAAGACTTAAAGAAGATATAGAAGATGAACCACCTGCCACAACACGGCTCAAGAGAAAGCTAGAGCCAATACTACAAGAGGAAAAATCTGAATAGCCACCAAAGAAGAAAGGGAAAAGGGTAATGGCAAAGGAGTAGAAGCTAAAAGAAACAACTAGTCAAAAGGCAACATAAATTGAGAGATTGATCGAGAAATTCATAGTTGAACAAGCTCTAAAATGGGATTTTGAGGAGTATTAGGTGCCAGATCCAGAGAAGATCGGCGAGGGAAGCTCCTCAAGGCTGCTAGAAGACCAGTTTGATCACTATATATGAGCTTATGAAGGATTTGAAAGAGTGATCGAACAACAACCCTTCACTGTCAAAGAGGTCCAAGATATCAAAAGGAAGATGAAAGAGATGCCAAAAACACAAGTGAAGGAGGAGAAGAAAAGTGACCAAACAAGAAGTACCCCACCACAGGAACCTTCCCCAAGTCCTATCTCTCAACCTCCAAGCCCGAAACCCCCGGCATCTCAAGAGAAGTATTTACCTAAGAAGAAATCCGAGGCTGAACTAACACCAAAAGAGAAAGAAAAGGCCAAAAGATGCACCTATGAAGACCTCCTCAAAGCTAGATTGAGGATGCATTTGAGGATGTATATGGCACCTCTATCCCACCATGGGCTACAAAGGATGAAGAGAAAGTTGAAGCAAAGCCCAAGGACCAAGATTCACAAAGGACGCCAAAAATGTAGTCACCACAATCTGGAGTACCAGGGTTGGTACATATTCCACCTGTACCACAATGGATACCTTTGGCCAGCCCTTGGAGACCTCCTCTAGTGGGTGTATTGCTAAGTCTAGGGCATTTGATTCCACTATTATGCCCACTCCCCAAACCATCGGCAAGAAACATAATGGTTAATAATGAAGAAGATGTGAGAGATGCCCATTGGATATTGGAAAGAGTCAAATCATGATCTCTCACACTAGAAGAGGAAAACAATATGCTCCGAGCAAGGGAGCAAAATACACAAGAAGAATATGACAACCTTACAAGAATTTTCCACATAAAAATTCAAAGAACTGAGATGGTGGAGCAAGAGATGGACGCTCTCACTAACATACTAAGGGATGTTGAGAGCGAAAGAGACAACCTTACACTGCAGATGATAGAGGTCTCAAGCGAGATAAAGAGCCTGCATGATGAGAAACACAAGATAGAAGATGAGTTGGAAGCGGGCAAGGATGAGGTAGTGGAGCTAAAGGAAAAATTAGTGCTCCAAGAACTCACCATACAAAGACTCAGAGCAACCCCAAGGGCTACAAGAGCAAGCGGCTAGAGCTGATAGCCAGGTTGTGCAGGCTTTGGAAGCCCAAATCATAGCACTCTAAAAAGAGCTAAAGTTAGAATAGTGGCAAAGATTGCACATGGCAAAAGGATATTTGGCATCAGAAGAAAGATTACAAAAACAATAGCAAGAGCTCCAGAATGAGAATGAGGAGCTAAAGAAGTAACTAGAGATGTAATTTTTACAAAAATATGCCTCAAAATCAAAATGAAGCTCATTGTGTGCTACATGCCACATTTGGCTCTAGCAAAAAAGGGCTATGATGAACTATAGACACTACAAAGGCTCTGCTTTGAT
Organism: Adiantum capillus-veneris; assembly: GCF_014529385.1. Taxonomy (NCBI): domain Eukaryota; kingdom Viridiplantae; phylum Streptophyta; class Polypodiopsida; order Polypodiales; family Pteridaceae; genus Adiantum; species Adiantum capillus-veneris. The sequence continues at coordinate 103,097,939 of NC_140952.1, forward strand.
GGGGAATAATGGATTGTTGATGAGGCATCTTATGGGATCTCTAATCACACACCAAATGGTTAGGCGCACAAAACACTCATTGAGTCTTTGAATGTGGCGTTCTTGGTGTCTAAAGTATTCTCTACGAGCATCCGTGACGCTTGGAGAGCCTCATGCAAAAAAAAGGGCTTTGGCCATTGTTTGACCAAATGGTGTTGCCTTGTGGCGAAAGCCCTTTTTTTTGCATCAGGCTTTCTAAGCCATGACGATGCCCATAGATCACATTTTGGACACTAAGGATCCCTGCTTCCGAGGGACTGACTGAGGGTCTTGTGCATTGTTACCATATACATGTGGTAGTAATCTATGTGAATACACTTAGGATAGAGCAGGTTGCGTCCTCCCGAGCATAGTCGCCAATAGCTCCAGCACACGCTTGCTCACTTTCTCCAATTTTTGTGAGCTTTGGTGAGAATTCGTAGGTCAAAAAACATTTTGAGATGGCTCAAGACACTACAAGAGGTTGTGTGCTCTTGTGACGCTGTTAGCGACGGAAATACACTGGGTTTTTATAACCCCCGGTGTCGCTAAAACCGTCGCTAATAGCGTCGCTACGAGAGCGTCGCTATATACGACGCTATAGGAGTCGCTATCTGCGTCGCTATATAAAGACGCTCATAGCGACGTTTACACAGAAGTCTATAGCGACGCTTATAGCGACGCTCCAGAGCCATAAATAGCGACGGTTATAGCAACGCCCGAGAGAAATTTTTTTGGTGACAGGGCATTGAATGCCCTGCCACCCATCAACCATATTGTACTTGATTCACTTTTTAAAAAAAGTGCAAGGGTAGATAATAGACCCAAAATAGTCACCCACAAGACGCATTGTTTGCAAAATTGACAAGTGTAAAATTTACAATTGTACACATCATAGGCAAAATGAATTGATTGGCAAATGTAATAATGACAATTGTACAACATCATAGGCATAAAGAATTGATTAGCAAAATGAACTGCGGTGACAAATGTAATAATATACATGGTTCAAAAAGACGTATAAAATCCGTCTCATGATACATAAGCTATGAGAAACCCTAAACTAATGCTATCTAGCTACGGCTAAACTGACGTCGTCTAGTCAGACGTCTCATCGCGTCCAAGCGGCGTATCTGTCGGATTCTGCAAAAAAAGACAATAAGACAGCTTTCAGTAAGTATAAACATATAACGACATTTATAAAACAATACAAAAAATAGAAAAGAGTAAACCCTAATACTAACCATGCCGCCGCGAGAACTGAGAATGTCCATCAGGGCGTTCAAGCCCTTCCTGCCTGCGTACTCGCGCTCGTACGGTGTGGGATCACGTCCTGTCATCGACCACTGTCAAAACATACAAAGATTTCATTATGTTAGAATTAAAAAACTCATAAACCCTAAACTATCGAACATAAAGAGCAATGCGAAAACACTTACAAAACCGGCCTCAAATGATGCCCATCCATCGCTCCCCAAGTGGTGCGAGCTCCCTGTCTCTACTCGCGCTCTGGCTGCATCCTTTTGTTGCTTCCACTTGTCTGGATTCTCGCGCGCTACTTTCTTCGCATTCTTCCAATCTTCTTTGGCAAGCCAATCTGGTCTGTTCCACCCATGCTTGATTGCTTTTTGCACTTCGGAACGCTTGTGTTTGTAGTATTCGCGCATTCGAATCTTCATCAGGTCTTCATTGAAGCGTTGATCCCGTGTTGGAACCGGAAACTCATCATGAAGTATGCTGATGACTTTGTTTTTTAAATCACTTGGTACTTCACTCCATTTGTTTAGTATGTAGTGTCTAAATAGCTGAGAGCAAAGACCACGCATGCACGAGATCACATTCTTGCCGTCATCATCCATGATGATGCCGCCGCTGATGTCGACGGAGTAAGGCAAGCCCTCTGGCCGGTGACGCGTGAACCTGGGTGTCCTGGTAGGGGTCTCTAGCGGCGTGTCGATGGGGGTACGTACGTCAGGTGTCTCCACCGGCGTTTGGGCCCCGAAGCGAGGAGTGTCGAGTGGGGTGGCTTCTGGCGGAGTAGGTAGAGGTGTGTAGCTGCTAGGAACAGTCAGCCACGCAAAACCTGGCGTAGATGGCAATGCTGTGGCTGGTGTGGGGGCGGGAAAAGAAGGGGAGGGTAAAGAGCCTCGTCGAACACGAGGCGGTGTGGAGGCATCAGCGGCGGAATCCCCACAACAACCGCCACCGCCACCACTAGAGCGCCAGTGTCTAGACGAGTGTGAAGATCGTCTCGTCGACGCCGAAGCTTCGGAGCGCGCCGAATGCTCCGAAAGAGAGGGAGATGCGGATGGAGTAGGAACGCGCGATGATGCGCTAGAGCGATGATGCTCCACGTACCACTGTCTCTGCTGCGGTGACAAAGAAGAAAGAAACTCCTCATCAGCCATATGTTTAAACACATATCCTCTGTTTCATTTTGTAGCTCCTTTGCATGCACCCCATATAGAGTAGTAGCATGACAAGATTGCACATGACAATCCCATATATGCGCTCATCATCTATGGTTCGCCATAGCATGTCCCGGGCTTTATCAAATCCGTCTAGCCACTCTCCAATGTACACTAGGGACTCTGATACCAACCAACCTTCTGCCATGCTACCCTCAGAACGTGCCTTTTGACACACATATCCCTTAAGTGTTTTCATGAAACATTCTAAGAAGAACATCCATCTGGAATGAACTGTGCTAGCTGCGCAATCTGCAGGAATTCGTAGCACACCGTCCGAAGATTTATTCTCCTCATGTCATGATGCTAGGGTGGCCATGGACTTACATTCGAAGAAATGCTTGATGCGAGGAAGCAGAGGAAAATGTCGCAAAACCTTTTGTGGAATTTTTGTCCCGTGGAGATCTACTCGATATCTTTCGGAATCACATTTCGGACACTTCTCCATGTCTATGTATTCCCCTCTGAAAAGAATGCAGTCATCAGGACAAGCGTGGATAGAATTGTAATCCATCCCCAAGTTTCGCAAAATCCTTCTTGCTTCATCTCGGGAATCTGGCATCACATTGTTAGCTGGTAGTATGTGCTCTTTAAGCAATCTACACAACATAAAAATACGATACAGTCATGTAAAAATCTATCAGATCATTATACATTTAGAGTTTTATTAAAGTAAACTAATTGTAATAGATCACCTGAAAAGCGCTGTGACGCTAGTGTCACTCCATCCAAACTTTGCCTGCATGTTGAGAAGAACCAGGAGTGCTTTCAATCTAGACATACGTGCTCCATTATACAATGGCGTATCGGCTTCACTTTTCATAATCATCATAGATAAGCCTTTCTGAATCCATGATCGTCTCGATCATTTCATCAATCTCGGGCTCAAACATTGCCTCGTTGGGAATGTGCTATGCATGATCATCCCCCGAGCTGTCATACGCTACATCTTGTGGCCTCACATATGCTGCTTGACCAAAGCGCCTGCAAACACGTCTATTGGGTTGCAAGATTGCTGCTTGTTGGCCAGCGTCAGAGTCCGACGAGTTATAATTGGCAACAACTCGATCTATAATGGATGGATCAAACTCGCCAAATTCGCGAACGTGCTGCAAAGAAACACGTCTTGTCCGTCGCACAGCATGCTTCCATTGATTACAAGGACATAAGACCCTCGTTGAGAGATAGGTGTTTCGGTTGGACGGTCCCACATCCTCGTCACTACTCATAATGACGATAAAAATCTTATAACCTGGACAACAAATTTAATATTCTATTGGCATTCTTCGTCTTATCTCTCTCTCTCTCTCTCTCTCTCTCTCTCTCTCTCTCTCTCTCTCTCTCTCTCTCTCTCTCTCTCTCTCTCTCTCTCATTCTCTAGTCATGTCCAATCCCCGCACACCTCGGTCTAGAGGTGCACGGAGATCAGAACCACCGGGTTATAATCTCGTCTTTATTGGTCAATACCTATATTTGTGGGTACAAGAAATCTACAGACCCACGTCTACATGATACTGCAGGTAGTGGACAAAACCCCTTTGCCTCTTCTCTAGCTGTAGCACTTCACAGCATCTTAACATCTTTTCACAATAGATATTTTCACTGTTCGTCTAACTCTAAACCCTAAACCGTAAGTAATTCTTGCGTGCACTCGATCTAACGTAAATAAGCATAAATCTAAATAAACGTAAATATAACTAAAAATAAACCTAAATCTAATTTAACGTAAGTCTACATCTAACCTAATCTTTAACGTCTTTTGGGATAGTTTCCTACGACGTTAAAACTCTCTTCTTCTTGTGTGTGTGTGTGTGTGTGTGTGTGTGTGTGTGTGTGTGTGTATGGGTAAACCTAAATAAACCTAAGTCTAATCTAATATAACATAAATCTAAATCTAACGTAAATTATGTTATATTAAAAACAAAGAACTAAACTAACAGGGATTATAAGAACCTTAAAACTGATTTAACACATAATTTTTCACATAACTCGGCAAGAGTTGGCATTCTCATCACTAAATATGTGAGGGTTAACTTTGGGCGGTGATGCTGCCTCATCTCCATCCACATCTGACGACAGCAATTGGCCCTTTGGACCGTTCTTGCTCTTGTTACTAACTTTGAAGTTGTTGTTGAATGACTAGAGGTTGTCTAGATGGTCATTGTCGGGGATGTAGTGACTCTTGCCGCCCTGAAGATCCACCTTCTTCCCTATCTTCTGAAGACATTTCACCAGTACTTTTGGATCGACGGAGCCCACCATGAGTGAAGGCAGCAATACCCTATATTCCATTGAGGGCTTTCTTCACCCGCTTCATGCAGGCATCGTAGTCTATGTAGACCTAAATCTAATCTAATATAACGTAAATCTAAATCTAGCGTAAATAAACGTAAATCTAACTAAAAATAAACCTAAATCTAATCTAATTTAACTTAAATAAACCTAAATCTAATTTAACGTAAGTCTACATCTAACCTAATCTTTAACGTCTTTTAGGATAGTTTCCTACGACGTTATAACTCTCTTCTTCTTGTGTGTGTGCGCGTGTGTGGATGTGTGTGCCAATAAAAAGAGATAAATGGTATAACCATTCTATCACCCATGCCAAGTATGATGGATTGGTTATGCCATTTCCCTCTTGAATAATAGGTATTGAGTTCAACTCCTCGTCGGTCTTTTAATTTTTAGGTCTTTTAATTTTAATTAGTTTCCTACGACGTTAAATTAGTTTCTCTCTCTTTCTCTCTCAATGTGTGTGCGTTCTTTTGTTTATGCATGTTTTCTATTTCTTTTCCTCTCTCAATGTGTGCGTTTTTTGTTTATGCATGTTCTCTCTCTCTTTTCCTCTCTCAATGTGTGCGTTTTTTGTTTATGCATGCTCTCTCTCTCTTTTCCTCTCTCAATGTGTGTTTGCATTCTTTGTTTATGTATGTGTGTGTGCGTTTTTGTTTATGTTTGTACTCTCTCTCTCTCTCTCTCTCTCTCTCTCTCTCTCTCTCTCTCAAAAACACTATGTGTGTGTGTGTGTGTGTGTGTGTGTGTGTGTGTGTGTGAGAGAGAGAGAGAGAGAGAGAGAGAGAGAGAGAGGCAGAGAGAAAGAGGGGAAGGGAACATGAGAGTGAGGAGAGGGAAGGAGCATACCTGGCTCTTCTTCCTCTCCTCGTGTGTGTGTGTGTGTGTGTGTGTGTGTGGAGAAGAAAGAGAGAGAGAGAGAGAGAGAGAGGGAGAGAGGGAGAGCGTTACCTGCTCCTTGCTTGAGGGCGCCGAAAAACTCAAATCTGAGATCTGAGTTTTTGGGCGCTCTCTGTTATTTTTTTTAGCCCAGCCGGCGTCGCTATGAGCGTCGCTCATAGCGATGCCGGGAATTTTTTTTTTGAGCGTCGCTGTGTGAGAGTCGGTAATATGAATAGCCTCTTGTAGTGAGAGCTTGCTCTACTCAGATTTTTGATTCGGACTCATTTCGGCCTCCGTTTCCACTATAGGCAGTATTGTGTAGGCTATTTTGTCATTTTGTGCAAAAATTTTGTCAGTGCTATTTTTTGCATAACAGGTCCTTTACAGTCTTCTACATTTTGTGATATATAGCACATGTTGTTCCCACTCTGTTTCTCCTCCTTTGGGCAATTTTCACATCAGGTGCAGCAGTCGCCATGGCTGACAACAACATAGATGTGTTCAAGTTGTTTGATTCTCATGACAGATTAGATGGGGACAATTACCCTATGTGGGCTTACATGATGCAACATGTCCTTGTGTCAAAGGGCGTCTGGACATTGTTCAAGGCATTGATATAAGTCTTCGTTCTGAGGATGTAGGCGATGTTGAGGATGTTGTAGGTTTTGGTGGTAGCATTACTGCTGTCAGAGCTGTTTTGCCTACAACTGAGCAAGATCGTTAGGATGTAAAAGATACGCATACTCATGCATTGATTGTGTTGTCTATGAAGCGCACTAATACTTCTCACATTCATTGAATGAAATCTGTAAAACAGACTTGGGATATTCTAGCTAGACTTTATGTAAGTTGCAATGAGGAAAAAATTGCATTACTACGTAAAGAGCTGGAGTCAAAGATTATGCATGATCATTTGATCAATCAATGTCCTAAGTTGAAGGCCAAAAAGGCTAAGAAGAAAGAGGCTCATTCCATACTAATGTTGGTTCCACTAAAAATGCAGCGATTGTTGAGTCTTCTATGAAAGGAGATTGTGATGCTGATGTTGATGTAGAATGAGCTTATAGTGCAGAGTCTACCTATAATCCTAATTTCCATATGCAAGCATGTGAGTTGTTATAGATTCAGATGTGTGGTATTTTGTTAGTGGTGCTACAAAGCACATTACCTCACATTGTGATTTGTTTGCCTCTCTTTAGTCCTGTCCCTGATGGGAATTCAATTACTTGTGCAAGCAATGCCTCTTCTCCTGTTAAGGGAGTTGGAAAGATTGTGCTAAATATTGCAAATGGTATTTCTTTCACACTTGTTGATGCATTGTATATGCCTAGGATCAAGAAGAATCTTTTGTTTGTATCTACACTTGCTAGACTTGGACTTGTAGTCAAATTTGTGGATGACAGATGTACAATACATGATCTCAATTTTGGTGATAAGATTGTTGCATCTTGCATTTTATATCATGGGCTGTATAAGATCACTTTGTATGACAAGTGTGGGAAGATTTTGCCAAATACAGTTGCGGATTCTAAGGCTATTTCAGATGCAGAACTTCGGCGTCACATTTTGGACATCTGAATTTTTTCAGTTTGCTGTGTTTGCAAAAAATTGACATGGTTGCTTCTTTGCCTCCACTTGAAGCACCTGCCAAACATGTTTGTGAAGGCTGTAGTTGGGTAAGATATAGCGTCCAAAGTTTCCAAAGGATGGTTCAACAGTTAGGTTGCAGGTTGCATCTTATTCATAGTGACGTCTACGGGCCCATGCAAACTCCATCCTTGGGCAATTACCTTTACTTTAAGACTTTTATTGATGGTTAATCCATGCATGCATGGGTATATCCACTTAAACAAAAGTCCAAATTACTTATGTGCTTCTAACAATATCTGGGTATGGTTGAAAATGTCTCAAAATGTACTATGGACACCCTCTATTCCGATGAACAAGGGGAGTATATGTCTCATGAATTTAATGCATTTCTGGCTAGTTGTCATAATAATCAATATCTAATTCTCCTAAATGATTTTCTCATATTAAACTGATCATTTAATGTGGGGAAGTGCCAAGGGAGAAAAAGCTAGAATATTGGTTAAGTTAGCAGACCGGCCACAGTAGGGATCCAAAGGAGGGAAAATAGGGATCCAAAGGGGGGGCCATCTGCAAAAGAGCCATGTGAAACAACGGGCTAAAAAGACCCTAAGGTTCAGCCCATTAAGACTTCCAAAATGCTAAGGTTCCAAAATTCAAAGGTTGTGTCCAAAGGTCAACCTTAGGGAAAATTGGATGCTTAGTGTGTGTGCCCAAAAAGTCTTTCTGCATCCCTACAAGGGAGGGGGCGAGCCCCAAAGCTAGGGGATGAGAGAGAAAACCACACACACACACACACACAGGCTCCCTTTACACAAAGGGAATGAGGGACACATGTCAGCTCCCTAGGCCAGATGCCCACAAGGTATGCCCAATTCCTATTGGAAGACCCTTGAAGTGGACCAATGAGAATTAGGCTAGAGTAAATCTAGTTTAATTAATTTAAAAACATTTAATAAAAGAAACCAATAAGAATTAAGTGTCCTAGAAGACTATTGGGCAGTCTCCCAAGGGGTCCAATGAGCATTCAGGAGCCCCATGGCTTGCCTGATTCCTATTGGCCAGGAGGCAAAGGGGTCCAATGAGAGTTTAGTTTAATTATTTAATTATCTAAAGCTCTCACAAAAGGGGAAAGGGGGACACATGTCAGAAGGCTATCACTTATGCTGCTTAATCCCTATTGGCTTGACCTGGGGAGGTCCAATGAGGCAAAAGCCAGCCTAATTTAGTAGCTAGGGCTCGCCCAAGAGAGAGGGGGGGCTGATTTTTGCTTGGCATTCACTCTCAACACTCTCACACTTGACCATGTGTGAAGGGAAAATACTCTATCTCCTCCCAAGCTTTAATGGAGAGCTCATCACCTACTCCAAGCTTGTGAGATAGAAGCCTACATCAACACTCTCTTGGCATGTGGATGCAAATCCAACCAAGAGCCAAGCTTCAATGCATGCTCATCTTCTCTACCAAGCTAATTACTAAGCTAAGCTATGCTAATATGAGTGATTATGTGAGGAGATGTACTTCTTTCTCGTAAGATACTTCTTTTTCCTCTCAATCTACTCTCATACCCTGCTAGCTCTCACCATCTTCGAAGGTGTGTGAGGTCTTGGGTCTGAGAACGGGGATAATTCAAGTTGTGTTTGATTAAGTGTTTTGCTTGGTGTATGAAGCTTCCATCTTCATTGCACTAGCTAGTCTTGAAGGAACACAAAGAATTGTATTGTACAATGTCTCTCTTGATGGGAGAAACCATAATACAAAGCCTTTTGGAGGGGGGACCGGCTCCATGCAAATCCGGTCCTCAATTGTTGTCAATAGTTTAATTGCTCTCTCTTTTGAAAGTATTGTCGATGCTATCTAACTAGGTGTTGTGCTTTTTGTTGCTCTCTCCACCCAAGCACTCTTGTAATTCTCATTAGGAATCAACTCTAATGAAATGCTCACTATGTTCATGCTAACTTCCGCTACACATAAGATTTTAGGCCATTAAATGTTACATTGGTATCAGAGCTCAAGGTTTCTCTTTTCTTGCTCAAGAAGGGAGGTCCTCAAGCTAGCTACAAATGGTTGGTATTATTAATTGCCTGTGAGTAAGTAGAATAGGGATTTTTCAGCCTTGCAGTGCGCCTGCCTTTGTGCAGTTAACGGGGCATCACCGTCGAGAGCTATGGTCTTAATAGTGGAGTCCTACGGGGCTTGCCTACGGCTTAACCACTATTGAGCTATTAGAAGCTTGACAGGAGCCGGTGCTGTTTTGGTGTCGAAAGACCCTCTCTTCTATTCCTTGCAATTAATGGTATTCGAGCCGCGGGTACAGTAGCTTGAGTGCTTTTTCTAAAGGGGTAAAGAGGAGTAGCAACTAGGGCTTGAAGTGCCAAAGTACACCTAAAAAGTTTACACCTAAAAATTGTTAGAATGGCTGACAATATTAAAGAGAGTGAAATTAATGTTGATAACTTTGATTTTGCTCATGAGCAAGCTACTAATGATGCTTCAATGCTTGTTAATTATCTTGTTTCTAGGCTTCAACAAGCCATGGGCAATCCATCTCTCCAAAGTGAAGTGCAACGGCAGCTCCGTGCTCACGGGATTCTCCAAGCTCATCACCATGACGAGAGAACACCTAGGAAGCCTCCTTGTGAGACTACCAAAAGAGGTCTCTCTCCGATTCGGGAAGAAGAAGAGAATCCATATGAAGGGCTCAAGAACTTACTTCTTGATGATGCATCTCCTTCCCAAAGGAGAACTCAAGAGCCTCCACCGAAGGAACGAGAAAGAAGCGAGTCTCCCGCCACCTCGGCGGAGATGGCTCCACGAAGACGGCGGGCTAAACGCTCTCCATCACCACCAAAGCGGAGAAGACCATCACACTCTTCTCCACGCCATAATTCAAAGAGGGATGATAAAAAGCAAGAGAAGAAAAAGGCGAGAAAGAGGACACCCTCTTCTCCATCTTCTTTATCCTCTTCCTCTTATGAAAGCTATGGTGAAGACGACAAAGATCAAGACAAGAAAAAGGCGAGAAAGAGGTCACCCTCTTCTCCACCTTCTTCAAATTCTTCATCTTCTGAAGAAAGTGATGGTGCAACTTTTGAACCATCAAAAAGAAGAGGCCATAGGAAATCCTATGCCGCATGGAAGAGGTCGTCCAAGCTGAAGAAATTCAAAGAGGGAGGGAAGAGCATCTCTTTCCTTACCTATGATGGCACCTTCGGTGCTACAGACAAAGTTTTGGCCTTTATCCAGCAATTCGATGCGGCGTTTGGAGATGAGGGCTTCACGGAGTCCTCTAAGCTACGCCATGTAGCTATGCACTTTCAAAAGTCCGCCAAACAATGGTGGTCTAGCCTACGAGCCAACGGTGAAGCTCCACGAACATGGAAGGCTTTAAGAGCTTCCATTATGAAGCAGTTTTTGGCCACCGATGCCAAAGACAAAGTACTCACCGAATGGCGAAGCTTAAAGCTCTCTCCCAATGAATCCATCCACAAATATGTAGACAAGTTTTGGGACCTACAACTCAAAGCCACTGTCTTCAAAAAGTTGGATTTTGGAGAGCAAAAGCAACAATTTTGTGCGGGCTTAACCGAAGAAATGGCGGAGTATGTCAACTCCCAAAGGCCACGTACCATATCGGCGGTAATACACCATACTATGGTGGCCTCGCGAATCAATTTCCAAACGGGGGGTAAAAGAAATAATAAGCCCCCGGAAAACAAAGGTACCAATGAGCCTAAGGGGAAGGACAATGTCCAAAAGTCTCCTAAGGGCAATTCCAACAAAGCTAAAGAGAAGGGAGTTTACAAAGGAAAGAATAAACTCTCTCCTGAAGAGCTTGAGCGTTATCGTAAAGATAACCGGTGTTTCAAGTGCGGCGAACAAGGGCATGCGTACCGCGCTTGTCCCCAAAAGAACAACCGCCAAGATCCTCCTAGAGCTTCTTTGGTTGAAATCCAAGAGGAGGAGATTCACCAAACTCACCACAAAGGATCTCCTCTATGCCATGCTTGGGGAAAGGTAAGAGAACATGATGCTTTTATTCTCTTTGACCCTGGTTCTACTCACAATTTCATATCTATGGAGTTAGCCACCAAGCTAGGCATACAATCCTACGAGATGGGAGATATCCTACCCGCAGACAGTGCCTTCAAGGGGCAAGAAGCTTCAGTCACTCCCTTAATCGGGAAATTGAGGCTTCATGTCCAAGGCTATGTGGACAAAGAGGATTTCTTTATCTCTCCTCTCAAGCATGAGGATGTAATCCTAGGGGCACCATGGTTTGACCGTTTGGCTGCCCATGTTAAATTTCCTGAAAGGAGAATCTCCTTTAAGTTCAGGGAAAAAGACATGTATATAGATGCTAGGGAGATGGGTAACACCATTCCCATTGTACATACACCAGCTTTCAACAAGTCAATAAAGAGCTCTATTTCCGTGTACATGATTTTTGTTAAAGATTCTCAAAATGAACCTAATGCTTTAGCAAAAGAAAATAAAAGCAACCAAAAGGAATTAGAGTTATCCAATTTTCTCAAGGGGTTTCAAGATGTCTTTATTGACGACATCCCTTGTGAGCTACCTCCTAAACGAGGTAATGACGACCATGCAATTGAACTTCTTCCAGGAAGTTCACCGCCTAACAAACCTCCTTATAGAGTTTCTCAAGCTCAACAAGAGGAGATTATGCGGCAAGTGCATGAGTTAATTGAGAAGGGCATGGTTAGGCCTAGCTCATCTCCATTTTGCTCACCTGTGCTATTAGTGCAAAAGAAAGACGGCACATATCGTATGTGTGTCGACTATAGAGCACTAAATAGGATCACTATCAAGAATAGGTTTCCCGTTCCACGGGTAGAAGACCTATTTGATAAGCTACAAGGATCGACCTACTTCAGTAGGATTGACCTAAAAAGTGGCTATCATCAAATAAGGATAGTTGATCAAGACATTGTAAAGACCGCATTTCGTACTACATTTGGTCTTTACGAATACATTGTCATGCCTTTTGGCTTGACTAATGCACCAGCCACATTTAACCGCTTGATGGAGAAGCTGTTCAGACCTCATCGAACCTTCACTGGAGTGTTCTTTGATGATATTATCATCTACTCTAATTCATTAGAGGAACATAAGCAACACCTCCAGGTAATATTTCAAGTTTTAAGAGAGAATAAACTTTATGTTAATCGAAAGAAAAGTGAATTTTTCTTGCAAGAGATTCAATATTTAGGTCACATTATCTCTCAAGATGGAATCCAAATGGATCCATCCAAGTTAGAGGTAATAAAAGGATGGCCTAAACCAAGGAATCTTCATGAACTAAGAAGCTTTATAGGTATGTGTGCATACTATAGACGCTTCATAGAAAAGTTCTCACAAATTGCGGGACCATTACATGACCTAACAAAGAAAAATGTTAGGTATACGTGGTCTGCTAAGGAGAACAATGCTTTCGAAAAGCTTAAAGAAAAGCTTATCTCTCAACCTGTGCTTACACTACCGGATCTCTCAAAACCATTTGAGGTCCAATGTGATGCTTGTGGTGATTGCCTTGGGGCTGTTTTGCTCCAAGAAGGGCACGCCATAGGCTATGAGAGTCGAAGGCTCGACCCTGTTGAGCAAGCTCTAGGCATATACGAAAAAGAACTCCTTGCAGTTCTACATGCCTTAGACTCATGGAAGCACTATTTATTGGGGACTCCTTTCATTCTGCGAACGGATCACCAAAGTCTTAAGTACTTCATGACGCAGACCAAGCTCTCCGACAAACAAATGAGGTGGGCAAATTTCCTTTCGCAATTTCATTTTCATATTGCTCACATTGCTGGCAAGCATAATCAAGTAGCCGATGCACTCTCAAGACGACCGAGAGTGAATGCGGTTTCCATAGCAACTCACAATGATCTATCTTTAATGATAGATGAGTATGCTATTGATCCCGATTTTAGAGATGTGATTTCAGCCCTTGCCTTAGGGAAGAAAGAAGAACCATTTACTTTACAAGATGGTTATCTTCTCTATGGCAATAGACTATGCGTTACTAACTCACTACGTGAGAAAGTAATGTATGAATCTCATGCTCCCCCATATGCGGGGCATAGAGGGATTCAGTCTACCCTAAAGGGAATTGAAACATATTTCTATTGGCCTACCATGAAAGTGAACATACATGAGTATGTTTCCAAATGTGTGGTATGTCAAAAGACAAAATTTGATAGAGGGAAGCAACTTGGATTGCTTCAACCCTTGCCAATCCCTAATTCACCGTGGGAGAGCATATCCATGGATTTTATCTTTGGATTGCCTAAGTCTATCCATGGGAATACGGGAATATGGACGATAGTAGACAGGTTCAGTAAACAAGCTCATTTTATACCTGTCAAAAAGACTATCAAAGCCCATCAAATGGCAACCCTCTTCATTTCACAAATTTTCAAGTACCATGGCTTGCCAATGTCCATAGTGTCGGATAGAGATCCTAGAATGACCAGTAATTTCTGGAAGGGTCTCTTTGAGAATTTAGGAACAAGGCTAAACTTCTCTTCGGCCTATCATCCACAAACTGATGGCCAAAGTGAAATAGCTAACCTAACTATTCTCGATCTACTAAAAGCCTATGTAACGGAAGTAGATCAAAGATCCCAATGGGAGAAGTACTTACCCTTAGTAGAGTATGCTTACAATAACACTGTACATACTTCTACAGGAAAAGCACCTTTCGAGGTAATTGAGGGAAGATCAAAAAGTCCCTTGCTACTTAAGGTACATGGGAAGATCTTCGCTGCAGATGAGTATAGCCGAGACCTACAAGAATCTTTCCAAAAGATTAAGGATGCTATCTCTATCTCACAGCAAAGGCAAAAGGCTGCTGCTGACAAGCACAGAAGAGCCCAAACCTTTAAAGAAAACGATTGGGTCTTGTTAAAGTTTCCCAAGGCTCGCTTAAGGCACACGACGGGCAAGAATCCTACCGGCCACCAAAAGTACTATGCTAAACTAGCAAAAAGGTACTATGGTCCCTTCCAGATTCTTAGGCCAATCAATGAGATGGCCTATCAACTTAAGTTGCCCAATCATTGGCTCATACACAATGCTTTTCATGTGAGCCTCTTAAAGCCTTACAAAGGAGAGCCACCTCAAGAACCAACTATTGAAGACCCACCGGAGATCGAGGACCACGAGGAGGTGCTGCAGCCCGAGTCCATTCTCCGACATGAAGACAAGGTATTAAGAGGCGGTAAGACTATCCGACGATATCTTATTAAGTTTAAGAATTATCCTTTTGAAGATGCTAGATGGATGCAAGGCATACAATTAAAGGATAACCTAAACCTTGTCAATGCTTACAATGCTTCCCAAGAGTAAGCAAATGTACAAAATGTTAAAAATGAACAAAAATTTTTGTCTTATAAGACTCTCTTTTTCTTTATTTGTGCACAAAAATGAAGTAGTATGCATGCTTAGATCAAGTTTGCGGAGACGACGTCTCCCGAACACCAAGTAGAGCTTGTCACTCTACTATGGAAGACTGATAGGACTAATGTGCAGACATGCTTGCGGCAGCCTCAGGCTCTCAAGCGCCAAATGGACTAGTCATCCATTATGGAATGATGTCGTAGGGTAACATAGGGATCCTCTACCCGCTAAGAAAAGGACTCATGCATATGCTTTATCTTCTCTACACCATAGTCGAGGACGACTATGATTTCAAGAGAGAGGTAATGTCATAATAATCAATATCTAATTCTCCTAAATGATTTTCTCATATTAAACTGATCATTTAATGTGGGGAAGTGCCAAGGGAGAAAAAGCTAGAATATTGGTTAAGTTAGCAGACCGGCCACAGTAGGGATCCAAAGGAGGGAAAATAGGGATCCAAAGGGGGGGCCATCTGCAAAAGAGCCATGTGAAACAACGGGCTAAAAAGACCCTAAGGTTCAGCCCATTAAGACTTCCAAAATGCTAAGGTTCCAAAATTCAAAGGTTGTGTCCAAAGGTCAACCTTAGGGAAAATTGGATGCTTAGTGTGTGTGCCCAAAAAGTCTTTCTGCATCCCTACAAGGGAGGGGGCGAGCCCCAAAGCTAGGGGATGAGAGAGAAAACCACACACACACACACAGGCTCCCTTTACACAAAGGGAATGAGGGACACATGTCAGCTCCCTAGGCCAGATGCCCACAAGGTATGCCCAATTCCTATTGGAAGACCCTTGAAGTGGACCAATGAGAATTAGGCTAGAGTAAATCTAGTTTAATTAATTTAAAAACATTTAATAAAAGAAACCAATAAGAATTAAGTGTCCTAGAAGACTATTGGGCAGTCTCCCAAGGGGTCCAATGAGCATTCAGGAGCCCCATGGCTTGCCTGATTCCTATTGGCCAGGAGGCAAAGGGGTCCAATGAGATTTTAGTTTAATTATTTAATTATCTAAAGCTCTCACAAAAGGGGAAAGGGGGACACATGTCAGAAGGCTATCACTTATGTGCTTAATCCCTATTGGCTTGACCTGGGGAGGTCCAATGAGGCAAAAGCCAGCCTAATTTAGCAGCTAGGGCTCGCCCAAGAGAGAGGGGGGGCTGATTTTTGCTTGGCATTCACTCTCAACACTCTCACACTTGACCATGTGTGAAGGGAAAATACTCTATCTCCTCCCAAGCTTTAATGGAGAGCTCATCACCTACTCCAAGCTTGTGAGATAGAAGCCTACATCAACACTCTCTTGGCATGTGGATGCAAATCCAACCAAGAGCCAAGCTTCAATGCATGCTCATCTTCTCTACCAAGCTAATTACTAAGCTAAGCTATGCTAATATGAGTGATTATGTGAGGAGATGTACTTCTTTCTCGTAAGATACTTCTTTTTCCTCTCAATCTACTCTCATACCCTGCTAGCTCTCACCATCTTCGAAGGTGTGTGAGGTCTTGGGTCTGAGAACGGGGATAATTCAAGTTGTGTTTGATTAAGTGTTTTGCTTGGTGTATGAAGCTTCCATCTTCATTGCACTAGCTAGTCTTGAAGGAACACAAAGAATTGTATTGTACAATGTCTCTCTTGATGGGAGAAACCATAATACAAAGCCTTTTGGAGGGGGGACCGGCTCCATGCAAATCCGGTCCTCAATTGTTGTCAATAGTTTAATTGCTCTCTCTTTTGAAAGTATTGTCGATGCTATCTAACTAGGTGTTGTGCTTTTTGTTGCTCTCTCCACCCAAGCACTCTTGTAATTCTCATTAGGAATCAACTCTAATGAAATGCTCACTATGTTCATGCTAACTTCCGCTACACATAAGATTTTAGGCCATTAAATGTTACACTAGTCATGGGATAAAACACCAATTTATAGTGCCTTATACACCTTATCAAAATGGTGTTGCTGAGAGGAAAAATCGATCACTTATAGAAATGGCACGATGCATGGTCAAAAGTCAAGCTTTACCGCCTTCATTTTGGCTTGAGGCCATCATTGTGCCACTTATGTACTAAACAGCTGTCCTACAAAAGCTTTGCAGTCTATGTCTCCATATGAAGCATGGCAACATGATAGAAAGCCTTCTATTGAGCACATGCATGTTTTTGGCTCTTTGGTATATGCATTGGTGTCACAAACGTGGTGCAAGAAATTGGATGATAAGGATGTCAAATGTATCTTTGTTGGTTATAGTACTAAAAGCAAAGGTTACATGTTGTATCATCCACAAACAAAGCGTATCTTGGTTTCACAAAATGTTGTGTTTGTGGAATATTTTGTTCAGCCCTTACTGTCATGTACTAGAGACAGTAATGTAAGATCACATGACATTTATGACATTTTGTTGCCTCTTTTCAATGGTGGAAATTCAAATGTAAATTCCAATGAGGCAAATGTATAGCCTATGGGGGTTTTTGAAAATGTAATAGATAGGCCCATTATTGATGCAGATGTACATGATGTACTTGATGAGGAAAGGGACGAGAATGAGAAGGCTAGAGTAAGCCAAAATGGTTGGTTCATACTTTGCATGATTATAAATTGGATGCACCTCTGTCTAGTCGTCCTTGTTCAGGTTCTCGCCATGCACGTTATTCATCATATTTCTATGCTTTGACTGGTGTCTAGCTTACATGATTTTGAGGAACCTCTGTCTTTTGATGAAGCACAATGTTCAAAAAATTGGATGGCTTCCATACAATTAGAATATGATGCACTTATAAAAAATGACATATGGACTTTACATAACTTGCCTCCTAGCAAAAATTCCATTGGTACAAAGTGGGTTTACAAGTTGAAACACAAGTCGGATGGTGAGTTTGATCGCTATTAGGCTCAACTTATTGCAAAGGGTTATGCACATCAAAAAGGAATATGTTATGAAGAGACTTTTTCTCCCACTTGTCATATGACTACTATTAATTTTCTATGTGTGTTGGCAGCTCATTTTGTTTGGGATGTGCATCAATCGGACATTGTTAATGCTTTCTTGAATGGTGACATATTTGAGGAAGTTTATGTAACACAACCTCATGGTTTTGCCAAGAATAGAAAAAAGGGACAAGAGGATAAAGTGTGAAAATATAAGAAATCTTTGTATGGAGGTTGAAGAAATCTCCTCGTGCTTGGTATGCAAAGGTTGACACTCACTTGGTCAAACGAGGCTTTTGTAACAGTCCCACAGAAAACACATTGCCGTTCTCTATGTGGATGATTTGCTGATCATTGGACCAAATGAGAGACATATTTTTTAATTAAATATTGATTTGAATGCTACTATCAAGATGAAATATTCGGGGTTGTTCCATCATTACTTGGGTATACAGTTTAAGCAGTGTGATGGTGGTATTGCCTTGTGTCAAAAAAGTTACATAGAGACATTGCTATGTAAGTTTAGACTTGAGAATTGAAAACCTATTGCCACTCCCATGGAAACATGTTTGAAATTGAGTCTTCATGATGCTTGTGATTGTTTTGGTTTCACTCTTTACCAAACTTATGTTGATGCCTTATCTATATATGCAACACAAGGCTAGATATCTAGTTTGCAGTCTCACAGGTCAGTAGATTTATGCATAGCCTAGGGTCTAAGCATTGGCAATAAGTCAAGATGATTTTTCGCTACTTGAGTGGCAATTCCCATCTTGGTTTTGTTAATCCCATGTGAGTAATCATAAAATACTTCATTCCCTCGAACACTTCCGCCAAAGGGGGAGGGGGCTCCATAACATGTCCCCCCCCCCCCCAATGGCAATAGAAATCAAAGGGCTCAAGAAAAGATGGTGAAAATGGACCTTAATCTGTGGTCATGCAACAAATTTATTGCAACAACATGATGCTTAATTTTGATCCCACAATTTCACGGTGGGAACTTCACCAAGGTTTATTCCTTAGGCATTGTTTGTAGATTGGTCTCTTCTCAATCATGTCTTATTATGTGAAATATTTCCAAAAATAAATTTACATTTGTAATGCTTACAAATTTATCGAGAAGCTCAAAATATAATAGAGCTAGAGTGATCTTGCACAACAACAAACAATAGGTCCAAATTTCTTCACATTAACTTTGATCAAGATACATTCATGAGAGGAGTTTACAAAGGGAATTTCTATGATTTTTCTTGCATCCATTCCATGACATGGTGTGCTCATGGTGATCTAGAACAGGTTCTTGACGTATGAGAGCCACATTCCATTAAGCAATCACATTGCTTGAGGAGAGTTTTGTGATGCCTTATGAGAGTCATCTTATGACAATATCTTGATCCTTTGTCATGAAGATAACTTAACTAACATCATACGAGCCCACCTTGTGCCATGGTTTTCTTTTAAAGATCTGCTAAAAAACATGCATGCGTTCAACATTTGCAATTTGTATAATAAACAAGATTTCTATGTATAGGGTGTACTAATTTACAAGTACTCCAACTTGAACTAAAAGATGTAAACATTTTGGTGAGATTGTCCACCTCCAATAACCGTGGATTTGAAAGCATCAACCTGAAATTTATAGAAAATAATTTTGATAGAGGTAAATTAATGTTTAAGCTGTACTATGTTAAAGAATAGAAGGTTAAGCAATCTTAGAGAGAGAGAGAGAGAGAAAGAGAGAGAGAGAGAGAGAGGAGATTTTGAAAGGACATGGTTCAATAGAACTGAGCATTTTAGGAAGGAGAAAGAGAACATAAAATGATATAGAGTATAGATGTAGAAAAAATTGCCTAAAAAGTCTTATAAATATAAAAATATAAGATTTGGGAAGAAGTTTTAAGTTGAAAATGGGTCCAAATGATTTAATTTTTTTAAGTCGTTTTTTGGCTCTTGGTTATGCATGCTATTCATGATGTGACATGGAAACAGATGTTGACTATGGGGAGTTAATGACATCCACCTTTTCTCCCATCACTTTCAAAAAGGTAGAGAGATAAACTAACTTCTTAGCTCCACCCCACCCCCTACTTGGGCCTAAAAGTTGCTAGAGAAACCTATGAAAAAATAGCCTAATACATGCACTTGTCCCCTTAACCATACACAGTATTAGACTTAATCCCTTAAAATTAGGCTTTCTTACAAGGCCTATTCAAAGTTCATATTTTTTCTAATGCTCGAGAGTGACAATATCATTATGAATTTATTTGTCCATGATAGCTTATTGCATAATGCCACATTTCTTCAAGATGCAAGCTTATACTTCCATTATGAGAGAATCACTCCTCTCCCTTCATATTCGATGACAATTGCCCACAACTTTCCCTTGCTAGACCCATTATATAGGAGATTGAAACAATATAAGGATGGAAAAGCAAAACTATATGTACTAAATATACGGCTGGTTGCATATGGGTTATGTATGACACAAAACACATCCATATATTAACATTCCATACCTTCGTTGGTTGTATCTTCCACTGCATACATCCTAAGAGACTAGCTCTAGCGAGACACCCTCACTCTGCACTGAGAACAATCTACTACTTGGCCAATCTGCCCCTATTGGATATCTTGTGACAAATAGTATGCCCTGATTGACTCATTGTAAAAATGTGTGAATTAAAGAAAAGGAGAAGCGTTGTACCTTTCACCGCATATCGTCTCTTATTTTGGAGGTTTTGAAGCATCTCACCTCAAAGCTTTTACCAGAATCTCCACAACCTTGCAAGACAAATAGAAGTTGGAATTAACAAATGTGTGGAGGAGAAAATTTGCAAACAGTAAATTTTGAAGATGGAAGAAGATGCATCTCATGGATTGGGATGCTTGTGCCCATTAAAAGAAAGAAAAACCATACATATGCATGGTGTGGAGTTGACATCTTTCTTCACATTTAAAATAATACCATAGATAATGTGCCCTTCCTCCACCACACTTTTATCTCCTCCGGTGTTGAAGGGGGACTTATGCTTCTCTTCCACTGTTGGAGTGACTTTCTTATTTCAAAAATCTTGCAATTGCACAACAAAGAACTCATTAATCGCCGATTTATGTATGCTTGTGGTATTCTAAATTGTCATGCCCTAATGTACTCTCAAGGTTCCCCGACCATGTTCACCCTCCTGCTAATTTTACTCCCTTGGTGAGTGCTCTCCACCTATTTGTCATGCTTAGGACCAAAAGGAAGAAAAATTAGCTAAGAATCTCATTACAAATGTCATCGTCCTGCGTAATTCCTTCGAGATGTAATCATAGCCTTCAAGACAAAAGAATAGGTGACTAAATTTGAAGAGATACACTCGCTTTCATCCACTAAAAATGACCTACATCTTTTTGGCCCTGTTCTTTTTTTTTGTGTATCCTGCAATCAATGAATTCTATAAGTGATGAAAAATTCCAAACAAAAAGCTCCTTAAGCACTTTTTGTGCTTTCCAAAGTGCACCATATTTGGCATACATATTGACCAGGAGAATGACATCTTTTTTCAATAGACCCTAAACAACAATATAATTGTAAATTTTGTGTTCCCATATTAGCATCTTGCATAGAGCCAGAAGCCTTCAAGATGCATGCATAGGTGATTGCATCTGGAGGGAGGCCCTAGCTTTGCATCAACTGAAATTTTTCTGGCCCTACCCATGTAGGGAAAATCCTATTATTACTGCATTCCAGGAGTCCACACTCCAAACAGGGAGCTCCTAAAGCAGTTTTTGTGCTCTCTAAAGTGTACCACATTTAGCAAACATGTCCACCAAGGCATTTCCAAGCATGGCATCTTTTTTCTTCAATCCCTGTCTAACAAACTCAACATGAATTTTTATGCCCATATGAGTATCTTGCATAGAGCCACATGCCTTCAAGATGCACACACATGTGATTGCATCTATATAGAGGCCCTTGATTTCTATCCACTAAAAACAATTGAGAGCTTTTTGGTCTTGCTCCTATTGCGCATATCCCACAATCAATGCACTCCTAGAGACGGCATTCGAGATAGAAAGCTCCTGAAGTACTTTTTGTGCTTTCTAAAGTGCACCACATTTGGTATACATATCAACCAAGGCATTGCCAAGCATGAAAATGTTTTGCAACAGCCCTTGACTAACAGTATCAAACTGACTTTAAAGCCCATATCAGCATCTTGTGTAGAGTCCCATGCCTTCAAGATGCACGCGTAGGTGATTGCATCTGGATAGAGGCCCTCACTTTGTATTCGTTAAAAATAGTCTAAATCTTTTTTTCCGTGCTCTTGTTGTGTGTATCTTGCAATCAATGCACGCCATTCCAAACAATAAGCTCCTCAAGAACTTTTTGTGATTTTTGAAGTGCACCAAATTTTGGCATGCATATCAACCAAGGCAATGCCAAGCACAACATCTCTTTTGCATAGAGCCACATGTCTTCAAGATGCGAGAAAGGCCCTTGATTTGCACTTGCTAAAAATAGCCCATAGCTTCCTTGTCCTATCTTTGTTGGGCATATCTTGTAATGAGTGCGTTCCACAAGAAAACATTCCACACATGAGCACCGCATTTGTCATACATAACAACCAAGGCATTTCCAAGCACAACAATTTTTGCAATAGCCCCTGACTAACAATGTCAAAGTACATTTTTAAGCCCATATCGACATCTTGCGTATAGCCACATGCCTTCAAGATGCACGTGTAGGTGATTGCATCTAGAGAAAGGCCCTTGCTTTGCATCTGCTGAAAATAGCCCACAACTTTCTGGACCTACCCCTCTTGGGCATATCTTGCAATCAATGCCTTCCAAGTGACGACATCTTGCACAGAAAGATCACCAAATACTTGTTGTGCCCCACTAAGTGCACAACACTTGACATACATATTGACCAGCATGTTCCCTAAGCCTTGCATGGATGCCTGACTACCTTTGGCCAACGATAACACAAGGCATGACTAGTAGGAAAGGTTACACCCCTTGTTGACATGCCAAGCCAAAGAGCTTTCTCTCTGCATATTCCTCATCATTCTATGTGCTCTTTAAGGGAAGGCATGTTCTACGTGGCAAGGTCGGAAAGATGCCATAGAGTCCTCCGCCATGGACTAACATAGGAGGAATAAATATGTCAACATGTTGCACAAAATCACATGCCTTCATATGCATGCATAGGTGATTGCATCTGGATAGAGACCCTCACTTTGGATCTGTTGTAAATACCCTAGATCTTTTTCTCCATGTTCTTGTTGTGCATATCCCTCAATCAATGCATGTTGCTCCAATGACTAATCTCCTCAAGTACTTTTTGTGATTTTTGAGTGCACCACATTTGGGGATACATATCACCCAAGGAAATGCCAAGTATGACATCTCTGTTCAAGAGCATCATTTGTAGAGCTACATGCCTTCAATATGCACGTGTAGGTGATAGCGTCTGGAAAAAGGCACATGCTTCGCACGGCTAGTGACAACACAAGGCATGATTTGCTGGAAAGGTACACCCTTGTTGATATGCCAAGCCAAAGAGCTTTATCTCTACATATTCCTCATGATTCTACATGCTCTTCTAGGGAAGGCACATTTTGTGTGTTGGTAGGGTTGGAAAATCCCACAGAGACTTCTACCACAAACCATCTTAGGAGCAATGAATTCTTAAGCTCATATCAGCATCTTGTACAAAATCGCATGCCTTCAAAATGCCATGTAGGTGATTGCATCTAGATAGAGACCCTCACTTTGTATCCGCTAAAAACAACCTAGATCTTTCTTTCCCTATTGCTATTGTGCGTATCCCAAAATCAATGCACATTGTTTCGAGCGGTAAGCTCATCAAGCACCTTCTGTGATTTTTAAGGCGCCACACATTTGGCATCCATATCAACCAAGTCAATGCCAAGCACGACATCTATTTTCAAGAGCATCTTGCATAGAGCCACTTGCCTTCAAGTTGCACACGTAGGTGATAGCATCTAGAGAAAGACTCTCGCTTTGCACCTGCTAAAAATAGCCCAGAGCTTAGCCCTGCCCTTGTCGAGAATATCCTACAATCAATGCAGTCCAAAAGACAATATCTTGCACATGAGCACCACATTTGTCATACATATCAACCAAGGCATTGCCAAGCACGACAATTTTTTTCAATAGCCCCTAACTAACAATATCCAAGTGAATTTTTAAGCCCATATTGAAACCTTGCATAGAGCCACATGCCTTCAAGATGCACGCATAGGTGATTGCATCTGGACAAAGTCCCTCCTTTGCAATTGCTGAAAACAGACTACAACTTTCTAGACCTACTATGCGTATCCCACAATTAGTACATGTCGTTCCAAAGAGTCAGCCCCTCAAGACTTTTTTGCTTTCTCAAGTGCACCACATTTGGCATACATATTGACCTAGCCAAGCACAACATCTCTTTCAAGAGCATCTTGCGTAGATTCACATGCCTTCAAGATGCACGCGTAGGCGATAGTGTTTGTGGGATTGGAGAGCCTTGACAAGTTTTCCACTTTGAAAGAGCATAGTGCTTTGATGTGATTTGAAAAACCCATACACATGCTATTTCTACAAGTTTTTGCTTTGGAAAAGACCTATATAGTCAAATCTCTCTCTCTCTCTCTCTCTCTCTCTCTCTCTCTCTCTCTCTCCCTCTCCCCCCCCCCCCCCCCCCCCCCTTCACATTAGCTTTATTTATCTCCTCCCAAATATGCAAAATGCTCCCAACTTAGGTGATCTTCTCTACCTTTGCACCACTAATCATACTGTAACTTTCTCGCTAACATTGGCGTCATTGTCGGGGATATGATCCTTAGATGGTGAGTGACCTAGTGCGTATTTAGAGCGTTCTTTTCTAAGATTTGTCTCTCCATTCCATTTACACTTTAGCAGTGAAGCAGCCAGATACGGGATTTAGTGCTTGGTATAGTCTAGAAGTCGAGGACTTGCTAGATCTATTCTCGAGAGGTAAAGAGAGTTGTGAGTGAGATAGCCAAAAGCATTTCATTCTTCAAATTTCTCTATTCTTTTAGAGTGTTCTTCCATTTTCCGTTCTGACTTTATTTTGTACCGTGTTGTTTGTTTTTGTTTCATGTTTCTTTTCCGTACTTAGGACTAGGGTAAGTAGAAGCTACCACCATCAAATTTGGGCTAAAAGATTGAGGGAAAAAAGGGTAAAAACCATAGTTTGGCCGAAATGACCATAACTCTGAAATTCTAAAAATTTGATGGTAGAGACCTCAATGATTCAAGTTTTTAAAAAATTGGATAAGAGAATTACCAGACTTTCTAGAAGCAATTTGGAAAGTTTGGCCAGAATCTTTGAAGGAACATGGATCGCGATCCATGTACCCCAGAGACCATTTTGGCAGAAAAATGATTAGTGACACTGTGCATCAGTGGAACATTGCTCTAATCAACTTTTTGTTTTGGTTTCCATTTCATTGTTGATGGTGTGGCTCTTGATGTAGACGCTTCGCCGGAAGTTTGATGGAAGCTTGTTGAGGGTAAAATCATCTTGCACGGTTGATCAACTTTAGTGGTTGCTTTAGCTTTACCTTTCTCCGTGATGGTTGGTTGTTTCTTGTTTACATGTACTTGAGGTTTTTCTGGGGCTTTTGGAGTTGTTGTTGAACCTTTTCCTTGTGGTTGAAAGAAGACGTTCCTCCAGCTTTTTGTTAGGACCAGATTCTCCTTGATGTAATGGGAGTCAATTATGTGGAAAGTATCCTTATACTCCCCAGTACTCAACTTGATTACGGCTTCTACCATGCCAAAGCTAGGAATTGCCATTTTGGAACTTTTTTACACTATCTGCTCTAGCTCAATGACTGGTGGCTTTCCCATCATTGTCCATGTTTCATAATACATTATATATTTTTTGCTTATGGATCTATCACAGCTGAGCATGTGATTTTAAGTCTTGTTTCTCCGCTTATGCTGTATTTGATCTTCGTAGGAGACAGTAGATCTTCTTTCTTGTCCATGTTCTTCTTTTGACCTTGTGTTTGTTGGATATTTGATGCTGAACTTGGAAACTTTGCTCCTTCATCTACTTTCGTTTGCACTTTTTTTGGAGTTGGCTTCTTTTAAACAACCTTTGTCGATTCTTCATGTATGTCAATGATGACATATTCTTGTTGTTGCTCTGCCTTCTTTATGTGCATTTTGGTATCATACCCCATTACATAGCCATCTCTCTCAACTTTTCTTCTTTCACACTCACAAACCTCATTAGCTTCCTTCAACACCTTTATCGTAAATAAGGGAGTTATATCATAGCCATCTTCATCGCAAAATTTGGTGTTGGTTGCCTCATTTACACAGACAGCAAGAGTTGCCAGTATTTGATCCCATCCAAAGGGGTCAAACAAATTCTTTAGAAATGGTTCCTTAATGTGAGCTTCATCTTCCACTGAATGCTCCAATATGTAATCTTCCATTCTGAGACTCCCGCATTCTGATGCTTTGCACATCCAAATATGCGCTTTGCTTTGCTACCCAGTCGGTGCCTCATTTTCTTGTTCAATTGTGAAGTGTAAGTCTTCCCCCGGTGTTTGCTCTACATCTCTATAACTATGATTTTTAACACTGATTTCTTTAGTGACCACTTTGTGTCTCAATTAGATATAGTCATAGCCCCAGTCTTGTATCTATAATGGAAATGCCCTATGACCTTTGAGAATAGCCAAATTAAGAGAATTAGAGTGAGCATTTTTGTGAGATTATTTTGAGAACATAGAGGGTGAACTTAATTGATGGTAGAAACATGAACATAGAACTTAATTAACTTGGCATGAACAATACTTTTGCAAGAGAAAGAGTATTAGAGAACATAATAATAGTTGAGGACCAAATTTACTTGGAGCTAGTCCCCCCTCCAAAATGCGTTTGTATTATAGATTCTCCCATCAAGAGAGACTTGGTACAATACAATCTTTGTGTTCCTTGTTGTGACCTTGGTGATGCTATGAAGATGGAAAGCTTCATGCATCACGAGCATAACATAAACATTGGAAAAAGCATTAACTATCCTAAGCCTCAGTCCCAAAGCTTCAAACACCTTCGAAGGTGGAGAGAGATAGCGGGGGATGAGGGTAGGAAAGAGGAAGAAGAGTCATTCATAGGAGAAAGAAATAGTTTTCCACTTATCATCACTCTTCTTGCTTAGCATAGCATAATAGCATACTAATGAAGATGAAGAAGATGGCAAGATTAAGCATTGAAGCATGGCTCATGGTTGGATTTTCATTCCATAGTCAAGATTGTTGGTGTAGGCTCTCAACTTCTCAACAAGCTTGGAGAAAAAGATGGAGCTCTTGCACTTTTCACTCCACACAATGAGAGAATGTGTGTCTGTGTGTGGGAGAGTATACCCCCTCTCAAGCTTGGTCCACCTCTCTCTCTCTCTCTTATTATTTAATTATATCATTTGGACATGTGTCTTTTATGCTTCTTAAGTCATTTGGTTTGAATTGAACACTTCAAGAACTTAGTCAATTAAGCATGGAAACCGTTTATGTCTCTTGAGAGTTTATCTTTGAATTGGACACTTTAAGAACCTTAGTCATTTAAGTATGAGAATCACCTCAAGCTTGGGCAAGGTTCCTACAAACACTTTAAGCACTATAGTTAGCAATACGACAAGCACTTCATGCTTGGGTAGGATTCTCACCTCAAGGTCAGCCCTAGCTTGCCTAAGGTCAAAGGAATTTTTAACACTAACTTTTGGAGGTCTTTAATGAAGCTAACCCTATGGTCTTTTAAGCTCCATTAGATGCACATTGCATTTTGATAGACTACCTCCTTTTGGACCCCTATTGAGATGTAACCATCTCTCCTCTTGGTCCCTTGCTGAGGTAAGTCTAGAAGCACTTACTGCACATTGCTCTTTGGTACACCGTCTCCTTTTGTACCCCTGTTGAGATGCAATGATTCCTCCTTCTCGTCCCCTATTGAGATAGGTCTAGAAGCACATATCTATGTCCTAGCTCTTGTTCCCCTTTTATCTTCCCATATTAGCTGATCAGTCTAATACGAGAAAATCATTTGGTAAAGTTAGATATTATCTTTTATGACATTACCTCTCTCTTTAAATCATAATTGTCCTCGACTATTAGGTAGAAGATAAAGCCTAGTCATTAGTCCATGTCTCTTAGTAGGTAGAGGATTCTTTTTTACCCTACTACATCATTCCAGAATGGATGACTAATCCATTTGGTGCTCAAGAGACTTAGCTATGGAAAGCATGTCTGCTCTTTAGTCCATATCATACTTCCAAAGTAGAGTGACATGTTCTACTTGGTGTTTGGGAGACGTCGTCACCACAAACATGATTCTAAGCATGCATATTTCTTAAATTTTGTGCACAATAAAAGAAGAGAACGAGTCTTATAAGACAAAAACATTGTTGATTTAAAATGCATTATCATTTGCTTACTATAGTGTAGCATTGTAAGCACTGACAAGGTTCATATTATCCTTAATCTAGGTTCCCTGCATTCCTCTAGCATCTTTAAAAGGATAATCCTTAAACTTGATAAGATACCGTCGGATAATCTTATCGTTTCTTAATATGTTGTCTTCATGTCATAGGATGGACTCACATTGAAGTAATTCTTCTTGATCTTTGATTTTTGGAGGTTTTGCAACTATTGCTTCTTTTGGTGGTGCTCCTTTGTAAGGCTTAAGTAGACTCGCATGGTTAGAATTGTGAATGAGCCAATGGTTGGGTAACTTTAACTAATAAGCCATCTCATTGATTGGCTTAAGAATTTTTAAAAGAAAGGACCATAGTATCTTTTTGCTAGTTTAGCATAATACTCTTGGTGGCTCATGGGATTCTTGCCCGTAGTATGCTTTAGACGAGCCTTGAGAAACTTTAGCAAGACCCAATTATTTTCCTTAAAGTCTAAGGCTCTTTTGTGCTTATTAGCAGCAGCCCTTTTGCCTTTGCTTTGAGATGGATATAACCTCTTAAATCTCTGGAAAAGATTCTTGTGAGTCTCGGCTATATTCATCAGCAAAACGAAGATATTATTATGTACTTTAAGTGGTAAGGGACTTTTGGATCTTTCCTTTTACCCCGTAAGGTGATTTTCCCATAAAAGTATGTGCAGTGTCATTGTGACAAGGTGGTGTTCAGATACCATATTGCGAAGCAAAGCTTGTCGAATGTCTTTCCCTATAGAAGACGGAAGCTGACGATGGGAGAATGGGAGGCACTGGACTCTAGGGTTGCTACTAGAGAATCAATTGACCTACAAATACATCTCCATGACGACGCAGTGCACCACATTACAGTGAACAATGACTGGCATCTGAGTCACCTTCGTGAGTATCTTAATCTCAGATATACCTTGCCCAATCAATATCTCTTTGTAATCAATGAAAAAGATTGTTCGCTCCAGGAAAGAGAAGAGCTTTCTGTGTGAGAACGTTCCGTTTCCACGATGTATTTTTGTAAAAGCTTGTAACTGACATGGATTTTGTCCACATTAATACATAGGTGTTTTGAATCTCGTTTCTGCGCATACTTGTTTATTCTCAACTTGTTCAAGTTTTCAATTGAAACGTGCAATTCATTTGTTGTGCAAGACAAATGTTTCAATGTTGGTGTCTTTCAATGCTTTGTCGTGTGTGATTTTGTTTAAAATTAAAGTTTTAAGTTAATTTGACATTAATTTAAGTGATTTTTAAAAAGTGGATTTGGGTATATAAGTGACACTCTAGTTTTTAAACTTCATTTCTCACAAACAAAAATCTAGCTCTAAGCTCTCTTCGCATTTTCTTTGCGAATGAACCCATGGCAGCCTCTACTGATGCACTTCTCACACAATTAGAAAAGGTAGGACTTGTAGATCGAGCACATGAACTACTCAGTGTGTTTGGGGGACAATTGACATGCAGGCCACTGCCAACCTTCATGCAGAGGCATTCAAAAGCTTTCTTGACTACATGGCACAGCACATGGAGGAATATGCCGTAATCTTCGAGGGATCCAACATGGCATGGTTGCCATATGCGGCTGACAAAAATGTCCAGTTTCACTTGTTGAGGTATGTTAAAGGCCTCACGGAATGGGACTTCAAGATAGAGGATGAGGTTGATCTCATGGATTTGGGCATGGGTTGCATAGGCACCCAATTTATTTCATGGGACATGGTTCGGGCATTACTTGTGCTTGAGGGCATGGACAAGGGAAAATCAAAGGAAAAGTTCAACCAAAGACCTCCTGTGACCATTGTGGAGGAATCAAATGAAGTTATCAGAAACATAGATGAGCAGGCCCAAGCATCTATGGCACTCGTACTGTTGCAAGACCCAGTGCCACCGAGGAGGAAGATCAAATGATAGAGGGAGATGAGGTGCTGGAACAGGTCCCGGACCTCCAAATTCTCACTTTTCATCTAGTGGTGGTGGATGATCGTCAGTTTCTCTTCCTTGACAACATTGCCAAAATGTTAGGACTCAGAGAAGTTGCAATGCTTTCTATCTATGCAGGCATGAAGGATCCCAGTGGGAAGGAAGAGAAAGTCAATTTTCAAATTGATTTCGAAGACCAAGATCTCCCAGCAATCCTCTCTTTCCTCCCCAGTGAAAACGAACAACAGTTGATGCAAACAGTAGCAAGTACACTAGTGGAAATAAAATCATGTGCCTCTTTCTACGAAAACGTACCGGAGAGCACATTTCATCCACACAAACCACTCATTGCACTTGGTAAAGATGATCAATCTAGCATTGATCTTACAAAGAAAAATCTTGAAGAGAGGGATGAAGAAACTGAGGTAAATAAACCTTAACCTGGTAGAATTTCTAGTATTCCTTACTACAAGTGTTAACATCAATTAAAATGTTTTACAGATGGCTTATCATGTTGATAAGCTTGCAATGCATACTGGAGGTTTGTGCAACGTCTCCACGGGTAGGGATAGCTCTCTTTAGCACTACCTGAGACATCTGGGGCCATCGATTCTTAGAATTGCTCACACAGAGTTCTCCAAGAATGGTTCTGTAGAGCTGCTAAAGTGTAAGGCATTAAGTGGCATACTCGTTGAAGATTCTCTCACCTTAAATGCTCACAAATGTATATTGGTGGACCGAGAGGTAGCATTGTATGCCTTTATAGGCGTTTGCCTTTACAGGAAAACACCCAAGCTCGATCCTCTCCTACTGCGCCTTGAGCCTAGGTCAAGGGTTGACAAACCCAGAGGAAATTGTAAAATCCCTTCGTGTCAAGTCAGCCATTCACCCAATACCCAAAGATGTAATTTGTAGAAAAACCAATCAACCATGATGTAATATCCGAATCAATAAAGAATAAATGTTTTGCTCAATGATTTTTTTCACCATTCAATAATTGTTTTTTTATTCATATTGCTCAATAATTTCCATTTTTTCCCGCCGAGGCACAGACGTGCACAGAACCTCAAACATGGAGCCATCAGGCGGCTGAGGGGAACGTCTCAGAGATAATTTTGCAAAACGGTGCGACGAGGGGGGCGTATGGGGTCAAGAAGGGCATGTGACGCATCGACGATGGCGGGCGGGGTCGGATGGGGCATAAAAAACCCCTATGCTCTACGGCACGTAGGGAGAAATCCATTGACAGAATTTCTCCCTGTGCACCGTGGCACAAAGGGGCTTTTTATGCCCCGTCCGACCCCACCCGGCGCCGTCGATGCGTCACATGCCCTTCTTGACCCCATACGCCCCCCCTGTCACTCTGTTTCGTAAAATTACCTCCGAGACACTCCCCTCGACCGCCCGATGGCTGCATGTTCGAGGTTCTAGGCATGTGTGTGCCTCAGCGGGCAAAAACGGAGCCATGATGCTGAACTTAAATTTAACATATCCAACAATTCAAATACTTACAAAAAAAAATGTACAAATTAAAATTGAACAATTGCACGAAATGGTAGAAATTCGTCATTTAATATTCCAAAAAAATATT
This sequence comes from Adiantum capillus-veneris, assembly GCF_014529385.1. Classification (NCBI taxonomy): domain Eukaryota; kingdom Viridiplantae; phylum Streptophyta; class Polypodiopsida; order Polypodiales; family Pteridaceae; genus Adiantum; species Adiantum capillus-veneris. The sequence continues at coordinate 103,129,501 of NC_140952.1, forward strand.
ACAAATCTCATAAAGAGAGAGTACATGGGATAAGCTACATCTTATGAAGGAATCCTTCATTTCTTAAATTTAATGTTAAGGATAAATCCGTATTTTTTAAAGTTACACGCTTTGCATGCGCCATACAGGAGACACCATCTTGAAAAAGATGCACCAAAATGTCTTCGGCGGCATCCTGTAGGGCCAGTAAAGCTGCAGGTTGTATTCTTGTAACGGAGTCACTATATTCATCGATCATCTCTCTCACCACCCAAGAGAAGGCATCTTTGGGTATGATTGTCTCACTGCTCTTTTGATATTTCTTGATCTCATGCATAGCCACTGTGCGTGGCTTCCATCTCCGCTTTTTTGTGTTGTTGGTGGTGGTGGAGGAACCGCCTGCCTAGCCCATTGAGGAGCATCATCTTTGCATTTTTTCCTCCTCTTCTCTTGGGTTTGCTGCTCTTCTTGTGTCACCTTGTTCCTTTTTCTTTTGGCACATTGCTTGGCTCTCTAAGGGATTTTTTAAGGCTTTGAGCTCCCAGCCTTTGCTTGTTGGGTGGCTTGAGATCTATCTTATGCCACCTTCTTCTCTACCTCTACTCGTGCTTGTAGGTTGTCCAAATGAGCTCTCTTGGCCTCAGCTCTTTTCCTTTCTTCTTTCTCTCTCTGTCTTCTCTGCTCTTCTTGTACTCTAAGGGCTTCCTTCTCAGCTGCCTCCTTCTTTCCCCTCTCCCTTTGTCTTTTTCTACTCTTCGCCTCTTTTGCTTTAGTTACCGGGTCGCCTAGTATTACCTTGATTACTCTTTCTTTGTGGAAACTTTCACGGCATAGTATGTGGGGCGGCCTGAGCACCAGTGGTTGTGGCAGGGGGCGATTGCAGTGGATATTCAAGCGGACCTCGATATTCCTCTTCTATTTCTCTAGTTTCTTGCGTTGCTCTATGAAGAGGTGAAATTGGTGGGGGATCTAGAAGAGATGTACGAGTGGCATGGGTTATATCGCCAACACCTTCAAATATGTGTTGCATGTTTCTTAGATCATCTGAATTTGATGGTTGGGGAGGCTCTTGGGTGTTTGGAGCAGGCTGGGTCACTGGGTTATCCACTTGTGGTTCGGGATGTGGATTTGAAGCCGTAGATTCTGCATGGGGTTCCGACTATGAATTTTTTGCGGTGTGAGTGGTTGTGGTGGTATTGTTGTACATAGTGCCAACCTGCTCATGTGAATCGTCCATGTGGTACAAGATGTGAGTGCGTGTGCGTTTGTGCTCGAGTGGATCTTCTAGAATGTGCAAACAAGAAATAAACTTCAAGTTGTGAGTTTTGACTTATAAAGTACTAAAAAAAAAAAAACTTAAAAAACTCAATAATACCATTGAAAATCCAAAGAAACTCCAAAATTGTCGAGATTTGTTACATGAAACCACTAAGTGGGGCGTCAACAAATCACGTGACATTACAATGTATGCGTAATATGGGAATGGTTAGAGTCAGAAATTTATTGGTTTTGCACCCAATGTCTACCATTTCGTCGCCTTGTCTCACCAACCACCATCAAAATTGATCTTTTGCACTAGAAGCATGATATGATTGCGATCGCCTCATGCTAACCACTTTCTCTATTCTGCTTTTCAAGCTTCTTTGCACTCTAGTCTTCTTCCTTTCTCTTGCCCCTAAAACTCTGTAGAACCAATTGAACATTTTGTGCAGGGCATTGTTATTTTTCCTCCCACCTCCATGCCTTGTATTTTTGAAATACACTGCTCTTGTTTGATAGTGTGAGAGCTCCATTCATTGGCTACTCCAAATTCCCAATGAGCCGAATGTGTGGAGAACAAATGAGCTATGAGCAAAAAGAATACGTTGCAAAAATATAAACCTTTAGTTCAAACATTGATGTCTTTTTACTGCAAAGACAAGGTGTTCAACCCACCATGTAATGTGTTATGTGTGTCTCCCCCCAGGCATCCACCATTTGTGTTGTGAAATTATTGATTACAAACTTTAAAGTGGATATCTCAGCAGAAGTTAGATTTTTCTTTTCAAGAAAACAAAAAAATACTTGTGACCTTGGTGATGCTATGAAGATGGAAAGCTTCATGCATCACAGACATAAGATAAACTTTGCAAAAATCATTAACTATCCCAAGCCTCAGTCCCAAGGCCTCAAACACCTTTGAAGGTGGAGAGAGCTAGCGGGGAATGAGGGTAGGGAATAGGAAGAAGAATCATTCATCATCACTCTTCTTGCTTAGCATAGCATAATAGCGTAGCAATGAAGATGAAGAAGATAGCAAGATTAAGCATTGAAGCATGGCTCTTGGTTGGATTTGCATTCCATAGCCAAGATTGTTGGTGTAGGCTCTCAACTTCTCAACAAGCTTGGAGAAGGAGATGGAGTTCTTACACTTTGCACTCCACACAATGATAGAATGTGTGTGTGTGGGAGAGTATACCCCCTCTCAAGCTTGGTCCACCTCTCTCTCTCTCTCTCTCTCTCTCTCTCTCTCTCTCTCTCTCGTATTATTTAATTATATCATTTGGACATGTGTCCTCTTTTTCCTCTTTGAAGGAAATAATTTAATTATTTATTTTTATGCATCTAAATTCTCATTGGGCCCCTTTAAAGCCTATCCAGTAGGATTCAAGCACACCATGAGGGCCACATGTGGAGAATTTTGACATGTGTCTTTTATGTTTCTTAAGTCATTTGGTTTTGAATTGGACACTTGAAGCACTTAGTCAATTAAGCATGGAAACCGTTTATGCCTCTTGAGAGTTTATCTTTGCATTGAACACTTCAAGAACCTTAGTCATTTAAGCATGAGAATCACCTCAAGCTTGGGCAAGGTTCCCACAAACACTTTAAGAACTTTAGTTAGCAAGCCAACAAGCACCCCATGCTTGGGTAGGATTCCCACCTCACGGTCATCCCTAGCTTGCCTAAGGTCAAAGGACTTTTTAACACTAACTTTTGGAGGTCTTTAATGAAGCTAATCCTAAGGTCTTTTAAGCTCCATTAGATGCAGGTTTCTCTTTGATGGAGTAACTCCTTTTGGAACCCTATTGAGATGTAACCATCTCTCCTCTTAGTCCCTTGCTGAGGTAAATCTACAAGCACTTTTTGCACATTGCTCTTTGGTAGACCGTGTCCTTTTGGACCCCTATTAAGATGCAACCATTTCTCCTTTTGGTCCCCTGTTGAGATAGGTCTATAAGCACATATCTATATCCTAAATCTTGTTGAGATAGGTCTATAAGCACATATCTTATCCTAAATCTTGTTCCCCTTTTATCTGCCCGTATTAAATGATCAGTTTAATATGAGAAAATCATTTCGCAAAGTTAGATATTATATTTTATGACAATACTATTTTGAGCTAACGCATGAATGTTCTGCCCAATATGATATCAAAGTTGCTGCTCTCGGCAAAATTCATTATGGCAAAGGTGTGTTCATACTCAATGCCACATGAGGATACAATGATTTGTTCTAAAATTCCTATTAATTTTTCCATGTATCCATCTACTGATTGTAGTTTCATTCAAGTTTTCCTTAGAGCAAGCTTTCCCATTTTTCCCACATCTCCTTGGTTGTAATGGCAATTCGTGCCCCACTATCTAATATCGCAACAGTCTTTACTCCTTTGTACTCAAGTGGTAAGGTGGTGTTTCCTTCATCGCCTTCGCAGTAATCACCCACCTTATTCACTGGTACCAGCTTTGTCCGTGGTTTCTTAGGCGAGGTGTCATCCATGTTTTCATATGCAAGTTGGTAATGTGAAGGGATAATCAATCCCATCTTTTCCAAGTGGTTTTCCATTTGGCCCCATAGATGCGGTCTAACTTTTACAACTCTGAGAGAGAAAGTGTGCGTTGTCTAGGAGAAGACATCAATTCATGCAAGATCTTGGTATCCATCATTTTTGTTGTGGTTTTCCACTGAGAAGGTACCATATTAACCTCAGATTTTGTTTTGAGTTCTCTTATGAAAGATGGCAAAGTCTACAGAGAGCATGGTTTGCTCTCTTGTGATGCGGCAGACCTGGTATCCCCATATAAAGACCCCTGGGAAAAATTCATGATCCATGTTTATTTTAGGGATAGGTGCTGACTGTAAGGCGGAACTACCATCTTTTTGGTTTCTGATCGATTCCCATAAGGATTGTGGCCATGGTTCTTCTACCTCCGAAATTGGCATTACTGCTTGTGAGCCCACCCCGTATGTGGTATTGGCTACTTCCCTTGTATCTGAAGGTGCCTCAGCTCCCAACTCTTCCTGGTCTCTGTTTACAATACCATGGCTCTCCATTTCCTACATTTTTTTGCGGATTAGCACCTCCATTTTTGGAGCATCTATAACATGTGGTTCCATAAGAGCTTGCGTTGTCTAGATGAGTTCCTTGCACATTTGCAACCTCTCCTTTTCATACCCTCGATGAGGATACGCCAGTCATCTATGCTCTTTGGTTTGATTTGGTTTTAGCTTAGATTCATAGGACTTCAAAATTGCATCTAAGGGTTCAAAGACTTTGTCGACCAAGACTGAACCTCTCGAGCTAGTCTTTGACTCTTTAGGTCCCTTTGCATTTTTCTTGCTTTGTTACTTGTGTTTAAGCTATTCTTTTGTTTCATTCAGTTCTGTTTCTAAAAGTTGATTTCTCTTGTATCCTTTCTGCTTTCATTTTATCCCTTTTGGCTTTCCATGATTGTTTTACAGTTCTCACCGATTAGTGTTTTTGATTTTTGTTTGAGGTGGCAGTGTGGGTTTCTAAACAACTACATTTTTAGTAACTTCTTGAGCTTGAGCTTGATTCATCACGTTTAAAGTAATGGTGGGTTCTACCTCGGATCTTATTGATGAAGGCATCACGCCTACAACATTCATCTTTGCTTTCCCTTTGTAGTTTTGATTCTTAGCATAATGTTGGAGTAGATGGTCTCTTCCACAACCGCCACAGAATAAAAACAATTTTGTTTGTGGACCCTTTCTTGGACAACCTCATGCCCAATGGTCACCTCCACATTCATAGCATGGACCTTCTTGTTTCATAGCCGGTGATCTAGCCAATGGTTGTTCTTGCCTGGTAAGAATGTTCTTTGAACCATACTCATGATTGGCTATGAACATGAGAGTATTTGCATCCATGGAGTACTGGTTTTTCATGGGTTGTGGCATATGTGTTGGCTGAGTGTAGTTGACTAGTAATCTACCATCATTCAAAAGAGGTAGTTGTTGCCCTAGCACATGTTGTGGCTTTGGTTGAGTGCTACACCATGGAGTGGGGTAGTCCCCTCCACAAGTATTACATCTCCTCAAATTTGGTTGTCGTACAATTGGGTTTTGTATGTAGACGTAATTAACTCTTCTAATCACCTCCTCGACTGCTTGATCAAAGTTTTGCACAATAGGAGGTTGAACATCTTGCTTTGTTCTGAGTTCGCTCTTCGGAGATGAGGCACTAATAGTCATGTTGTTTGTATCTTTAGCCACCTCTAAAAGATCCTGAAAATTGCAATAGAATTATCCAAAAAGGTCGCCATGTGGACTAGGATCACTCTCTAATGGTCAAAATGACTAAAAATAGTGATTTAAGCACTCAAATCTGAAGATTAGGCTGACGCATAGTCGCAAACCACAACAAAACTGACAATGCTTTCACTTAAATAAACTTTCACTTAAATAAAAGAGCAAAGAGAGAGGAACACAATGCAAGTTTTGGAATTGAAAACGGATTACCTAATCATTAGTTGCAATGATTACAAGTTGGAGCATCTTCGTAGCTTGAGCATACGTACAACATAACTCTTTTCTTCTCTAAAGATAAGCCTTCTTTCACATTAAGGTTATTGACATTTATACCTAGGGTATTCTAAATGGCCAATGGTCGGCTCACACGGACCTTTACAATTATCATGACATCATTACAACTCAGGGAATCAACTGCTACTCTGGAATCATGATTTACATAGAGTATTACTACACTAGCTCGATAAGATAATAGACTACAAATGTGGTGTCTGGCTACGTGTTCGTCTAGGTGGGTGCCCGTTTGGTCAATCCTAAAATACTCTCTCTGTCACATTAGCTTTATTTCTCTCCTCCCACATATGCAAAATGCTCCAAACTTAGGTGATCTTCTCTGCCTTTGCACTGCTAATCATACTGTAACTTTCCCTTCAGTAGGATCCAATTATTTCATGCCAAGTAAATCTATTCTCCTTTCAAAGTTTCAAAAAAAGATACTACACAATCAAGGTAATCAATGCATTCCAACACTAGAAATTATATTAAATTTGTCATACATGTCTATAAAACTCTATAAACTTTGCATGTGATGAATTGAACCCTTGTCTAACATTCTTATCATGAATTTAATTGCCCATGTCAACTGCTTGCATACCACATGCCTTCTGAAAGGGTGGTGGTAATGGGTATCTTATAGCCTTCCCCTAGCGTACACACTGTCCGACCGTGACGATGGCCTTGCAGGACCCATGTCCTTACATTACCCCCCCCTTGGAGAATCATTTTCATCCTCAGAAACGAAGTAGGAAAATGTTTCTTAAGTGCAGAGACATTCTCCCATGTAGAACACTTCTTCAGGTCTATCTAGCCATTTTACCAACACCTCTCGTCTGACATGATGTCTGGTGCGAAGCTCATGAGAATCCAAAATCTTTCGGGCTCATGAGGGATGCTTGGCGGTTCGATAAGCTCAACTAACACAGCTATGTCAATGACATTATCATTCTGTCCTAGCTATTTTCGTAAACGGCTAACATGAAAAACAGGATGAACTCGTGAGTGCTCTGGAAGAGCTAAGTTATAGGCCACTTGACCTATACGTTTGAGAATGGTAAATGGTCCGCAATAGAGTGGTGAAAGTTTAGAAACTTTTCCCGTCTTCAAACTTTTTGAATGCTCTGGAACTTTGAGGAAAACCTTGTCTCCTTATTCGAAAGTAGCAAGACGACAATGCTCATCTGCGTACTTCTTATATCGATCTTGAGATTGCTTAACATTTTGTCGAGCAACTCGAATCATGTCAAAGTGGTCTTGGAGAAAGTCCTTCGCTTGCTGTATCTTCTCCTTAGCCAACCCCACTGTAATGGGTGATCTAGGTTGAAATCCATACAAAAGCATAAATGGACTAAACCATGTAGTCACATGCTTTGAACTATTATAAGCAAATTCCAATATAGGTAAGTAATCTTCCCAATTGGTTTTCTTCTTGCTAACGTACACTCGTAGCATATCCTCTAGCACTTGATTAACTCTTTTTGTTTGACCATCCGTTTTTGGATGATCAGTTGTACTTAGATACAGTTTAGTTTCCAACTTTTGAAACACAGCTCTCCAGAAGTGATTATCGAACTTTCGGTCTCTGTCACTAATGATACTAGTTGGAAGACTGTAAAGTTTATATATATGCTCTACAAATAGCCGTGCTAATTTTGGTGTCTTGACCGTAGTCTTAGTGGAAATGAATTGACCCATCTTGGTAAGACGGTCTACAATTACCCATACGGCATCATGGCCACGATTTGTAGTAGGTAGCCCTACTACAAAATCCATAGAGATACTCTCCCATGTACCTTGTGGAATATCTAAAAGATGTAAAAGGTCACCTACCTTGAGGCGCTCTTCCTTATTAACTTGGCATTGTTGGCAGTTTGGTACATACTCTTGAACATCATGATGTAAATCCAACCAATAAAATTGATGTCGAACTAAGGCATACGTCTTACGAATACCTGGATGACCAACACTTGGACTATCATGACACTCAAATAAGATTTGGTGCCTAGTGTTTGAGTCCTTTGGCACACGTACTCTACCTTTGTGGAGAAAGTAACCATCATCAATGAAAAAATTCTTCCATCGCTTAAGCTCTTCCTAAGTAGGGGTGGAGCTCTGTGTGTTGGAGTTTTTATCTGCGCGTGCAAAGACATGTTGATCTAGTTGTACTATAGAGACATGTGAGTGTGAGGGATCCCTTTTTAAAACTGTTCTCCACAATTTAGCATATGATTGATCTTGTGCACACTTGCCATGTAATGACTCTACAAATCCACTCTTTATTTCCGTGAAAGCAAGTGATTTAATCTAAGGCATCCGACTTAGTGCATCCGCTACTACATTATATCGCCCCTTGCATTAGGCAAAATTTGGACTCACAAAGGGGCCCTTTAAGGAGTTTGACTTTACCTCTCTCTACCAAAACGGGCGCATGGATAAATTTTTGCAAAGAAACTCCAAAGTTGGCGGAGGTTTGAAAGTTAGAATGTCCTCTTCAAGCTCTATCTACTGATATATAGCACGCCATGAGATTCCTCATATTTTAGAAGATTCTTTTTTTTATTCACCTATGATGTGACAACTCTGTCGGAATCTAAGTGAATTAAAAAAAGAATCTTCTAAAATATGAGGAATCTCATGGCGTGCTATATATCAGTAGATAGAGCTTGAAGAGGACATTCTAACTATCAAACCTCCGCCAACTTTGGAGTTTGTTTGTAAAATTTTATCCATGCGCCCGTTTTGGTAGAGAGTGATAAAGTCAAACTCCTTAAAGGGCCCCTCAGTGTGAGTCCAAATTTTGCCTAATGATATATCATAGCTTACAATCATAGTCTTGAAGGATTTTGGCCCATCTAGCTTTACGGCCCTTCAAGTCCATTTGAGTAGTAAACCACTTCATACTCTCATGGTCAAGAACTACTTCAAACTCGGCACCATATAAATAGTGTCGCCACTTTCGTAAAGCATGATTTATGGCATAGAGCTCTCTCTCATAGACATAATAATTCCTTTGAGCTCTATCTAACTTTTTACTTTCAAAGGCTATAGGTCTTCCCTCCTGGAGAAGTACCGCACCAATTGTTTTATCACTAGCATCAGTCTCTACCACAAACAGCTTAAGTGGGTCGATGATTGCTAGGATGGGATCAGTGGCAATAGCTACCTTGAGTTGTTCGAAACTGCGTTTTTGGGCTTCTTTCCAAGAAAAGGTCTTACCTTTTTCTTTAAGTTGCTCCGTCATAGGAACAACAATTTTGGCATAATCACGGATATACTGTCGATAAAATCCAGCCATGCCTAAAATATTTGAAGCTCCTCAACCGTGTTGGGATGTGGCCATCAAAGAATGGCAGCGACCTTGTTAGTGTCCATTTTGATGCCAGAATAAGAGATCAAATGACGGAGGTAATGTATCTCTGTTTTAAAGAATCGTACTTGCTTTGCTTAGCATACAGCATGTGAGCTCATAGCTGTTCGAACACTAATCGTAAGTGTTCTATGTGTTCATCTTCAGTCTTACTGTAAATGAAAATGTCATCAAGCATAACCACCAAAAAATTTCCAAGATAGGACGTAAAACACTATCCATGAGTGTCATAAATGTACCTGGAGCATTGGTTAGACCAAAAGGCATAGCCAAAAATTCAAAATGCCCGAACCGTGTTCTAAAGGCAGCTTTGGAGATGTCTTACAGTAGGATACGCACCTGGTAGTATCTTGAACAAGTAGTTAGCCAACTGACTCTCAATCTCCTTGGCTTCTAGTTTTAATATGATTTCCTGATACTTCGAAAGGTACCGTGTGAGAGAGAGAGGCCAGACATGCGGCATGGATCTTATGCTAACCAATTCTTATCTTCTTCATTAGAGTCCAAAAACTCTTTGGAGAAAGAAGCTTGAAACACAACCCAAGGCGGAGGACGAGCATCTATTGAAAATGTCATCCACCACTTATAGGCCTTGCCTTTAAGACATAGACTTGTTTCCACGGCCTTCTTTATATTTGGGGTGTGTCTCAATCTATAAATATCACTCCATTTGTGAAAGAACGTATTGACCACATCCTTGTTGCGATCACGCTCTTCCCCGTGAAACTCAAGAATAGTGATATTTTTAAGTAATGCATTGCTACCTTCTGCATCTTCTTCAACACTTGTCTCTTGGACTCCTTGAGTTGTGCGAGCTTGGTTCCCTTGAACTGTGCCACTTATGGCTCTTTGAGCCGTCTGTGAATTCATAAATTTCACAAGTAACTCCGTAAGATTGGAAACATTTTCATTGATTGCAGAGATGTTGCTTTCAAGTACACTTTGGTGATGTTCCAAAGTCTTGAAAGAAGCCATATCTACATGCCCATGATCTCCTAGATCATCATCATCATGCATATTAGTGTCAGCAGCACCCGTGGTGCCCTGATTTTGATCTACGTGCTCAAAATCAAAAGTGTGTGTAGGTGGGATATCCTCATTGGCCATGGTAAACACACACTAATGTAAAGAGAGAAAAAAAGTCAGCTTATACCTTGAAAAATTAAAGTCTTTTTGTTTTGTATGCTCCGTGATTTGTGTTGCATGCGAACCTCGCCTTGCGAGAATTGTAGCGCTTTACGTGTCGTTCGTCGTAATAACACCTTTGTTGATTCTTCACAAAAACTCATCGTTTTTGTGAAGTCTTTTGTTCACTTTGAAGCTACCTCCTTGAGGAAAAAAGAAATTTTGGAGGAAAACTTGCCTTCCTACAAGAAGTGAAAAGGAAGGGTGAAACTACTTCCTTGAAGTTTGAAGCTTTCCCTTTCCTTTCAACACAAGTATGCTATATTTCCTGGCTATGCACAACAAGGGTCAATAGCTTGATGGTAAAGTGTTGGCCTCTTACCCTCATGGGGTGGGTTCAACCCTCCTTCATGCAAGGGTTAAGCAAGCCTTCCTACGTGCGTAGCCAATGGTGCCAACGGACGCCTTTAGAGCCTTGGTGTCGTAGAGTTGTAGGTTGATTTTGCCTTAATCACCCGTTGTGGAGGGCATAGGTGGTTAAGCAAGCCTTCCTACGCGCGTAGCCAATGGTGCCAACGGACGCCTTCAGAGCCTTGGTGTCGTAGAGTTGTAGGTTGATTTTGCCTTAATCACCCGTTGTGGAGGGCATAGGTGGATGTCTGTCAATGCGCCCTGTACATAGGAAATTGTGCCTGACTTCTTTTTGCTGCATAGCGGGGACGTCGCTGCCTGTGGGACGTGGGAGAGAAGCAGCATGTCCCATGCACATGCAACCCGCTTTTCCCCTTCTCCAAAAATAGCTCAGATACCAATGAAAGGGTGGTGGTAACGTGTGTGCTAGTCTCGACCCAACCATGCTATCTTATAGCCTCCCCATAGCGTACACATTGTCCGACCGTGCCGGTGGCCTTCCCCCTAGGACCCATGTCCTTGCACCTTCAAGTTGCAAGTATATGCAATTGCATCAAGAGAGAAGGCCCCAGTTCATATATAGGACGCCGGCTAGGAAAAAGGCCATTAAAAAGTTTTTGTGCTTCTAAGATAACAATACATTTGACATACATGCTGATCAAAGCACTGCAAATCCCATTGTACTTTTTCAAGAGAACTTGACTAACAATCTCTTCATGAATTTGTGTACCCAATTTTCATATGCCACATCTCTTCAAGCTACAAGCATATATAACTGCATCTAAAGAGAAGGTCTTGCTTCACATTCAATGATAACAAACCTCATTCTTCCCTTCCCAGATGTATTCGAGAGAGTAACAAGAAAATAAAAGAGGATGAAGAGGGACAATCAAATACATCCAATATTGCATCTAGTTGCATTTATGCATCAAATGATACACACATATACACGAAGCACACAGATTCAATGGCCGATTCTTGATAGGTGTATCTTTCTTTATCAAGAAGTTCATCTGGAGACAAACCCTCACTTTGGATATGCTCCACTACTTCCCAGCATTGTTTATGCTGAACACATCATGCAACAATCACTATATTACATAGATTGATTTAGACCAAAAGCTCATTAGAGAATTTTTTCAGTCTTCAAAAGTACACCACATTTTGCATACGTGTCAACTTGGGGGTGCACTATTTAGAACCCCTTTATCACGTGCATTCAAGAATAGTTCAAAAAACTCATTTTTTAATGAGTTTAAATGACCCCTTATTTTAGGAATTCTCTCAAAACGGAATACAATAACCCCTTTTTTCAATGCATCTCTGTTAGTTTGCCTTAAATGTTTGCATTTAGAAACCCTTTTTGTTGAGCTCACATGGTGCATTAACATGATTACAACCCCTGAGAATGTCAACCAAAGTAGTGAAAAGCATGCTCAATCAAAGCAGTGAAGCACAACTACTCTTTTTAAGATGACTCCAGGACTAAGAATCTCATCATGAATATATTGGCCAATGCCAACCTTTTGCATAATGTTGAATGATTTTCCAAATGAGAGCGTTCATGATTGCATCTCCAAAGGGAAATTACACAATAATCATTGAATCATTGAGCACATTACAAGGTTGACTACATTTGGAGAGATAGCTTCCTTATGCATCCATTGAAACAATTATAAATCTTTCGTGGCTAGTATTTGTTGGAGATATAATCATGTTAGTATAATCCAAACAACTACATCTAGAGACACAACTTCTCTTCTCATTTACTAAAAACACCCCGCTACTTCTGACCCTTCTTTTGCTAGACATCCTCTAACAATCAAATCATCCATCCTTCCAATATATGCAACATCTCTCAACATTCAATGTCTCTCAAAGTATATAACATCAGTGTGTGTGTGTGTGTGTGTGTGTGTGTGTGTGTGTGTGTGTGTGTGTGTGTGTGTGTGTGTGTGTGTGTGTGTGAGAGAGAGAGAGAGAGAGAGAGAGAGATTGAGACTCTACCACTACTAATATTTATATGCATAGTGCCATGCCTCCATGCTCCCCTTTCTCTCATCATATTGTAATAGCACATGCATGAACAAATTTGCAACCGGTCACAACTTTCCCTCATCCAATGTCACGACAACGATCCTAATCCTAGGGGGTCAGGGACCTGAGCCAGGGGCTCGGGCTGGACCAATGTGAACTGGGGATCCATATTATCGCTATGGCTAGGAGCTGGTCTATACATAGGGTGGTAGGACGGTCGATCCGGTATCACAGTCTCCTAGGCATTTCACTCGTATCAGAGCCAGGAGAGGGAAGAGCTATGGAGGAGGGAGGAAAGCAAGGTGTTGCATGTGCGCTCTCTCTCTCTCTCTCTCTCTCTCTCTCTCTCTCTCTCTCTCTCTCTCTCTCTCTCTCTCTCTCTCTCTCTCTCTCTCTCTCTCTCTCTCTCTCTCTCTCTCTCTCTCTCTCTCTCTCTCTCTCTCTCTCTCTCAGGTCATGGGAAGCTTGATGACGAGTTCTCCAAGGCATGGCTTGTCATGGCCGAGAGGACGCGGGAATGGCCGCTTGCATGAGGGAGGCGAGAGGCTTTGACCTGCACTAAACTGCGATGTGTTAAGCTTGCTGAGTTCACCATGGGCCAAGGAGGGGAGTTCGTCACAGCATCATGGCTCGGTTTGGTCTACACCGTGCGTCCTCTATGTTTTTTTCCCTACACAAACGACAGCGTTGCCATAGCCAGGTTCAATTTTTTTAAATTTTGTTTTTTTCTTTTTTCCCACTATTGGGCACCCTAGGGTACCCATGGGCCACCCAAGGACCACCCAAGTGGCCTGTTACATGACCATAATAGCCATACAACAACCGCATGGGCAAAGACAACCACAAGGGAAATCTGCAGCAAGAATCATAAAACAACCGCATGGCCAAGGACATCCGCAAGGGAAAGCTGCAGCAAGAGATCGTGCATGCATCGGTTGTATGATTTTCTCGACATCAAACATAGCCGGCATGGCACGGCTTGCAACTTTTGCATGCAAAGGGGATCAACCAAAATGGTCGCGTCTCAAAGCGACGAAAAACTATCCACGGAGACAACCAAACAGGCATAGCTTGGCAAATTATCGGATGTTGAAGTCATTGGCAAACGTAATTTACATGATTCAATATGATTCACCATGATTCGAAGATAATCATCAATGGATATTTGACAACATAGGTATGGCTTGTCTGTGAAATCATTACAGATTTTCTGCTTGACCAAGGTCGAACATAGAAAGGGTAACTCGGTCTCGACTTTGAGTATAGACACGAGGTAATATATGGGTGTCTCAAAAATTTACGGGCCATCAGTTGAAAGTACCACTTCGGATGACCAGGTATATTGCTCCAGTTTTGACTAGGGAGTACGACCCCACATGAACCTAACCATGGGGATTATGTCCTCGGAGGATAGCTTGCATTTTCAGCAGCCATATATGGCTTCGTTGAGGAGTCTCTCTTTGAAGGGAAAAAAGCAAGGCCTTCAAGAGAAAATCACCATATTGGTGTATGCATTGGCTGCATATACACTTCACATATATTTTCGCTTGCCAATGTGCCGACAGATAGACTTCTCTACAATGCTAGCTTGCGAAGCAAATGTTGCTTTGGTTAAGTAGAGTTTGACGCTTGAGATAAAATAAGTTACATGGTTCGGCAAGGCTGATTCTCTCTGACAGTTCGACACGGTCGATTATTTTTTTTGTCAACATTTTGGTGTCACCCAGAGCATTTGTTATTTATGAGCACTAAAGTTCTGTTACATCTCACCTTTCAATGAGACTGCAGGTTTTTACATCCCATGAGGATGTCTATGCTACATAGGCTAACTCACTTGAGCAGTACATATGGCTATGAGCCAGATTCAAGCGAATTACCACCACAAGTGGGCGACAAGGTTAGTCAATTTCTAGTTATGTTTGTTTTTGCCTATGTTTTACCTTTCATTTTTGAAAAGATCTCTCTGATGTGCAAAGCAAAGTGCTTGGGCAGACTCCATAAGAAGCCACTATATTAAGCAAACTGCTTTTCCTGTCTTCATGTGCAACACAGCTTCTTTTATGTGAAAAGGTATTATCGATTGACTTTAGATCAACGATAATGGCACACATCTTAAGCACTACGTGGATATAAGCTCACATGCAATGCTGCACTGTGATGTATCCATTCTAGTGTAATCATGCACGACAGGTATACCAATGGCTCACATGGTTGAGGCTATCATGGAAGCCAAGGGATTATTATTCTCTATTTTGATTTGTATGCATGGCATACTAGTACAATGGCCGCACAACAACCATCCTTGCACACGCTTCCGTTATAACTCTAAATACTCTGTCAAGGACAAGATACGTAACTAAGATCTTTAAAAAAAATATATGCTATTCACTGGCAACATGCCATGTTTTCAGTTACCTTGTTACAATCACGATCACATACACAAGAAGTGATTCACGATGTGATTTATGGTCCCTCTCTCTCCGAGAGCGTGGTAAACTTACACTGTTGTCCGCTTATATGATAAGCTAAGACACAAACATGGTCTGCACCCAAGCATTTGAAAAAAGCATACAAACATTTGACTAAGGGGATTTCCTCAGCCCAGCATTCTCTCTTTCTCTCTCTCTCTCCAACTTCTATGTGGGAAAGGTGAAACTAGACACGAGTTTCTTAAACTCTTTCTATCATAATACAGTAAAAGGACCGGCTATGAGCCAACAGGAAGGGCTACGAGCCATCATTTACCATCTCTTTGTAAATGGACAAGCACGAGGCTTGCCATTAGTGATTTTTTGGACATTATTTTTGCACTCCACACTTCAAGTGTGACAGTCAAGTTGCGTTTTTACATGTCTTAAACTCATAAGGGCTTATCTTCTCTACCAAGGTGTATGGATGAAGCCAGTATTTTAGACTGCACGACTGCTCACAAAAACCTCAGATTATGGATTTTTGGGTGTGAAAAAGCTCTAGTTGTGCATACAACTCCAATTTTAGTGGAGCTCCTATTAGCACTAAGAGTGCCTATATGAGTACAGTTTTGGGGTAAGACCCAGCTCTTGATTACTAAATCACTTAGTAGGGTTGATGGTCAATTGTTGGACCCTTAACCCTTGCATTTTCAAGGAAAGAAGTCCACAGAATGCCATGGGGTAGTGAAAAGTTTTGACTTCCAGTGGAATGTACTGCCACGGGCCAACCCAAGGGGGATCATGGACATAGGCCATGGGTCGGGCTGCTAGTAGAGCAGTTTTCCTACAAAGTTTAACCATGGGGGTTTGGATTGCAAAAGCAACCCCCAAGGTTATTTGTGCAATATTAATTGCATTTCACTTTGTGTTCCTAGACCTTTGCAGCGGGAAAATTGGATAGGTGCTCTTCACTTCGGATAAGTGAACACAATGTTTAACCTACAGGTACGCATTTGTTTTGGTTTTGCTTTCTTGGTTTGATTTTTCATGTAGAATGCATGAACTATGTTTTCATCCATTTTTTCTCTTAAGAGAAATGACACGGTCATCTAAGAGCCAAGAAATTTGGGTTGTAATGTCCAACATGAGTTCCGACATGATGCAATTATAGACCCACTTGTAGGGTTTATTTGGCACATGTTATCACATGGGATGCAACATGGTCTAGGAACTCAAGGATTTTGGTTTAGCCAGTGTGGAGCAAGGCTAATGATGGTCCCTCTCACTCCCGTCGTAGAGTGTTTGCAGTTACCCCCACGCACAAGTATATCTTGTACTATTTTCTTGTTTCAGACATTCTTACATGAGACATATTCCACATGTGGAGAATATGAGTCTCTGGGACTGGCACTGATGCGCCCTATTTCAAGTATGTGTCACAACAAAGTCCCTAGGTGCTGGTCAAATCTATTTTCTAGTCCGTTTTCAGCACAACGTATCATGAACAATTTCGGTGGCCAAAAATTGTTGGATACTTAGAATGACTTGTTCATGTACAAGTACTGCTAAACAACATTATAGATGGTTGTTTATACATATACCAAGGCTCTGAGTTGTTAATGAAGAAGTTTTATTGTTTTTCCCTAGAAGTGATTAATGTTCACCTTTTATTATGGTTCAAACGTTTCAGCAAGGTTTGCAAATGATTGCAGTGGATAGTATTTAGTTTCTTTTTGAAACTATTTACATTCATCTTTAATGTATGCTATGAGAGTCACATTTTCCATAATTATTGGCAATGATGAGGATGGATATATAGGTTCGGATGTGTTTTTGGCTAAATGCATGCACACTAGGTGTTATGGACCCTAGTGTTTAGCAAAGGCTGATTTGGGGCGGCATGCATATCCATCCCATCAGTGATTGCTTATGAAGCATTTTTTCACTCTTTGTGCAGTATCTCTATGAGATTCCTTTGGGTCTACCAATCACCAATAGAGGTCATGGCTCGGTTTAGGTGCTTGTGGATCTTCCAAGATAACCAAGATGGTTCTTCAAGAAATTGTTGCTTCCTCAACAAGGCTGTATGATATGGTGAACCCCGTTTACCATTCATGACTATCTGAGTGGTTGGGGAAAAGTACCTCACTCTTATGGCTGCTAATCATCCCGTGTTGAATGGGAAGCTTACATGTATTCTTTGCTAAAGGAATTGCTAAGCACATACGTTAACACAACGCACTTTGAAGGGGCGATTCTCTCCCTATTATAGAATTTGTTTGGGTTAGGTTTTCAGTTTTGAATACCTGTTGTGGTGGGGTTGGATATCGTTTCAATAGTTTCATAAGTAAAGGACTTAGTTGGTGTGCTGACAAAATATGTTGGCATGTAGCCTACATTTCCTAAGCCTAGGGGGTCAGGGACCTGAGCTAGGGGCTCGGACTGGACCAGTGTGGACTGGGGATCCATATTATGGCTAGGGCTAGGAGCTGGTCTATACAAAGGGTGGTAGGGTGGTGGATCTGGTATCACAGTCTCCTAGGACTTTCATGTAATGAGAAATGTTTGGACCAATTTGAATTTCCAAAAAGTCAAAAATTTATATCGCTCCCATGTGGCACCTTCCTCAATCATCTATGCACTACATCTCTCCATTAGATATGTGAGAAGTACTGCAGGAAGGGCGTTTCTAAGAGTAAATCGTAGCTCTAAGAGCATGGTCACATGGGACTTACTTATCTAGCATTTTCGACAGTCCTCTGATAAACGCACATGCAAGCCAAGCAGAATAGTTGTAGAACATGGGAGCTAGCCGATAGACAGTGTTAAGTACGTAGCCTGATTTACCCCTTGTAATTTTTATTGTTAAAAATACACATTTGTAAGGCCCCCATTATGAGGAGAAGCCATCGTGTGTGAAGAAAAATTGTTGAGATGTAGAGAGAAAGAGAGAGGAACGAAACAAGAGACACACCATATACGCTCCCAAAGACTGATTCATATTGAGGACAAGATACAAATATATAGGTGAGACGAAGTTGAGTAGAGTGAGCCATATATAGCTCCAACACCCCCACTCAAACAAAGGTCTCTAGCTTTGGATGAAAAAACCCTTGGGGAGTTCAAGGGAAAAACCCAAGCCCCTATACAATGTGAAAATATGAACCAACGATGATGATGTGAAAGTGAATTGTGCATCTATGTACAAATATTCAAGTGACTCAGAGATCACAATGTGCAAATGTGGAGTGTGCATAGTGCATGGTACCTAAAAGATTACAATGTCATATGTACAAAGCTATTACAATAGCAAAGAAGCTAATCTAGAAAGAGTGAGGCCGAAGCAACTCCAAGCTCCGAGCGCAAGAGGATGAAACGTGACTCATTGAGGCCTTTGGTAAAAATGTCTGCAGTCATCTGGTCACTTGGACAGTGTTCAACATAATGGTTCCTTTGTGTACTTCATACTTGACATAATGATAATGGACAGCAATGTGCTTTGACTTATTATGTTGAACATAGTCTTTTGCAAGACTAATAGCACTTTTGTTGTCACACCGCAAGGGTGTGCTAGAAAGAGGAGAGTGACCAATATCAACCAGCATTTGTCGAAGCCAAATCAACTCGCGAGCTGCAAGTGATGCCGCAACATATTCTGACTCAGTCGTAGAAACTGCAACACAACGTTGTTTCTTACTAGTGCAAGAAACAAGACAACCATTTATAAAGAAGCAATTTCCACTAGTAGATCGCATAGATACATGTGAGCTTGCCCAGTCTGCATCTGTGTAACCCAAAAGAGAAAGAGATTGCATAGAATCTGATGTGAGTTGTCGTCGATAGACTAAACCAAAATCTGTAGTGCCTTTCAAGTATTTCAATACATGCTTTACAGCAGACCAATGCTTAAGAGAAGGAAATGCAAGATGTTGTCCAAGATAATTAGCAGCAAACAGAATATTAGGACGAGTGTTCATGCCAACAAATTGAAGACATCCAATCAAGTTAGCATAAGGTTGATTTGTGACAAGTTGACCGCCATTGTGAGAAGTGTTCTTCGTAGATCTCGCAAGACAAGGTGTGTTGGCTGAATGTGCAAATTCCATACCAAATTTTTGAATAGTATTTGCAATAAACTTTGACTGTCAAAGGAATAAAATACCTTTTGTACGGTTCTGTTGGATTTGAATGCCAAGACACGAGTGAATCTCTCCAAGATCCACCATATCAAATGCAGAAGACTATAACTTTTTCACTTGCTGAAGAAATCCCGAATCATTGGAAACAAGGATGGTATCATCCACATAAAGAGCAAGAATCACAAAACTGCTACCTTGGCATTTTATGTATAAGTTGGGGTCTGAAGAGCAAGAGATGAATCCTTTAGAGGTGAGAAAAAGATCAAATTTTGTATACCTGGCTCGCAAAGCTTGTTTGAGACCATATAGTGCCTTATGGAGTTGAGCAACAAGGTCTTCTTTACCTAGAATAACAAACCCTTCTGGTTGTTCCATATAAATTTCCTCTTCCAAGTCACCATTAAGAAAAGCAGTTCGCACATCCATTTGATGAGCTTCTAAATCAAATTGAACAGCAAATGCCAATAAAACTCAAACACTTGTAATGCGAACAACTGGTGAAAAAGTCTCTTCATAATCAACACCAGCTACTTGGGAGTAACCTTTTGCAACTAAACGCGCCTTGAACTTGTCAAAATATCCATCTGCTTTTACTTTTGTCTTATACACCCACTTACATTTAATAGCTGTACGATCAGGTGGTAATTCAGTTAGTATCCATGTACCTTTAGAGATAAGAGAATCGTACTCTGCTTCCATAGCCTCTTGCCATTGATACTTTTGTGGTGAAGAGATAGCTTCATCATAAGTAACGAGAGCTTCAGAAGTAGAAAAAGCATTATCAGCAATATCGTCATCATAAACATGACATGAGCCATGTTCAAAATCAATAGGCAGATCAAAAAAAATATCAATATCATCATTGGCAACATTCGGAATGGATGGTTGTGAAGAGGAAAGTTTCTCTATAGGAAGATTTTCATCATTTGAAAGAAATGGAAAAGCCTGAAGTAATGATTTAGTATCATCATAATCATCCATGGACCATGAGCCTCCCATAAGCTATTCCTTAAAATTAGCATCACGATTCACAATTACTTTCTTGGAGGAAGGGTCATAGAATTTGTAGCCTTTGGAAGTGTCAGAATATCCTATAAAAATAACTTTAAAACAAGGAGCATCAAGCTTTGTTCGTGTTTCTTTGGGAACATGAATATAAGCAATACATCCAAAGGTTCAAAAATGAGATACAAAAGGAATGTCACCTGTCCATGTTGTGATGGGTATCTTACCAGAGGGTGCAGTAGTAGGAAGATGATTTTGAATAAATACTACTGTCAAAGTATCTTCAGCCCAGAAAACACAAGATAAGCCAGAATGAATTAGCATACATCTTACATCATTGAGAATAGTGCGATTCTTTCGTTCAACAATGCCATTCTGTTGAGGCGAATATGGAATAGTGTGTTCATGATGAATTCCACTTTCAGTACAGTAACTCACAAACTCTCGAGAAACATATTCGCCTCCATTGTCACTACGAAGCTTCTTAAGGCGATGACCAGTGTGAAGTTCCACAACCTTGTGGAATTGTTTGAAAACAGATAAGGCTTCAAATTTTTGTCTAAGTAGAAATATAGTCGTATACCTTGAGAAATCATCAATGAAAGTAATGAAGTAGCGATATTGTGATCTCGAAGAAGGTAGAGGTCCATATATCTCAGTATGAACAAGATCCAATATGTCATGAGAATGAGTTATATTTGAAAGAGGAACGATTGTGTTTCCCAAGAGCACAAAATTCACAAATTCCCATATGGGGATGGGCTTTAAGATCCATGCCATGAACAAGATCACGACGTTGAAGATCAAGGAGTTTTGAGAAATCAACATAACAAAACGGTGATGCCATACTTTGCAATCATGATCACCTGGAGCAGTGACAATATTTGCTACAACATCGTTGAGAGAGAGTTCAAACAAATTACCGTTTCGAGGAGCAGTGGATATAGTCTGTCCATCTTTTTCAATTCGGCATTTGGTATGATCAAATCCATGATCAGATCGTCCACAATATTCACAAGAAGAAGAAGAAGAGTCTCTAGATAAACGTGGTTGTTTCGTGGTAATATTGTGTTCTTCATCATATTGACGTGCCCAACAATCATCTTCAGTATGGCCATTTCTGTTGCAGTAAGAACATTGATTATTAGAAAATTTGAGACGAGAGAAAATATTACCGCGACAGCCACCTTTGCGGTTTCCTCGTTGAAATGGACGCCTTCGAGCATAGAAAGCACGTTCCATCTGTTGTGACTCAGTCTCCTCTTGTGAAATCATAGTTGTATCGTGACCAGTATTACGACGTTCTTGACGTTGAGAGTATTCAATTAAAGACATGTAGGCTTGGTCGAAATCAAGACCATCTTTATTAGAGAGAATAGTAATAATGTTATCATAAGAAGAGTCCTTCACCGTATCAAGGAGAAGTGTAATCAGTTGCTTTTGTGGAACAGGATCACCGGCAGCAGCAAGTTGATTAATAACAGATTTGAAAGATTCAATATGTTCCGTCATGGTAGTACCAACTTCATATTGTAACTTGTTAAGCAACCTTCTCAAATAAAGTATTTCTGTAACAGATTTCTTCTGAAAGTTTGCAATAAGGTAATTCCATACGTCGTGGGAAGTAGGCAGTTCATACATATCAAGCAAAAGGGAATCAGTAAGAGCAGAAATAATATACCGATGGGCTACTTTATCACGCTATTGCCAATCCGTACATGCAACATTCCAATCTTCAAATATAGGTCCTTCAGTGATAAGCACGTTATCATTATCCGTATCAACAGGTTGAGGCGGACAAACACGATTTCCAAGAACAACATCAGAGAGTTCATTTCCTTCAAGAATTAACAACATCTTTGCTTTCCAGCCTGGAAATCCTTGGCCTTGGAAAGGAGGAACAGAACACTGGCAAGAAGGAAAGCCGTTGATGAGAATAGTCATAGCCATATCTTGTTGTGAGAAGACGTATAAGATAAGATCGCAGAATCTGCACACCATATATGGTGAAGGCCGCAATTGATAATGAGAGAAATATGAGGACTGTGTTCTGTCAATGATAAACGCAAGAAGGATGCTCAAGGAACATCCAAAAATGTGAGAGACGTCACCCAAAAAAGGCAGGGTAAAGGAGACGTTAATAATAAAAGAGTCCTCAAAATAGTGGCGTGAGACTCAAGATTGACGGCTAAAATACGAATAGCAAAAAGCTAAATTTTCTCGAAAAAGTTAACGCCAAAATTAGAAAAACAATCGCGTACGCTTCACGAAGAAGCACGACGGAGAAAGCTGCGTCAAGCTCAATTGCAGTAAAAACAACATAACTTTCTGCTACGAACTCCGATTGACGGAAACCTAGAACTCAAATTGAAGAGCTCGAGGAGACGAACAAGTTTTGGATGAAAAGTGCCATTGTGCTTTTTCCGTTTCTCCAAACTTTGAGCAGAAGGCCCCCAAAAATTGAGATGAAGTTCAGGGTGTCATCAACAAGAAAACTTAATCAACGATTAGATTGATTAGCAATAAACACCACACAAAACACTAATCAATATTCTTCTTAACACAAAACAACCATAGTTAACATGAATCAACGCTCAAAAATAAATTTTGTAGCAATTTTGAATCTTACATGCGAATCGCATACA
The DNA here is from genome assembly GCF_014529385.1 of Adiantum capillus-veneris. Lineage (NCBI taxonomy): Eukaryota > Viridiplantae > Streptophyta > Polypodiopsida > Polypodiales > Pteridaceae > Adiantum > Adiantum capillus-veneris. The sequence goes on from NC_140952.1 coordinate 103,152,428, forward strand.
CATACTGTTTTGTCACCATGAATTGAATCGGCGCGTGATCGTTACCGCTATGATACCATGTTGAGATGTAGAGAGAAAGAGAGAGAGACGAGGCAAGAGACACACCATATACGCTCCCAAAGACTGATTCATATTGAGGCCAAGATACAAATATATAGGTGAGACCAAGTTGAGGAGACCAAGTTGAGTAGAGTGAGCCATATATAGCTCCAACGAAAATAACTCGCCAGAAAATAAAATCACTCGCCGAAAATCAAAATTTTCACGAACTATTCCTTTTCGTTGGAATATATTATGGCTGGTCGACGACTGAAAAGTGGTCAAAAAACAATCGATCGGTTGGCTGGTTGGCCGGTTGGCCGGTAGTCAATGGCCATTGACTCTCTCTCTCTCTCTCTCTCTCTCTCTCTCTCTCTCTCTACTCCATGATCTCTTATGTGTGTAAATTATCTCTCTCCATTAAGTAATTTACTCAATTATCTACTTAGTTGTGCAATATTTCCTAACAACTGGTATCAGAACAAGGTTTGCTCGTAGCTAAATTATCTCAAGGAAAGGATTCCTTGAATTGAGTGGAAGTAATGGTGGAGGAAGGGAAGCTCAAGATCGAGAAGTTCAATGGCAAAAACTACCAACATTGGAAGATGCAGATTGAAGACTATCTCTACTTGAAGGACCTCTATTTGCCACTTGGCGGTCTTGCAAAGAAGCCCGCAACGATGGTAGATGAAGCATGGATTGTCCTTGATCGAAAGGCACTGGGAACAATCTGGTTAAGCTTGGAATCAACAGTGGCCTTCAACTTTTCAGATATGAAGACCACTGAGGACTTGATGAAGTCACTTGACGACTTCTACGAGAAACCATCGGCATTCAATCAGGTCTTTCTCATGAAGTGCTTGTTCAATCTAAAGATGGCAGAGAATGGTTCAGTTGCAGAACACCTAAATTACTTTAACACCAACATAAGTCAACTTCGATCGGTGAAAATAACTTTCGATGACAAAGTGCGAGCTCTCCTTATACTATCGTCTTTATCGGATAGTTGGGACAGCCTTGTGATGGCTGTAAGTAATTCTATTTCTGGCACAAATACTCTTAAGTTTGATGATATTGTGGTTGTTCTCCTAAGCGAGGAAATGCGAAGAAGAAGCATAGGAGAATCATCAAGTGCTTCATTGTCAGTGGAAACAAGAGGAAGGCCTAATGAGAGTTTCAAAAACCAAAAGGGTCGTGATCGCTCAAGACGGAGCAAGTCACGCACAAAGTTAGTTCTTGAATATTGGATCTGCGGCAAGAAGGGATACGTCAAGAAGGATTGCTGGTCGAAGAAGAAGAAGGAGTTGCAATCTCAAGACAACAAGCCAACATTGGAAGCCAATGTGGCAAGTAAAGTAGAGCAAGATGCTCTAATTCTCTCATTAGACAATGTGTCTAATTCTTGGATAGTAGATTCCAAGGCTTCATTCCATGCGACACCACATAATCAACATTTCCAAGATTACACCAAATGTAATTTTAGATACGTATACTTGGGAGATGATGAAGCTTGTGAAATTGTCGGAAAAGGTACAGTTTGTGTCAAAACTGGTAATGGAAATGAATGGAAGCTTAAAAATTTTAGGCATGTTCCTTCTCTTTGCAAAAATTGTTGGAATTAGGGTTGCAGAGAAACACACTGCTTGGAGAAGACGAAGGAAGCTCAAGGCACACAATAGAGAGTGTGTTACTTAGTGTGCAATGGAAAGATGGATAGCCCTAGAGTGATGGGCGTATATACAATGCACGGGGGAAAAAACCTCCTAAAGAGGGAAAAAATGCCCCGACGGTCCTAGTGTGTTCACACACATCACTACCACATGTATATGGTAACAAATCCCCCCTGGAGTGATGCGGTGAACGAGAGCTGGCACATGAGTAAAGGGAAGTGCCATGCCCTGAGGACAGGATCAATCCACAAAGGGGAGTAAGCCCAAAGCTTTGCGGAAAGCTTCAAGCTTCTCACGAGACAATGCCTTTGTGAAAAGATCTGCAAGGTTGTCATGTGTTGGCACATAAGCCAAGCTGATCTCTCTTGCTGAGAGCCTCTCCCTGACATAGTGGTAATGCACCTCAATGTTCTTTGTGCAAGCATGAAAAATTGGGTTCCTCGCAACTGCCAATGCGCTCTGACTGTCAGTGTAGATAGTGTTGGCAGTGTCCTGTCCAACACCCAATCAGCCATAAGGCTTCTAAGCCATACACACTCAACCGTAGTTGTGAAGACTGCCCTGTACTCAGCCTCACAACTCGAAGTGGCCACAGTTGGTTGCTTCTTGCTCAACCATGATATACATGAACTACGAAGCATGAAACAAAAACCACTTGTGGACACTCGCATGTCAAAACAACCAGCTGAGTCCGAAAAAGCATGTAAGTCTGGCGGCAATGATCCCCCCTTGGGATAAAACAAGCCAAGATATAAAGTGCCACTAAGGTAGCGGAAAATCCTCTTGACAGCCTGCCAATGCTTGGACCCTGGGCTATGCATAAATTTGCTGGCCTGTGAGACTGCAAACTGAATATCTGGCCTCGTGCTGCATACATAAATGAGGCATCCAACAGCAGTTTGGTAAAGACTGACATCAGCAGGATCGCTAGCATCATGTAGACTCAATTTCAAACCTGTTTCCATGGGAGTGGCAATAGGTTTGCAATCCTCAAGTCCAAACTTACATAGCAATGTCTCTATGTAACTTTTCTGACACAAGGCAATACCACCATCACACTGCTTAAACTGTATACCCAAGTAATGATGCAACAGCCCCAAATCTTTCATCTTGAAAGTAGCATTCAAATCAGCCTTAAATTCAGCAATATGTCTCTCATTTGGTCCAGTGATCAGCAAATCATCACATAAAGAACCACAATGAGAAGTACATCACCCTCACGCTTTACATACAATGTGCTTTCTGTTGGACTGTTACGAAAGCCTTGTTTGACCAAATGAGTGTCAGCTTTCTCATACCAAGCACGAGGAGATTGCTTCAACCCATACAAAGCCTTCTTACATCTGCACACTTTGTCCTCTTGTCCTTTTATGACAAAACCGCGAGGCTGCGTTACATAAACTTCCTCAAATATGTCACCATTCAAGAAAGCAGTAACAATGTCTGATTGATGTACATCCCAACCAAAATGAGCTGCCAATGCACATAGAAAACGTACAGTAGTCATACGACAAGTGGGAGCAAAAGTCTCTTCATAATCTATGCCTTTTTGCTGTGCATAACCCTTTGCAACAAGTCGAGCCTTATGGCGATCGATCTCACCATCCGGCTTGCATTTCAACTTGTAAACCCACTTCGTACCAATGGCCTTTTTGCCAGGAGGCAAATCACATAAAGTCCATGTGTCATTTTCTATAAGTGCATCATATTCTGATTGCATGGCAGCCATCCAATTTTCTGAATTCTGTGCTTCATCAAAAGACAGAGGCTCCTCAACATCATGTAAGCTAGACACAGCCAAAGCATAACAATCTGATGCATAAGATGCATGGCAAGAGCCTGAACGAGTACGACTAGACAAAGGTGCATCCAATTTACTGTCACGCAAAGTGTGCACCAGCCATTTTGGCATACGTCTAGCCTGCTCATTTTCAGCCCTTTCCTCATCAAGTACATCATGTACATCTCCATCAGTAATAGGCTGATCTAAAACATTTTCAGAAACCCCCATAGGCTATACATTTTCCTCATTGGAACTTACATTCGTATTTCCACCACTGAAAAGAGGCAACAAAGTGTCATAAATGTCCTGTGAGCTTACATTATTGTCTCTAGTACATGACAGCAAGGGTTGAACAAAATCTTCCACAAACACTACATCCTGAGAAACCAGAATACATTTTGTTTGCGGATGATACAACCTGTAACCTTTTCTTTCAACACTATAACAAAAAAAAATACATTTGATAGCCTTATCATCCAATTTTCTGTGCTGCACTTGTGGAACCAAAGCATATGCCAAACAGCCAAAAACACGCATGTGCTCAATAGAAGGCTTTCTATCATGCCATGCTTCATATGGAGTAATAGACTACAAAGATTTCGTAGGACACCTGTTAACACTAGGTTGGTAATGGGACACTTTTATGTCCTGTTAAGTGACCATTTTCCTTGAATTATGTCAAGAGTTTCAAAATGGATTTTGAGGTGCTATCTATCTAGAAATTTGTCTCATGAGCTGAAAAAAAATTGACATTTTTTTCGAATATGAGTTCCATCTTTAACCTTGTCCTTGCACAACATTTCACAACCTAAATTGTGTGAAAAAGCGGGTCCTGTTTTTGTCTTTTTTCAACTTTTTGCAACTATACCACTCTAGAATTCATGTTTGTGAGGTCTATAATGCTAGAGAACTATCTTTAGTAGTCCTCAACATGTCCTGATGCTTCTCGCGAGAAATAAATGTTAAAGTTGTAAGTTATGACCAAATTACAAAAATTGTCAAATCCTGTTTTTTAGCCAATTTTAGCTCTTCTATGATTTTTTTGGTGGCTTTCATGATATCCAAATGTAGTTTTGATTTTCTATGTCCCATATTGTAACATAAAGCTAATATTCCTTGAGTTTTGGGGCACCTAATACCCTATTTTGCATAGTACACAACGATGGTTGATTTTTTCTATTATAGAAGAAAACGAAACATTCTAGTATATCAAGTATAGCTATTTCAATATTGCTAGTTTCTTGTGACAACTATATGCATTTTGTAGGTATTAACCATATCTAGTCGTAAGGATCAAATTTGGCTAGATATTCAATAGTTTCTATGGGATTCTACAACTCATAATGTTGAACCCAGTTTTTTCATGTTTGCTGTATTTAGCACTTCATCTTTGTCCCCAAGATTCCCCTTGGTAAGAGATGTATTATTCTTTTGACATGCTCCATGGCTCCTTATGAACCTAAAGGACAATAGGGAACTAAGAAAACATGCATATATTATTTGTATTCAGCGTGGCTATAGAAACTTTGATGATAGGTTTGCAGAATGGTAAAAATTCAACCTTTTTGTACCTATTTCTTTTGGTAAAACAAAAAATAGTGAGCGAGAAGCAATCATATGTTCTGATCACCAACCCATTGAAGTTAACTAGGGAATTTATATCAAGTCCTACAAAAATCCCTAATCTTATTTTTAAACAAAAACACGTAAGAAATGACTGTTTTGACAAAAATGTACTGGTCCATCATTTTTGGAGGCTTGGTGTGACCAAAAGATGAGAAATTTTACAAGTCTCTTATTTTTTCAATGTGTAGTAGGCCTTGAACTATAACCTCATGAAAGGATTTTACAAAATGAGTGGATCTACTATAGTTTTGGAGGTTTTTTTCAAAACCCTGAAAGGACACTTTTATGTCCTGTTAGGTTACCAACCTAGTGTTAAGTACATAAGTGGCACACATGATGGCCTCAAGCCAAAAAGAATGCGGCAAAGCTTGACTTTTCACCATACATCGTGCCATTTTCGTCAGTGACCTGTTTTTCCTCTCAGCAACACCATTTTGCTGAGGTGTATAAGGCACTGTACATTGGTGTTTTATCCCACGACTAGCCACAAATGCATTAAATTCATGAGACATATACTCCCCCCCCTCGATCGGAATGGAGGGTGCCCATAGTACATTTCGAGACATTTTCAGCCATAGCCAGAAATTGTTTGAAGCACATAAAAACTTCAGACTTCGCTTTAAGCGGAAATACCCATGCATACCTGGAGTAATCATCAATGAAAGTCACGAAGTACAGGTAATTGCCCAAGGACGGAGTTTGCATGGGCCCACAAACATCACTATGCACAAGCTGCAACTTGCATGTGGCCCGAACTGAACCATCCTTTGGAAACTTAGAACGCTGCATCTTACCCAAAATACAGCCTTCACAAACATGTTTGATAGGTGCTTCAAGAGGTGGCAAAGAATCAACCATATCAGATTTCTGCAAACGCAGCAAACTGGCAAAATTCAGATGACCAAAACGTGCATGCCAAAGTTTTGCATCTGAAATAGCCCTTGAATCTGCCACAGCATTTGCAAAATTTTGTCCACACTTGTCATACAAAGTGAGCTTATACAACCCACGGCACAAAAGCCCAGACGCAACAATTTCATCACCAAAACTGAGATCATGAACTGTATATCTGTCATCCACAAATTTGACTAAAAGTCCAAGTCTAGCAAGTGCGGATACAGACAAGAGATTCTTCTTGATCCCACGTACATAAAGTGCATCAACAAGTGTGAAGGAGCTTCCATTAGCAGTAGTGAGCACAATCTTTCCAACTCCCTGAACTGGATAAGAGGCGTTGTTGGCACAAGTGACTGAATTCCCATGAGGGACAGACTCGAGAGAGGTAAACAATTCACGATGTGAGGTAATGTGCTTTGTAGCACCACTGTCGAAATACCACACATGTGAATCTGCAGCAACTGACAAGTATGCATCATGGATAGCAGGATTGTAAGTGCACTCTGCGCTAAACGCCCATTCTGCATCAACATCAGCATTACAGTCTCCTTTCACAGAAGACTCAACAATGGCTGCATTTGTAGTGGAACCAGCATTTGTAGTGGAACCACCCTCTTTCTTCTTAGCCTCTTTGGCCTTCAACTTAGGACACGACTTGATCAAGTGATCATTGGCTTTACAATAATGGCAACACATATTCGTTTTTCCCTTATCACCAGAATTGCCAGACGAAGTGCTGCCAGCAGAAGCATTAGGAACATAATTTTTGCCACTCGCAGCAAAACCATAAGAAGTGGTTGCATTACTGTTACCACCCTTTCTTTGAGAAGCAATAAAAGCCTGTTCAACTGCACGTTGCCTAGTTCTGTTTTTTCTGGAAAGTGACTCTTGCAATAGCAATGTGCATAATGCATCAAACTTAACAACTTCAGGATTTCCTTGGGTCATCAATCTCCAAGTACTAGCAAAAGTCTGGTAGGAACCTGGTAAGGCATCAAGAACAGTCTGCACAAGGGAACTGTCTGAAATGACTTCACCTGCCGAAATAAGTTGCTCATTGATATCCTTGACACTAGCAAGTAAAGTGTCCATATCATCTTCCTCATGCATAATCTTCAACTCCAGCTCTTTACACAGCGTTTTGCAGATTTTGCTGAACGGATGTGAGGAACAATGGTGTGCTTCACACACAACGCAATCAATGCATGAGCCTGCGCATCCTTAACATCCCAATGAGCTTGTTCTGTCGTAGGCAAAACAACTCTAACAGCTACAATCCTTGCAGCAAGACCTGCAACATCCTCAACATCGCCTACATCCTCAGAACCAGGGCGTACATAAATGCCTTGCACAATGTTCCAGACACCCTTTGACACAAGAACATGTTGCATCATATAAGCCCACACTGGGGTAGTTGTCCCCATCCAACCTGTCCTCAGCAGCAAACATCTTGAACACATCTGTGTTGTTGTTGTCAGCCATGGTAAATGCTGCACCTAATGTGAAAACTGCCCGAAAATAGGAGAAACGAAGCGGAAACAACCTGTGCTATATAGCACAAACCGTAGAAAACTATAAGGCACCTGTTATGCAGAAAATGGCACTGATAGAAATTCTACACAAAATGATGAAATAGCCTGTGCAGTACTGCCTGTAGTGCAAACGGAGGCCGAAATGAGCCCAAATCAAAATTCTGAGTAGACCAAGCTCTTCGAGCTTTCCCAAAATATTTGTCGACCTGCGAACGCTTGCCAAAGCTCACTGAAATCGGAGAAAGTGAGCAGGCGTGTGCTGGAGCAGCTGGCGACTAAGCCCGGGAGGACGTGACCTGCTATGATACCAATTGTTGGAATTAGGGTTGCAGAGAAACACACACAGCTTGGAGAAGACGAAGGAAGCTCAAGGCACACAATAGAGAGTGTGTTACTTAGTGTGAAATGGAAAGATGGATAGCCCTAGAGTGATGGGCGTATATACAATGCACGGGGGAAAGAACCTCCTAAAGAGGGAAAAAATGCCCCGTTGGTCCTAGTGTGTTCACACACATCACTACCACATGTATATGGTAACAAAAAATTGATCTCTACAAGACAATTGGACGATGAAGGTCACAACATTGCATTCAGAAGCAAATGGTGGAAGATCTCAAAGGGATCTTTGGTGGTTGCCAAGGGAGAAAAGGTTGGTACACTTTACTTGTGTACTGCTAGCACACAACCTTCAGCTTGTGCAACAACTATAGAAGTCGACAGTGTGGTGTGGCACTATCGGCGGCTTGGGCATATGAGTGCCAAAGGAATGCAAATCCTTCAAACAAAGAAGCTTCTACCAGGTTTGAAAGAAATGGACTTAGAGTTCTGTGAAGATTGTGTTTATGGTAAACAAAAGAGGGTAAAATTTGAAAAATATGGAAATGAAAGAAAAAATAAAAAACTTGAGTTGGTTCATTCTAACGTTTGGGGTCTTGCAAGTACACCATCACTTGGTGGCTCATTGTACTATGTAACATTCATAGACGATGTGACTAGGAAAACATGGGTTTATGTGATGAAGAATAAATCCGATGTGTTTTTCATATTTCAAAGGTGGAAAGCCTTTGTGGAGAATGAAACAGGTACTCAGGTTAAATGCCTTTGATCCGACAATGGAGGCTAATATTGCAGCCAAGATTTTGAAATCTTTTGTGCTAGTAATGGCATTTGAAGGCAAAGAACAACCCCAAGGACACCTCAACAAAACCGCATTTCCGAAAGGATAAACAGAACAATCATGGGGAGAGCACGAAGCATGCGGCTACATGTAGGCCTACCACTTGAGCTTTGGGTGGAAGCTATAAGTACGTCTGCGTACTTAATAAACTAGTCACCCTCAACGGAATTGGATGAGGGAGTTCCAGAAGAGGCATGGAGAGGTAAACTGATGAATGATGCATTTCTCAAAGTGTTTGGGTGTGAGGCTTTCATGCACATAGATATAAGCCTAAGATCAAAGCTAGATGCAAAGTCCAAAAAGTGTTTCTTCATTGGCTATGGAGAAGGTGACTTTGGGTATCGCCTATGGAATTCTGAAGATGGTAAAATCTTTAAAAGTAAGGATGTAATTTTCAACGAACAAAATATGTACAAAGGTTACTTGGAAAGAAAACAAACAAAACAGACAGATAATGAGTAGATGGAGCTTGAGGACGGTGAAGAATCAAGGACAACTAACAGTGACAATGTGCAACAATGTCAACCCAAATGAAGAGCCTCAACCTATTCCCCGAAGATCTACAAGAGCAAGTAGACCTTCAGAAAGGTTCATCCCATCCTTCAACCATCTCTTGATCTCAGATTCTGGAGAGCCAGAATCATACAAAGAAGTTATACATCACGAATCCAAAGAAGAATGGATGAAGAGCATGCAAGTGGAGATGGACTCACTACATCACAACCAAACATGGTAGTTGGTTGCCTAAAAGTAAGCACACACTTCAAAACAAATGGGTGTACAAGCTGAAGGAAGAAAAGGTACAAGTTTACGCTTGTGGTAAAATGGTTTTCTTAAAAGAAAGGTATTGACTTCAATGAAATATTTTCTCTTGTTTTAAAAATGAACCCAATTAGGCTTGTCTTAAGCCTTGTGGCTGCTCATGATCTAAATCTTGAGCAAATGGATGTAAATACGGCATTCCCTCACGGTGACTTAGAGAAGGAAATTTACATGCTCAACCAAAGGGGTATGAAGTAAAAGGTAAGGAGAAAATGGTTTGCAGATTAAAGAAGAGCTTGTATGGTTTAAAGCAAGCATCAAGACAATGGTGCTTGAAGTTCGATTGATGGATGTTGGATCATGGATTCACAAGATGCATCTCGGATCACCGCATCTACACGAAGAATTTGGGAGATGGGAAGTTCATCATCCTAATGTTGTATGTTGATGACATGTTGATTGCAAGTGCTAACATGCAGGACATCATAGACCTAAAAGAGGAGCTGTTTAAATCTTTTTCAATGAAAGATTTAGGTGCTGCAAAGAGGATACTTGGTAAGAAGATATCAAGGGAAAGGACGAAGAAGACAATAAAGCTATCTCAAGAGGATTACATCAAGAAGGTATTAGAAAGGTTTGCAATGCAAAATGCAAAAACGGTTTTTACACCTTTGGCTGGTCACTTTAAATTAACCAAGGATATGTGTCCAAAGACACAAGAGGAGATAGCCCATATGTCTAAAGCTCCATATGGTGCAATGGTAGGTTCTCTTATGTATGCTATGGTATGGGACAAGGCTAGACATTGCACATGCAGTGGGAGTTGTAAGTAGGTTCATGGACAACCCAGGTAAATTGCACTGGCAAGCTGTGGAATGGATACTCAGGTATCTAAAAGGGACAACAAATAATGCTTTGTATTTTGGAGGAACTGATAATTTTCTAGAAGGGTATGTTGATGCACATATGGCAGGTGACAAAGATACTCGAAGGAGCACTACTGGCTAGGTCTTCATGGTTGGAGACACAGTAGTAACCTGGGCTTCAAAGCTGCAGAAAGTGGTCGCATTTTCTACCACGGAAGCAGAGTATGTAGCAATGACGGAAGCAAGCAAAGAAATTATGTGGCTTCACATATTCTTAGAAGAGCTTGGATTCAAACAAGACAATTGTGTCTTGTACAGTGATATTTAAAGCGCTATCCATCTTGCGAAGAACTCGGCCTTTCACTCAAGGACAAAGCACATTGAGGTGAGATATCATTTCATACGCACTCTTTTGGAAGAGGGACAACTAAAGCTAGAAAAGGTGCATACAAGTGAAAATCCTATAGACATGTTTACAAAGGTGGTCAACAAGGGGAAGTTAAGCTTTTGCTTATCTTCAATCGGCATTCAAGGATAAGAAGCCAGGATGGAAAGCAGTCATAGGTTTGGTTTGGACGTCAGTCTCCAAGTGGGAGATTGTTAAGTATGGAGCTTGATTTACCCCTTGTAATTTTCTGTGTTAAAAACACACATTTGTAAGGCCTCCATTACGAAGAGAGCCATCGTGCGTAAAGAAAAATAACTCGCCGGAAAATAAAATCACTCGTCGGAAATCAAAATTTTAACAGAATATTCCTTTTCGTTAGAATATTATGGTCGGCCGGCGGCCTGAAAGTGGTCAAAAAACGACCGGCCGGTTGGCCGGTGAGTGGTGGTCGGTGGTCGGAAGTCAATGGGGCCGAATTCAAAAGTGAACTTGTCTTGTCAAGGGTGGCCACACATGGGCGGATTGGAGGGTTCGATTTGGACTTATCTACACAAGGGCGGCTACACATGGCTGCCTCTCATGAGAGAGGGCAGCCCTTTTGGCCTATAAAAGGAGGCCATTTCTACACACATTACATAGTGTGAAGTTGATGCAACAAGGTGGGTGTGAGGCGGTGAGAGTGAAGCAAGGCAGGAGCTCCAAAAGGGTACCGGTATAATCCCTTTGTAACCTACTTCTTGTTTTGAAGTACTAAAGCCATTGAGTGGCTGCTTTCCCGTGGACGTAACCCACATTGGGTGAACCACGTATATCGTGTGAACTCTCTCTCTCTCTACTCTATAATCTCTTGTGTGTGTAAATTATCCCTCTCCATTAAGTAATCTACTAAATATCTACTTAGCTACACAATATTTCCTAACAGAGAGAACCAATGCTAGCACAAGCCACGAGAGAGAAAGCCTGATATGCATAATCGACATAGTTAGCCAACTATGCTTAAAAGGGCATAGTTAGCCAACTATGCCTAGAAAGGTATGGTTGTGCAAACTAAGTTGGTGCAACCAGTTACCACTATAGCGTTGTTAGACCCGTCATCCACAAATTGTAATCGAGCTCTCTCTACGTGACACCGTGTGGAAATTTTTCATGAAGTGTAGAGTCTAGGCCCTCTCCCACGACACTAATTGACACCTCCTTTTATGGAGGGGATCTATAGTCCCAGATTCTTGTTGATCGTGGACCATCCGATCCATTTGGAGGAAAAATATGGATTGGATGGCGTGGTTTGATCCTATGACCTCCCCGTCATGGAGCGAAGGTCTTACCACTCCGCTAGCGCACACGCTTTGTTATATAAAGAAAAATGTAGCGTTATGTTAAGTAATTTTGGCACGTCCGCTATCCTAGTTCACACCGAGTTTACACCAAGTTCACAGTTAGTTCACACCACCAAAATGCAGTGCACATATCTAGCAAAGTTCACATCGAGTTCACGTTTGCCCGAGTTTACACTTAGTTTACAGCTAGTCCACACTTGAGATCAATGGTTGTGATCTTCACCCACATGTTGATTTTCAATCATAGATTCCCTCTAAAATTGAGATATCATCTAGTGAAGAGATAGAACATCCCCCTCAAAAATCAGGACGCGGTCAACAAGTGCTAGCTCAGTTGGTAGAGCAAGAGCCCTCTGTGTATAAGGTTTTGGATTCAAACCCCCTTGACAACTTGTGTGTTGGTCGGAAAGACTCACCTTAAGAGTCAGGCTTCCTCCACCTATGGGGATTAGGGGTGTGTGTTGTAATTTCAAAGTTCTAAGTAATTCTCCAAAGAAAAAAAAATCAAGATTCGGTTTTGAATATGATGTAGCTTTGTCGCAAGAGCTGCCAGCGGGAAATTAATGTCCACCGAAGGGAAAGTGCTCACTGGGCAAAACCAGACTCCAGAGTCCAGCGACCTTTTACAAAAGCTGTATTCCTCCTTACAAAACCTGGCTGTTCGCGAACAGTTCACTCATCCACACAGTCCCACTCCCAACATCGTCATGCCGCTCATAGTCTCCTCACATGAGCAGCTCTACTCTTCCGCCACAGCTAACAAGCCTGCCTCTACGACGTCCTGCTTGTTGCATGTGTCGCCCACCACCTTCTTCCACGACAAGGCCCACAACGGAGTCGTTTCTCGCCTTCTTGGCTGCCTCGTCAATGAGCATCTGGCGGAAGCTCATCTTCTGGAGACTTCAGCGCTTCCGCCCAATTTATCGGCTGCCGCCAGCTCTAGAGGACGAGCTCCCGCTTTCAGTTATTGGCTGTGTATATCTAGTCCAGCGGCCATAGGCGAAAATAACACTTTCTGGGTTCCTCTTCGCAATGTGCCGCTTGGGGCGCTGCCAGCTGATGATGAAGAAGACTGCTCAAAGTTAGCCAACGGCAGATCACCACGTGTACGCTTGCTCGACCCAGAAGACTTAGGATTTCCAGTACTGGAGACTACGGCGACCGGAAACGTGGTTGCTGTGCCAGGAGCGCGACGGATCATGGAGCAGCTTGGCCGCTGGCACCCCGACATAGCTGACAAGGCCACGATGGAGCTGGTCACGCAGGAAATGGAGAATTCTGCCTTGCACCAGAAGACTGCTTACCTTCGCTGCCTGCAAGAACGCCTCCCTCCGCTAGAGCTCGCCACAGCCTCTGCCATCGAGTGGGAGCACAGCATTATCGAAGGCCATGCCACACATCCCATGCACAAGTCGCGCTTTGCTGTGCCTCCCACCCTTCCCATTTGTCCTGACAAAGATCTGCGCTTTCCCACCATCCACTTCTTTGCTGTGTCACGCTCTCTCGTGACCATTCGCGGCCCTTTCAACGAGCTCATTTCCCCACTGCTTCATGGCTGCACAGACGCCATAGATTGGCGCAACGAGACCGTGGTCCCAGTCCACGAACTACAGCTGCCTAATGTCCACGCCAAGTTTCCTCAGGCTCGCCAGCTCACGTTCACGCAGCCAGCGCGCGCGCAGGTTTCCTTGCGCACCGTGATCATAGAAGCGCTGCCACACCTCAACCTGAAGCTTTCACTGGGAGTGAAAGTGAGCTCGTGCATGCGCACCATCTCGCCGTGGTCCACCCACATCGGTCCCAGCTTCACCCCTATTGCAGAGCGTCTCATTGAAAACCAGGAGCTCCTCCAGTTGTGTAACGAGCTGGCTAGCGTGGTTATAGCGGATGCCGATCCCGAGTACGCAAGGCATTTCAGCTGCATCATCCGCCAGGATGCGCAATCTCTGGCGGAGCCTCGCGGAGAGCTTGTAATTGTGTGTGCCGCTTTGGCGGAAAAGGCCTGCAGCCTTCAGGAGGGTGCAGAATCAGTGGTGAGCTCCATTCTTCGACTTAACACCCAAGAGCAGCGCTCCCGCTTCTTCGGCCACTATGCCAGACGTTTCCTTCAAGCATTTTTACCGCCTCTGTACAAGCATGGCGTAAGCTTTGAGGCGCATTTACAGAACGTGCTGGCTCGATTCCGGCGGAAGTGCGGCGGCGATCCGGTGGCGGACGACGGGTGCACAGACTGGGAGCTTGTGGGCTTCACGGTACGAGACTTGGGAGGGATAAAGGTGCACCAGACGACGCTGCGGAAGACCACGGGGGGCCTGCAGGTGGAGGTGTGGAACGAGGAGGCCAGCGTGATTGCGAGAGACGTAGAGGAGGTTCACGATGTTGCATTTCATACGATGGTGCAGTGCCATTTGCATCGAATGGCCCGGGCGCTGGGCGTGCATCATGATGGCTCCGGCTGGGAATTCATCAGACGTGAGCTTCACGCCCTTCTGCCCGCCCACTGCCCCACGCGTCGCCTGTGGCTGCACAGCCCTACCGCCCACTTCAAGGCCTTTCTCTCTATGAAGCTTCATGGCTTGTACCGTGATTATCTCTACACCGAAGTTCCCAATCTTATTGTCTGCACACCTCTCACCGAAGATGGCACCACTTATAAAGTCTCGCGAGACCGACCTCTTGTTTGCTAACAACCAGGTGAGTGGTGTAAGTATATTTATATGGTAGTAACACACACACACACAGAGTAAATTTTAAGCATTTCACCTTTCCTACATGCAGCAAAGCTTTCTTTGTAAGAGCAGTTTTGTACGGGTTGTATCGAACCCTTTCGCCTGATAGAATAGCACATGCTGCCTGCTTTTCCCAACTCTGTCGATTTCGGCAGAGTTGGCAAACCCCGTCATCTACCGGCCCCTTTGTTGAAATGATGTGCAACTCACACACAACGTGAATCATGCTCATATTCAAAAGGCTCCAAAATTGCTTCCAGATACGCCCTAAGAATTAATTGGTCATTATTATTGATTCTAGCTAGCCAATTTCAAAAGATTTGTGGTGTACAAAAATAAATTTTTTATTAATGGAAGACACCCTCACTCACAGTATTTGATTCATTATATATTTTCTTTGATGGTGTGTTCTTGATTCATTATATATTTTCTTTGATGGTGTGTTCTGTAGGTGACTCGTGCTGTTTGCGAAGAACATAATGCCAACCTAACAATTGGGTGTAACTCAATAGAAAAGCATATATTGAGATACTCGCTCATGGAGTGAGCCAGTTAGTAATTCGATCCACTTCTCTATATGTCACATTGGTAGAGGCAACATGCAGGTAGTTAAGGCAGCTCTCTTGAACTTTTTTTTTCTTTCCCTCGCTTCATGACACATCATGGCACTTCATTTTGACCCTGGTTAGAGCTTCATGCATGCCATTCACATATATCATCACTGAAATTCCTCTACAAAATTTCTTGCATGCATACAAAGAATTCCTTGAACTCTTACCTAACAAAAGGTTGTTTATGTGAGGTGGTTGTAATAGCATATCCGAATGATGCGAGTTCGAAAGGACCAACACCTCAATCAATTAAGATGTATGGGACAACTTTGTGGTGGCTAGAAGATTACTGGCAAGTGTCATTTCACGCATGGCTACACATCCCTTGCAGCTTACTTTATTGACAATATCAACTTGAAGCTAATGTCAAGTTCTCTATGAAATTTTGGAATGGCTAGTTGTATGAATCTATTACTAATTACAACGACTAACAAGTCACTAGTCTTATGAAGTTTATAACATCCTTTATTTGCTCAACCATCTTTGAGAGAGAGAGAGAGAGAGAGAGAGAGAGAGAGAGAGAGAGTATTATCATCTTTAAACAACAAATTGACCCATGGGACCAAATGAAACATGTTGCATCCTCTATGTTGATTTGATTAATGACTCTTGATGCTTGAAGACTGCAAATAGAAGGATAGAGGCTAACATTTCACGATTGCTTGGAGGGAAAGGTATTTTGGCAGTGGTTCAAACTAACATGTGAGGAAAGCAAGCTTGATGTAATGAGAAACTAATCACTCACATAGGGTGTGATGCTCAAACTCTCTGCAAGGGACATAGTGGCTTATAGATCTATCTTAACACGGGGCCAATGGTACAGGGGCCCAAATGAGAGATGGTCTATCAAAGAGCAAGGCTAACCAATGGAGCATAAAACCTTAGGGTTAGCTTCATTGAAGACCTCCAATAATGAGTGTAAAAGTCGTTTGACATTAGGTGAGCTAGGGTTGTGCTTGAGGTGGGAACCCGGCCCAACCTTGAGGTGCTTGTCGTACTTGACTAAGGTGCTTGAGTTGCTTGATCATTGACATGTTTGAGGTGCTTGTCATGATTGAGATGCTAGGGTTGTACATGAGGTGGGAACCCAGCCCAAGCTTGAGGGGCTTAAGGGCCAAGCTTGTGGTGGGAACGCAACCCAAGGTTGAGTGGCTTGAGGTGTGCAAAAGTTAAATCCAATCTCTACAAGGAGGGGGCGAGCTTTACATGAGGGGGAAAGAGAGAGAACACACATACACACACTCACACAAGGCATGCCTAGTATGAAGAAAGCAAAGGGGATACTTGTCAAGTTCCTCCTCAGGTTGCCCTCATGGTGTGTCTGAAGTCTATTGGTTGGCCATCCAAGGGGTCCAATGATAATTTAGGAGATTTAATTGATTGATTTTGCATTTACCAAGTCCTCTCTCTCAAAGGGGAAAGGGAGACACCAATCCCAAGGCTACCCTTGTTGCTTGGTATGACTCCTGCTTATGATTGGCTAGGCCTGGAGGGGTCCAATGAGCTTCAAGCATGAGCTACAAGGGGGGGTCGACCAAAGCAAGATAGGGGGTTTCTTAGGGGGTATACTCTCCCACACACACTCACACACACTCTCATTGTGCATTGTGAAAAGTGCAAGAGCTCACTCTCCTTCTTCAAGCAAGTAGAGGTTGAGAGTCTACAACAACACTCTTGGCTATGGAGTGCAAATCCAACCAAGAGTCATGCTTCAATGCTTAAGCTTGCCATCTTCGTTACTATTCTATTATGTATGCTAGTAAGAAGAGTTATGATAAGTGAGGAACTAATTCTTTCTCCTATGAGATGTTTCTTCTTCCTCTTCCCTGCCCTCAATTCCTTCTCCACCTTCGAAGGTGTTTGAGGTCTTGGGACTGAGGCTTGGGATAGTTAAAGCCTTCTTCAAAGTTTATGTTATGCTTGTGATGCATGAAGCTTTCCATCTTCATTGCATCACCTAGGTCACAAGGAACACAAAGATTGTATTGTAACAAGTCTCTTTTAATGGGAGAAATCATAATTCAAATGCCTATTGGAGAGGGGACCGGCTCCACATAAATCCAGTCCTCAACTGTTGTCATGTACTCTGAATTCTCTCTCTTGCAAAAGTATTGTTCATGCCAAGTTAACTTATTGCTATATCCATGTTGTTATCTTCAAGTTAACTAATTGTTATATCTATGTTGTTATCTTCAATTAAGTTCACCCGGTATGCTCACAAAGTAATTTCTTAAAAGTATTCTCATTAATTTCCGCTACTCTCAAGTTAATAGGCCAATTCCATTACATTGGTATCAGAGCATTTGGTTTCTCTTTTCTTGCTTAAGAAGAGAGGTCCTTAAGTAGCCTATAAATGGTTGATTTTGTTAATTATATTAGGGTAAGTGGAATTGGGATCTTTTATCGGTTTTGTTGAGCCCACTATGTGGGATATGGTGCACACCTCGAGATCTTTGGACTTAATCATGGAGTCTTTTTAGACTTGCCGACGACTTTACCATTATTGAGCCATAAGAAGTCCAAAAGGAGCTAGCCCTCGGCAACTCTGCTATGTTAGGCCTACTCCAGTACTCTCCATTAGGAAGAGTATGGGGTCTAGGAGGGCCTCTTTATTTGCCATGATATTATGGAGGTTATTAACATTTTGACGAATAGATGTATGCCATGTGTGCAAGAATGGTGGGTGTGTAAGAGGGGTGTAAGGATGGTCAAAGGATGCACTTTTACCCCCAAAAAGGGGGTGGACAACTTTATGATTTTCGGCCTTCCATAACTCCCACATATGATCTCCGACTTGAGCAGAGATTATAGATGTGGAATCTACACGTCGAGCTCTTTCCATAGGTATGTTACATGATATAGTTTTGCCCGCTAGATTTTAAATTTCATTTTGGGGAGAAAATTTGAATTCAAATAAACTAGCCGTTTTGCATGTTTGAATTCAAAATCGTCCTTTGCTTGCTTTCTTAATACTAAAGGTTTGACTCCCTTAAACTGCCAAATAAAGAGGCCCTCCTATACTCCATTCTCTTCCTAATGAATAATTAACCACTTTGAGCCGTGGGTGTAGATACTTAAGAGCCAATTTTCAAAGGCTAAGAGGAGTCTAAGGTTTTGAATTGCCAAAGCATACACTAAGTATGTACACAAATTTTGTTAACATGGATCACAATAATCAAGAGAGTATAATGAACATTGATAGCTTTGATTTTTCACATGAAGGTGCTAATGATGATGCCCCCATGTTTGTGAATTATCTCGTCACTAGGTTGCAGCAAGCTATGGGAAACCTTGCTTTGCAAGCCGAAGTTAACAACTTCGTCCTTATGGGATTTCCCTTCCTCTCCAAGAGGAGAGAGAGCTTAGGAGGCCTCTTGAAGTGACCCCCAAAAGAAAACTATCTCCCATTCGAGAGGAGGAATCCAAAGAGCAAGAAAGCAATGAAACATTAAGTTCCTCTGAAGATGTGGCTCCACAAAGATGTCGGTCTATATGATCGCCCACTTCTCCCAAGAGGAAAAGATCAACACACAGTCCTTCTCCTCGTCATTCTGAAAGGGAAGAGAGGAAACGAAAGAGAAAAGGCTAGAAAGAGGTCTCCCTCTTCTCCTTCTTGTTCACCTTCCTCCTCTTCCGATGAAAGCTATGGCTATCCTCCTAGAGAATACACGACGGGAGGACATCACAAATCATACCCTGCATGGCGAAGGTCCCAAAATCTAAAGAAGTTCAAGGAGGGAGGAAAGAGTATCTCACAAAGTGTTGGCCTTCATCCAACAATTTGATGCGGCCTTTGGAGACGAGAGCTTCACGGAGTCCTCCAAGCTACGCCATGTAGCTATGCACTTCCAAAGCTCAGCTCGGGCTAGCCTTCATGGCAACGACAAAGCCCCAAAGACATGGAGAACTTTACGAGTTTCCATCATGAAGCAATTCCTTGCAAGCGATGCAAAGGACGAAGTGCTTACCGAATGGCGCAACTTGAAGCTTCTCTCTCATGAGTCTATCCACAAGTATGTAGACAAGTTTTGGGATTTACATCTCAAGGCTACTGTCTTTCAAAAGATAGACTTTTCCGAGAAAATGCAGTAATTCTGTGCAGGATTACCTGAAGAGATGGTCGAATACATCAATTCTCAACTTCCTGTTACTATTAGCGAAGTAATCCCCATCAGACCATGGTTGCTTCACGCATCAATTTCCATCAAGGGGCTAGACGGAATGTCAAACCCATGGAAAAAAAAGACAAAAATGATGCAAAGGGAAAATCAATGTTCAAAATCCTTCCCAAGGCACTTCCAACAACAACAACAACAACAACAATCGGTCTAAGGAGAAGGGAAAAACAATCGGCAAAAACAAACTCTCTCATGAAGAGCTTGAAGCTTTTTGCGGGGACCATAAGTGTTTCAAGTGTGGAGAGAAAGGACATGGCTATCGTTCTTGACCCAAGAAGAATTCTCACAAATGAGACTCCTATGGCTTTCACAATCGAAGCTCCAAAAGAGGATGTTCATTCAAAGGATCATCAATTTCATATGCTTGGGAAAAGGTAAGAGAGCATGATGCCTTCATCTTGTTTTGAAGGAGTACGAGCGGAAGTGCGACGCGAGAGAGAGTGCGAGAAGAAGAGCACGACGATATGGTGAACTCGCTCTATTGTAATGTGTAGAGCATAGTGAGTTCTTATTAGGTTTTTACAAAAGAATATGTGTACATGCCTGGCGGCCTGCCCACTTACCTGGGCGACCACATTGGGCTTTATACCCCAACAACCTCCCTCTTAAAGTCCAATGTGGTACTTTAAGTGTGAGAGAAGCTACTATACAAGCTAATATACAAGAGATGTAGAGGAGTGATGTACTACCCTACACCTAACTGCTTGCGAAAATGCGCAAAGCTCTCTGAGGGAAGTCCTTTTGTAAGTAGATCAGTAGGATTTTCTATGGTGTGAACTTTGACAAGCTGAAGTTGCTTATCCTCGAGCATTTCCCTGATGAAATGATACTTCACATCCACATGCTTTGTCTTTGATTGATAAACTAGATTGCGAGCCAATTGTATAGCACTTTGACTATCACAATATAACACAAGCATCTCTTCTTTGATTCCCAAATCTGTTACTAGTCGATTAAGCCAAATTGATTCTTTGCATGCCTCTGATGCTGCAACATATTCAGCCTCTGTAGTAGACTGAGTAACACAATCTTGTAATCTAGAATGCCATGATACTGCTCCACCAGCCAATGTAAAGACATACCCTGACGTAGACCTTCGGTTGTCTAAGTCACTTGCATAATGTGAGTCTGTAAAACCCTTAACACTTAGCTCCTGACTCCCATAGCATATGCGCATACTCTTTGTAGCTTTCAGGTATCTCAATATTCCTTTCACTGCCTCCCAATGTTTCTTGCCTGGGTTTGACATGTATCGACTTACTACTCCCACTGCAAATGCAATGTCTGGGCGAGTAGCAATCATTGCATACATCAAACTACCCACTGTAGATGCATATGGAATCTTATCCATTTCATCCTGTTCTTCCTCAGACATAGGACAATCTTGTTTGCTAAGTTTCACATATGGTGGCAATGGAACACTCAATGCCTTTCCCTTCTCCATATTGAAATGTTGCAAAACCTTGTCAATATACTTTGTTTGAGATAACCAAATCAACTTCTTTGATTTGTCTCTCTCAATGCGCATACCAAGTATATGACTTGCCTCACCCATGTCTTTCATGTCAAACGATTTTTCCATCTTTGACTTCAAAGCTGAAATTTCTTCCAAGTGCTTGCTAACAATCAACATGTCATCCACATACAAAATAAGGATCAGCCAACTGCCATCCTTAGCCTTCTTTGTATATAGACAGTGAACGAACTCACTACGTTTGTAGCCTTGAGAAAGCATAAACTTGTGGAACTTAGGGTACCATGCCCTCAGTGATTGTTTTAAGCCATAAAGACTCTTTAACAACTGGCAGACCAAATCTTCCTTGCCTTTCTCAACAAACCCTTATGGCTGCTCCATGTAAATTTCCACATCTAAATCACCATGCAAGAACGCTGTCTTGACATCCATTTGGTGCAACACCAAATCTAATATGGCAACCAATTGCAAGAAAGCATCTCAATGTAGTCATCTTGACCACCGGAGAGAAGACTTCATCAAAGTCAATGCCTTGTTCTTGCTTAAAGCCCTTGGCAACAAGCCTTGCTTTGTACTTTGGTTGACTATCATGAGCGGTGATCTTATACCTGTAAACCCATTTACAAGGTAGAGCCTTTTTGCCCTGTGGTAATTTAACTAGCTTCCATGTCTGGTTTTTATGCAGAGCTGTCATCTCTAACTGCATGGATAGTTGCCAATTCCCAGAGTCCTTCATTTGCAGTGCTTCCTTGTAACATGAAGTCTCATTGCAATCAGTCAACATGACATAGTTCATAGATGGAACAAACCTATCAGGAGGTCGCGTGATACGTCCAGATCTACGCACAATAGGTGGCTCAGGCTCAGGCTCAGCCAAAACCTGTGGTTCCACTCTATCCTGTCCTTGCTCCTCTTGAGCCCTGACATTTTGTCTTGCACGTGCAGGTCCATCTTCTTGGAAGACAACTCTTCTAATCTCCTCAACCCTCTCTGGTTTAGAATGATATTTGACTTCATTAAAGTGAACATCATTGCTGTGGATAACCTTTCTAGATTCGGGATCCCAAAGTCTGTACCCCATCTCACCAGAATTACCATAGCCTAGAAAGATGCACTTTCTACTCTTTGGCTCAAGTTTGTTCCTAAATTCCTTGGAACATGAGTATATGCCTCACAGCCAAAGACTATGAGATGCTTGTATGAGGGAATTTTGCCTGACCATACCATCTCTGCCATTGAATCCTTCTGTAAAACCTTGCTAGGAGATCTATTTATAGGATGAACAGGTGTTGATACAGCTTCAGCCCAAAACCCATTTGGCAGTTGTGCATTAGACAACATACTTCTGACCTTCTCTTGTATGGTCCTATTCATCCTCTCAACAACACCATTTTGAGGAGGATTGTAAGGAGCAGTAAGTTCACATTTTATACCTTTTGACTCACAAAAGTCCTGAAAGGCCTTTGAAACATACTCTCCACCATTGTCAGTGCGTAAGCATTTACGCTTCTCGCCACTCTGATTCTCCACAAGTGTCACAAGCGTTTTGAAAACACTAAATGCTTCATCCTTGTGCTTGAGAAAGTAAACCCATTCTTTCCTCGAGTAATCATCTATAAATGTCATAAAGTAAGAAGCTCCCCCTAGAGATAGGTTAGGCATAGGTCCACACAAATCACTATGAACAAGTGCCAACTGTGTATCTCTTCTACTGCTTCTATGCTTATGTGGCTGCTGCATGCGTTTGCTTACCATACAGACAATGTTCACAGAATTCAAAATCATTAAATGACAAGCCATGCAAATAACCAGAATGAGACAAGATTTCCATTCCCTTCTTGGACATATGTCCTAACCGGCTATGCCACAAAGAAACATTCGGCTGCTCGGTTACATTGATTACATTTTAGAGACATTTGATACATAAATCATGTAAAGTCCTCCAGACTTTACTCCATGTGCTACTGTCATAGAACCCTTGGATATCTTCCACATGTTCTGTCCAAAAGTGGTGACGTAGCCAGCATCATCAAGTAAACCTGTGCTGATCAAGCTCTTTGTAATTGCGGGAACATGTCTCACATTCTTCAGCGTGAAAGAAGAGCCATTCTGAAACTTCAATTGAACATCTCCAACACCTAAGATCTCACATGTCTGCCCATTGCCTAGCCGAACATGATCTTTAGTGGTCACATAAGAGGTAAACCACTCCTTGTTTGTAGACACATGAAGTGATGCCCCTGAGTCTATAATCCAGTCACTCAGTGCATTCATCAGATGCTGTAAGAAGAGCTGAGTCCAGTGTATTTTTTAAGAAGTAGATATCTCCTGACACTAGACTGTCATCCTCTACAACAGTGTTTTTCACATTTATTTCTTGAATCTTCATTGAGAACTTGTTCTTCTCACCATGGTCTTCTGCTTTCTCTTTGCCTTTATCTGCTTTCCATTATCTGCAGTCTCTGTTCATGTGACCCTTCTTGCCACAATGGTAGCATTCTATGTCACTCTTGCCTTTAGCACTGCGGGACTTGCTACGAGACTGATCCCACTTTCCACCTTTGTACTTTTCTTTGGTCCTTCCCCTGACAACTAAGGCTGTTCCTTTGCCTTTGTCCATTGTCTTTCTGTTGGTTTCTTTAGGAAGCAGACTGCCTTCTACACCTACTATGGTCAAACCATATGGAGGTGCAGAATTACTCAAAGCTGTGCGAAAAGTGTCCCAACTTTTCGGCAATGTGATCAACAGGAACATAGCTCTAACAGGCTCATCAAACCTGGCACCTTGAGCTGACAACTGACTGTAGATGGTGTTGAATTCATTCAGATGATTGGACATAGGTGTCCCTTCTTTCATCTTCAAGTCAACAAGCTTCTTAAGCCAGTATACTTGTGAAGTTGCACTCTGTTTCTCATAAAGATCACTCAGCTTTGTCCATGCTTGATAAGCCGACATCTCGTCTGCTACATTGAAGTAAATGCTTTCTGCCAAAGTTAGCATAATGGTAGAAAGTGCCAATTCATCCATTTAGCTCCATTCATCTTCGTCCATATCTTGTGGTTTTATCCCCTTGAGATTTATAGGTTTTATCTGCTTCTTTTGTACCAACACATGCCAAATCTACTTTTTCCACAATGGGAAATTGGTTCCATCCAGCTTCTTGATATTGTAAAGAGCAGTGTCCTGCGATCCAGCCATAGCTACGCTTCACAGTAGTTTACTTTCTTGGGAAAAATTCGGCAGAGTTTATCCTGTAAACTGACCTCTGAACAAATATCAACCTGTCAAATGAACCAATAAAGCTTCAGATTCTGCAGAAATTTTGGCAGAGTCTCCTTTGTAAAATGGCTCTGGTGTACTAAAAAACAGACCAAAACCAGCTCAAAAAACCATTGTCTCTCTAACACTGTAAGCTGTGGGTAAACTTGTCCTGCACCTGTACTGTCTCTCACTGTCCTGTAAGCATAGACTGCGACAATGCCTCAACGGCAGTAAAGCAAAGATGCAATCCCAACTGTCTGACTCACAGTCAATACATCCTAGCTACCTATCTAAGGGTGCTCGAGGGATCGCTCCAAGACCTATATCACCGAAAGGATCTCAACATTCAAGAATCCCCCATCTCAATAAAACCTCACTCGATCCTCAACAAAGGCTGTAGTAAATCTGACAGTACATAGACTTCCCGCAAAGTCATACATCCACAAATTTCCCACTGTATGCTATAACCGCTGCGGCGGTTGTTTGCTGCGTGACTCACAGCCAGCAAACCCTCAACAGACATATATCATCTCTGGCAATACATCCCATGTGGAAGTACCTGCAATGTCAGGATGAAATCTGGAATATCAAACAGCAAACACAAGCTACCTGATGAACGGGTGGATGTCGCCTACAGTCTGTGTGTAGGTGCGTCCGTGTCGTATGTGACACGCCTCCAAGAACTGTAAGCCGTTCTTCGTTGTGTAGATAGCCACAAATCAGCACTCTGGAAGTGCAGATATCCTCAGCACTTGCAGTCGTAGGCCGAAACCCCAAAATTGCAGAGTCGTATCTGCACCCACCGAGACCA
This sequence comes from Adiantum capillus-veneris, assembly GCF_014529385.1. NCBI lineage: Eukaryota > Viridiplantae > Streptophyta > Polypodiopsida > Polypodiales > Pteridaceae > Adiantum > Adiantum capillus-veneris. Next base: position 103,177,570 of record NC_140952.1, read on the forward strand.
CGTAGTCGAAAATGGCCTGCGCAGATCTTTGTCGAAGCCGAACGGTGGCCGAGATGACCTCAGAATGAAATTCTAAGAACACCAAGGCCTTCGGGCTCTCCCACAGGAATTGGGGCCGTGTCTTCGCTTGTCAAATCTCACTCCAATATGAGCAGGTGACTCTGGCTACCTGCAGATGCTGCCCCCGACGAGCCTCGATCTGAGCTCTGATACAAGTTGAAGGAGTACGAGCGGAAGTGCAACGCGAGAGAGAGTGCGAGAAGAAGAGCACGACGATATGGTGAACTCGCTCTACTATAATGTGTAGAGCATAGTGAGTTCTTATTAGGTTTTTACAAAAGAATATGCGTACATACCTGGTGGCCCGCCCACTTACCTGGGCGACCACATTGGGCTTTATACCCCAACATGTTTGACCGTGGCTCTACTCACAACTTCATATCAATGGAGTTGGCCACCAAGTTGGGCATTCAAGCTTTCGATATGGGAGATGTGGTAATGGCTGACACAAATTTCAAGGGACAGCAAGCCTTTGTTACTCCCTTGATTGGGAAGTTGAGGCTTCATGTCCAAAGCTATGTCAACGAAGAAGACTTTTTCATCTCTCCTCTCCAACATGAGGATGCTATCCTAGGGGCGCCATGGTTTGATCGCATGGCTTCCAACCTAAAGTTCCCTAAAAGGAGAATCTACTTCACCTACAGGGAAAAGAACATGTATATAGATGCTAGTAAGCGTGGTCTCACTATTCCACTTGTAAATCCTCCTGCTTTTGATAAGTCAATGAAGAGCCCAATTTTTGTGTACATGATTTTTATCAAAGACTCTCTAAAAGATTCTAATGTTTCATCAAATGTAAATGGTAGGAATCAAGAAAAGTTAGACTTGTCTAATTTTCTAAAAGGATTCCAAGATGTGTTCATCGATGATATCCCTATGGACTTACCTCCAAAATGAGGGGATGATGACCATCGCATTGAGCTCCTTCCAGGAAGCTCACTGCCTAACAAGCCTCATTATCGAGTCTCAGAACCTCAACAAGAGGAAATCATGAGGCAAGTATAGGAATTGGTAGAAAAAGGGATGGTGAGGCCTAGTTCCTCTCCCTTCTATTCTCCAGTCCTTTTAGTGCAAAATAAAGATGATACATACCGTATTTGTGTGGACTATCGAGAACTAAACCATATCTCTATCAAAAACAGATTTTCCGTGCCTCGGGTAGAAGATCCGTTTGATAAGCTCTCCGGAGGTTCACTATGTATAAAACTATCATATCACTACGTTCAAGACATGTTTGTAAAACCCCTTATCTGTGAATTTTGTTAGGAGTAATGATATACCCTTTTCTTTTAAAATCTGTAAGTTTTTTAAAATTTTAAAAAATAATGCGCTTTTGTATATATATTTCTGTAAGTTTCAAGAACTTAAAATACTCTTCTGTTGAAATCACGTGATAGGTTACATTTTTATTAGGTGACCTCCCCGGGGATAAGCTACAAGGATCTACCTACTTCAGTAGGATTGAACTTAAAAGTGGCTATCATCAAATAAGGATAGTGGATGAAGATATCCTAAAGACTGCGTTTAGCACAACGTTTGGTCTTTATGAATATCTAGTCATGCCTTTTGGCTTGACTAATGCACCATTTACATTCAATTGTCTTATGGATAAATTTTTTAGACCTTATTGCAAATTCATTGGAGTGTTCTTTGATGATATCATCATCTACTCCAAGTCTTTGGAGGAACACAAGCAACATCTCCAAGTGATTTTTCAAGCATTGAGGGAGAACAAGCTTTTTCTCAACCAAAAGAAAAGCGAATTCTTCCTTCAAGAGATTCAATACCTAGGTCATATTATATCTCAAGATGGTATCCGTATGGATCCATCAAAGTTAGAGGTAATAAAAGCATGGCATAATCCAAGAAATCTACATGAGCTAAGAAGCTTTATTGGTATGTGCGCATACTATAGATGCTTCATAGCAAGATTCTCTCAAATAGTAGGACCACTACATCAACTAACTAAGAAGAACATTAAGTATGTATGGACTTCTAAGGAGAAAAATGCTTTTGATAAACTCAAGGAGAAGCTTACCTCCCAACTAGTGCTCATGCTTCCGGATCTCTCAAAGCCATTTGAGGTCCAATGTGATGCTTGTGGTGATTGCTGTGGAGCAGTTTTGCTTCAAGAAGGACATGCCATAGCATATGAGAGTGGAAGGCTCAATACAGATGAACGAGACTTGAGCATTTATGAGAAAGAGCTTTTAGCTGTTCTACATGCCCTAGACACATGGAAGCACTACCTATTGGGGACTCCATTTATCCTACAAATCGATTACCAAAGTCTCAAGTATTTCATGACGCAAACCAAGCTTTCCGACAAACAAATGAGGTTGGTAAATTTCCTTTCGTAATTTAATTTTCATATTGCTCACATTGCTGGTAAGCACAATCAAGTGGCTGATGCACTTTCATGATGACCAGAAGTTAATGTAGTGTCTATAGCTACTCATAATGATCAATCCTCTATGATAGATGAGTATGCTATTGACCCCGACTTTAGAGACATAATGTCAGCCCTTGCTTTGGGGAAGAAAGAGGAACCTTTCACCTTGCAGGATGGTGATCTTCTCCATGGTAATAGGCTATGTGTTACCCATTCCCTTCGTGAGAAAGTTATGTATGAATCCCACACTCCTCCCTATGCGGCACACAGAGGTATTCAACCTACTCTTCAAGGAGTAGAGACATATTTCTATTGGCCTACCATGAAAGTGGACATACAAGAGTATCTTTCAAAATGTGTAGTATGCCAAAAGACCAAGTATGATAGAGGGAAGCAACCTAGATTACTCCAGCCATTGCCTATCCCAAATTCACCATGGGAGAGTATATCAGTGGATTTCATCTTTGGATTACCCAAGTCTATCCATGGGAAACGGGAATATGGACTACAGTCAGCATGTTTAGCAAGCAAGCACACTTTATTCCTGTCAAAAAGACTATTAAGGCACACCAAATGGCAACTCTCTCCATATCTCAGATTTTCACTTACCAAGGATTACCCACATCCATTGTGTCAGATAGAGATCCTAGAATGACCAATAATTTTTGGAAAGGTCTCTTTGAAAATCTAGGAACAAGATTGAATCTCTCTTCGGCCTATTACCCACAAACCGATGGCCAATGTGAGATAGCCAATCTTACGATACTCGATCTACTAAAGACTTATGTTATAGAAGTAGATCAACACTCACAATGGGAAAAGTACTGACCTCTTGTAGAGTATGCCTACAATAATATTGTATATATATCTACGAAAAAAGCACCTTTTGAGATCATTGAGGGAAGACAAAGTCCCTTGCTACTCAAAGTACATGGGGAGATCTTTTCCCCGCTGTTGAATATAGCCATGACAACCTACAATAATCTTTTCAAAAGATTAAGGAGGCTATATCCATCTCTCAACAAAGGAAAAAAAATGCTACTGACAAGCACAAAAGGGCCTTAACGTTCAAAGAAAATGATTGGGTCTTACTTAAGTTTCCTAAGGCTCAAATAAGACAAAGCACAGGCAAAAATCCTACGGGCCATCAAAAGTATTATGCTAAGCTAGCAAAAAGATACTATGGTCCTTTCCAAATCTTGAAGCCCATCAATGAGACGACTTACCAACTCAAGTTGCCCAACCATTTGCTCATATACAATGCTTTTCATGTGAGCCTACTCAAGACCTACAAAGGAGAGCCACCAAGTGAACCAATTATTGAAGACCCTCCCGAAGTTGAAGAGCAAGAGGAGGTGCTACAACCCGAAGCTATCCTTCGGCATAAAGACTGTTGAGATGTCGAGCTCTACACCTTGAGCTGGCATCCACTACGGGTCTTGGCCGCTTACGGCATTTAATCACTGGCGCGTTAGGTGACCGACACGGAGGATCTCTGCCAGTGATTCTACAGCTGGACTACACATATAGTGCCAGCCTAGTACGCTTCTAGCGAGTTCACACTTAGTGACCGCATGTACATATGTGCTACTTTTCAGTTTTAGCACTTAGTCATTTTGTACTCTCTTTTCTGTGAAGAAGAAGAAGAAGCTTTCCATCTCTGTGTGCTTTGTGCTTGTCTTGTGTAGCTCTCTTGCATCCTCATTCTTTACATGGTATCAGAGCCTGGTGCAGGCAAGAGAGGCTAAGAGAGCAAGAGCATCACAATCCCTTCGTTCGCAATCCACGACCAGCTGCCAAGTTTCTGAACAGTTCTCCAAAGTGCAGTATACAGAGATTTAATGTACAAGTACAGTGGTTGTATGTACGCTTGATGGTGGACACTCTTTGAGTGTAGAAAGCGTTACAGGTACCATGATAGCAGGTTCAACAGATTTGCAGGTTTTTGCAGATTGCAGCTATTTTGTCTTAGTGCTTCAAGATATCTGACGGTTTCAGTCAGATTGTTACTAAGAAGCTTGAGAAAAATAACTACCCTGCATGGAAATTCAGAATAACAAATTTCCTAAAAGGAAAAGGTTATTGGGACTATGTAGAAGGAGACAATGAAAAGGAACCAGAGATTCCCGAGGCAAATGCTACAGAAGAACAAAGGAAAGCTTTGAGGGACTGGCAACAAGGCCAGAGCAAAGTGATGTATTGGCTTTCCATGAGCATCACAGATGGCATGATGGGCTATCTACAGGATGCTGAAACCCCCGCCATTGCATGGAGAAACTTAGGCAGAGTGTTCGAGGTGAACACCAAGGCCAGGAAGCTTCAACTAAAGTCGAAGCTAAATCAGGTTAAGAGGAACAACCTCTCTATCAATGATTATGCTTTGAAGATCAAGAGTATCATTGAGGCTCTTGGATCTATTAAAGTCTTAGTGAAAGACGATGACATTGTCCGTGCATGCTTGGATGGTCTAAGAGATGAGTATGTACATTTCAGGTCTTCCATGAATACAAGAGACGACATCCCCGTGTTCCAAGATTTGATTTCTATGCTTATTCTTGAGGAGAAGAACCTTGACACATCTTCTTCTCAAAGAAGAAATAATTCTGAACAGGCCTTCTATTCTAACTCCAACAGAGGTAGAGGTAGAGGTCGTGGTCGAGGCCCAAGGGGTTGCAGGGGCCAATTTCTGGAAGGTCAATCAAATCAAAACAATACAGGTGGCAGGGGAAACCAGTCTCAAGGCAGGGGGAGTCAAAGAGGTCGTGGTGCAGGATCAAGCAGAGAATGTTGGACTTGTGGTGAAAGAGGTCACATGTCACGTGACTGTCCAAAGGGAAAAGCAAGTGGAAAGAGAGAACATGGAAACTATGCGTCTACTAGCAGAGATGCAGATGACAGCAAAAACGAGCGCATGTTTGTTATTCAGCATGTAATGAATACAATGACTGCAGAGAATTCCACCCAAGATGATGTTTGGTATGTGGATTCAGGTGCCTCTAATCACATGACGTCTCGTGGAGAGTGGTTTAGAGATATGCGCAAACCAGATGTGTCAGGCTATGTGCAGACAGGAGATGACACAACTCACCCCATTGCTCATGTAGGGGACATACCTCTAAATACGAAGAGTGGGAAATCAAAGTACTTAGCAGATGTACTTCATGTCCCAAACATTACAAAGAATCTTGTTTCTGTTGGACAAATGGTTGAGCAGGGTTTGCAGGTTCGTTTCAATCCGAATGGCTGTTATGTAGAAGATTTCCAGAATGGCTGTAAGATGATCACAGAGGGCAAATGTGTGGGCAGAATGTTTACGCTGAATGTAGACATGCCTGAGGTAAAAGATGCATTATTTGCACAGGGCACAGGTGTTGTGGCTGATGTTGACATTTGGCACAAACGCATTGGCCATGTCAATGAGCAGAGATTGCGCAGCATGCAATCAAAACAGATTGTAAAAGGTTTGCCCAAATTCAAGGTGGATGGAATGCATAAAGTGTGTGCAGCATGCCAGTTTGGAAAACAGTCAAAGGGCTCATTTCCACATGAGCGCAATGTATGTAAAAATCCACTTGAGGTGGTGCACACAGATGTTTGGGGTCCAACGGATACTGCAAGTATACATGGTTGCAGGTATTATGTCTCTTTCATTGATGACCATACAAGGAAAGTATGGGTCTACTTCATGCGTAACAAAAGTGAAGTGTTTGGTCACTTTCAGGACTTCAAAGTCATGATTGAGAAGGAGACACATATGCAAATCAAGACATTGAGGTCACATGGAGGGGGAGAGTACTTCTCCAATGATTTTTTAGATTTTCTGCGAATGCATGGTATACGCAGGCAGTTTACATGCAGATATACTCCACATCAGAATGGGGTTGCAGAAAGGAAAAGCAGGCACATTGTAGAGGTTGCACATGCATTGATGAATGAGAAGAACATGCCTCATCATTTCTGGGCTGAAGCTGTAAATACAGCTGTGTACATTATGAACAGGACGCCTACAGCTGCGGTGCATGATGTAACACCTGAGGAAAAGTTTACAGGTAGAAAGCCTCATTTGGCACACTTGAAAGTGTTTGGCTGCATAGCTTACGTGCATGTACCAGATGAGTTGCGTAGGAAACTGGATCCTAAAGCAGAGAAATGTATTCTTGTGGGATATTCCCTTGAACAAAAGGGGTACAGGTGCTATAATCCTACTACACGAGAATTACAAGTGAGCAGAGATGTAGTCTTTGATGAGATGAGCAGCTGGTACAGTAATGCACATGGCACTATTGGGTCTGATGTAAAAGATGATGTGGTTGTACAAAATGTGAGGCCACAGTCACAGGTTTTGAGTGGACCACAAGAGTCCTCTTCTCGTGGCTCTGTTGAGAAACCATGGAATGGTAGACTACGTACGCAGGTTACTCCACCAACAGGTACAGGGAATGTATCACGAAAAGGAAAGGAAAAGGTTGATGAACCTCCCTTTATTGCTGATGCATCATCAGGTTTTTCACATGTAGACATGGATTCAGATGGTTCTGAACAAAGTCTTGATGAGAAATTTGGAATTCCGGCTGTCAGGACACTTGGTGTAAGGAAAGTACAAGAAGATGCTAGAGGGCAAATGAGTGACCTAGGACCGCGCAGATCTAACAGAGTCAGAAATCCAGTTCAGAAATTGACTTATGATGGGTATCTAGCGGATCACCAAGCTTACATGGCTAAGGTGATACAAGATGTGGAGCCCACATGTTTTGAGGATGTAGTTGGAAATGTGCATTGGGATGATGCAATGAATGAAGAGATGGCTGCATTGGAAGGAAACGACACATGGGAGTTGGTGCCATTGCCAAGTGGCAAGAAAGCTATTGGCTATAAATGGGTGTATAAAACCAAGCATAAGGCTGATGGTAACATTGAGTGTCACAAGGCAAGGCTGGTCGCAAAGGGTTATGCACAAACGTATGGCATAGACTATGAGGAGACCTTTGCTCCAGTGGCAAAGATGACGACTGTGAGAGCTGTCATAGAAGTGGCTGCATCTAGAGGATGGATTATGCATCAAATGGATGTAAAGAATGCCTTCTTGAATGGTGAGTTGCAAGAGGAAGTGTATATGGATCAGCCACCTGGTTATGTCGATCTAGGTTGCCCAGATTATGTATGCAGACTTCTCAAAGCTTTGTATGGTTTGAAGCAGGGCTCTAGAGCATGGTATGACAGGATTGCCAAGTATCTTGTCAGTATTGGTTTTAGGAGAGCTCATGCTGATCATTCACTCTATGTACGTGAGAGTGATGTGGGGATTGTGGTCATTACCATATATGTAGATGACCTTATTATTGTTGGTGACAATGCTATGGAGATTGACCATGTGAAGGGTCTTCTCAAACAGGAGTTTGAAATGAAAGATTTAGGCGAGTTGCGACACTTTCTTGGCATTGAGGTGATCAGGACTCCAGAGGGTGTATGGCTATCATAGAGAATGTATGCTTTAGACATGTTGTCAAAGTATGGTATGGCTGATTGTAAGACAATTTCTATTCCCTTGGATGTGAATGCAAAGCTGAGTGCAGAGAAGGGTGATGTTGTTGAGGATGTCAACATGTACAGGAAGATTGTGGGTAGTTTAATCTACTTGACTATCACAAGGCCATACTTGAGCTACACAGTAGGCTTGGAGAGTCAGTTCATGCAGCTTCCGAGGAAGCCACATTTGGATGGAGGATGACGCACACTTAGGTATGTGCAAGGTACTCTTGACTATGCATTGTTCTATGCAGCAGATGCACCATTAGCATTGTATGGGTATACAGATGCAGATTGGGCAGGTAGCATTGTTGATAGGAGATCTACGAGTGGCTTCATGTTCTCTTTTGGGAGTGCTGCTGTTACTTGGAGCAGGCAAAAGTAGCCTACGGTTGCTTTATCGAGCACAGAGGCCGAGTACAGAGGTGCAGCAGTTGCGGCGTGCGAGGTAGCTTGGCTACGCACATTACTTGAGGACTTGGGAGTGCAGGTGGACCAACAGATTTTCATCCATTGTGACAACCTCAAAAACATGCAGTTGGCTAGGAACCCAGTGTTCCATGCCAGGACCAAACACATAGAGGTCCATTACCACTACGTTCGAGAGCGAGTGTTGGCGGGCGACATCGACTTGGTCTATGTCAGCACAGAGGAGCAGATAGCGGATATCTTTACCAAGGCCCTCGGAGCTGAGAAGCTTCGATGTTTCCGGACTATGCTTGGACTCTGCGACATGCAGAGCTCAAGGGGGAGTGTTGAGATGTCTAGCTCTACACCTTGAGCTGGCATCCACTACGAGTCTTGGCCGCTTACGGCATTTACTCACTGGCGCGTTAGGTGACCGACACGGAGGATCTCTGCCAGTGATTCTAGAGCTGGACTACACATATAGTGCCAGCCTAGTACGCTTCTAGCGAGCTCACACTTAGTGACCGCATGTACATATGTGCTACTTTTCAGCTTTAGCACTTAGTCATTTTGTACTCTCTTTTCTGTGAAGAAGAAGAAGAAGCTTTCCATCTCTGTGTGCTTTGTGCTTGTCTTGTGTAGCTCTCTTGCATCCTCATTCTTTACAAAGACAAGGTACTACAATATGGTAAGACTATCCGACGATATCTTATTAAAAATTATCCTTTTGAAGATACTAGATGGATGCAAGGAATACAACTTAAGGATAGTATGAACCTTGTCAATGCTTACAATACTACATTAGAGTAATCAAATGTATAAATTTCTTTTAAATGAATCATTTTTCTGTCTTATAAGACTAGTTCTCTTTTTAATTTTGCACAAATTTAAATAGTATGCATACTTAGAATCGTTTTTGTGATGACAACGTCTCTTAAACACCAAGTATAATTTGTCACTCTACTTTGGGAGAATGAAATGGACTAAAGAGAAGACATGCTTGCGGCAACTATGTCTCCCAAGCACCCAATGGATTAATCAGTTATCTTGAAAAGATGTCGTAGGGTAAAAAGGGATCCTCTAACCGCTAAGTAAGATTCACTAATGACTACGGATTTATCTCTTATACCTCATAGTCGAGGACGACTATGATTTCAAGAGAGAGGTAATGTCATAAAGTCTAATATCTAACCAACCCAATTATTTCCTTATATTAAAATGATCATTTAATGTGGGAGAATAAACGGGAACAAGGGTTAAGATATAGACATGTGCTTATAGATCTATCTTAACACGGGGCCAATGGTAAAGGGGCCCAAATGAGAGATGGTCTATCAAAGAGCAAGGCTAACCAATGGAGCATAAGACCTTAGGGTTAGCTTCATTGAAGACCTCCAATAATGAGTGTAAAATTCCTTTGACCTTAGGTAAGCAAGGGTTGTGCTTGAGGTGGGAACCCGGCCCAAGCTTGAGGTGCATGAGGTGCTTGTCGTGCTTGATGACTAAGGTGCTTGTTGATTGAGATTCTTGAGATGCTTGAGGTGCTTGTGATGCTTGAGATGCTAGTGTTGTACTTGAGGTGGTAACCCAGCCCAAGCTTGAGGGGATTAAGGGCCAAGCTTGTGGTGGGAACCCAACCCAAGGTTGAGTGGCTTGAGGTGTACAAAAGTCAAATCCAATCCCTACATGAGGGGGGCTGAGAGAGAACACTCACACACTCACGCAAGGCATGACTAGTACAAAGAAAGCAAAGGGGACACTTTTCAAGTTCCTCCTCAGGTTGCCCTCATGGTATGCCTACAGCCTATTGGTTGGCCATCCAAGGGGTCCAATGACAATTAGGAGGTTTGATTAATTGATTTTGCATTTATCAAGTCCTCTCTCTCAAAGGGTAAAGGGGGACACTTGTCCCAAGGCGTCCCAAGGCTACCCTTGTTGCTTGGTATGACTCCTGCTTAATTGAGCAAGCATGTGCGGTCACATGTATTGATATCCTACAAGCTTATGTAATGATCACTTTTCAAAAAATATATCATTAATTCATAGCTTTCTTTATCAAAGGAATGCCTTGGATCGAGTAGAGAGGTGAAGCTACCATTATTCACAAGATCCATACCTATTTTAGTGGGCATATATGATTGGCTAGGTATGGAGGGTCCAATGAGCTTCAAGCATGAGATACAAGGGGGAGGGGTCAACCAAAGAAATCTAGGGGGTTTCTTAGGGGGTATACTCTCCCACACACACTCACACACACTCTCATTATGCATTGTGCAAAATGCAAGAGCTCCCTCTCATTCTCCAAGAAAGTAGAGGCTGAGAGCCTACAACAACACTCTTGGCTATGGAGTGCAAATCCAACCAAGAGCCATGCTTCAATGCTTAAGCTTGCCATCTTCTCCATCTTCATTACTATTCTATTATGTATGCTAGCAAGAAAAATTATGATAAGTGAGGAACTAATTCTTTCTCCTATGAAATGTTTCTTCTTCCTCTTCCCTATCCTCGTTCCCTGCTATCTCTCTCCACCTTCGAAGGTGTTTGAGGTCTTGGGACCGAGGCTTGGGATAGTTAAAGCTTTCTTCAAAGTTTATGTTATGCTTGTGATGCATGAAGGTTTCCATCTTCATTGCATCACCTAGGTCACAAGGAACACAAAGATTGTATTGTAACAAGTCTCTCTTAAAGGGAGAAATCATATTGCAAATGCCTATTGGAGGGGGGACCGGCTCCACATAAATCCGGTGTTGTCATGTTCTCTAAATTCTCTCTCTTGCAAAAGTATTGTTCATGCCAAGTTAACTAATTCATATGTCTATGTTGTTATCTTCAATTAAGTTCACCCGCTATGCTCACAAAGTAATTTCTCAAAAGTATTCTCCTTAATTTCCGCTACTCTCAAGTTTATAGACCAATTCCATTACAATGTGCATACATGAAGAGGCTTTTCCACAATGCTTAAACATTACGTTGGATGGTTACCATGGTGCAATGTGGATAAGGGAGTAGGATGAATCATGTAAAGCAAGCCAGATGTGATGGGAAGTTGAACACTCTAGTAGGTTATGAAGCTTAGAGTGTTGAATTTACAAGGAACATAATGTGCATAGATGAAGAGAATTTATCTAGTGCCTCAACATTGCACCTTGCATCAAAGGTACTTGGAGCTAATCTAGATGGTTGCTATTGTGCAAAGTGTGGGTAAGGGAATAGGCTCAATCATGGAAATGAATATGGTCTCCTCTCTCAAGGAAAAATTTACTTTTGTAATTTGTGTGTGTGTGTGTGTGTGTGTGTGTGTGAAAGAGAGATAGATAGATAGATAGAGAGAGAGAGAGAGAGAGAGAGAGAGAGAGAGAGAGAGAGAGAGAGAGAGAGAGAGAGAGAGAGAGAGAGAGAGAGAGAGAGAGAGAGAGAGAGAGAGAGAGAGAATGCATGCTTATGAGTCAGGACTTCAATTTTTTTACTATGCCCTTTAGTTTAGCATAATTCTCCAAAGCTTATGAGTCACAACTTCAATTTTTTAGTGTGCCCTTTAGTTTAGAAAACACTTGCATAGATAAATAAGGAAGCAATTTTTTTTCTTTCATCGCAATCAAGTTTTGAGGTGCCAATGGTCCTTGAATAGACCTATTAAGAATTTATGCCGTATAGTTCTAACTTTCATATGAATTACCGTGATTGGATGATGATGTATGCTATTACCATATCTTGCATATGTGGAAGCACGCCCATTAATTTAGTAATCACCTACAACACCTTCAACAAAGGAAATCAATGGATTCCAATCATTATAACCAAAGGTATCTATATTCTTATGCAACAGAGTAGAAGGAAGAAACCATCCTCCAAGAATTTGTTCTTGTCTTGCTAGAAGGTAAGAGTGAAAGATTTAAGACAATGGACAAGAAAAAAGAGCATTAAGGAAATTCTGGTGCAACATGTGTACATGCACAAAGAGCTGTATTGGAATCCAGAAGAAATGCAATATTCCTTGCATATACCAAACTATAAGTGCAAAGAATGCTATTGAATGTATTCATCAGACAGTTGTTAATTGTTATTGAGTACAATTACTACTTGCACAAACTTATATCCCTCCAATATAGAGGAGTGGAAACCTGTGAAGTGTGTCATTGATATCTTAGATGTCTTTCCTCGGTCTATTGGGGAAGAGCTTCGCAAAGGAAGAACCAAGGGATCTCTTGCTAAAAATGGTGTTTTTTTGTTGATCATTCTTATATTCCTCCAAGAGACAATGAGGAATGGAGTTTTCTATCGAAAGTAGATATTATTGGTTTCAAAAGTGGAGATTGGCCACTTCTAAGCTCCATGACAAGTGAGAGCTATAGGTGTAAACTCTTCAATGAAATCTAGAGATGCTTGAAGCCAAATATTGCAAGCAAACAAAGCAAAATAATACTTTTCATGCCAATAAATGTATTTGTGGACTTTTTGTCAAATACTAAAGTCAGAGCTTCCAGAACAATGTTCTCAGTCAAATACTTAGGCAATGAGAAAGTGCCCAAGTTTGTGGATGAGGGATGGAAGACAAAAACAATCAATGGAGTCACATGAGATGTCCAACCGAACTTTGTTGCTTGCAAATATATGAGCGTTTGTCCTGACCTTCTTTTACACCCATGGCATTATGTTCCCAATATTCCTCCATGTACTACTAGGGACACTCCTCAAGCGTATCGACTCCATAGGTGATACCAATTTCTATGTCATCTAGTGCATAGAGGCTACAAGAGGGTGTCAATCTCATGGAAAACAACAGACAACTCGCATCTAACACAAGCTACACTCAAAGTCATCAAAAGCTAGTCACTAGTCAAACAAAACATCACCGTTCAAACAACATCCAAATGTTACAAAACTTCTAGGACAAGTATATAAGACCTAAGCACACATGCTTATGGTCTCAAATCTCACTTTCAATGAAGTGCTTAAAATGCAATTTACTAACAACAGTGAGATTTTGACCTAGTTGTTTCTGACCCTGAATGCATTTTAATGCTTAGTAATGATTCCCCAATACCCCGCATATGCTTATTTTGTGATTTCCTATCTTAAATTCCTACTTATGATGAAACTTGACCACGGGTTGGCGACGTCAAAAGCTATGATTTACCATGATATTTTTACGTCAATGCGTAGAGTTCTTACCTATGGTTGCAACGCAACACACAACACTGCAACGTGACAACCGACAAGGGAAAAGCAAGCATGAGAAGGAGATAAGTGAGTGCCGTTAGCTCACGTTGTGTATTTTTAATCCAAAACTTAATCAAAAGTTTACAAAGTTGGATTTTATACCTTAGCCAAGGTTTAAAATGTATTATGTCCTGACGTCCAAGACTTTTAAGGCTCCAAAGCTTATTGTATCTACAACCTAGGTACAATAAGTGACCTATTATTTACATCTTTGAACTCGCGCCCGTAACACGGTATAATTATCACAATGGCTAAATAAATTACGAAATTACAATACATGGACATTTTGAAAAAATGTGAAAAGTGTGTAACTCCAATCTTCACTGCTTCTTCATATTCATCTTCAATGTGCATTCATAAGGCTTCGATCGTTAGCAGCTCCTGTTAACTGACGTCGGCTCAGTTATCATTGAGATTCCTTCGTCTTCTTCAAGCTGTGTGTGTTTTCTTGCAACCCTAATTCCAACAATTGACTCTTGTATAATCACTCAAATGAAGTTTACGATTGTAATTTGGTGCACTCTAAAGTTCTACGTTTACAATTCATGATGACCATGTTTCTTGAACATAAAACTCCCATCTCTTCCATGGAGATTCTCCATGGATGGAAAATGATGCAAGAAAAACAAATGGGATTTGTCCAAGACGGTGTTAACTTGAAACTTACGTCGAGACAAAACCTTAACTCCAAAGAGACTCATTGTTTTCTTGAGGTCCTCTTTGAGTAGAATTATAAGGAAATAGAAACTAAGGGATTATAATTCAAGGAACTCACTTTAAATTTCAACTAGGACTAAAAACTTTACCGAGAAGATTGGCCCTAGCATAACATAGAAGTTTTAAGTGTGATACTTGTCTTACATCTTTGAAAAAGGTAGACGTAGGTGTTTACTTGCGGGATGCAATGAGAGATGGTCCTTTCTGGCTAGGACTACGTTGGTCTATATTTTAAGCTCAAGTTCATTCAATGCCCTTCAATTCAGATTGGATGGATGTGTGTCTCGACCGGGTGGTGAGAAACATGGGTACGTCTGGAAATCGGCCTAGTACGAGTAGGCCTAATGCCAATGGGATTGGAGAAAGGAAATTGGATCCAAATTGGGATTGGATACGGGAGGAAGATGTGATTAAATTAAGAAACTCTTCTAATTGCTTGGTAAAAAGGAACCTTGAAAAAGCTAAGAACCTAAATGGGCCATCCTGCAATTTTCCTCATCAACCGAACCTTTTCTCTACTTCTCAAAATATTTATTTAAAAGGAAAAGGTAGATTGATTGTAAGACCTTCCAAAACAATATAAAGAAAAATAAGAATTGAGAAGTGTGTAAAGGCGCCGCCTCCACATGTGGTGTAGGAGACATGATACTTGAGTCCTGGAGGAGGATAGGGATATTCCTAGAGAATTTTATGTAATTGCTTGAAAGATAGCTAGATAAATTTTATAATACCAAAGGGAAAAGGAAGTAAAATATTCAAAAAAGAAAAAAGATGGGAAGGACTTGATAAATACACACTTGCAATGATATGCAACAGTTTGCATGTTGCTTTCAAATGCTTGAAAAGTATTCTTGGTTTAACATGTTTGGAATACTGTTTTTCTAGTATCATAGTACTACCTTAGAAAGGTGCATTTATCAAGTGGTTCATTGGGAGGGTGGACACCGGAGGCTTAATTTATTGGCCAAAAAGTTAAACCTAATTTTATGTTGTCCATTAAATTAAGTCAAGAATGGGCAAAGAGATTCCAATCTATGGAGTGGGGAACAAACTTGGGAACAAGGGACTCATGTAGTTAGTAAATACACTCATCTTAGGGGAACAAAATAATGGTTGTGCTTGGTCATAACAAGGAAAAAAACATCAATGACCTTGAACTAAGGGTGAATTAGAAAACTCTCACTAGTTGACCCTGGAAGGTAGAGTTGAAATTTAGTGTGATGGCTTCATTTGAAAAGTTTTGAATCGATAAGGAAATATATTTTGGGGTTAAGGGTTCCATATGAGAAAAAGTGAATTTTATCATCCCCTTGAGCTGTCATCAAAGAGCAGGTGGAGTCTTGTCTTGGTGTCGATCTCAAGCAGAAGGGATGGCAAGAATTGTGGTGTATTCCTTTGGAGATGGTGCAGTCGGCGGTCCTTGGCATGGACCTCACAAGTGGTATCAAAGTGGAGTTCCTATCCTTGGCCAGATAAAGATTTTGGTAGAGCTTTTGTAGGAAGAGAGTGAGGTACGAACAGAAAATGGCACGTGACTCTCAAGAAGGAGAAAACCATCATGCAAGAGTAAATGAAAATATAAAATGACCAAGAAATCTTGAGAAGGAGTTGTCAAAATTGTACAAGAGGAAATGAAGGTAGAAACTCTAGAAGAGAATAGGAGACTATGCTATAACATTTTTTCTACCTCATCTTTCTTGCAAAAGGGACTGTTTCTTCTGAAAACGCAAATGGTGAATAAGTTTTAGTGCAAGGTAGAGCAAGAGAAGCTCCCTTGGAAGTACTCGGACTAGTGAGATTTGGTAACAAATTTTTGTAACAAAAATCGTAGTCAAGAAGACCATTTTAGAATTTTCAAGGAGCAAAGAAACACAAAAAAAGAAAAGAAGATTGTTCAAGTTAAGTTCAAATCTAATTTTCTCATTAAGAGGCTACAACTCGAGGCTTGGTCCATATGTAAGAAGTTGAGAGCATCATTGGGCTAGTAGATCCACTATTTTCACAGACAAGGAGAGCATAGACCTTCCTTTCAGCTACAAAGGTCATTCTAGTTCTCATTTAATTTTGTGTATGCAAGATTGAAATTTTTTATATATTATTTTTCAAAGGAAGTTTAGGGATAGAGTGGTTGAGCAAAAAAAAAAAAAAATTGCAATCTTAAAGGGAATTTAACATTTACATACAATTGAAGGAAACAAGATACAAGTACAAGGTAGAAGAGTAGTTAAAGTTAATCAATCAATCAAGAGACTTAAGAAACGTGCATGCAGGTGTGTTTTCAACTTAAATAATCCCAACAAGGAATCACCAAGCTTAGAATCCAAAAGATAGCAAGATATATTCCCAAAATATATCCAAATATATTCCCAAAATAGTAGACATAGGAAGCCAAGAACAATAATTGTATATGTCAAGTGGAATCAAAGAAAGAAGGACTCAAGACAAGAACCAAGATCTTAAAATACGATGAGCTTCTTAAGAGATACATGAAGATAGATTTGTCTTACAATTCAATAAGCCCATACATTAAATTATCACAAAAGAAACTATCACAAGCAGGGCACATATTATGCCTTTCATCCATAGGAAGAATTTAATGTAAAATTTTTGCACTGATCTCTCTAGTATGAAGTGAGAAGTTAAAGGGCCCTTTAGGAGGTAGACCAAAGTGAGGGTAAAGATATATTTTTTGATGAGGAAGGAAATGTGCAAGCAAAAAGACTCGTTCAAAAAACCCCTGATGCATTGACCTCATCATGTAGTAATATCGAGGACCTAGATCCATACCCTCAATAACCATATCCAACCGAACTTTGTTGCAAAAGTACTTTCGACCCCAAAGTGTCACCTTTGTTATGCCACAAAAAATCATTTGGTTTGCGCTATCAAAGTTCCCAAGTGAGGAAAGATCAGGGGCTCATATAGCTCCACAAAATCTCTCCTTATGGATTCACTTGATTGTTGAAGATGAGGAATGGCCACATATAAAACCAACTCCTACCACTGGTCCATAAAGTAAGGTAATGAGCAAAGAGACAACAGAAAGGGTTAAAAGAAATAATCCTAATAAGCTCTTGGCAAGAAGATGGAAAGAAGAGAGAAAGACAGAGGTACAAATACTATAAGAAAGATGGAGAGATTGCACCTTATATAGATGAGCTAGCTACCAAAGAATGAATTAGTGTAACATAGAAGTTAAAGGTGTAACTTGTGGATGAAGATTTACCACCTTCCTTTATTGTTTCAAACTGAGGACATATATTTTGGGGTCAAGGGTTCATATGAGAAAAATTTACTGTTATCACCTCCTTGAGATGGCTTTAAAGAGCAGGAGGAGTCTTTGAGTCTTGTCTTGGTATGAGTTTCAAGGGAGAGGGATGTCAAGAATTGTGGTGTATCCATTTGAAGATGGTGCAGCCGGTGGTCTTTGGCATGGCACACAAATAACAATTTCCACCTTTTTTTTTTTGGAGATTTTCTTTCATCAACTCCTTTTTCCTCTCCGTATCATTTCTTCCACCATAATAGCACACAATTGTCAACAATATATTCACTTTTATGCTTTAGAAGCTTAATTTGAAGAAATTTTTTTACACCAAGACTATCTATTATTCAATATCTTTTTCAAAGCATTCGATACTACACTGGAAGTAGCTATTGTTCAATATTTACATCGCTTGTTAAGCTTTTGGATTTATATATGTGTCTCCCTTGCGTGAAGATTGAGTAGTTGGACTAGCCTCCAAGTAGTCATATTTCATACAAGGGAGACACATTTACATATTTCTCACAAATATTTTGTAAATATTTTTATTCAAAACTTTTTACAACTTGTGTCTCTCTTGTGCAAAAATAGTGTAGCCAGACAAGCGTCCAACTACTCTAATTTGTGCAAGAGGGAAACATTTTATTTTTTTTTGCAGCTTGTGTCCTCGACGATTTCCAAACAACGAGCAAAGAAAACCGAGCAAACCCCATTTCCGAGCAAATATGAGCAACTCCCTTGACAAATTGATGCGAGCACAAGGTATATTGAAGCAAATAATCATGGCATGCTAGATTCAACCAACACCTCAACACAAAAGGGTCCTACATCTAAAATTATCGCAAAGCAATGGAGGCTTCAAAATCTCACGCCTCTTTACAAGCTGAGGCCCTAACAAGATAACAACCAACCAGTGACTACTTAGTTGTGGTAGAGAAAATGACATGGATATGAATTTTACTTCTCCCAAGGTATGATAACTGGTGTATTGAGCATGCACAAATGAAAATTAATACTCATCCGCATGTGTGGAAGTTTGGTGTGCCTGTGGTGGCCCTCTTCCATCCTTTTTCTAAAAAACTCATAGTAGTGTTACGAGGATGCAAGGATGGGACAACCTTTACCTGGCCTCATCTGTCGTTTCTTTCTCACGGCCTTTGTGCAGCAACACTACATACTCCACCTCTTGCCGTTCCTTGCTCACACCCACTATCTGATCGTCATTACACTACTGTGGTTGCCCCTCCTTTTCATGCAAATCTAATTCCTAACGTGACGTTCAGTTTTCTCAACCTTGTCCCGGTGCCCTGACCTGCCATTCCTTCTCACCTCTTTTGTGCAGCAGCACAGATTACTCCATCTCTTGTCCTCCCTTAGCAGCACCAAGCCTTGCGCTCACACCATCGCCAGCTTCTCTAGGTAGCTAGCATGATTATCTTCACCTACCCATACTTTCTCCGGAAACAACCACTGGTTAGCTTCCGATTCTTGCCCGGCTGCTTCTTTCTCACTCCCACAAAAAGCTCAAACGAGACCTATTACTGCTCTTCACCTGCCCATATTTTCTCCGCCAACAACCGCTGATCAGCTTCCTATTCTTTCTCTGCTGCTTCTTTCTCACTCCCACAAGAAGCTTACATGAGACCTACTGGTCTCTAGCATTTCTGAAAGCTGCCGAAACCAGTCTGCGCCGGCGCGGACTGGTTTGAGCAAGTTCAGCAAAGTAATCAAAGCTATATTGCAGTGTGTACCTACTAAAGTATTTTTATACTCCTACAAGAAGCTCACACGAGACCTCCTGCTCTTTAGAATTTCTGGAAGTTGTCTAAACCAGTCCGCGCCGACGCGGACTGTCGGCACGGACTGGTTAGAGCAAGCTCAACAAAATAATCAAAGCTATATTACGATGTGTCCTTGCAAAGGTTTTTTTTCTTTTATAAAGAAAAATTGTCTTTATTGGACTTTCCTATGAGCGTCAAACTACTCTAAACCCGTCCATGGGAGTGGTGCCATTACCTTCGGTGGTGGGTCCAAGCGTTGCTCCTCTAAATTTTTAATTTTTTATATAGAATTGATAGCTCGTTAAAATTAGCTCGCATTTTAAATAAAGCTCTCGTGCATGTCGGAGAAGCCGGACAACTGCTAGAAAGGGTCCGACTTCTCCAAGGACCAACATGCTCGAGAGCCCTTTTTCATATAATATGAATGGAATTAAGTATGTCTGATCTAGGATTTTAAAAAAATGTTTTTATCTTGATGGAACCAAATGTATCTACATCAATTTGTATACGATATTGGAAGTTCATGCAAACACGTAGGAAATGTACAACTCTCTCTCTCTCTCTCTCTCTCTCTGTGCACAATCCTTGGTTGTGTGTGTGGCCTAGCTTCAAGCCATGTGCTAATAGCCCTAAGTCGCTCTTTTGGCAAGACCATGTAGCTTTGTCATTCCAGATGCAATTAGCTGCACATATCACCTTCAAGGCTTATATGAGATGGAGATCGAGGGTCATGTGGTCTTACTGAATGATAAGAAAATTGAGAGTCTTGAGGAGGGAGGGGCAGAGATTGAGGACGTAGGAGGACTCGATGGTAGAATGTAGTATTGTGAGCAAAGAGATAAAAATGCTATGGCAGTAGCAATCCAACCTTCTTTGGCAGTAGCCAACCAGCCTTCTTTAGTCAAAATCACTGTTAGATTGAAGGACTTGATAACATAATTAAATCCTCACATCCTCATCAAGGGAGGGGCTATGAGCGCTCATGGATGTGGCTTAGAAGTAGGCAAGTAAGCCACTTGCAGATTGTTGTAGGGGGCGAGAAGAAGGGCCCCCGAGGGGGGGCGGAGTGTAGGGTGTATATTCAATACTAATTATCTTTTTAACAATTTTAATCTAGTATGTAGATAAAATTTAAATGAGTTGGGGAAGTTCAATACACTTATTAAAAAAATCATTGTAGTTTAAGTGAAGAAAAGTCTCCAGATTTTATAGGTTTATGAGAGTGTCATGAGTTCACGTTATTAGCCAATTGAAAGTGTATGTCTCACACATATGAAAGTTCAATACTAAAATCATTAGGGCATTTAATTATGTAGTCGTGCAATTGGGCGTGATTCCTAAAGACAGGGAAAGACCTACATTACTCATAATTCTCTCTAAAATGGTCAAGTTAGTTGTGTGCCTATCACCAAAGATATTGATGATTCTAAGAATCATGTTGATGAGAGTGAGAAAACAAACATCGGGTTGGTTCACTGGCCGAAGATTCAGAGACACCTCCAAAAGAAACTACATTGGACCTTGTGCATGTGTCAATAATGAAAGTTAACTTAATGCTTGATGTCTTTTGTTTACTTGTAATGTGAAACTTCTATCATGTTTTTAGTTGATAGATGCGGATCCACTTTACATTTCAAAGAGTGCACCCCCAATGTTTCATGGACAAGGGATGACTCCTACAAAAAGTACAATGTGACATTATGTGCCAAACTCAACTCAAGAACTTATGGACTCTGGAGGGGCATGGAGAGGGACTTCACATAAACCCATACCTCTATGGTTTGTTTCTCAAGTTCTTGTGTCATCCCATGGTGTTGTGTCTTGAATTTGGATGTGAGACGACTCCCATTTTGGTAGGATGTTTGGCCACTAGCCATGTGAGCCTCTCTCGGTTCCGATGATATACTTGATTCTACTTAGATACAACGCTTGCTTTGTCCAATGAAGCAAGGGAGAGAGGAGGCATCCGTGTCCATGAAACATTGGGGGAGAAGCTTTGGGAAAATCAAATTTTCCAGACACAATGTTCACAAATAACTTTATTGATAGACTCGCTCGTTTTTTTCGTTGCTAAAAAAAAACTCGCTCGACATCTTGTAAGACTCGTGTCCTCTTAAAGAGAAAATAGAGCTATTGGCCAACTATATCATTTTTTCACAAGGGAGACACTATTTAATTTTGAAATTTGAAATATACTGTTGCATTTTTTATTTTTTTTTAGGCGTAAGCTTTAGATATGAAAATGATCAAACAAACTACAAGAAAAGTCCATACAGAAGATGTCAAAAGAACACCACAAGATAAAGGTGAGAGCTCAAAATGATATAAAGGTTAAAGCTTTAATGGAGATAAAGGTTAAATCTTTAACAAAGATAAAGGTAAGAGCTCAAACAAAGATAAAGGTGTTGCATCCTTAAAGGAATCAACCAAAAAGGGGGTTCATAGGAAGCCCCCACTTGCAAAGAAAAGGAGATTTTGTCAGAAGGTTAGATGTTTGAGGGAGATAAGGAGAGCACAAAGGGACCTTATAGTTGCAATTCCTAGGATCCCTTTTCAAAGGATCTATAGACAAATAGCATAACAATTTAAGATTGATATGAGGTGGACAAGAGGTGCCTTGGCATGTATGTAGGAGGTTGTTGAAAACTTTTTAATTGAGATTTTCCAAGATGCATACATATGTGCAACCCATTGTTAACCCATGATGCCATTATTATTCTTTTTTCATATTTTTATTCATGGGCCGGGCTTGTCAGTCCTCTAAGTTTATGGTCAAGGGTTGTTGGTCACTGATAAGAGGCACATAAGACTTATTTAGTGATGACTGGCCGAATGTGGATGCCTGTATGTGGAACGAACCCATAGATGTAATCCTAGTTTTTCCTAATTCTGAAGGTACTAAGATTTTCTCTTGCCTTATCCTCTTGGGATGTCTATCTATATGTGTGTGTGTGTGTGTGTGTGTGTGTGTGTGTGTGTGTGAGAGAGAGAGAGAGAGAGAGAGAGAGAGAGAGAGAGAGAGAGAATGATCAAGCAACAGTAAGTATTGTGGAAACAAGGAGTATGGGCATCATCAATGGTTCTTCCCCTTAGTGCATACAGAATAGCAATGCAAGAGATGAGTGACACGATGTCTGTGTGTTGTAGAGGTTGTATGTGGACATGTTGTGTGCTTGCAACCCCTATGGCTTGCACACAATGTCATAAAATCTAATATCTAACCAACCCAAATGACTTTCTCATATGAACTGATCATTTAATGTGGGAGAATAAGCGAGAAAAAGGGTTAGGATATAGACGTGTGCTTATAGATCTATCTCAACATGGGGCCAATGGTAAAGGGGCCCAAATGAGATATGGTCTATCAAAGAGCAAGGCTAACCAATGGAGCATAAAGACCTTAGGGTTATCTTAATTGAAGACCTCCAATAGCTAGTGTTAAAAGTCCTTTGACCTTAGGTAAGCTAGGGTTGTGCTTGAGGTGGGAACCCGGCCCAAGCTTAAGGTGCATAATATGCCTGATGACTGAGATGATTGAGATGCTTGAAGTGCTTGATGATTAAGATGATTGAGGTGCTTCTCATGCTTGAGATGTTAGGGTTGTACTTGAGGTGAGAACCCAGCCCATGCTTGAGGGGCTTAAGAACCAAGCTTGTGGTGAGAACTAGGCCCAAGGTTGAGGGGCTTGAGGTGGCACAAAAGTCAAAGTGAATCCCTACAAGGAGGGGGACAAGCCATGCAAGAAGGGGGCGTGGTTGCTTGACCACTCTCTCTCCCAAAGGACACCCCTTGCCCAAGGGGCAAGTAGGACACATGTCAAGCCCCTAGTTTGGTTACCGTCATGGTGTGCCTAAAGCCTATTGGTTGGCCTTCCAAGGGTTCCAATGATAATTTAGTGGATTTAATTAATTTATTTTAGAATTTATCAAGCCCTCTCTCTCAAAGGTGAAAGGGGGACACATGTCCCAAGGCTACCCTTATTGCTTGGTGTCACTCTTGCTTGTGATTGGCTACGCCTGGAGGGGTCCAATGAGCTTCAAGCATGAGCTACAAGGGGGGGTCGACCAAAGAAAGTAGGGGGCCTGATTAGAGGGTATACTCCCCCCCCCCCCCCCCCCACACACACACACACATACACTCATTGTGTGAAGTGCAAAGTGCAAGAGCTCCCTCTCCTTCTCCAAGCAAGTAGAGAGGTTGAGAGCCTACACCAACACTCTTGGATATGGAATGAAAATCCAACCAAGAGCCATGCTTCAATGCTTAAGCTTGCCATCTTCTCCATCTTCATTACTATGCCTATGAAATGTTTCTTCTTCCTCTTTCCTACCCTCATCCCGTGCTAGCTGTCTCCACCTTCGAAGGTGCTTGAGGTCTTGGGGTTGAGAATTGGGATAGTTAATGCTTCCCACATAGTTCATGTTATGCTTGTGATGCATGAATATTTCCATCTTCATTGAATCACCTAGGTAACAAGGAACACAAAGATTGTATTGTAACAAATCTCTCTTGATGGTAGAAATCATTATACGAATGCCTATTGGAGGGGGAACCGGCTCCACATAAATCCGGTCCTCAACTATTGTCATGTTTTCTAAAGTATTTATTTTGCAAAAGTATTGTCATGCCAAGTTAACTAAATGGTATGTTTATGTTGCTATCTTAAATTTATGATCACCCACTATGCTCACAAAGTAAATTTTGAAAAGTACTCTCTCTAATTTCGGCTACTCTCAAGTTAAAAGGCCAAATCCATTACATTGGTGTCACAACATTTGGTTTCTCTTTTCTTTCTTAAGAAGAGAGGTCCTTAAGTAGCCTATAAATGGTTGATTTTGCTAATTATATTAGGGTAAGTGGAACTGGGATCTATTATCAATTTTGTTGAGCCCACTATGTGGGATATGGTGCACACCTCGGGAGATTTGGACTTAATCGTGGAGTCTTTTTAGACTTGCCTACAAATTTACCATTATTGAGCCATAAGAAGTCCAAAAGGAGCTAGCCCTTGACAACTTTGCTATGATAGACCTACTCCACTACGTTCTATAATTAACCACTTTGAGCCGTGGGTGTAGATACTTAAGAGCCAATTTTCAAAGGCTAAGAGGAGTCGCAACTAAGTTTTTGAATTACCAAAGCATACACTAAGTACGTACACAATTGTTTTTAACATGGATGACAATAACCAAGAGAGTAGAATTAACATTGATAGCTTTTATTTTGCACATGAAGGTGTTAATGATGATTCCCCCATGTTTGTTAATTATCTCCGTACTAGGTTGTAGCAAGCTATGGGCAACCCTGCTTTGCAAGCCGAAGTTACTCAACAGCTTGGAACTTATGGTATTTCCCTTCTTCCCCAAAAGGAGAAAGAGCTTTAGAGGCCTCTTTAAGAGACCCCCAAAAAAGAAAAATGGCATACGAG
The DNA here is from genome assembly GCF_014529385.1 of Adiantum capillus-veneris. Lineage (NCBI taxonomy): Eukaryota > Viridiplantae > Streptophyta > Polypodiopsida > Polypodiales > Pteridaceae > Adiantum > Adiantum capillus-veneris. Next base: position 103,202,367 of record NC_140952.1, read on the forward strand.
AGGAGGAATCCGAAGAGCAAGGAAGCAATGAAACTTTAAGTTCCTTTGAAGATGTGGCTCCACAAAGCCGACAGTCTAGAAGATCGCCAACTCCTCCCCTAAGGAAAAGATCAACACACAGTCCTTCTCCTCATGTTTGCGAAAGGGAAGAGAGGAAATAGAAAAAGAAAAGGGCAAGAAAGACGTCACCCCCTTTTCCTTCTTCTTCACCTTCTCCTCTTCCAATGAAAGATATGGCTATTCTCCTAGAAGATACATGAGCAGAGGACATCACAAATCATAACCTGCATGGCAAAGGTCACAAAAACTAAAGAAGTTCAAAGAGGGAGGAAAGAGTATCTCTTTTCTCACCTTTAATGGCACCTTTTGTGCTACCGACAAAGTGTTGGTCTTCATCCAACAATTTGATGCGGCCTTTGAAGATGAGGGCTTTACGAAGTTATCCAAGCTACCTCATGTAGCTATGCACTTAAAAAAACCAGCCCATCAGTGATGGGCTAGCCTTCGTAGAATCGGTGAAGCCCCAAAGACATGAAAAACTCTAAGAGTTTCCATCATGAAGCAATTCCTTGCAAGTGATGCAAAGGATAAAGTGCTTACCGAATGGTGCAGCTTGAAGCTTCTCTCTCATGAGTCTATCCACAAGTATGTAAAAAAGTTTTGGGATTTACATCTCAAGGCTACTATCTTTTAAACGATAGACTTTGCCGAGAAAAAGAAACAATTTTGCGCGGGATTATCTGAAGAGATGTATTGGCAGATACGCCGCGAAAGACGTCAGCACAATGAGATTTGTCAGCTAAGGACGAAGCTCGACCCACAGGCACGTGAAAGCAAGCATAGGGTGTCAACCTACACTCAACCGACTATTGACTACTTCCTACAGAGGTCTCTACCCAATGTCTAAGTTACAGCCTTCAAGAGTACACAAGAGGAGATTTCCTACAACGCTTTCAAGAGCCAATTACCCATCAAACGTTCTCGAAATGCTACGGAACTTGAAGGAAATCCTATTAACACCAATAGGTCGCTCTCCCTAAGGTCCGTGACCCAAAACCCCAACCCTAAACACCCGGTGCAGAATCACGTAGGATGTCTCGTTGAAACAGGTCGACGTTTTCTAAAAACTAAAGTGCCTAATGTGTAGCGCTACTCATTGTGAACGCGTGGATATACTGAAATGCAAAAATGGACAACGTATGCTCACCGAATCGCCAGATATAGCTCGTGGGTCGATCTCGCAAAGCCGGGCCGTACACCTGCAATGTAGGTGTTGGCGTGTAGCTCTCTTCAGGGGCAACACGCTGCACTTCTCCGCACTTGATTCTGACCACCAGTGCGCGTGTAGCGTCAAGATAAACTCTCACTCTCTCTTGTACACAGAGTACGCTCAACTCACATAGATAAAACTTATAAAAATGACAAAGGTTTTTTTGAATTAAGGTCAAAAGTGGTATAAATACCTTACAATCTCAGACCCTAATGTTCCAATTTAACCATTTACTAAGTCTAAATGTAAAAAATGGGATACAATTTGGAAGCTTCTGCAAGCCCCACTATTTACAAAGGTGAAATGACGGTTTCTTCTCAATTAAGGAATAATTACAAAGGAAATTATCATCCTGCCGGGCAATCATCCTCCGTTGGGTATGTCTAGCTGCTAACACTCCCCCCCTCCTAGATCATGTCGTCCCCGACATGACAGAAGAGCTGCTTCTTCAGTGGAGACTTTCGTGCATCTTCAGAACAGACTCATACCGTGCATGTTGGGCCAGTAATGTAGGGCTGAATGTTTATGTATCAATGGTGAAGAAACCAGTGTAGAAGGCTTCTTCAAAGGCATAAAGATGGTACGAGGGCAAAAACATTATTCGCTAATAGAGGGCATGTATCACCTCATGGGAAGGTTGAGCAGACAGTTCATACACACATCTACATGTGTCTTGGAAGAAGAATATGACGTCTGTTGCCTGTCCAGGTTTAAAGATCTCAAAAACTGCCAGAAGGGTTTTACAGATCTTCCTGAGCATAATGCAAGAGAGGTCAGGTGAGCCAGTGAACAATTTAATGGCGCCCGTTAGGGTTTGCACCATGTATTTCTCACTCATTCTCTCACCTGCCTTCAAGCCTAACAGCTTTGGGTAGTTGAGCCATGTGGGGTGGCTTTTCTTCAGAAGCTCTTGTTCTTTCCAGGTCCGCATCCTTGGTAGAGGGCAAAAGCTAAGGTTGTCTCTGATTATTTTAGGCGCCTCTACCAGATGTACTAAATACTGTGGGTATTTAGTTAGCCATGTATTTCTCTATTTTGGCTGAGAGTCCACAATAATCTTAACACCTTCTGGTTTGGAGATATCTTCTTCATATAGTGGCATTATTGGCTCCTCTTTAATCCTTTTGTTTATTGTAGCAGCTTCGTAGTTGAGAAGAGGATATGGGAGAGAGGGTTGTAGCCATTCATGTCGAACGACATTTGCATCTAATTTTTGAATGGTCATAGACTTCAATACCCTCTTCTCCCACTCCATTGCTTCTTTGGTGGTGTCTTTTATGGCTGCTTCTATTGCCTTTTGTAGATTGTCTTCTTCTTCTTGTGTTAGATCCCAGGCTCTTGGGATGGTCCCACAAGGATGTCCTCTTGCATTTTTGTGTCCACTAGATCTGACACATTGTCTATATCAATTCCTTCCATTGCTGTTGGCCCTGTGCTCAAGTGTGGCTCTTCAGTCTGTTGTTGGCCTCTTAGCTCACCGATCTGCTTTTGATATGCTTTCTTTTCCTGTTCAGCTTGATCCCCCATGGTCACTAAAAGGTCGTTCAATTCAGCATTGGCTTTCTCAACCTCTTCCAGCTTCTTCTTGGTGTCTTCATTTTCAGTTTGCATCTTCTTGAGATCCTCCTCTATCTTCTTTTTCAAGGATGCTAGCTCATATTTCATGGCCTTGTTCTCATCCTCCAAATGTCTTTGCATCCCTAGGGAGCCCTTGGCCAGCATCAATCTTTGTCTCTTCTCTAGTGTCAACTCCTTTTGGAGTTCCTTCATCCGTTCTTCATACATATCCTTCTCTGAAGCAGTGCTAGTTGAGGCCGTGGCTTTGACTCTGCCCGGAGATGCCCTTAGCCTCTGAATGGTCTGATCTTTCACTTTCATTTGATCTTTCAGCTCTATAACTTCGTCCTGGCTGGCCTCATGTTCTAACTCATCTTTTTCCTTAGCATTCCTCAAAGTCTCCACTTCTTTGGACTTATCAGCAAGCTGGAGTGTCAAGTTGTCTCTTTCTTTCTTTGCATCCGTCAGTGATTTGCTGATTTTCTTATACTCCTCATCTGCTCTTTGAAGCTTTTGGTCTGCTGCCTGACTCTGACTTTCCAGCTCTTGGCATCTTTTTAGTGCCGTGTCCAGATCAGCTTGCAGCTTGGCTTGCTTCTGTGTGTTCTCTTGGTCCTGCTTTTGCAGCGAGTCCACCTAGGCTTTGATTTGAACTTCATTTACCTTGCCCTGAGCCCAGTGAGTCTTTGCATCACCTCATCCCAATCGTTGGCTTGTGGCTTTAAATCCATTGTATCTGTGGCCATTTCCTTCAACTCCATCGATCGAGGGCTCAGCATATATTCTTTGGGTCTAGTGCTAGACAACTCAAAAGATGCATTAGCTGCCTCTTCTTGAGAGTATCCATCAACTAGTAGATCAAGGAATATTCTATAGTTCTGTTCTTCTAGATCTAGCTTCTCATCTCTTGGTTCATTTTCTGCCTTCTGCTCTTCCTCTTTGTTCTCCTCTTCCTTGGAGTCTTGTTGCCCATCAGATTTGTTTAACTCCTCAGTTTGTCAGGGTTGAGGAGGACTAGGAGGAGGTGGTGATGGTGGAGGGCTGGTCTCGGCTTGATGGTGGGGTTGGTTGCTTCTTCTTGAAGTCCCGATCAGCCTTTGTTTTCCTCTCTCTTTATTCCCCTTCCTACTCTTCTAGCAGCTGCCGTCTCACATCAACAAGTTCTTCTTCGGTAAAAGCTATGTTTGGGATATTCTCAGCTATAGCATCTAAGATCTTGAAATTCTCTATATAATCTTCAAAGTGATCCCTTTGAGTTCTTTGAGAAGATCCAAACATAGACTCAAGTGAGGGCTTCCATAATTCGCTCAGATCCCCTTTTATCATCAGCTCTGAAACTCTCCATTAGTCTTTCCAGTCTTGCTGCTTTCTGTGACTTTGTTTCCTTTACTAGCACCTATAGAGTTTCTTTCTTCCCCTTCTTGGGCTGTGGCGGCTCTTCTGGCACTGTCACTAAACGACGCTTCAACCTTGTGGCTACCCTTGGAGCCTTAGAAGGCTCTTCTTCTTTGTCTTCCTTCAGGTTGAGCCAATCATTTTGGGAAGGAGGTAGAGGCCAATTTCCCTTGGCATGCAATTCTCCATAGATGACTTTGGTTATCAACTCACCAGGCACAATATAAGTGGGATTTTTGGTCCCCATTTTCACAAGGTTGTCGTGAATGTAAGAGGCATAGTTTATCTCGCTCGGGCGGCTCTTCTGCATCGCCCAAGTGAAAGTGGTGGAAATAGCTCCAGGTGGCATCCTGTATTTTTGTGGCCGCTTGGTACACATGTGGAAGTACTGATTGTATAATTGACTCATGATGGCCACCTTCGGGTTTGCAATATCTTCAAATGTATAGTTATTTTTCTTCTCTGAGTAGACCTTAATGTCATCCCGCTTCTTAGTCACACTGTCTCCTTTGTTAGAGAGGTCAAGTGCTGCTGCCACCACCTTCTTTGTGATGCCAATCATCGTATTAGGCTTGCCTTGCAGATCTGTAACTCTGGCTATGCCGTCCTCTTTGATTGTGGTAACAAATTCCCACACTCTTTTAACATCAATCCCTGCTGGCAAGGCTTCAAAGTAATTGTGTAGATCCAGTTTCTCCAAGTAGTCCCCTATCTTGCTCCTGACAAATTCATTGAACTCTTGAGGGATCATGGGTAGCTCCACTGCATTTCCCTCCGGATCTTTAAACACTCCTTGGTAGATTCTCAGATCATTGGTTTCTAGTAGGTCATCTTGAATCCAAGTGCTTGTGGGCTTCAGGGTTCCCTTTGGGATAACAAAAGGCTCCACTTCTTCTAAGTTATCCTTGATAGTCATCCTCTTCTTCTTTGCAGGAAACTTTGTGGCTGCCATGGATCCTGTTGCACTCAGTAGTCCAAAGCTAGTGTTTTTTACAGATTAGTTGCTAATAAACTGAGTTCTGACTACCCAAATGACTTGAAAATTGAAATAAGAACTCAAAAGGGACTAGGGAAGCCATGCATGTGCCCACAGTAGGTTTTTGGCTGAAAAATAAGCATGTAGACATCCTACGCATAGGATGTCTACTTCCTCTGATTTTGATGAAACTTGACATGCTTGTGGCCCTTGACTTGTGCAACATGGCTATGTACTTGGAATTTGGTTTGGACATCAAAAAGTGCAATTTTGAGCAAATTTAGGCTTTTGGCTCACAAAATGGGTAGGATGTCCTATATGGATGGGCAAATGATATCCATTGGATTGAAATTTGATATATAGGTTTCTTATACCATGTAAAAGACTCCCATGATTTCAATTACTGCACAGAAGGTCAATATGACCCTGGAGACATCCTACGCGTAGGATGTCTCTTTTCTCAGAATGACTTGATTTTGGTTCTATGGGTAGCCCTTAGCATGAAGAACATGGTCCTATTCTTAGATTTTGATTTGGATAAGTATTGGTGTTGTTAGGAGCATGTGTAGTGTTTTTTAGGCTCAAAAAAGTGCATCTTTGAGGTTTTGGGGACCAAATGTGATGGGTCTGGCTTGAAATTTGATACATGAGCTTGTGAAGATGTTATAAAGAATTGTGGAACTCAAAAACACCAGTTGGAGGTCAAATAGGGCATTTAGACATCCTACGCATAGGATGTCTATTTCACTATTTTTCATATCTGAGTCCACAGTTAGCTTGGCAATGTGATAATGAGTATATTGAGCAAGTTTCATGTGATTTGGACTAGTTTTGGTAGGTCTATGACCCTTTATTGCCTCTATGCTCTGACTTTCCGTTTTTTTTAATGCATATGAGGTCAACTCTTGTCCAAATGTGATGAAACTTGATGGTTAGCATGTATAAGCTATGTAGAAGCTGTGAATGAGCTGAGATATTGAGTTGGGTGCCCAAACATGGCCTTGAGACATCCTACGCGTAGGATGTCTCCTGATGAATTCTTTTGGAGTAGTGCTACTAGTATATGCCCTTAGCCCCCTGAGTCCCTTTTAAGCCTTATTTCAATAAAAAAGTCAAAAAGATAGATAGAAACTCCATCTTTGGCTTTCAGAGCCCCTGAGTCATTTTCTAACTCTTGGAGTGCTTTTCGGCGATGAAATTTCTTGATGTTAGTCTCCATAGCTTCATGGTTCCTTGGGGAACCTTGCCATATGGTTTTTGTTGGCTTTGGCTTCACTGGAGCTCCGTTTGGCGATTTGTCGCTTTGGAAGCACTCGTGATTGCGTTTGCATGCTGTCGATGACTTGTGGTGGTCTACCACCATAGGACTTGGTTGTTGATGGTCTAGGAAATCCGCTCGTGAAGTTTGGTGGCAAACGGACATCTAGTTTGGTCGTGAGAGCCAGTTGACGCTTTGTGTGTCCGATGCTGTTTCTGAAGCTTAGTCCCGCTTCGGGTCACCTTATGGCCATGTGGGCTATATAGACTTGTAGAGCATGTCGAGATGCTCCTACCCATGAGTTTTGGTAGCATTTGGGTAACTTTCCACCAATTTACCACTTGGTGGCCTCTTGCAGGGCTCTAGAAGTTAGGGTTTTTTCCATTGGTTTTTTTCCGCCTTTGTGCATTTAAGAGTGGTCCCCTATGCTAGGGTAAACCCCCTATGAAGCCTTATTGCTATTGGGTTAGGCGTTAGGTGGCTACCCTTGCCTGTAGGTCTCTACTGTCCGTTCCCCGTGTGAACCCTACACTAGTTTTCGCGATAAAACATCAAACATACGCGAAAAGCTCAAGGTGTTGAGCCTACCTCTCATATTTGAAGCCTGTCGGGTAGTTGTGCACGTCGTAGAAGCAGCTGGAAGTCCAGTTCGTTCTAGGTGGCAAGAGCTCTCTCTCAAGAAGGAAATAGTAGAAATGAGCTCTAAGTGAAGTGAAAAAATCTTATAATGGGGGTCCCCTGACCACTTTCTATGAAATTTGACATGTGCTCCTAACTTCTTGCGAGATGCGATTTAGGCTCGAAAGTTCTTGATTTGGATTCCGTTTGCCCAGTTTTCAAGAAATTTGACGTTTCCGTCAAAATCTGGCCAAAACACGCCTCCCGCTACATTCACATAATTGCACCCCCATTGTACCATAGGTTGTCCTATAGTCACTAATTATACCCATATTTTGTTTTTCATTACGATCATATTTCACCTGCTTTTTGTATTTTTGAAGTTTTTCTGCCGATAATTAGTAAAATTAAAAAGAAAATAGCAAAATAAACCCAAAAAATCCCCAAAAATCACAATAACTCAAAAACATCACCGCAAAACACTATGTACACTCACATGCACTTTTTATGGCCGGATTTCTCCATTTTACCAATATTTTGCCCAAAAAATGGCTACTTTTACATATATATAACACACACCTAGAGGCCTAATTTGGCGTTTGGACCCATATACTTGTAAATTCGTGTTGTATAAGGGCATATGTACTTAGGTTAGTCCAAAATTTTTTGCAATCAAACGAAAACCCTTCAAAATAGTCGAAAAACATGCCCTTTTTTTCTCTTTTCACCTTCATTGGGTCCGCATTGAGAATGCCTCCCCCCCTCCTAGTCGGAGTTCTCCCGGACGACAAGGTATCTCCTCAGGGTATGTGCAATGCATGGGTTAAAAATTGTGCTAATGCGCGGCCTTGTAATGTGGCCCTATTTGATGCATACTCAGTCAATGCATGGAAAAATTAATGCTGTGCGAGAGGAGGGAATAAGCAAGATGCTTATTGGAATTTGACGTCGAAGTTTCCTGTTTGTTGTTGATTTGGTTGGCAGTTTTTCTTTGCAAGTAAAAGTTGTAACTCTACAGCTCTTTGTTTGATTGTCTTCTTTGCAAAAGTTTCTTAGGTTGCCGCTACTGTCGATATGGCCGTGGTTGTCTCCGTTTGTCGTGGCTGAATTGGCTGTAATCGTAGCTTTGTTTTGGATGCATTTGTAGGCTTATTGCCTTTTTTTTTGTCTTGGTGGCTTTTCTGTTGATCGGCAGCCGCACAGATTGATTTGCCGATGTTGTTTGTTTGGCTGCTGGTTTTGTTTGTACTGAAGGGAGTTCTTGTAGCATCGCCTTGGGGATCCAACCGCGTTTCTCATGTAGTTTGCTATTGAGCATGTTCTTCGGTATCCATATCTGTTTGATAATTAACTCTGTTTGGTGTTTGATTAACCTGGTTTTTCGGAGGTTGTCTGCTAGTGCACTGTGGTTTGTAGGCTCGTTCACGTAGATCTTTCCGTATCCATACTTGTTGTTTGATTCTTGATGACTCTGATCTATTCTTTGTCGCTGTGGTATCTCCTTTTTCGATTGAAGAAAGTTGGTTGTTTCTTGTGTATCCTGTGTAGGTATCTTTGGCTGGTTAAGCGGCACCCATCTATTTTTCTCTTCATCAATTGATTGTGGCACCATTATTGGGTTCTTTCGAGTTGTCTAATCAAAGGCTACCACCTGTTGTTCTTGTGCATGTTGAATTCTGGCGGTATTCAAACTCCAATCTATCTGCACATTATATTGTTTCTGCCATGGTTGTCCCAACAACATGGGGTGTAGTGTGCTTGCATCCTCAACCACATTAAAATTGTGGGGATAAACATATTGATGTATTTGTACATGCAATATTTTCCAGCCCAATGTTCCTAGAGAATGTGATGTACTACTTTCCAACACTTGTTGAGTAGGATGTAGTTGATCTTCGAGCTTGAGCTGTTTATATAATTTGTAAGAGATCAAATTTGCTTGAGCTCTGGAATCAAGCAATGCCGTTGATTCAACATGATTTCTACCCACTTTGACTGTAATTATTGGTTCCATTGAGTCCACCAAAATTCATTAATTAAATAGCATTTATTCGCAACGGTGATCCACTTTGTTGTTGTTGTCGTAGAAGCCTTCTTTTTGCAATGCGTTCTTTTGCTTCTGCTTGTGCTTTTTCTCGTACCCTCTATTTCTCCTTCATCCGTTGTTTTTCTTGATGGATTTGTTGAAGCATATCCTGTGTTAGTGGTAAATGATACTTTTTTAACCGACACCCACTAATCCAATTTGGCATTTCTTCTCCTGCCAATGTAGCAAGTTTGACAGCTCCACTTTGTGATAGATCACTAATCACAAAGGGTCCCATCCCTTGCTTTTTAAGTTTCTTGGCATGTTGCTTCAAAGTATAAACAAGTACATAATCACCTGTTTTGAACTCTTTTGAACGCACATGCTTGTCAAAAAACTCTTCTTGTCTTGTCTTTTTAGCATAGATTGAGGCTACAGCTCGCAGTGAAAGTTCATCTAGATTTTCAAGATCATCTATTCTTGAAGAGAGCTCATGGCTTGTCCATTCTAAGAGTTTTGCTACTTGTAGAGTTGGAACTAAAAACTCTATGGGTAATATAGCGTTTAGACCAAACACCATGTTGTACGGTGTTGTTCCAATAGATGTTTTGTAAGCTACCTTGTATGCCCACAGTGTTGAGTGTAATTGTTGATCCCAGTCTGTCCTTGACTCTGATACAGTTTTAGTCAAAACAGTGCATAGTGTCTTATTTGTGGCCTCAACTTGTCCATTTGCCTGTGGATGATATGGAGCAGATTTTCTATGTATGACCATGAATTCCTCTAACAGGTATTCAATGACTTCATTAAGAAAATTTTCTCCTCGATCAATGAAAATTTTTATTGATTATCCGTATCGTACAAAGATATTCTCATACAAAAATTGTGCAGTGGTTCTTGCGTTTGCTTTTTGTGTTGCTTTGGCTTCCGCCCATTTTGTGAGATAGTCCGTAGCCACAATGATATATTGGGTATGGGTGCGATATACAGGGGATGAAATAGGCCCCACAAAATCAATTCCCCATTTTGCAAATGCCCGTGCTCCCATCATTGGCCGAAGTGGCATCTCATCTCTCTTTATCGACACCTTAGTGCGCTGACATGCGTCACAACGCTTTACAAACTCCTCGGTATCCATGTGCAATGTAGGCCACCATATTCATGTGGTTAAGACAAATTTTACCGTCTTATTTCCTGAAAAATGGCCTCCACTTATTCCTCCATGTGCGTGTTCTAGAATCAACAGGTATTCACTTTCACTTGCACAGATTCTAAGTTGATTGTCCTTTCCTCACTTGTAGAGTTGATTTCCAATTAAATTAAAGTCTCAAGCCTCCAACTCTATAGCCCTTTTTTGTGCTTTTGTTATGTTTTCAGGAAATGTCCTTGCTGTTAAGAAATCAATGATATATTGACTCCATGCAGGTGCAATGGTTACCTAAAACAATGTCGCATTATCCACCGGTCGTTTGGCACTACATATAGTACAATTGTTAACATAAGAATGTGTGTCAACATACATAGTTGGCCAATAAACTCCTAAGTGTTTCAATCTTTGTTGTGTTTTCATTGTGAACAATGAAATGCACAATCTTGGATGTGTGCTTCTTCAAGATAACACTCGAATTCCTCTGGATTTATACATAATCGTAGAATTTGGTCCGAGTCTAGATGGTACAGTCGTCCGAAAATCAACTGAAAGTTTTTTGTTTGTCTAAACGTTTGTTGTTTGGATTTGTCTTCCTTGTTATGAAATCTACCTCCAAAGGAAAGAATGCTAACAATTCCTTGAGACCATTTGGGTATCATTTCAGTATTGAAAAGATAAGCATCAGGTATGTCATCATCTACCCCTTCAGGAGCTTCCCCGTTTTGTATCCTTGAAAAATGATCCACCCGTACATGAGTTTTACCCTTTTTTACTACCACTGTGAAGTCAAACTCTAGAAATATAATAAACCAGCGTACAATTCTCCCAGTATTGCATGGTTTATTTACTAGATACAAAAGAGCTTCATGATCTGTGAAGAACACAAATTTGTTTGCAAGCAAGTAATGCCGAAATTTCTTTACAGCATAAATCATTCATAATCCCTCTCTTTCAATGGTGGTGTAGTTCTTTTCTACACTATTTAGTTGTCGGCTCGCATAACAAACTGGGAAATCCATTGTTCTGTCTCTAGGTTGAGTCAGAATACTCCCAATTACGTATGTAGATGCATCAATGTGAACATGGAATATCTTTTCCCAACCTGGTGCTTTAAGTACAGGTGCTGATACAAGGTTTTCCTTAAGCTTTTGGAATGAAGTTTCACACTCCTCAGTCCAGTTGAAACTGACTAATAAGCGATATAGAGGTTGTGCAATGATCGCATACATATATATGAATCTTCGATAATATCCGCAGTGTTCCATAAGGGATTGTACTTGTTTGGCATTCGTAGGCCTAGGCAAGTCTACTATGGCTCTAATTTTGTCTAGGTCAGTGGCTATGCCATTTCTTGAGACAATATGTCCTAAGATGCGGCCTTGACTTACCATAAAAATGCACTTTTTCGGGTTGAGACAGATTTGATATGTTCTGCACTTCTCAAATACCTTTTGTAAATGGTCAATATGTTCTTCTTGTATAAGAGAGTGGAGACAGAGATCATCCATATATATTTCTAAGAATATTCTCAGGTATCCTTTGAACGCATGAGTCATTAACCTTTGGAAGGTAGATGGGGCATTGGTTAGGCCAAAAGGCATAACTCTATACGCGCTGTTTTGTGTTGATCCTCTATTGCAATTGCCAATTGGTTATACCCCAAAAAACCATCTGAAAAAGAATAAGCGCGTTTTCTAGCCACCCTCTCAAGCACATGTTCTGTGATCGGCAAGTGATAATTATCCCTTATTGTGGCTGCGTTCACTTTTTTGAGGTTCACACACACACACACACACACACAGCTTTTCGTTCTTTTTGGGGACAACCATAATGGGTGACACCCAATATGTATGCTCGATTTCATAGATGAATTCAACATCCATCAGCTTGTCAATCTCCTCTTTGATTCGTTTAGCGAATGTGTGATTATATGTGTAAGGACGCTGTTTGCTAGGTTTGGCATTTGATTTCAAAGGAATTGTATGTTGGCATATCAATGGATCAACTCCTTTGAGGTCTTTGTAGGACCATACAAACACATCTTTATACTTCTTGAGAAGTTGTGTTAGCCTTTCTTCTTCTTCAGGCTCTAAATCAGTTGCTATATAGACAGACTGAGGCTCTTTGCCTGGCGCAATGAGGTCTATCTGTTTTGCATTTTCTGACCCATCGTAAGATTCCTCATTTATTCTTTCCCTTATTGGTGGTGTCATTATGATTTTTCTGTCGTGGATGGTGAATTTTTGAAAGTGGGATGGTACATTCATGTTTCCTTTTTTTGAATCCTCCTTACCGTCACTTTCTCCCTCAGTAGTCCATACCTCTCATAATGACCGTTTTAGTTCTTAGTATTTCTTTTTACTCTCCATTTTGGTCCACTCTGGATCTTTTGTCTTTTCCTGTTTTGATTGTTGAGATTTTCTTGATTTTGTTTCTGTTTTAGTCTTCCATGCTTGTTTTATTTCCTCATGTGTGCTTTCCCTTCGAACTCTTGAGAATCTTTCTGATATTTGGTCTTTTACACAATCCTCTGCCTTGACAAGCATTAGATAGTGAGTTTTATCTTTTATCCTAGGCTGATATCAGGTCCTCTCTAATTTTGTTTTCTGTTCTTTTTATCCTATAGCGTTCCTGGCGTCTAGGGTGTTGATTTGCAAAATCATAAAACTTGATATTCGCGGTTGTCTCCCCACGCTCTCTTAAGCTGTCTGAACACTCGTTATCTACATCGTTACTTAATTCCAGATGCTCAGAGGAGTCATAAAACTCTTCTTATTCTGGTGAGTCTACATTCTCATTTCCTGTTGGTATAAGGCTTACCATGTAATAGGGTAGCACATCATAGCCATCCTTATCGCAAAATTTTGTCATTGGGCTATCTGCAATGGTACAGACATCTAATGTTGCTAGTATGTGTTCCCATTCCATAGGTTCTAAGGCATCTTCGGGAAAAGGTTCCGTAATCCTTGTCCTTAATAGCTCTTTCTAAGATGCATTCCTCTCTTTTTAAGCTCCCACAATGTGAAGCTCTGCACATCCTAGATCTTTTTTCTGCCCTAACCATGCTGGGAGTTTGGACCTTGCCAATGTAGCTGAATCAAACTCTTCCACTGGTGTCTGGTTCACATCCTTGTAACTATGGTCTTTTAGGTATATTTTGGTTGTAGTCTCCCCACGTCTGAGGTCTATGAGGTCGTAACCCCAATCTTGGACCATCTTTAATTGTCTCATGAATGGTCTTCCCAAGATGATCTCGTAATTGTTCTTTTTGTTGAAATCAACTATTGCAAATGTATGCTCATACTCAATTCCGCAAGAGGTGACAATTACTTTTTCTGAAAGTCCTAGAGGCTTTTCCATGAACCCATATGCCAGTTGCAATTTTATTATGATAGCTTTCAAAGCCGTTTTTTCCCATTTTTTCCTGATTTCTTTGGTGGCGATAGCTTTGGAAACTACTCCCTGAAATTCTACTAGTAGTGTGGTATTTCCATCTTCTCCCTCGTAATATTCTCCAACCTTGTTTAAAGGTATTGGCCTAGTGTTTAGTTGAGGCTTGTCCAATTCTCTGATCCCTTCTTGAAGCTTCGAGTTAGGGTCTTTTACTCCAAATTTTTCTAAGCATTTGCCTATGGTGGTCCACATGTTTGGTCGTAACCTCAGGAGTTCGGCTAACGTGACTGTGCATGCCACAGGGGTGGACAATAACTCAATCAACACTTGTGAATCCATCACTTTGTTAGAAGAAAGTCTTTGAAATGGGACAGATCTCACCTCAGACTTAGCTTCATACTCCCCTAGGTAGGAGGGTAAAGTTTTTAGCGAGTCTAGTTGGCTGTGCCCCGAACTAATTGAACCTTGGTCTCCCCCTTGCGAATGCATATCAAAGTTCATTTGTGATCTTGCCTCAAACTCTTCAATGGGAGGTAAGATCTCATTTTTCTCCTTTCTCGTGCTATTTATTTGGTGGTTCATCCTGTTAGCTTCATTTGCTTCCCGGATTTGCTTCCACAGGTCATCTAGACTATTACAATCCTTACCCATTTCTATCAATTTTTTTGGTTTGAAACCATCAATTGTCTCATCTGTTGTATTTGACACTATGATAGGTTCTCTCCTAGACTTAGAGGCGGTCGTGAGTCTCTCCTTCATGTCTACTTGTTTCTCTAGAGTTGGTTTGATAGGGGTTGGAGCTGGTACCTCGTGCCAACTTACAGGTTTACCAAGTGGATTTTCTATCAAGAATTGGGCTGTTTCAATCATTTCGATACATTTCCAACCTCTTTTTTTCTATTTATGCATATGCATAAGTCATCCATCTTTGCTCTTGGGTTTGGTTGTTTTTGAGTCTGGCTTCGTATGCTTTTAAAAGTGCGTCCAACTGCTCATTTACTTTTTCTACCAGCATTGATCCTCCTGATCTTGCACTTCGGGGTTCCTTTACTTCCTTGGGCCCTATTGTTGCCGTAGTGTGTGAGCTTAAACTAGTTAGATCCTCTAACCGCTCCAATCTATCCTTTGTGTGTTTTAACTCCTCGGATAGAGCCGTTTTCTCTCGTTCTCTCCCAGCTTTCATACGCACCTTTCTAGCTTTCCAAGTGCTTCTCTAATTTTTCATTTCTGCACTTGGGGCATCGGTCTTTGGCTCTTCAATTATGGGTTCGTTTGTCATTCATTGAGCTTGGGCTCGTGTCACTGTCTGAATAGGTATTACTGTCTCATTTTCTGACCCTCCACTAGAAGGCACTGCTTCCAGCATGTTCAAAGTAGTTTTTGCTCCTTTGCTCGGGTTCTTAGGGCAATCAGGAATCAAGTGAGTAATTCCACACTCAGTGCAATATGCGTTGACTCTAATGATTTCATCGTGAGGACAATCCCTAGCCAATGATCTCCGCCACACTTGTAGCAGGGCCCTTTAGGCTGTTAAGGTGCTCCTTGAGCTCCTCTTTGCTGGTACGCATGCCTCTATCCGCCCATGTCTCCATTGGCTATGAACAACAGTGTTTGTTCATCCAAGCTGTATCTTCCTTCTCCTGCTGCCTGTGCATCTGTGGGTGGTCCTGTACTTCGAATCATGCTCCAAGGTTCTAGCGTTGGGGGTTATTCTTGTGGATAATAGACAGGATTTTCTGCATATCCATTGGAATCTTAAAAAATATGCACGCATAGGTACCAAATCCTTCTCTTCTGGTTCGTTTACCGTTGGTGTGTATCTTATTCTAATCGATCGTAATCCTGGTAGGGGTGGTTGTTGCCCTAATACTGGTTGTGGTCTTTCAACTCCTAGAGGTCCTAGTAGGTTGCGTGCTTGATACCTAGGCAACGGTGGAAGTTGAGGAGATGCTACCTGAGCTTGGGGAGCATAAGGTCGCTCTCTCACATATCCCATGTTATAATAACATTCCTCCGTCACACGGTTTGTCCATTTTTGTTCAATAGCACACCACTTTGGCTGTTTAGCCTGAGGCTTGGCATACATATTAATTTTTTTTAGCACTTCCTCTACAAGCTTCTCCTAGCTTACAACTACTTCTCCTTTCGGTCTTGTCTTAACGGACTTGCTTCCACTTTGTTGTGAGGATGAATCATCATCAAGATCCTTGAATTCACCCTCCTTGTAGACCGCACAATTGTCTACAAGGTAAAGAGCCTCCTTAGTTAACTCATGGTCTAATTCTACGATGGTCTACAAATCTCATCATTGGTTCTCCTCGTCTTACTCGATATACCTCCTCTGGCCTTTGGTAGTGGGAGGGTTCCTCTCCTAGAGGTGACCCTAAGCCATAATTTCTAATGGTTCTTCCAAGAGGTGGTTCATCTCTTCAAACTCGTTCTATGGGTTGTCTTCCAGGCTCTGTCAACTCTTGAGTTTTTGTCTTACTCTCGCCTTGATATCGTGAATAGAGTGGTGGTTCTTGTAAATCTCTTAGCCCTCTTGCGGGCTGGATAACCATCTCTGTTTTGGTATTGTTCTAATGTCGCACTTTATTGAAGCCATGGCTGCAATGATGGTTGGTTGCTTGTTGGTTTAGGTAGTTGAACGTCTGTTGCTCGTTAGAATGTGATGTTGCATCGTACTCTTCTAAAAACAGGTTTGTCAACTTGCTAGGGGTATAGGTGGACCTTGGTACTTCTTCGGGGGCATATGTTGATGTTTCTGGAACTATTGACCTTTCTACCTCCTCTGGGAGAATTCGTTTGTACTCGCCCGTACCTGTTGATCCGAGCCTATCACAAATTTTTTGTTTACTATATTTTGTTGGTTTTCCCTCCTCGTAGAGGTTTACAATAAAATAAAGAGTGAGAACAACCTCTTGGAAAAATTCAAAAAATGACTTGATGGGAATTTTTCCTTGACTAGTTCACAGAGGTGAAAGGTAGAACCTAGTGGTCAAGGGAAGGGAAAATATGTAAATGTGAAAAGAAAAGATATGATCTGTTTGTGGAGCCATGCACCCATGATTCAAGGGTCATGAGGGGCTCATATCATCATGGATTTGGAGCCATATGATGATTCAAACAGATGGGACCCAGGTGGAAGACTTGGTGAAGGAAGGAAACAGACACATGATTTTGCTGGATTTTTTAAAAATACGTCCACTCCGATCCAAGAAAAGTTGTCTTCATCAAAGTTTTAGCTTATGAGGAGATTCTGACCATATTGTTTTTATAATTTTTGCAGCTACGGTCTAGGAGATGTGGCAAAAATGGTGGACGCCAGTTTTTTCAACTGTGGTGGAGACCACCCCCTCTACATTTACACACACACCCTTCCTTTTCCACATTGAGTCCTTCTCTAAAAATCAGCCATTAGTCTCCTCACCCTCCCCTCCTTCCTCCTCTCTCTCAAGCTCATAAAACCATCACAAATTCCTCTTCTAATCACCTCTCAAATCATGCTTAATCTTGTTGTAATTCATAAGTTTTCATTCAACCCCTTTCTATTATTACTAGATATGCATTGATTTTATGTAGATTCTTTACATTTTTAAATAAGGAAGCTCTTGGACTCAAGATATGGAGGAAGGAGTGAAAACAACACAAGTGATGATGGAGCCAATTAGTTGCAAATTGGTCAACAAATCACTTGGGAGGAGCTTCTTCATTGATGGAATGTCCCTAATCAAGCTTTATTTGTACAAATTGCACTTGGATCTTAACCTCACTCCTAATCACTCTCTCGCCTATATAAAGAGCCCCCTCCCCCTTTGTAATTTCAAGTCTCCCTCAGCCTCATTGAGTCTTTGTATCACTCATCATGAGCCCATAAAGCTCATTCATTCACTCTATTCTTTGCACATTCTAGAGTACAAATTGTTTTATGCTAGTAACCTCCCCTCCTCTTACTTATGTTAATTAAGAGAGATCTTTTATGTGTGTGAGAGAGTGCTTGATGTGATTTTGGCTAAATCTTGAGTTGTTGTTTAGTAATCTACATGCTATTTGTGTTGGGAGTGCTTGAAGTGATCCATTCCTTGTACACACATTGAGGTTAATGCTTCATTCATAGTGATAGATTTCTCTCTCTCTCTCTCTCTCTCTCTCTCTCTCTCTCTCTCTCTCTCTCTCTCTCTCTCTCTCTGCGTAGCGGTCCTAGTCCACGCTTCCAAGACTAGGTGGTGCCCTCATCTCATTTCCCTTGTGGCACAGTGGAGTTTGTTTTGTTGTAGAGGCCGCCATTCCAAATTTCCTTCATCATAAATTGGTGCCCCCACGGAGGAGTTCTTAGGCAGCGCTCTGCCAATCCTATGAAGCAAGGTCCATCAAATTCTCCAAGACTTCCACTATGGTCTTCCCAAGAAGCTTAAGAGAAGAAGCGTCTTTATCGACAAACGGCACGTATGCGGGTAAAGAGAGTTAACTACATATACCCTTCTTTGCTTCAAGGAAAATTTTGTAGTCATCAAGTACCTAGGTCAAAGCATTGTGTTGAGTGCTTCGCGGCTAGTGTGAAGACACTTCCTTTGAAGCCTCGACTTCAGGTGGTGAAAGCACTCTCAAACTCGGGTATTAACAAGTTTTTGGAGGGGGAGCTACACATCAATGGTGTGCAGTATTGGCAAGAGGCTACATATGGTGATGCACTCCAACTACTACTAGCAAGAAGGCTCAAGGTGGTTGAGAAGGTAGCCATTGAACCCTATGAACTCTACAAAGCTGAAGATGGTCACACCAAAGCTAGGCGAATCACTGGTGAGCAAATTCTTTGCATCTCTCAAATGGTGGGATCCAAAAGAGCTGAACTTCAATGAAGTGCTTCATGGAAGTTTGTAGTTAATGCACAAATGAATAATCCCATTTTCTACAACTTTCAATCAGTTCAGAATATTAGGGTGAATGTGCGCATTGATAGAAATATTTTTTCCAACAAAGATTGGTCTTCTATTTTGGAGCTGAGAGGTTGAGAGAGATATTGTTGTCCCCCGACCCTATAATATTTCCTATTTTGGAGTATAATGTATCTTTTGATGTTCACATCTTCATCTTGATTTAAGCATACTCCATAGGGATTTATATGGACCCACCTCTTGCTAGACAAATTGTGCATATAATAGCTAGCACAAAGCTTAGGTTCCAAAACATCATAAGGAACTTACTAGGCCCTCGTCGTCTAGCTGAGATTAATGCATCTATCAATCCATTTATTCTACCCTTAATAAGATATGATTTGGGACTAGACGTTTTCATCTTTGTGCTGTATTGAGAGGAAGGCAACCCATCCTATCATGGCTTTCCCTAATTTTTTTGGGCGTAGTGGGGAAAATGTTGGGGATTTTTTGGAGAACTTGGAGACGGATTTTCTTGTCTCTGGGAGGGATGACGAAGCATTGAAATCGAGAGATTTTCCTTTGGTGCTTAAAGAAGAAGCTAGGGTATGGTTCCATGCTCTAGATCGAACCCAAAGACCTGAATGGGAGGGATTGAAGGCGGCTTTTCTATGAAGATTTCAATGAGCCAATTCGGTAGAAGAACTATGGCAACGGCTTCTAGCCCTTCATCAAGTTGACCCTCATGGTTATGCAACCTATGAGGAAGGTTTTTTGAAACTTTGGGGGCAATGGTCAGACTCACTAAACCCTGGTAAGCGAGCTCCCAATTGCCTCCAAAAGGATCGATTTATCTCAGGTTTGTACCCCTTGCTAAGGAAGAAGGTAAAGAGAAAATTTCCAAATACTTTTGAAGATGCCTTAAGAATTGCTAGGGAAAAGAATTGAAAGATTCTCTATCAAGCCCAAGCTGGCCAGCTAGCTTTGGGAGGCAATATCACAACTATGGAAGCTTCTCACGTACCTCCAAATGTGCCTAATGCACCAGGCCTCAATAGAGGTCAACAAGAAGATATGCTCCAACAAATAAACAATCTCACAAACCAGCTAGAGGGTTTGAGAGTAAGTCTTGTGCAGGGTGCAAGAAGGCCTATTGAGGTAAATGGTGGGAATCGGCCACCAATGCGACATCAAGCAAGGGAAATGTTGTGTTACAATTGTGGGGAAAATGGCCACGGCACATGTATAATTGCCCTCATCCCAGAAGATATGACTACCCTATCAGAGGTCCTCGACAACAAGTAAGTCCTCCCCGTGCTAGAGCTCAAGCACAAGAGCAACCACAACCTCAAATTTTTCAACCACCTCGTGCTCAAGCTCAAGCCCCTGCTACTCAACCAAATGTGAGCATCATAAGCATGGAGGAGGTCATCAAGGGCAGAAGCAACCAGGAAGAAATAGCTAAAGGGAAGATGAAGATAGATGAAGTGGCTACAATGCCTATCAAGCATGTGCGTGTCCAAGATGAAGTAAGTAAACAAACAAGCAAGGATGCAAGCAATGAAGCAAGTAAATCTCAGCAACTAAATATGAATCCAAGAAGAGAAAGACCCATACTAGGTCTCAAATTGACATCTCTGATTTCCCTATGGGATCTTGGACACAACCTTATGACTTGACAGCTGATGTGAGTTCTCAAGGACCAAAGATTACTTGGCCACAACTACTTCATATCTCCCCAAAACTACGACGACAATGGTCAAAAATGGTGAGCATGAGGGCAAAGCAAAGTAAGCTAGTAAGTCTAATCAAAGCCTATGGTCTCAAGGATATAGTGCCTTTGGTGGAGGCTCAAATCAAGGGACAACGGATTCCAAAAACTTACATTGACAGTGGAGTAGAGGTTTGTGTCATGACAGAAAAGCTAATGCATCAATTGGGTTTAGAGGTAATGGAATCATCAAACTTTAGGGAAAAAATGGCCAATAATGTCTCTGTCACTTGTGTGGGTGTAGTGAAAGATTTGAGAGTTTCTGTTTTTGGAATCACTACAGAGGTTGATGCTTATGTGATGCCAGTGAAGGGAGAAGGATACCCCCTTATTTTAGGATGACCTTGGCTCATGGGTATAGGAGCTAGGCAAGATTGGGCAATAGAAGACTTGGAGTTGAGGCCTCGTGTGGGTGGCCATAGTCGAAAGGTGGTTTATAACTTGAAGAATGGGCGACAAGAGAACCTTGAACTAGAGACATCAGCTGATGAGTGGAGCTCAAGTGGATGCTCCTCATCCATGGATGAGGAAGAGAGTTCAAGTGAAGAGAGTGATAGCACTCTCGAAGTCATGGGCGTCACCATAAAGGAAACTACCTCATCAGAAGACAACCCAAGGATCCAAATGGAGAATGTGTGGGATGCCAGCCTAGAGAAGATGTTATCCAAGGATATAAAGGAAGAAAAAAGGGAGGGTTATGTAAATGTTCTCAAGAAGCATGCATCATTGTTTATTTTTTATTACACTCACATTACAGGTGTCACTGCAGTGAAGCATCATATCCATCTAAAAGAAGGGAGCAAGCCAGTAGTACAAAAACTAAGAAGATTAGGAGTTGTGCAACAAAATGCACTATTGTCCGAGTTGAAGAGACTCTTAGAGGCAGGATTCATATACCCAGTAGAATATTCAGAATGGGTCTCCCCAGTAGTGGTGAGGCCAAAGAAGAATGGTAAATGGCGAGTGTGCGTGGATTACAAGCCACTAAATGCTGCAACAAGAGGGATCACTTCCCTCTCCCATTTCAAGATGAGATTCTAAATGAAGTAGCAGGCCACGAGCGATACACAATGTGTGATGGCTACTCCGGCTACTTTCAAATACGCATTGCAGAGGAGGACCAGAAAAACACTACTTTCATCACACCATGGGGCTGTTTTGCATTTCGAGTCATGCCTTTTGGCTCACCAACGCTCCAGCCACCTTTCAACGATTCATGAATATGGTCTTCCAACATTACTTTGGTAAGTCCGTAAGGGTTTTCATAGATGACTTTTGTATTTACAGCTCCAAAAGTATGCATCGCGGCAAGATCGATGAAGGATTTACTCGTTTAGCTAAGCTGGGTGGACAACTAAACAAGGACAAATGTCACATTGGGGAAAGCAAGGTTACACTATTGAGGCATGTAGTGTCCATTGATGGAATCGAGGTAGATCCTGAAAAGATAGAAACATTGCTAAATCTACCTTCCCCAACTTCCATCAAACAATTATTATCTTCCTTGCAAAAGCTAAGATATTTGAGTAGATTCATATACTTACTCTCCCAAGTGATATTTCCTCTACAACAGCTGACTCGTCAAGAGACGCTTGTTTGGAGTGAAGAAAGTGATGGACATTTTAGAGAGATTAAAAAAAATGTTAGGGTCACTCCCTGTAATCCTCCAACCTTGTTGGGAAGAAACATTCTTTGTAAACCCTAGTGTGGGAGAAGAGGCCATTGGTGCTGCCCTCCCACAAAAAGATCTAAAAACATCCTTTATGAGGCCTGTGTATTTTGCTAGCCGCCTCATGGAAAACACAGAGAAGGCCTACACCCTGATGGAACAACTAGTGTTAGCCCTCATGTTTGCGGTAACCAAATTTCGGCCATACTTGCTGCCAAAGAGGTTTGAAATTATCTCTGTGGAGGATATGTTTCCCTATGCACTACAACATATGGAGATCTCTGACAAAATAGCAAAGTGGGCGGTGTGACTTCAAGAGTTTGATTATACAATACAGGATGAAAGAACAACTCGAGCATGCTTAGCCGACATTTTAACAAACAAGAGCTATGAAAAAGTTTTCCATTTGAAGAGAAAGGAACTTCCACCACCTCCGGCTCTAGAGGCTCTGGTCAATGCTTATAGCCTCTACTTTGATTGAGCATACAAGAGAACCAAGGATAAGGCAGCTGCAGGCATCTTGTTCTTATCTCCATTGGGAGAGAGGATCCATGGTGAAGGGATCACTCTAGAAGATGTCCACTCCAACAATGAAGCAGAATATCAAGCTCTAATTCATGGCCTTTGTTGGTGCCTGGATAATTCAATTGAGAGATTAAATGCTTTTGGTGACTCCATGCTTTTGGTAAGGCAAATGCAAGGTACATGGGCTTGCAAAAATGCCAGTCTCTCTACTAAAATGAGAGAAGCCAAAGCTCTTATGAGGAGATATAGGGAGTCACAAGTACATCATGTGCCAAGAGACCAGAACAAGGATGCAGACCACCTAGCATCATCGAAGTTAAATGAGTCAATAGTGGGAGCAGTGGCCATCAAACTTCCACTTCAGCAAGGCAAGGAGGACTTAGAAGATATTATGCACATTTTGGAGCAAGGAGAGGCTCCTAAACACTTGAATGCAGGGGAAAGGCGATGGTTAGCTAGGAAGGCTACCATGTATCGCACAGTCTATGATAATTTGTATTGTCTTGGTAAGGATGGTGTGCTTAGGAGAGTGCCTTTGAAGAGTGAAATTGACGAGATTTTAAAAGCTTGTCACGATGATGTGTGCGGAGGACACCTTACACACAACATCACTAGTAGAAAGGTTCTACAAGCTGGGTTTACTTGGCCAAGTCTTCATCGTGATGTCAAATACAGGTGTCAAACATGTGATGAATGTCAGAAAGCAGGACCACGACGGCTCATAACTAAACCTCAGAACCCAATAAAGGTATATGGGCCCTTTGAGAAGTGGGGAATTGATGCCATAGGGCCTCTACCACGCACTCAGTCAGGTAAAGAGTACATCATTATGGGAGTAGACTACATGACTAGATGGGTTGAATCTATGCCAACCAATAGAATTACTGCTAAGGATGTGAGTCAGTTCATCTTTGACCACATCTGTTGCCGGTTTGGCACCCCTCTGTTGGAATTAGGGTTGCAGAGAAACACACACAGCTTGGAGAAGACGACGGAAGCTCAAGGCACACGATAGAGAGTGTGTAGTGTGCAATGGAAAGATAGATAGCCCTAGAGTGATGGGCGTATATACAATGCACGGGGGAAAAAACCTCCTAAAGAGGGACAAAATGCCCCGGCGGTCCTAGTGTGTTCACACACATCACTACCACATGTATATGGTAACAAATCCCCCTGGAGTGATGCGGTGAACGAGAGCTGGCACATGAGGGAAGTGCCATGCCCTGAGGACAGGATCAGCCCACAAAGGGGAGTAAGCCCAAAGCTTTGCGGAAAGCTTCAAGCTTCTCACGAGACAATGCCTTTGTGAAAAGATCTGCAACGTTGTCCTGTGTTGGCACATAAGCCAAGCTGATCTCTCCTGCTGAGAGCCTCTCCCTGACATAGTGGTAATGCACCTCAATGTGCTTTGTGCGAGCATGAAAAACTAGGTTCCTCGCAACTGCCAATGCGCTCTGACTGTCAGTGTAGATAGTGTTGGCAGTGTCCTGTCCAACACCCAAGTCAGCCATAAGGCGTCTGAGCCATACACACTCAACCGTAGCTGTGAAGACTACCCTGTACTCAGCCTCACAACTCGAAGTGGCCACCGTAGGTTGCTTCTTGCTCAACCATGATATACATGAACTGCCAAACATGAAACAAAAACCACTTGTGGACACTCGCGTGTCAAAACAACCAGCCCAATCTGAGTCCGAAAAAGCATGTAAGTCTGGCGGCAATGATCCCCCCTTGGGATAAAACAAGCCAAGATGTAAAGTGCCACTAAGGTTGCGGAAAATCCTCTTGACAGCCTGCCAATGCTTAGACCCTGGGCTATGCATAAATCTGCTGACCTGCGAGACTGCAAACTGAATATCTGGCCTCGTGTTGCATACATAAATGAGGCAGCCAACAGCAGTTTGGTAAAGAGTGACATCAGCAGGATCGCCAGCATCATGTAGACTCAACTTCAAACCTGTTTCCATGGGAGTGGCAATAGGTTTGCAATCCTCAAGTCCAAACTTACATAGCAATGTCTCTATGTAACTTTTCTGACACAAGGCAATACCACCATCACACTGCTTAAACTGTATACCCATGTAATGATGCAACAGCCCCAAATCTTTCATCTTGAAAGTAGCATTCAAATCAGCCTTAAATTCAGCAATATGTCTCTCATTTGGTCCAGTGATCAGCAAATCATCAACATAAAGAACCACAATGAGAAATACATCATCCTCAAGCTTTACATACAATGTGCTTTCTGTTGGACTGTTACGAAAGCCTCGTTTAACCAAATGAGTGTCAGCTTTCTCATACCAAGCACGAGGAGATTGCTTCAACCCATACAAAGCCTTGTTACATTTGCACACTTTGTCCTCTTGTCCTTTTATGACAAAACCGCGAGGCTGCGTTACATAAACTTCCTCAAATATGTCACCATTCAAGAAAGCAGTAACAATGTCTGATTGATGTACATCCCAACCAAAATGAGCTGCCAATGCACATAGAAAACGCACAGTAGTCATACGACAAGTGGGAGCAAAAGTCTCTTCATAATCTATGCCTTTTTGTTGTGCATAACCCTTTGCAACAAGTCGAGCCTTATGGCGATCGATCTCACCACCGGCTTGCGTTTCAACTTGTAAACCCACTTGGTACCAATGGCCTTTTTGGCAGGAGGAAAATCACATAAAGTCCATGTGTCATTCTCTATAAGTGCATCATATTCTGATTTCATGGCAGCAATCCAATTTTCTAAATTCTGTGCTTCATCAAAAGACAGAGGCTCCTCAACATCATGTAAACTAGACACAGCCAAAGCATAACAATCTGATGCATAAGATGCATGGCGAGAGCCTGAACGAGTACAACTAGATAAAGGTGCATCCAATTTACTGCCACGCAAAGTGTGCACCAACCATTTTGGCATACCTCTAGCCTGCTCATTTTCAGCCCTTTCCTCATCAAGTACATCATGTACATCTGCATCAGTAATAGGCTGTTCTAAAACATTTTCAGAAACCCCCATAGGCTGTACATTTGCCTCATTGGAACTTACATTCGTATTTCCACCACTGAAAAGAGGCAACAAAGTGTCATAAATGTCCTGTGAGCTTACATTACTGTCTCTAGTACATGACAGCAAGGGCTGAACAGAATCTTCCACAAACACTACATCCCGTGAAACCAGAATACGTTTTGTTTGCGGATGATACAACCTGTACTCTTTGCTTTCAGCACTATAACCAACAAAAATACATTTGACAGCCTTATCATCCAATTTTCTGCGCTGCACTTGTGGCACCAAAGCATATACCAAACAGCCAAAAACACGCATGTGCTCAATAGAAGGTTTTCTATCATGCCATGCTTCATATGGAGTAATAGACTGCAAAGCTTTCGTAGGACACCTGTTAAGTACATAAGTGGCACACATGATGGCCTCAAGCCAAAAAGAATGCGGCAAAGCTTGACTTTTGACCATACATCGTGCCATTTCCGTTAGTGACCTGTTTTTCCTCTCAGCAACACCATTTTGCTGAGGTGTATAAGGCACTGTACATTGGTGTTTTATCCCATGACTAGCCAGAAATGCATTAAATTCATGAGACATATACTCCCCCCCTCGATCGAAACGGAGGGTGCCCATAGTACATTTTGAGACATTTTCAGCCATAGCCAAAAATTGTTTGAAGCACATAAAAACTTCGGACTTCGCTTTAAGCGGAAATACCCATGCATGCCTGGAGTAATCATCAATGAAAGTCACGAAGTACAGGTAATTTCCCAAGGACGGAGTTTGCATGGGCCCACAAACATCACTATGCACAAGCTGCAACCTGCATGTGGCCCTAACTGAACCATCCTTTGGAAACTTAGAACGCTGCATTTTACCCAGAATACAGCCTTCACAAACATGTTTGACAGGTGCTTCAAGAGGCGGCAAAGAAGCAACCATATCTAATTTCTGCAAACGCAGCAAACTAGCAAAATTCAGATGACCAAAACGTGCATGCCAAAGTTTTGCATCTGAAATAGCCCTTGAATCTGCAACAGCATTTGCAAAATTTTGTCCACACTTGTCATACAAAGTGAGCTTATACAGCCCACGGCACAAAAGCCCAGATGCAACAATTTCATCACCAAAACTGAGATCATGAACTGTACATCTGTCATCCACAAATTTGACTACAAGTCCAAGTCTAGCAAGTACGGATACAGGCAAGAGATTCTTCTTGATCCCAGGTACATAAAGTGCATCAACAAGTGTGAAGGAACTGCCATTAGCAGCAGTGAGCACAATCTTTCCAACTCCCTGAACTGGATAAGAGGCGTTGTTGGCACAAGTGACTGAATTTCCATGAGGGACAGACTCGAGAGAGGTAAACAATTCATGATGTGAGGTAATGTGCTTTGTAGCACCACTGTCAAAATACCACACATGTGAATCTGCAGCAACTGACAAGCATGCATCATGGACAGCAGGATTGTAAGTGCACTCTGCGCTAAAAGCCCATTCTGCATCAACATCAACATCACAATCTCCTTTCACAGAAGACTCAACAATGTCTGCATTTGTAGTGGAACCAGTATTTGCAGTGGAACCACCCTCTTTCTTCTTAGCCTCTTTGGCCTTCAACTTAGGACACGACTTGATCAAGTGATCATTGGCTTTACAATAATGGCAACGCATCTTCTTTTTGCCCTTATCACCAGAATTGCCAGACGAAGTGCTGCCAGCAGAAGCATTAGGAACAGAATTTTTGCCACTCGCAGCAGAACCATAAGAAGTGGCTGCATTACTGTTACCACCCTTTCTTTGAGAAGCAATAAAATCCTGTTCAACTGCACGCTGCCTAGTCCTGTTTTTTCTAGAAAGTGACTCTTGCAACAGCAATGTGCATAATGCATCAAACTTGACAGCTTCAGGATTTCCTTGGGTCATCAGTCTCCAAGTACTAGCAAAAGTCTGGTAGGAATCTGGTAAGGCATCAAGAACAGTCTGCACAAGGGAACTATCCGAAATGACTTCACCTGCAGAAATGAGTTGCTCATTGATATCCTTGACACTAGCAAGGAAAGTGTCCATATCATCTTCCTCATGCATAATCTTCGACTCTAGCTCTTTACACAGCAAAGCAATTTTAGCCTCATTGCGGCTTGCATAAAGACCTGCTAGAATATCCCAAGCCTGTTTTGCAGATTTTGCTGAACGAATGTGAGGAATAATGGTGCGCTTCACAGAAAACGCAATCAATGCATGAGCCTGCGCATCCTTAACATCCCAACGAGCTTGTTCTGCCGTAGGCAAAACAACTCTAACAGCTGCAATCCTTGCAACAAGACCTGCAACATCCTCAATATCGCCTACATCTTCAGAACCAGGACGTACATCAATGCCCTGCACAATGTTCCAGACACCTTTTGACACAAGAACATGTTGCATCATATAAGCCCACATAGGGTAGTTGTCCCCATCCAACCTGTCCTCATCAACAAACATCTTGAACACATCTGTGTTGTTGTTGTCAGCCATGGTAAATGCTGCACCTGATGTGAAAACTGCCCGAAAATAGGAGAAATGGAGCGGGAACAACTTGTGCTATATAGCACAAACCGTAGAAGACTATAAGGCACCTGTTATGCAGAAAACGGCACTGACAGAAAATCTGCACAAAATGACAAAATAGCCTGTGCAGTACTGCCCGTAGTGGAAACGGAGGCCAAAATGAGCCCAAATCAAAATTCTGAGCAGACCGAGCTCTTCTAGATCTCCTAAAATATTTGTCGACCTGCGAACGCTCGCCAAAGCTCACTGAAATCGGAGAAAGTGAACAGGCGTGTGCTGGAGCAGCTGGCGACTAAGCCCGGGAGGACGTGACCTGCTCTGATACCAATTGTTGGAATTAGGGTTGCAGAGAAACACACACAGCTTGGAGAAGATGAAGGAAGCTCAAGGCACACGATAGAGAGTGTGTTACTCAGTGTGCAATGGAAAGATAGATAGCCCTAGAGTGATGGGCGTATATACAATGCACGGGGGAAAAAACCTCCTAAAGAGGGAAAAAATGCCCCGGCGGTCCTAGTGTGTTCACACACATCACTACCACATGTATATGGTAACACCCTCTTGGAATACTATCTGATAGAGGACCAGGGTTTAGAGTAGACTTGGTAGGAGAACTCATGCAGAAGCTAAATATTCAGCATCAACACTCTACTCCTTACTACTCTCAGTGCAATGGCTTGGTGGAAAAGGTAAATGGAATCATTTGCAAAATTCTCACCAAATAGGTACATGCCAGGCACCAAGATTGGGACAAACACCTGAATGGAGCTCTATGGGCCTATAGAACCTCCTTCAAAACCGCATTAGGGTACACACCCTTTAATTTGGTTTATGGAAAGGAGGCACTTTTGCCCATTGAAGTGAAGTGAACAAGTCTTCGAATATTGGGTAGCCAGGTAGGCTCTCAAAAGGAGAAAGTACATCAAAGGATCATGGATCTAGAGAGGCTGTAATTGGATCGTAAAGAAGCCATCAACCACTACTCTCAAGAAGCAGAGAAGCGCAGAGAAAAGTTCAAAAAAAAGCTAGCATCTAAAGACATCAAAAAGGGATCTCTAGTGCTTCAATATGACAATCGCTTCGACACTCGTAAGGATGGAAAGTTTCTTTTTCGATGGGAAGGCCCGTTCTTGGTCACCAAAGAGTTCAAAAAAAATGGCTCTTACAGACTTCAAGACATTGATGGTAAAGTGCACAAGACCAGGACAAATGGATGGCGTCTAAAGCCTTATCACATCAGAATAAGGTCAGCCCAAGATCAAAGAAAGTAGGCTAGAGGCATAAATAACTCTAGCCAGGTTTGGGGGGGCTATGATCCGAGCCTATCACAAATTTTTTCTTTACTATATTTTGTTGGTTTTCCCTCCTTCTAGAGGTTTACAATAAAAGAAAGAGTGAGAACAACCTCTTGGAAAAATTCAAAAAATGACTTGACTAGTTCACAGGAGGTGAAAGGTAGAACCTAGTGGTAAAGGGAAGGGAAAATAGGTAAATGTGAAAAGAAAAGATATGATGTGTTTGTGGAGCCATGCACCCATGATTAAAGGGTCATGAGGGGCTCATATCATCATGGATTTGGAGCCATATGATGATTAAAACAGATGGGACCCAGGTGGAAGACTTGGTGAAGGAAGGAAACAAACACATGATTTTGCTGGATTTTTTAAAAATACATCCACTCCGATCCAAGAAAAGTTGTCTTCATCAAAGTTTTAGCTTATGAGGAGATTCTGACCATATTGTTTTTATAATTTTTGTAGCTACGGTCTAGGAGATGTGGCAAAAATGGTGGACGCCAGTTTTTTCAACTGTGGTGGAGACCACCCCCTCTACATTTACACACACACCCTTCCTTTTCCACATTGAGTCCTTCTCTAAAAATCAGCCATTAGTCTCCTCACCCTTCCCTCCTTCCTCCTCTCTCTCAAGCTCATAAAACCATCACAAATTCCTCTTCTAATCACCTCTCAAATCATGCTTAATCTTGTTGTAATTCATAAGTTTTCATTCAACCCCTTTCTATTATTACTAGATATGCATTGATTTTATGTAGATTCTTTACATTTTTAAATAAGGAAGCTCTTGGACTCAAGATATGGAGGAAGGAGTGAAAACAACACAAGTGATGATGGAGCCAATTAGTTGCAAATTGGTCAACAAATCACTTGGGAGGAGCTTCTTCATTGTTGGAATGTCCCTAATCAAGCTTTATTTGTACAAATTGCACTTGGATCTTAACCTCACTCCTAATCACTCTCTCGCCTATATAAAGAGCCCCCTCCCCCTTTGTAATTTCAAGTCTCCCTCAGCCTCATTGAGTCTTTGTATCACTCATCATGAGCCCATAAAGCTCATTCATTCACTCTATTCTTTGCACATTCTAGAGTACAAATTGTTTTATGCTAGTAACCTCCCCTCCTCTTACTTATGTTAATTAAGAGAGATCTTTTATGTGTGTGAGAGAGTGCTTGATGTGATTTTGGCTAAATCTTGAGTTGTTGTTTAGTAATCTACATGCTATTTCTGTTGGGAGTGCTTGAAGTGATCCATTCCTTGTACACACATTGAGGTTAATGCTTCATTCATAGTGATAGCTCTCTCTCTCTCTCTCTCTCTCTCTCTCTCTCTCTCTCTCTCTCTCTCTCTCTCTCTCTTTGCGTAGCGGTCCTAGTCCACGCTTCCAAGACTAGGTGGTGCCCTCATCTCATTTCTCTTGTGGCGCAATGGAGTTTGTTTTGGTGTAGAGGCCGCCATTCGAAATTTCCTTCGTCACTCTCAACAAAAATGATATCCTTCCCCATAGCAATTTCATAAGAGAATAAGTAAAGAACCTTGTATTTGCTTAATTCATTTGGGTAGGGTTCTTTGCATAAAAAATAAGAGACTAATCCCTTGCTCTCATGCTTGTAAATCCACACATTCCCATTATAGGTAGAGACCCTGGTTGTTTTTTTATCATACATAAAAAGAGCTCCAGGTCGATCAGTTTTTGGAGGCGGCTCTTGAGCCTCTGAGACCATTTTTCCTTTTGCCACATTATCTCCATATCTGTTGTAATCCTCAGGGTTACTAACTATCAGATAGTGGTTCCCCTTTTCTTCTCGGAATCTATCTCCATCATCATAGACTCGAATTATTTCCAGTCTCTGAGAAGGTCTTTCCTCTATACAAAAACACTTGCTTCCCCGATAGTCAGAATAAACTAGGGCTCCCCTAGAGTTTGTTCCTTCTAAGAAGATTATAGTGAACTTGGCATCGTTCAAAGGGTTTTGGGAGGTACTTCCTCCTAGCATTCGTCCTTCACAAGAGAAACCTCCTGGCTGTTGACTAACCACCATGAAGAAGGACTTATCTGATGACGTGTCGGTATCACTACCCTCCTCAATGATCGATGCTAATAGATCTAGCCTTACCTGCGTTACACTCTCCTCAGTGGACATTAAGCTACCCTGATCATGTGCTACTTTTTGGTCTTTAGGAATGTGTCTTCCTGATCTTAAATTCATCAAACTTAGCAATGCAATTTATCACAAATCCAACCACTCACCTGGCAAGGGATCAGTTTCCGCACAACTTCTTGCCTTGCCCCGCTGAATATACCTGTACACAAGCATTTAATTTTGGCAATTGAATCAAAGCATTTAACCGCTAGAGGTGGTCTTAGTAATGATTGGTATAACTACAGGGTTAACCTCAACCACTACTGTACTCTATACACTTTGGATGTTCTTGATTAGGTCTGCTAATCGGAACTGTACTTTAACCAAGTGTTTGCCAGTCTAGAGGTAAAGTCTTAATTCCGTCTTTGCTCCGTCAAAAGGTCAAACAAGGTCCAATTTCACTTCTGAAAGAAGTTCTGGAACTCTTAAGTCAATCGGAACATCACTCTATGTCCATAGTCAGATTTTGACTTCAAAAATAAGACCCTGTAGACATCCTACGCGTATCATGTCTACCTGATCTGTTTTGGCTAAAATTTGCACTATAGATTCCCCTTCATGTGCTGAGTCCACAGCTGTTCTCACTTTTTGATTTGGACACCTATAAGTTGGTCAACTGATCAGAAATTTGTTCCAGCAACCTGATGTTGATCTGACCAGTCAAATCAACTCCAATTTGGACCAAAATTGACTAGGAGGCTTGCCTAAGGCTATACAACACCCTACTATGTCCACAGTCAGATTTTGACTTCAATGTCATGCCTTAGACATACTACGCGTAGCATGTCTAACTGCTCAAAATTGTTGCAAATTCAAACCACAGACTCCTCTTAAGGTGCTGATCACTCTGGTATGCTCACAGTTGGCGTTGGAGTGCTAAATCATTGTGAACACATCCTACGCGTAGGATGTCTAAGTGCTATGTTTGACTCCAAACTTGAGCTGCACCTTCCCCTTGATGTCAGCAACCCAATGCTATGCTTAGATTTTAGTTTGGATTTCAAAAGACCCCAAATTCAGCTATTCTAGCCTTTTTCAGTCAAAAATGATAAAGTCTGCTTAAAACCCAATTTTCTCACCCAATTGAGATTAAACCTTTCTCATGCACTCAATAAATTATGTAGATCATGCTCATGAAGACATCCTATGGTTTTGGTTTTAAAATAATGCCTTGGGCCCAATTTGGGTAAGACATCTGGAAATTTCTGTCTTTTGGCCTTATCCTATCAAGATATGGTCAAGTTCCCCTTTCCAAGTGAATATAGGGTAATTGTTACCTTCTAAACACACTGGTCAACTAAGATTTTCAAAATTCTCACCAGAACACCCTATAGACATCCTACACGTAGGATGTCTACTGCTCCTTTTCTCATACTAAAGTGCTACTTTGCCTTCCCTATGCTCTCAGAAAGTGCCAATATGCCTTACAAGTGCAAAAATATGCAAATTTCTCTCAATTTAAACCTTTTCTAAACTTTTATGTTTTTTGAGTCCGCCTTTTACCTTTTAGGCAATCCAATAAGAGAAAAACACTCAAGTCTATATGTTACTACGGTGAAACCCACCCTCTGAACACACAAGTGACCTCAGTTTCCCCAAATTCCCTTCTAAAATCCCCTTGGAGACATGCTACACGTAGGATGTCTACTGTCTTAAAATTCAATTTTTTTTTGACAGAAGTACTCCCTATGCTCTGCAGTTCTCTCAGAAATACTCACAGAAACTTTTGAACTTCAATTCAGCTTTTAAACACTCTTTTCTGTCTTTTACAGCACTTGATGAGCCTAACAGAAAATATAACATGCATGAAGTGCTCTAGATCATAAATCATGATGTCCTACTTACCCTACTCCTACTCATCATGTGAGAGGGTAATTTTGGTGTCTCGGTTGCTTCCTAGCCTCCCTTGACTCTCAAGCTACCCTTTCATAACCTCTACCACTCCAACCCCTACTCTCCTACCTAATACTACCTAAGTCGAAGGATCTAGGCCAGACACACGCTCCCTAGACTCCTCCTAAGACCTAGAGAGTCCCCCACCCTTTGATCCTATCTAAATGTAAAACAAGACTCTGGCAAGTGAGAGAATCCCTATCCTCAAAGACTAGTCTTGGTTACCTACCTAGGGTTTTCATCCCCAGCAGCGGTGCCAATGTTGGCGGATACGCCGCGACGGACATCAGCACAAAGAGAACTCACCTAACAAGATTTGTTAGCTAAGGACGAAGCTCGACCCACAAGCGCATGGAAGCAAGCATAGGGTGTCAACCTACAATCGATCGACTATTGACGACTTCCTACAGAGTTCTCTACCCAATGTCTAAGTTACAGCCTTCAAGACTACACAAGAGGAGATTTTCTACAACGCTTTCAAGAGCCAATTACCCATCAAACGTTCTCGAAACGCTACAAAACTTGAATGAAATCCTATTAACACCAATAGGTCGCTCTCCCTAAGGCCCCTGACCCAAAACCCCAACCCTAAACACCCGATGCAGAATCACGTAGGATGTCTGGTCGAAATTTACAGGTCAACGTTTTCTAAAAACTAAAGTCCCTAATGTGTAGCTCTACTCATTGGGAACGCGTGGATATGCTGAAATGCAAAAACGGACAACGTATGCTTACCGAATAGCCAGATATAGCTCGTGGGTTGATCTCGCAAAGCCGGGCCGTACACCTGTAATGTAGGTGATGGCACGTATCTCTCTTCGGGGGAAACACACTGCACTTCTCCGCACTTGATTCTGACCACCAGTGCACGTGTAGCGTCAAGATAAACTCTCACTCTCTCTCGTACACAGAGTAGGCTCAACTCACACAGACAAAACTTATAAAAATGACAAAGGGTTATTTGCATTAAGGTCAAAAGTGGTATAAATACCTTACAATCTCAAACCCTAATGTTCCAATTTAACCATTTACTAAGTCTAAATGTAAAAAATGGGATACAATTTGGAAGCTTCTGCAAGCCCCACTATTTACAAAGGTGAAATGACGATTTCTTCTCAATTAAAAATAATTACAAAGGAAATTAGTATCCCACTTGGAAATCATCCTCCGTTGGGTGTGTCCAGCCGCTAACAAGATGGCCGAGTATGTCAACTCTCAACTCCCTGGTTCTATCACTGAAGTAATCCACCATACCATGGTTGCTTCACTCATCAACTTCCAACAAGGTGCTAGACAGAACGTCTGGCCCATGGAAAATAAAGACAAAGGTGATGTCAAGGGGAAAACCAATGCCCAAAATTCTTCCCAAGGCACTGCCAACAACAACAACAACAACAACAATCAGTCCAAGGAGAAGGGACTTTACAAAGGCAAGAAAAAACTCTCTCCTGAAGAGCTTGAATCTTTTCGCAAGGACCATACGTGTTTTAAGTGCAGGGAGCAAGGACATGGTTATCTTTCTTGCCCCAAGAAGAATGTTTGCAATGGGATTCCTAGAGCTTCCACCATCAAAGCTCCAAAAGAGGATGCTCATTGCAAAGGTGCACCTATCTCCTATGCTTGGGGAAAGGTAAGAGAGAACGATCCCTTCATCTTGCTTGATCCTGGCTATACTCACAACTTCATATCAACCGAGTTGGCCACTAAGTTGGGTATTCAAGATTTTGAGATGGGAGATGTTGTGACGGCCGACACTCTTTCAAGGGACAGCGAGCCTTAGTTACTCCCTTGATTGGGAAGTTGAGGCTCCATGTCCAAAGCTATGTCAACAAAGAAGATTTTCATCTCTCCTCCCCAACATGAGGATGCTATCCTAGGGGCGCCATGGTTTGATCGCATGGTTGCCAACCTGAAGTTCCTTGAAAGGAGAATCTACTTCATCTACAAGGGAAAGAACATGTATATAGATACTAGTGAGTGTGGTCATACTATACCACTTGTAAATCCTCCTGCTTTTGATAAATCGATGAAGAGCTCAGTTTTTGTGTACATGATTTTGTCAAAGAGTCTCTAAAAGATTCTAATGTTTCATCAAATGTAAATGGTAGGAATCAAGAAGAGTTAGACTTGTTTAATTTTCTAAAAGGATTCCAAGATGTGTTCATCGATGATATCCCTATGGACTTACCTCCAAACCAAGGGGATGCTAGCCATCGTATTGAGCTCCTTCTAGGAAGCTCACCACCTTACAAGACTCCTTATCAAGTCTCTCAAGATCAACAAGAGGAGATTATGAGGCAAGTACAAGAATTGGTGTAGACAAAGGGATGGTATGACCTAGTTCCTCTCCCTTTTGTTCTCTAGTCCTTTTAGTGCAAAAGAAAGATGATGCATACCGTATGTGTGTGGACTATCGAGCACTAAACCATATCACTATCAAAAACAGATTTCTTGTGCCTCGGGTAGAAGATCTGTTTGATAAGCTACAAGGCTCTACCTACTTCCATAGGATTGGCCTTAAGAGTGGCTATCATCAAAAAAGGATAGTTGATAAAGATATCCTAAAGACCGTGTTTTGTACAACATTTGGCCTTTATGAGACCCTACCACAAATTCACTGGAGTGTTCTTTGATGATATCATCATCTACTCCAACTCTTTGGAGGAACATAAGCAACATCTCTAGATGATTTTTCAAGCATTGAGGGAGAAAAAGCTTTTTCTCAACCAAAAAAAAGCGAATTTTTCCTTCAAGAGATTCAATACCTAGGTTATATTATCTCTCAAAATGGTATCCGTATGGATCCATAGAAGTTAGAGGTAATAAAAGCATAGCTAATCCAAGGAATCTCCGTGAACTAAGAAGCTTTATTGGTATGTGTGCATACTATAGACGCTTCATAGAAAAATTCTCTCAAGTAGTAGGACCACTACATGACTTAACTAAGAAGAACGTAAAGTATGTATAGACTGCTAAGGAGCAAAATGCTTTTGACAAGGTCATGGAGAAGCTTACCTCCCAACCAGTCCTCATGCTTTCGGATCTCTCAAAGCCATTTGAGGTCCAATGTGATGCTTGTGTGATTGCATTGGAGCAGTTTTGCTTCAACAAGGGCATGCCATAGCATATGAGAGCCGACGGCTCAATACCGATGAACGAGTCTTGGGAATTTATGAGTTCAAAGAGATTTTAGCTGTTCTACATGCCCTCGAAACATGGAATCACTACTTATTGGGGACTCCATTTGTTCTACGAACCGATCTCACCAAAGTCTCAAGTATTTCATGACGCAAACCAGGATTTTTGACAAACAAACGAGGTGGGAAAATTTTCTTTCGCAATTTAATTTCCATATTGCTCACGTTACTGGTAAGCACAATCAAGTGGCCGATGCACTTTCATGACGACCAAAAGTTAATGCGGTGTCTATAGCTACTCACAATGATCTATCTTCTACGATAGATGAGTATGCTACTGACCCTAACTTTAGAGACATAATGTCAGCCCTTGCTTTGAGGAAGAAAGAGAAACCATTCACTTTGCAGGATGGTTATCTTCTCCACAGCAATAGGCTATGTATTACCCATTCCCTTTATGAGAGAAAGTTATGTATGAGTCCCATGCTCCTCTCTATGCGGGGCATAGAGGCATTCAACCTACTCTCCGTGGAGTAGAAATGTACTTCTATTGGCCTACCATGAAAGCGGACATACAAGAGTATGTTTCAAAATGTCTACTATGCCAAAAGACTAAGTATGATAGAGGGAAGCAACCTGGACTACTCCAGCCATTGCCTATCCCAAATTCAACATGGGAGAGTATATTATCCATGGATTTCATCTTTAGATTACCAAGTCTATCCATGGGAATATGGGACTATGGACAATAGTCGACTGTTTTAGCAAGCAAGCACACTTTATTCCTCTCAAAAAGACTATTAAGGCACACCAAATGGCAACTCTCTCCATATCACGGATTTTCAAACACCATGGATTACCAACATCCATCGTGTCAGATAGAGATCCTAGATTGACCAATAATTTTTGGAAAGGTTTGTTTGAAAATATAGGAACAAGATTGAATTTCTCTTTGGTCTATCAACCACAATCTTGTAGAGTATGCCTACAATAATATTGTACATACTTCTACGGGAAAATCACCTTTTGAGACCATAGAGGGAAGACCAAAAAGTCCCTTGGTACTTAAAGTATATGGGAAGATCTTTGCTCTATCGATGAGTATAGCCGTGACCTACAAGAATCTTTTCAAAAGATTAAGGAGGCTATATACATCTCTCAACAAAGGCAAAAAGTTGTTGTTGACAAGCACAAAAGGGCCTTAACATTCAAAAAGAATGATTGGGTCTTACGTAAGTTTCCTAAGGCTCAATTAAGGCAAACGACGGGAAAAATCCTACGGGCCATCAAAAGCATTATGCTAAGCTAGCAAAATGATACTATGGTCCGTTCCAAATCTTGAAGACTATCAATGACATGGCTTACCAGCTCAAGTTGCCCAACCATTGGCTCATCCACAATGCTTTTCATGTGAGCCTCCTCAATCCATACAAAGGAGGCCACCAAGTGAACCAATTATTGAAGACCCTCCTGAAGTTGAAGACCAAGAAGAGGTGCTACAACCCGAAGCTATCCTTCGGCATGACGCCAAGGCACTACGACATGGTAAGATTACCTGACGGTATCTTATTAGGTTGAAAAGTTATTCTTTTGAAGATGCTAGATGGATGCAAGGAATAAAACTTAAGGATAGTATGAACCTTGTCAATTCTTACAATGCTAAATTAGACTAAGCACATGTATAAATTTCTTTTTTGTTTTTGTCTTATAAGACTAGTTCCCTTTTTGTTGTCCACAAATTTAATTAGTATGCATACTTAGAATCATGTTTCTGATGACGACGTCTCTCAATCACCAAGTAGAATTTGTCACTCTACTTGGGAGTATGAAATGGACTAAAGAGAAGACATGCTTGTGGCAGTTATGTCTCCCAAGCACCAAATGGATTAATCATCCACCTTGGCAAGATGTTGTAGGGTAAAAAGGTATCCTCTACCCGCTAAGTAAGATTCAATAATGACCAAGGCTCTATCTTTCTACCTCATAGTTGAGGATGACTATGATATCAAGAGAGAGGTAATGTCATAAAATCTAATATCTAACCAACCCAGATGATTTTCTCATATTAAACTGATCAGTGAATGTGGGAGAATAAATGGGAACAAGGGTTAGGATATAGACATGTGCTTATAGATCTATCTCAACACCACGGGGCCAATGGTAAAGGGGCCCAAATGAAAGATGGTCTATCAAAGTGCAAGGCTAAACAATGGAGCATAAAGACCTTAGGGTTAGCTTCATTGAAGACCTCCAATATCTAGTGCTAAAAGTCATTTGACCTTAGGTAAGCAAGGGTTGTGCTTGATGTCCAAACCTGGCCCAAAATTAAGGTGCTTGATATGCTTGATGACTGAGATGCTTGACGTGCTTGATGGTTGAGATGCTTGAGGTGATTGTCATACTTGAGATGTTAGGGATGTACTTGAGGTGAGAACCAAACCCAAGCTTCTGGTGAGAACTAGGCCCAAGGTTGAGGGGCTTGAGGTGGCACAAAAGTCAAAGTGAATCCATACAAGGAGGAGGACGAGTCATGCAAGAGGGGGGGTGGTTGCTTGACTAGTCTCTCTCCCAAAGGACACCCCTTGCCCAAGGGGCAAGTAGGACACATGTCAAGCCCCTAGCTTGGTTACCCTCATGGTGTGCCTAAAGTCTATTGGTTGGCCTTCCAAGGGTTCCAATGATAATTGGATTAAAATAATTTGTTTTAGCATTTATCAAGCCCTCTCTCTCAAAGGTGAAAGGTGGACACTTGTCCCAAGGCTACCCTTGTTGCTTGGTCTGACTCTTGCTTGTGATTGGCTACGCCTGGAGGGGTCCAATGAGCTTCAAGAATGAGCTACAAGGGGGGGTCGACCAAAGCAAGAAGGGGGCCTGCTTAGGGGATATACTCTCCCACACACACACACACACACAAACACAATCTCTCTCTCTATCTCTCTCTCTCTCTCTCTCTCTCTCATAGTGTGAAGTGCAACGTGCAAGAGCTCCCTCTCCTTCTCCAAGCACGTAGAGAGGTTGAGAGCCTACACCAACACTCTTGGCTATGGAATGCAAATCCAACCAAGAGCCATGCTTCAATGCTTCATTACTATGCTATCTTCTCCATCTTGATTACTATGCTATTATGTATGTGAGCAAGAAGAGTGATGATAAGTGAGGAACTAGTTCTTTCTCCCCATCCTCACTTCCTGTTAGCTCTCTCCACCTTCCAAGGTGTTTGAGGTCTTGGGATTGAGGCTTGGGATAGTTAATGCTTTCCACAAAGTTTATGTTATTCTTGTGATGCATGAAGCTTTCCATCTTCATTGCATCACCTAGGTCACAAGGAACACAAAGATTGTATTGTAACAAGTCTCTCTTGATGGGAGAAATCATATAACAAATGCCTATTGGAGAGGGGACCGCCGGCTCCACATAAATCCGGTCCTTAGCTGTTATCATGTTCTCTAAATTCTTTCTCTTACAAAAGTATTGTTCATGCCAAGTTAACCAAATGCTATGTTTATGTTTCTATCTGCAATTATGATCACCCTCTATGCTCACAAAGTAATTTTTCAAAAGTACTCTCTCTAATTTCCGCTACTCTCAAGTTAATAGGCCAAATCCATTAAAAATGGCATGGGGCAATGCCCCTATAGTTGACACTTTTGTCACCACTTTCGTAGAATTTCTCTGTGCCAAGCTCCAAGTGCAGCCTGCATTCTATGTGTTGAGGTTACTTTTGCATGTTTGAAAGGTCGGGAAGTGTGTGTGCATTTTGTGTGTGTGTGTAGATCTACATGTGTTGTTGCAGATTTATACCATTTTTCTATTATTGTTTGTTAATCTAGGCTCTACTTTGTTTCTATTCACAAACCTTTGTATGTCAATGTCGATTTTTTTTTTTTGGTTAATCTAGGCTCTATTGATTTATGCTTTTTTATTAATCAAGGCGCTATTGATTTTTGTACTGTTTCTTCTGAAAACTAATTAGTTAAAAAAAAACCATAAAACCAAAAATGTCATGCAACTAGTTTTGATTTTGGTTTTTTGAATTGACAAAAAAAACGACTCCAACTAGTTCCCCTATACGAGAGAAAAAGAAAGAGCCCCAATGCCCCAACCCCAGCCTCAATTTTGATTTATCTATATAAGAAGTAGAATCCTCCATAGCTTCCTTTTAAGTGAAGGAATAGTGTGTCCCATCTTATATATATATCCCACTTCTCAAGGGTAAAAGGAAGCATGTGGGATTTATGCTTCACCTTTCCCTCCACAAGCCTCCTTTAGACTTTTCCCGTTTGCCTACACGCCCAAGTAGAGATCGACTATTTTGGGGGTTACGAGAGCTTCGGGTAGCCTAATTGTAAAATGCAAAGCACACCACATTCATCTAAACAATGTGCTTGTTTCGAGCTATCACTTGACCTATTCCACATCATGCACATGAAAAAAGTTATAAAAAACAAGTAAAATGAAGTAAAACCGACCAAAAAGCTAGATGGCGAGTGCATTTTCTTTAATGAGCTTTTATCTTCGTGCTTTTTAAACATTGTTCAATTTTTTGAGCTTTTTAGAGTCAATTTTTAGAACAAATATACATGTTCTAAACAATGTGTAAAACCATTCGACAAGTTTATATACAAAAGAACAAACGGATTATTAACAGAACAAATGTCACAAACCATAAATACATACATACATACACATATATATATATAAATTTCTCCATCATTAAACATAAAAAGAATTACTATGCCAACATTGTGTGATCAAAAACTTGAGGGCGTACTAGTTCACTAAATAGAGGGAGGGACAAAATGGGGTTTCCTATTGTTTGATGTAGAAAGTTAAGGGTTCATAGCACGGGGATTGCAATGCAGGGCTCACTAAGTATGAAGGCAACATCAACCGCGGTCAGTGTAGGTTGATGTATTACCATGTGCTCCTTAGGTTGCAGGCCCAAGACATGCACATACACATAATACATGCCCTTACAAGAAATGAATGAATTTTGATGTATCACCCTTTTTTGGAAATTTGGACATGTACAACTTGGCTCGCTTGCCTTTGATATGAACATTATAGCAGCTTTCAGTGAGTATACAAAACGCAACATGTTTCTTTTGAGTCATAAAGACTTCCTCTAAGAAGGTTCTAGCCATCACTGGATCTACCTCAATCCTTTTCTATGCTTCTTTTGAAATACCATGCCTCCACTTTGTTACCTACTACTTGAACCTCCTTCTCCACATAGTGAGGAGACCCTATTTTCCTTATAGTTTGGTGTGCTAATACCGACCACTCGAAAACCTGCCATTGTAAGGCTAGGGAGCTCTTCTCTTGAGACGTTTTTCCCCCTTGCAATGGGCAAGAGCATGGGGGCTATCAGTACCTCCTTCACTTGTTTTTTTATTGCCTTTGTGTGCTCCACATACTGATTGCAAAACCATAGCCATTGCTCTATGGTTTTGTATTTGTAGCATCTTTTTGACCAAAAGCATGGTGTGACAAAACATGTACCATGACTATTAAAAGTGTTACCACAATTTTTCCTACCCACAACACCAAAACCGTTCCTATTACAATGAATGGGAATTCTGTGAAAGGCCCATTGTTCACGTGGAAAATCAACATCCTCTACATA
The DNA here is from genome assembly GCF_014529385.1 of Adiantum capillus-veneris. Lineage (NCBI taxonomy): Eukaryota > Viridiplantae > Streptophyta > Polypodiopsida > Polypodiales > Pteridaceae > Adiantum > Adiantum capillus-veneris. The sequence goes on from NC_140952.1 coordinate 103,244,499, forward strand.
GATTGACTGCTCTGTGTTACATGTCAAATGTTAATTTTCAGGCATGTACTCCTTTTCAATCTCTTTGTCTTCACTATTGCTTGACTTCATGGTTTCAAATCTGATATGTCATGGACGACCACAAACTTTGGGTTGTTTTGACTCCATTAAATATTCTGGACGATGAGAACTAATAGCTTTGCTTATCTCTCTCTTCTTTTGTTGCACGGTTTTCCTATCACCATGTAGTGTGGGCTCTTCATACATTGGGTGCCTGCAGAAACTCCTTGCACCACCCTTGCAATGATAGATGGACTTGGAGTTTGCTATCTCTCAACTCTTGAGAGCATCTAGATCCAAGTGTGGGACCTGTACCTATATAAAAATATGTCAAGAATCCCAAACACTTTGCACATTGTGTGTATGAGTTTAAGACATCTCTAACACATGCATCATATAACGAAATCTTTCTTCTTCCCCCTTCAACAGACAACCAGCTGGCATGAATGCTCTCAAAAAAGTTTATACTTGGAATTTGTGCCTGCTCCCATGGATTGTTATTAGCCTATCCACAAAATTATAGTTGAGTAATTGGACATGGTTTTTCTTGGATCACAAAGGGATAAAATTTAAACTCACATTCTTGTTGATGTTTCCCCAATACTCAATTCATTGCTCCCACCATTTAAACCATCATTGAATTGCCTCTAAGTTATCTTTTGGGACATGAATCAACCACAAATCTTTGGTATGCCTTGCTTGAATTGTAGCCTCTTCTATAGTTGTTGAGAGTCTCCATGCTTCACACATTCCAATGTGCTCATTTTGCTTTGGTACAGGCACAAATTTTCTTGTGTACTTTTGCAAGCTCTTCCCAAATGGAAAAGGCAAGAGTGCTTGCTACCTTAAATAATATTACACGGGCCTCCATTGTACACTTCCTTATTGCCAACTAGTTTGCACGTGCCTCATCTGACATGAACCCTGCAAAATCAGGTGGTTCCGGTCCACATTGAGCCATGGTATCATTTAGACTTTCCCAAAACAATATTTGAGACTTATCAACCTCCTCTTTTGATTCACAAATTAAGATAACCTGCAACGCTAGCATGCTAGCCAAATATGATGCAGATGTTAGGAAAAAACTTTTGGGGAATGAATATTCCATAGTTCCAATTAGAAACAAACTTACCCTGTATCAGACACGAAACAAGACATTGTTGCCCATCCGTCTATCTTATGTGTATGATCAAAGTGAACCCAAGCTTTCCTCAAGTCATCTTGCCTCGTTCGTCTCATGTGATTTAATAGATCCACACTTGATGCAGGACCTTTTGAAGACATCATGAAAAGGTAACATTTTTCTCTTCCAGTGACTTATCCTGGGAATCTATTACCATGGAAAAAGAGAAACATACATTGGTGTTACAGTTGCGAAATATTGTCATATCCTTCACCCATTTGAACAGCTTGCTTCGCGTTTTCTTTTGTTATTAGACCTTTGAATCTACATGCAATATCCATATAAATGTGAATGACATAACATACCAAAGAAAAAAACATAAGATACATGAATCCATCCATACCTGTTGCTTTGCACTAGTGGCATCATCTCCTCTAGAAAACCAAGTAAATCTTGATCAATTGTGACTTCCTCACCTTCTCTCGTTAAAGATTCAAACAACATTTGTCGAGCTACCAGCATTTGTATTTTTTGTGGTCCACCTTTCTGTATTTCAAGAACTGTGCTAACCAAGTTCTGCACTTTTGCTATATTGGCTCTTGAGGTGCCCGATTGAGCACTATGCTCACGAAGGCCAATATGAAGTACCATTCAAGTCATACTCCCATACAAAAGAAAAACATAATAGATCATAGCCTTGCATACATCAATGCATGTCATGGTTTTTTGGCAATACTGATAGTAAAGTTTTGATTTGCCTTCACCCCAACAGAATATCCCTTGCTTATCTACCTATCCAAATGGCCATGGAAACAGTTGTCATTGAACTTCTTCTCATTCATGTGGAATGGACAAGAGAGGTGGTAACATTGTAGATTCCCAAGGCAATAACTTAGCCTCACTATACAAACTATTGTCATGTTTGTTTGGGATGGTCGTGTCCAGAGATGACTATCATGTCACTAGAGAGGCGGTCACTGATGTTTTAATGAGTCTTGTTTTCATTTATTCTATGGAAATCTTCTTAATCTGATAATATCATATTTACAATTTGTTTATTCAAATAGGTGCTTGATGTTACAATGTGTTTTTGGCATCGTGTCGGTCAAGTTGTGTCGAGCTACGACAGAGAGAATGGAGAGAAGATTTTGGAGAGTGTTTACAGCATACCGTAGTTATGTATTAGATGATTGTATTTTTCCCACAGAAGTTGATGGTGAAATTGTTAGAGGTGGTGCGGAGAGAAGTAGTGTATTTTTTTGGTAAGTCACTTATCTTGTATGATGTTGATTTGAATGGAGGCTTGTATTACTTAAGTTTGGCACATTGTTTTCACCACTTTCAAGAGTAATGGTGTTTGTTTATATGTTGGTGACATGGTCAGGTGGTTGCTTGCAACATTCACAGAGCGTTGAGACTATGTCTTGGATGTGTTTGCAGGGTGTGGTGGTTTGGGGAAGGCGAGCATAGAAGACCTGAGATGTTGTATTCGTCTAGAGCTAGATGATTTACTCTATGAATCAGTGTCTTTCTCCAATAGTATAAATGAAGGAAACTCTTGCAAATTTTTTTGTTTATTTGTACTTGGAAATTTGGTTTTGGATTCATATTGTTTATTGTTGGCCTATAGTTTGTGCACACGTTTTGTCTTCGACGAGCTCATTTAGACCATGTTTCATTGCAAAAGAATGGAAAAGTGGTACAAACTTATTTGAAGGGTTTTTTGTTAGTCTTTTCATTTTCTGAACGTCCTTAATCTCTTGTAGAGGCCTTCAAGATAAAGGTGGAGAGGTAATTTTAGAAATTTTTAAGCTAAAATTAGGGAAACTCTAGCAAAAGTTTTAGCTTATTTGTACTTGGAAATGTAGTTTTAAATTCATATTTTTTAACTTTAGCCTATAGCTATGCGCAAATTTTGTCTTGGACAAGCTCATTTAGGCCATGTTGCATTGCAGAATAATGAAAAAAAAGTACTAATTGCAAAAGTACGAAACACAAATCTCACAAAAAATAAATCCCCAAGATGAGGCCTCTTAGGATACTCATCAACTCTTTTAGGATATATCGCATCACATGTATTTATGCTCTAGAAAAGTGCTAGAGTCTCAAAAATTAGAGAGTGCCTCAAATTACATGGGAACCCATTATGCACTTATGTTAGGTTGTGAGCCTTTGGCTTGGACCCAATGTAGTGTGATCCAAGACCCACACATTGTGGTGGCTAGTGACTCTTCCTTTGATTCCAACATGATGCCCTAAAAATACAAACCATACCTATATCGGCCCCACAACCAAGTGCTAGTGTTTTTAGTCACCTAATGAAAACCATTAGTCGAGCCACTCATTTGGAGCTATGTCTAATGAAGTAAATGAAGGCAATAGGGAGGTAGATTTGCCTTTCATATCTCATGTAGACCCTATACTCCCCAAGAGTGTCCATGTTGATATCCTACCCCTTGCATTCACTAAAGACCCTTCACCCTATGAAGTTCTACTACCCGATGGTAAGAGTATTGTGAAATTACAAGAAGTCGAATGATATATACAAGCATCTAGGGAGAAGGAAATTGAGAGCTTACATATGATAGAACAACTCCAAGCCATGAAGGCAAAGGCCCCTATGACAACAATCATGTCAGTCGAGAAATCGAGTACTCTCAAATTAGCAGTCTGAGTAAGGGTCAGACCATACGGATCCACAATGCCTCCACTTGAAGGGAAACCTCCAACACGCCAAACTTAGAGGGGGTATTTCTCAAAATTGGGAGTATGACATGCAAACCAAGACATTGATTGGTCAATACTTGGGCTACATATACCATGTGGGTTGGTTAGATATTGTACAGTCCATGTTTATTGCCAGGTCTAGAGGAGTAGCAATGAATGGTTTGTGATGGCATCCATATGGTTGTCCAATTGGAGAGGCAAACAAGGGGATTAAAATTCCTTTGATGGGTCTTATGAGATTCTTAGATATGGTAAAGGCCAAATAACTGACCTTGTCAAAAATGGAGACTCCCTCAGTGAGTCCATGGATCCTTCATATGTTTTTTCACCTGGAGTCTCGGTACACTGTAAGCCCACAAGAAATAGTTTTACATTTCCAAATTTATCTCATCTTTCTCTCAAAGACACTATGGTCACCATGCCCATTGCCTACCCCAGTGATGAGCATGGCAAAAAGTACATTCTGGACCTCATTTGTTTGTAAAGCACCACTACCTAGTAGCGCAACACCTACAACAATACTACAAGTGTGTATCAATCATATGTACCTTGTGACCCTCATTTTCATGTAGCTTATACACCCCCAAGTATTCCAAGATCTTATACTCCACAATGGCATTATCCAAAATCTTATTAAAGCGAGGCCATTCCACTTAACAATAACATGTCATAGCTTACATCTGCTATGCCTTGGGCCACACCTAAGAACTTGGTGTTTGGAGGTGATAACAACATACAAGTGCCCACCTAGCCAAGGTGCACGTTGGGTCATCCGGCCAAAGTTTTGATGTGGTCACATTATTTTTCCGATGTTTAATACATCAAACCCTGTAAAAGCCTAATGTCAATCGTCTATGGAAAGTCTGAGTCAAAGATGTAATTTTTCCAGTGATGTATGTAAAGGTCCATGAGAAGTTGGCCGCCCGCCGGCCATTTTAGAAAGCCCTAGGTATATAATACACTAAGGTTAGTGTACAGAGAGCTACCTCTTTGCTCCAACTTGTAATCATCGCTTCTGGGGCTACGGTAATCCAAATTCAGTTTTGTTTCTTGCATTGTGTTCCTCTTACTCTGATCTTTCATTCAAGTGTAAGCATTCAAGATTCGGTGAAGGTTTCAAACGCATCCATTTAGGCCTTAAATCGCTGTTTTGAGTGTTTATATGCGTATTTTATATTGTTTTGACCCCAGGAGAGGCTTTAGGGACCCAAAAACCACCACCCTTTAGGATCATCCGTTTACTGTTTTTGCGTATTGTGGGACGAACGATCGCGATCTTTGTACCTCTCGAGAATGCTGTGACAGTGATAGGATATGTTCCTGATAGTCCCTTGTAGCTTCCCTTCAAGTTTCGTGCGATTCCGATATGATTTGCATGGTGAACGGACGTGATGACTGTAGAGCTGTGTAGAAGGACATAGGCAGATTACTTGGCTTTAGTGCGATCGATTTGCTTGTAGAGTTAGTAGTTGCATCTCTTCAAGTTCACTTCATTAGGGTTGACATCCTAGTGAGTTTCCATGCCTCATCCGAGTTGCTTCTCATGTATCGATAATTTTATGTTGATGCTTGAGAGCTATGCTATGGACGTCCGTTGCGGCGACCCACAAACATTGGCACCGTGAATCTTAGGTGATGAGTGACCGAGTACGTATTCAGAGTTTTCTTATTGTTCCAAAAGATAATTTCCATTCCATTTACATTTCAGTGAAGCATCTAGACAGGGGTTTAGTGCTTAGTGGAGTCCAGGGTCGGGGGGCTCGCTAGATCTACTCTTGAAAGATATAGGGAGTTGTGAGTGAGGTTGCTTTAAGCATTTTTTCTCTTCAAATTTCTTTGTATCGATTGAGTACTGATCCATCATCCATTTTTTATCCTGTTTGTTTTGTTTGATTCATTTTTTTATTTTCTTTCATTTCTGTACTTAGGAGTAGGATAAGTAAATCACATTCTAGTCAAATTTGGGGCAAAAGATAGAGTCAAAAACTCTAGAAAACCATAACTTTGGCAAAAGGGCCATAAGACTCTGAAATTAGAAAATCTGACCAAACACAGCTGAAATTGATTCAAATCACAAAGTGGTAGCACCAAACACTGGGAAATACTTGTCAGAGAGAGCCTGTAAAATTTCATCAGATTTGGCCTCTGTACTACGATCGCGATCGGTGTACCTTAGTGCCATAATTGTACAAGATTTGACATGTGCCTTCCTGATAAGATTCTAAACAAGTTTATCTAAAACAACCACACCCAAAAACATCAAAAAACAAGAAAATCAGGCCACTTGGACAAAACTAGCTTGACAGACCCAGAAAGTGCAAAATCTTGGCTTTTAGTGATCGAAATGCAAAGTGACTTGGGGAATAGCCTTAGAACACCTGTGTCTACAAGCACACCAAAATTGGTCTGATTTGGCCTCTGTACTACGATCGCGATCGGTGTACCTTAGTGCCAGAATTGTACAAGATTTGACATGTGCCTTCCTAATAAGATTCTGAACAAGTTTGTCTAAAACAACCACACCCAAAAACATCAAAAATCAAGGAAATCAGGCCACTTGGGTAAAACTAGCCTGACAGACCTAGAAACTGTAAAATCTTGACTTTTGGTGATCCAAATGCAAAAAGACTTGGGGGATAGTCTTAAAACATCAGTGTCTACACGCATGCCAAATTTGGTTGAATTTGGGCTCAGAACTACGATCGCGATCGTCGGTGTACCTCAGTGCCAGATTTTGACCAGACTTTACCTGTGGACTTCCCAAGTGTATACAAACATAAAAGTCTAAAGGACCTATGGTAAAAAACCACAAAAACCTGATCAAAACCATTGAATACAGATCCGAGTAAAAAATTGCTAAACTGGCATAGAAATTGACTTTCAGTAGACCAAAACACATCAAATCTGAGAAGAAACCATACAGAGGGATAGCCTATACATAGGACAATCCCAAATAGCTTTCATTTCCCAAAACAAACACCAAAATCAAGTCGAACTGATAAAATTGGGAAAACAGGCACTTCTAACCAAGAAATGGTAGAAATTTGACTTTTTTGAGTCCAAATTCAAAAAGATTTGGCAGGTAGTCTTAAAATAGCCTAGTGAACAAGCTGGTGAAGTTTCATCCAATTTGGGCTCCAAACTACGATCGCGATCAGTGTACCTCAGTACCAGATTTTGACCTGACTTTACCCACACAAACACCTAGGTTATATAAGATACCAAGAGTTTTCAAAATTCAAAAAAGTGACCAAAATAGCCAAAAACAGCAGACAGATAGAAAACCACTGCAGCAGACCAAGATCCGGTGAAAACTTGACTTTTTCTCATCCAAATTCAAAAAGATTGGGGAGTAGACTATACACATCATTGTCTACCATATCCACAAGTTTCATCCAATTTGGGCTCCAAAGTACGATCGGGATCGGTGTACCATAGTGACATTTTGAGTTGAGACTTGGTGAGTAGGTAGCTGATAACTAGGCAAACAACTTTCTCAAAAGAACCAGGGTCAAAAAACCAAAAGACAGTTGTCAAATAGGGCAAACACTGATCACTGATCCTTGAGACCAAAATTTTGAGAAAATTCAAGTTTTTGTGATCCAAATGCAAAGTGGGTTTGGGAATAGACTGCTCATACCCATGTCTATCAACTCCTAAAATTTCATGCAAAAAGGAGCTGGAACTATGATCGCGATCGGTGTACCCCAGTGACATTTTTGATTGAAAATTTATGAGCAGATAGCTGACATCTAGTGCAATCTATTTTCCAAAAGGAGCAAGGTCAAAAAAGAAAAAGAAAGTGGTCAAAAGTCCCAGTTACACAATCAGGCCAATAACCGCAAAACCACTTGGGATTTGGGTTTTCATTGGTCAAAACATCTCCAAATTCAAAAATACAAAGACACTTGGTATCAAGATATCAAGGGCTAGCTACTGTGCAAAAATCTTCCAAATCTGTGACATGGGGTCAATGATCGCGATCGGTGTACCTCTACACAATGAGGGTATCTGACTTCATAAGTTTGTAGATCTACTTGAGTACATCCCAAATCTCAAGTTTGAGTGAAAAATACCCTCTGGAAGCCAAGATACAAGCCAAAGTTCCTGTGTGCTGGTCCTGAAACTGTTTTGAGTGTTGTTTCAAGTGCAGTTCACCAAAAGTGCTCTAACTTTTGATAGACAACTCCAAATTGAGTCAGGTATAGCTAGGAAGAAAGCTTGCGGGCAATAGCACACACCTAGACCAATTTTCTAGGTTTCCTAAATCCAAACTTTTAGGGTACCTCAAGACCTTCCAGAGACCAAAAAAGTCACAAATTCCTGACTTTTTAGAGACTTGACCAGGGGCAAAAAGGGATTGTGTGCACTAATCCAAGGTGTTCTTATCAAGGACCATCTTGAGAAAATTGAGTGAGGATTAAAAATGACAAATCATCCATCATTAGGGTTTCCCACTCAACTCAAAGCTATGCCACCTACACAAATAGCTAGAAATACTGCAACACCTATAACAAGAGGGTTGAGACAAGACCATGAGGCTTATCAATCATATCAAGCCAAACCTCAAGGCAGGGCTCATGGATATTTGTCAAGTGATCATGTAGCTCACTGGAAGCCAAACCAATCAACTAAAATGCGGGAGTTTTGGAAGAGCAAAAGTGGAAATTGCTGGAGACTTAGAGGAGAAGCATACTCTAATCAACAAACCCAACATCAGATTCATCAAAGCCAATGAATCCAAGAGAGTTCTTACAGATTACACTCATGAAGGATTATATAGATTCACAAACGGGGATCCATACATCTTCTACAGGTGTGTAGAGCCCAATGCCGGGGAGTTGACCACCCATAAGAACCTCTATGCATTCACATATACAGATGCCAATGGAGTGCAAGTTTTAATGGTAGATAAGTATGGAAGAGAGTACAAACTTGTCGGTCCAATTGACTTAGAGAGATACATATACAAGGGTACTCCAATTCCTACTTACTTTCAGCCAAAAATGATGCCAGAGCGCATATCAAAGGGGATTCCACCAGGATTTTCTCCAAGACGAGAAGAAGGAACGAGGGATGTCTTTGTGAGAGACCCCAACACGCTAAGATACATGGTTGAACCAGAACCAATGAGACCATATCAATTGGCCAAATGTGTCAAGAAGAAGTATGATGGATTAAGGGATCCATACGTACATGCATCCTTGTTCAAACAAGTGTTAAGAGCCGAACAAGTATTTTATTTTCATACACAGTACGAGGGATTTGGCTTAACCTTGGAAGGGATAGTATTGAATTGGTTCCAACCGTTGGACAAAAATGCCTTCTCAAACGTTGAACAACTGCTGCAAGAATTTGTTGTGGAGTTCTCTAAAAGGGGAATCAAGCATAACACAGTGTCCCAAATCTATGCATTCAAGCAAAAAGAAGATGAGAGAGTGAAGGAAGCATCGCTACGCTTCAAACAATATATAGAGAGATGTTCGGAACGCGAGCTACCACAGGATGAAAGATTATCAATTCTCTTCATAGAGGGTTTGAAAAATGAAACTCTCAAGAAAGATTTGCACTTAAAAGGATGTACTTCCTTTGAACAAGTCACGAGAGAAGTGTTATACCTAGTTGACAATTGTAAAGCCTATGGCGAGGAAATTGGTTATACAAATATCACTATGGATAATGATCCTTTAGCATATGGTGAAACCAACATAAGGCAAGTGGTTATGTATCAATTAATGACCAACCTAGATGAGCTAGCAATGCAAGTAGCACAACGAATAAAATGGTGTGCCATTGAGCAAAAATGGACCAATCACGAGATGAGTGAGTGCTACTATAATCAAACCTACACGAGGGGGGATACTATTTGGACATCAAATAGAAAAACAAATGCCATTACCAAATCATTCATTATTTCAAAATAGGGTTGTATCAAGGGCTTCACAAAGATCTAAGGTATCACAACCTAGGCTAGGGCAAGAACCTATGAGAAAAATCTATTCATTGAATGAGGACACTCTGATGTTCATAGCCAATCAAGAGCGTAGACCAGAGACCATTCTGGCGAAGCAAGAACAACCATCAATTGTGCCACCAGTGACTCAACATGATGGACCATGCTACAAGTGTGGAGGTAATCATTGGGCCAAGAATTGTTCTCGTGTAGAGATAATTGGATATTGTTTGGAGTGTGCCATTACACACGTTGTTCCAAATTGTCCAAAACACCCAAAGAAACAGGGGAAAATAACAATGAATGTTGTGGGAGTGTTACCTTCTCCAAGTGGATCAGAGGCAGAACCCAAAATTCCTGTGAAGGTAGTGACTAGAGCCCAAGCAAAAGAAATTAATGAGGACCAAGCTAATGAGGAGAAAGATCAACAACCCAAACACGGGGAAACAACTAGTGTGTCAGTGAGGACTAGGAGAAAATCCTGGAAATCCAAAAGAGATAGAATTAAAGCAAAAACAATTACAAATCAAACTGCACTACAAAAAAAATTACAAGAGACAAAGGAGCAGTTAAAACAAGAACGGGAAAAAAAAACGGTGGTGAGCGATAAGAAACCAACGAAGGCGTCTTCTGGAGGATCTGTGTTCGTAGACAAAGTCCTAGAGCCATTAGATGCTGCACTGGAAGCATGTGAGGCTAGATTGAAACCCAACCAAACCCTAGAGCAACGAGGGATGAAATATCCTCATGATGAGGTAGAGACTGAGAGGTTGAAAATGTGTAAGGAATTGGTAAAAACTGCACAGGCAATGATGGAGCCTGAAGCACCAATTCCACCTCCAAAAACAAAACTAAAAAGTGTTGGATTTGAAATGCCTAAGGCAAAGTTTGTTGAAGCATTAACTCAAAGAAACATTGAGCTAAAATCACAAAAGGATGTGCAAGCAAAGACTGCAAAACAAGAAACCAACAACCTAGAAATTCAACTAGATGATCAAGTAGTGGCCAACACCACTAATGATGGAAGGTCAAGATCACAATTTATGGCACCTATCCCAGAGATAGATGAGCCATGGCCAAATGAATTGTGGGAAGCAATTAAAGGTGCAAAAGATGGAAGTGCGACTTTCCAATATGCACCCATAACTGAGGTCAATACAGGGCATGAAGTCTATCAGGGAGACATTCAATCTCTAAATGGAGATGTAGGGACGAAAGTTTTAATTGAAAGCAAACCAGAGTCCTTGAAGACCTTACCCTCATACATAGGAGAACATGAGGCAGACTCAGAGACTAGAGTGGTGCCATCTCAGAGGAAAGCCATATCCAAGATGATGGATACAAAGAGTATGCAAGAGTTGATGTCAGCTCCAATACAGTGCACCATTACTCTATCTGAACTGCTTAAGATTAGACCACATGTATGGGATGAAGTAGGCAACAATTTGGGGAAGATGGGATTAAAGATACCTCTTCAAGATGTACCCTCAAATGAACAATCAAACAAAACTCAACAAGAAAGTGCAAACTCTAAACCTGTGCCAATAAACAAGGTGAAGGAATATTCCGAAGGAGAAGAAGGGAAGACCACCTTACCTGTGGAATACAAAGGAGTTAAAACATTGGCTATACTTGATAGTGGGGCTGGAGTAGCCATAGCCACAAAAGACATTTGGGAAAAATGGGGTAGACCAGCGTTTAGGAAAACTAGAATGAAGCTGCAACTTGCATATGGATACACGAAAAAACCTCTGGGTATCCTAGAGCAAATTATAGTGACTTCTTGTGGGATTGAATATGAACATACATTTGCGATAGTAGATTTTGGAAAAGGGAACAATTTTGATATCATTTTAGGAAGACCTTTCATGTGTCAACCTAAGATGGTTCAAGATTGGGGCTATGACTATATCTACTTGAGATATAAAAAGACCACCACAAAAATAAGTATAAAAGACCATATCTATAGAGATGTGAATAGAAATCCTTTAGAAGAAATTGACTCTACTATAGTCAATGGGAAAGAGATACTTGCGTGGCTACAAACCAAACAAGAACTTTGGATGTGTGGTGCTTCGAAGTGTGGAAGCTCAGCGAAGGAGGATTGCATCCTAAAAAGATCAATGGACGATGAAGCTTACATATCGGAACCCTTTCCAGAGCAATTATTTGAACCCTTTGGATGGGATCAAATAATGGCGACACTTGATGTGTGTGTGAATGAGGCGACCCCGACTAAATTTTGTGATGAGGAAGGGTATGATATAACTCCCGTATTTACGATAAAGGTGTTGAGGGAAGCTAACGAGATTTGTGAGTGTGAAGGCAGAAAAGGTGAAACAGATAGCAACGTCATGGAGCATGATGCCAAAGTGCACATGAAGAAAGCAGAGCAACAACGAGAATATGTCATCATTGACATACCTGAAGAATCGACAAAAGCTATTTCAAAGAAGCAGACTCCAAAGAAAGTGCAAATGAAAGCAAATGAAGGAGAAAAGATTCCAAGTTCAACGGCAAATCTTCAACAAACGCAAGATCAAAAGAAGAACAGGGACAAGGAAGAAGATGGACTATCTCCTACGATGATCAAATTCAATTTATGTGGACAAACAGGGCTCAAGGTCACATGTTTGGCCGCAATAGATCCAAAAGCAACAAAGATTCTAATGACTTATGGAACGTGGATCATGATGGGAAAGCCACCACAATCAGTAAGCTAGAGCAGATAGTATACACAAGTTCAAAAATACCGATTCCTAGCTTTGGAGTGGCAGAAGCTGTACTCAAATTGAATACCAGGGAGTATAAAGATACTTTCCACATAATCAACTCCTATCATATCAAAGAGAGTCTGGTCCTGACAGAAAGTTGGAGGAACATCTTCTTTCAACAACAATCAAAAGCTTCAACAACAACAACGGTAAGACTCCATGAAGCTTCTCAAATCCATGCAGAGGAGAAATCACCAACCATCACAGAAAAAGGTAAAGCAAAGGTAAACATTGAAGTATATCAACCTCACCAGATGACTTTACCTTCAACGAGATTCCATCAAATTTCCCACGAACCCTCTACATCAAGAGCCACACCATCAACAATGCAATGGAAACCAAAGCAAAAGTTCTATCAACCAAATTTTCCGTCACAAAAAAGCATCCAGAAGAAGCCGAAGAATGTCAACCAAGTGTTGGTATCCAAAGAGCACTTCCAAGTCAAAGACCCAGTCTGGATACATGAAGCACAAGTTCAACCACTACAGCAAAAGGTGACAGGATGGGTAGCATCAAATGAGTCAATCATTGCTCAGGGCTACTTCCAAGGAAACGCTAATGTGTGGGCCAAAAAGCCTAAAGTAACAGCCTGGACCTACCCACCTCAATCAACGAGTTCTACAAGACGCACTATCAACGGAATACAAAATACTCAGGCAAGCGAAAGAACACCAAAAAAAGGCAAACAAAAAGACGTTCCAAGCAGGCAATGCGACAGGTTTGGGTACCTAAGTCACTCGCTAGTCAAATTACCCAACGCAAACAGGTGAATCAGCGAATGATTCCAGTTAAGCTACTCGAAGCACAAGGATTTTATGAAGGTAACACACAAATATGGTTACCAAAAATTGTAGCTCAATCGGGAATAACGAAGAGAAATCAAGCAGCACAAGCTCCTACGCCAAAGCAAGCAATGACAACCAAAATCCAACAGAAGCCAATTACAAAGAAGGCTGCTGCAATCTACACATGGATACCTTGTCATCAATTACAAAAGCAAGGCTTTTACAACGGAAATCATCAGGTTTGGATACCAAAGCCTAGTGTCCATCAAATTGTAGAAGAAGATAAAATGCCAAAGACGGTCACACAAGGACCAAAAACAAGATGGGTTCCAAAATTGCTAGTGGAAACTCAATCATAGAGAACCCACACATCTTGACAATCGCTTCTCATGGAAATTAATGCAAAGGCTACATCAAAACCTATCAGAGCTGAAGGACTTGTTTTACAAAGAATTATCAACATACAACAAGCAAGTCAAGAGGAGCCAAAATATACCAACCTACTCAACAAAATGGTGGCATCCAAAGACCAACACAAGGATAGAGTCCTTAATCTCAAGAACTTATGGCATTGGGTTTGAGGCCATGAACAGGTAAGTCCAAATCGCCATTAAAAATACATGGTATAAAAGTCAAGAGTCGGGCAGCTAAGCCACTAAATGAGCAAGGCATTAGTCCCAAAGCTTCAAGTAATATTCTCTGTGGTCTAAGAGTCTTATATATTCTAGGTACTGCTCAAGGTGGAGGAGTTGAACATATTTATGTTGTGTCACTCATGCTGGTATAGGTGAGCATACAAGTCCACGTCTATGTATTTTAAGTTTGGTAAAGTGAAGAAGAGAGTCCAAAAGTCACTCACGCACTATGCGTAGTGAGTAATGAGTGGAGAAGCTTCATCAAAAACCCTTCTTGGAAATGTGGAAGCTATTGAGATGTCCTTTGATATCACATGTGATACATTTGTTCCTTGAAGCACCCAACAACTCATTTTTCACACCGCATGATTTTCTTGAAAGAACTCTTGTGTGCATATAGAGTGTCCCATAATTGGCACTTGCATTACGCACTCTTACTTTATTTCTCCCAAGCACTCACCTTGCATGAACAGGTACTCAACTTCCAAATGTTCAACCCCAATAAGAGCGTATACCAAAGGCAATTTTTTTCCACCGGGTTTTTTCCCTTTGGTCATCCAGGTTTTAAGACCCTAATCCAGACCTCATCATCAACTTCTTGTATATATTCCTTCTACATCAACAATAAGGAAAGGGCTACCCAAATCAATCAACAACAACTTGGAGCAAAAACAATAGGTCTCCATATGCTTATCAAGAGAATCTTTTATCTTCAAGGGTGACAACAAAGCTCCATCCAACAACGGCACGTCAAAGAATGGCCTACAACATCAAGCAATGAGAAATTTAGCAAGCGAGCTATCCACAAAAATCAAAAGTAGCTCACACAGTGCTCACAAGTAGCTCACACAGTGCTTCAACATTGGTGACCTATTGCAGACAACTCAAATTGCAGTGGACCTTGAAAGAATATCCATCATAAAGTCCACGCCACAAAGAGGATCAGTTCTACATGATCAAACACTTCAACATCCATCTTTACAGCGGCTAAGATTGGAAACCAAGAGGCGAATGCACAACAAGAAGAAATGTTGCCTCGATAATAAAAGCTCAAATCATGTATCAACAACATGACAGCTATGCATCACTCAAGGAAGGGGGGAGCGTCATCAACGACAACGCGCTTCCCAAGATGAAGACCAAACTTGAAGACAAAGTTGAAGACAACCCTATGACAAGACTGCACAAGGTCGTGTCAAGGGACGACACGAGCTAGGAAGGGGGGAGTGTTTGGAGGTGATAACAACATACAAGTGCCCACCTAGCCAAGGCGCCCGTTGGGTCATCCGGCCAAAGTTATGATGTGGTCACATTATTTTTCCGATGTTTAATACATCAAACCCTGTAAAAGCCTACTGTCAATCGTCTATGTCAAGTCTGAGTCAAAGATGTAATTTTTCCAGCAATGTATGTAAAGGTCCATGAGAAGTTGGCCGCTGGCCACTTTAGAAAGCCAACTACCTCTTTGCTCCAACTTGTAATCATCGCTTCTGAGGCTACGGTAATCCAAATTCAGTTTTGTTTCTTGCATTGTGTTCCTCTTACTCTGATCTTTCATTCAAGTGTAAGCATTCAAGATTCCGTGAAGGTTTCAAATGCATCCGTTTAGGTCTTAAATCGCTGTTTTGAGTGTTTATATGCGTATTTTATATTGTTTTGACCCTAGGAGAGGCTTTAGGGACCCAAAAACGACCGTTTAGGCTCATCCGTTTATTGTTTTTACGTATTGTGGGACGAAAGATCGCGATCTTTGTACCTCTCTAGAATGCTGTGATAGTGATAGGATATGTTCCTGATAGTCCCCTATAGCTTCCTTCAAGTTTCGTGCGATTCGGATATGATTTGCATGGTGAACAGGCATGATGACTATAGAGCTGTGTAGAAGGACATATGCAGATTACTTGGCTTTAGTGCGATCTATTTGCTTGTAAAGTTAGTAGTTGCATCTCTTCGAGTTCACTTCATTGGGGTTGACATCCTAGTGAGTTTCCATGCCTCATCAGAGTCGCCTCCCCTGTATCGATAATTTTATGTTGATGCTTGAGATCTATGCTATGGACGTCCGTCGCGGCGACCCGCAAACACTTGGGACCACTACATGGTACAACACCATACACAGAATGGGACATAAGGACCGTGCGTATTCCAAGACCAAGTCCAACCCCCATTCCACATGTAGTTCCAGAAGCACCTACATGTGTTATACCTTCTCATTTAGGAGATTTGGCAGCATTTTCACAAACTATTAGTCAATATATTATTGTAGATAATATGCGTAGTAGAGGGAGAGAGTCTACAAGTAAGGCATAACAAGTGGCCAATATCACACATAAATTCATTAGTGATGGAGATTTTAGAAAGATATTGAGTTATTTGAGTACACATGCGATTCCTTGGAAGAGCACAATGAGCTACATAAGTGTAAGGCCTTGAGCTTGACCCCACGAGAAAGGTTGGAGATTGGTATAGAACCTTAGAGGTTGAAGAGTGCATGCATTACCATACTCTTAGGAGGTGTTTCTTGAAAGAATACATCCAAGAGGGTGTACTTTGAGACGTATCATCTCAACTACAAAAATCTAAAAGGGAGGAGGAGGAATTAGCGAGAGATTTTAATAATTGTTTGAATCATTTGAAGCACCCCAAAAGAGCTTTTCAACAATAATGAACTTCTCGATAGATTCATTAGAGGATTGCAACATGAGGATATCTACAAAGGCCTAGTCATTAGAGGTATCACTACTTAGGAAGAAAGTCACTACCAATGCAATTCAACTAGAAGACAATTTAATGATCATAGGAGCCAGGGTATTTTTTGAACTCAAGTCTACCAACTCACAAGCATATGAGTGCCAATCATGAGAGATCCAAAGATGTCTTAGATGACTTTGTCCGATTTCACCAAGGCTATCCAAGAAAGCCTTAGGGATAATCGTACTCTACAAAACAATCATATGTATCCAAGAATGGAGAAACAATGGTGCTCTGTTTTCTTGGGACCACATAGCACCAATGTATGACCTACCTTTAGAGTGAAGTTTAACGCGACTTTCAATGCATGTGTAGGGTACAGGCATCAAGATAAGAATTTCCTAGTACTTAAACACATAATGAAAAATAGACCACCCTTAACCTAGACAAACTTGCCTTGAGTTCCTACATTAATGCCTGCCCCACCTATTGAGAAACCATCATAGCACATTGTCCCTAAAACCCGAAATGTTGTCCACCAAACCACACCATTACCCCCTCCCAGTTCGAGAGATACCCCTATGAACCAAGTTGGTGGTGTGCCATCTAGTACTTATGTGGACTATGAAGGTCGAGTCAACTTCGTCCCATGGATTGACAATTATGTTTGTGGTTCTTTCTATGTCTGCAATAAGGTAAGATTGAGGTTAGAAAATCTATTGCCGGGGATGAATAGACCTAAACGAGCGAAAACAAGAGCATCTAGTGTAGTTTTTCTTTAACTTCCTCTGGGATCACCTAGAGTTAAACTTTCTCATTAAAGCCGTATAGCTTAAAAGCGTCTAGTGTAGTTGTCCTTTGACTTCCTCTAGGATCACCTAGTTTTAAACTTTCTCTTTAAAACCACATAGATTTTAAAAACTACATAGCTTCAGACAATCATTTACTCTGGCTCGAGATTATGCTCATAAAAATTGTATGAACCAGTGGGTAAGCTTAAGGATGCATTTGAGGTAAATTTTTAAGAGTTTGTAAAAACTCGGATTATTTACATTTCTTGAGAATTTAGGCTAAATTAAGGTTTGAATTGACTCAAAGGCTTAAAACATGTCACAAAAAGACTCACCATTGAAAAAATTGCAAAAAGTGTTCATTTTAGGCCAAAAGTAAATAATCACGATTATTTACTTTTAGCTCAAAATTGACCAAGGTTGATCCCCGAGACTTTATGCATGATTACAAATATGTTTTGTGAAAGCTCATAGAGTTTGGATCATAAAAGTGAGACTTAACTCAAAAACTGAGTTTGCGGACACTAAACTGTTAATTACTTGGACAAATCTTGTTTAAACTTAGTGAAACTTGTCGAGAGACTACAACAAAATGTCTATATGGCAAAACAATTTTAAAAAGTAAGAAAAACTAAGAAACTTAAATAATCGTATTATTTACATTTGCTCCAAAATTGAGATTTTTTGCACGATTGAGTATGCCACAAGGTCAAGCATATCAAGTAGACTCCACATATCCAGTTTGGTGAAATTTGGATCACAAAAGTGAGACTCAACCCAGATTCTCAAAAGCTGAGTATACGGACATTAAACACTTGATAACTTGGACAAATCTTGTTCAAACTTAGTGAAACTTGTCTAGAGACTACAACAAGGTGTCTATACGACAACACAATCCTAAAAAGTGAGAAAAATTAAGAAATATAAATAATAAAATTATTTACATTTGCTCCCAAATTGAGATTTTTTGAACAATTGAGTATGCCACAAGGTCAAGCATATCAAGTAGACTCCACATGTCAAGTTTGGTGAAATTTGGATCACAAAAGTGAGACTTAAGCCAAATTCTCAAAATTTGAGTCTAGAGACATTAAAAATTTATAACTTGGACAAATCTTGTTTAAACTCAGTGAAACTTATCCAGAGACTACAACAAAGTGTCTATATGATGGCAAAACAATTCTAAAAAGTAAGAAAAACTGAGAAAAGTAAATAATTGGATTATTTACTTTTGCTCCAGAATTTGAGATTTTTTGCACAACTAAGTATGCCACAAGGTCAAGCATATCAAGTAGACTCCACATATCAAGTTTGGTGAAATTTGGATCACCAAAGTGAGACTTAAGACAGATTCTCAAAAACTGAGTCTATGGACACTGAACAGTTAATCACTTGGACAATCTTGTTCAGACTCAGTAAAACCTGTCCGGAGACTACAACAAGGTGTCTATGGCAAAAAATTCCAAAAAGTGAAAATTTGATAAAAGTGAATAATGAAATTATTTACTTTTGAGTTCCAGAGACAACATTGTGGACTTTTGAGCTTGTACAGTGTTAGAGCAACATAGTACAAAGGTCACTGGTCAAGTTTGGGTTCCATTGAATCAAAATTAATCCATGATAACTCAGTTTTCAAGTTGCAAACCAGTCCTTTGTCTCTTTGCAAGGATAGAATTTGGAAATCTCATTTGTTGACTCACTTAGCTCAGATTGAAGCGATATACACAAACCGATCAAAATAGTTAGCAAAAATTGAGCAGTTTGAGCGAACGATCAAAAACCTATCAAAATGGGATCCATTATATAAAAGTGCAGTTTGAAATGTATTTTAGTAAAAATCAAGACATTAGGGAGATTTCACGCATGGAACTTGCGAATTGGGGCACAAATCATATTGGACTACAGGTTAGGTTATTAAAGGCCTAGATTTCTATCATTTCAAAGGCTGTAAACAATTTAGATACTTTTGAGCTAGAGTTAATCATCTCTTGTGAGTCTAAGAGCAATCAACTTCCAAAAGTACTTCGGCAAAAGCAATCTTATCAAACTTGAGCAGGAGTAATTCTGCTAATCAACATCAAGATCTACTAAGAGATAGTTTTTAGAGACCAAGACGACATGGAGTCAAGTCGAGCCGAGAGCTCAAATGTACGAGAACCAAAACTAACCAGTAACAGAATCAACACATGCACAACTACAATATAACAAATTTTACAGCTATATGGCTACAATGGAGATAAGGGTTTGTATACATATTCGAAAGGCCATAAGTATCTTATGGCCTTGACTGGCAAAAGTAGCACAAGAACCACGATCCTATTGATCAGAGTAAAGCCAGATTTAGAGAACTCCTAGATGTTCACAGACTTCAGTGGAGCTAGGTATTGCGAGCTCACAGACGAGGTGCAGATAAAGTGCAAAAGATGGATCCAAGTGGTTATCCAAAAACATGCACAAGCCTGTAAAGCATCCATTTAGTGAATATGCAATCAGGATAGTTGTACATGGATTACATTGATCAAATCTACAATTAAGAGCCAGTAATGGAAGATCCAACGGATTAGCCAATTAAAGACAATCTAATTGGAGAACTGAGTCAAAGACAATACAAAGGTCAAGATGGAGCAGTCTATAACTTGATGCTTAGTGTTTTAAAAGAAGATGCCGACAACTTGGTGAGTACAGAAGTTGAAACTACTCAGGTAGAGCTTGACATGATAGAACCAAATGAGATACTACCATTCATGGTGTATTGCTCAAATCGTGGAAGAAAAAGTGGACATTTTCATGAAGATTGTCCAAGAAATCCAGACAACAAGGACACATCAACTGCCAAGCAGGGTACATAGCAAATTGGAAATGTATTAGGAAAGAAATGGACTCATTTTCGGGCCTTTCAACTCTAGTGAGAGAATGCTTCTTAGCCAATAGGAAGAAGGCTAACGTTATGTTGAAAAAACATTTTTTCTTATTTTGAAAATGTCCATGAAAACCATTTTGGTGAAATTGTCACTATCATCAGAAAAGTAAGGCGCTTGATAATGACATCTGGCACAAGCGTCGAACACCTTTTTATGACCCGTTGTTGCTATCATATAAAGTGAAGTACTTGTAGTTCTGCATCTCGCACAAGTATCAATCACCTTTTTATGAAGTACTCGCAATTTAAAGTCTAACAGATTGTACTTGATAGTGATTGATAGTAGGTACTATTTAAGACTATGAAGGAGTCAGAACCAAGCAAATAGAGGCGCTTGAGGGGTCTCTGGGACCTCTATTCGCTGGGAACTTCTACATGAATTTGATCAAAGTGTCCAGATATCACCGAATGTTGAAAATACTGTTAGATTTGCAAATGATTCTGCATCCACTACCACAAGTGTGCAATTATTCACGAGTCTAAGGTACAAATCAAAGCAAATGATGCTAACTTTGTATGGCACACATAATTCATATGCACACTCTGTGGACCGAAAAGGGCAGCTATACAAAAAGGATCAACCAGTGTTTGAATGGCCCACATCCCAACTCATAGAAGTGCATTCAGTGATAGATCAGATTGGATGGTTCATTTCAAAGGATAGAAACTATTATAGCCTATACTCTCTAGAACTGAAGGATATTACCCGAGTGAACCCAAAAATTTATTCAGAGGAAAACTTTCCTCCATCAAAAATCAAGCTGCAATGTTGTGACCAAAAAAGAACATACTTTGACCAAAATAGACGTAGATATAGAAGAGAGTATAAAATCTATGACGCCTTGGGTCTTGAAACCAGAGATGCTCATATCATAGGAGACCCATTGGATAGACAATATCAGGGAAAAGATAATGTTATCTACAACTTGGCTTGGACAATAATTTGTTATGTTTCACAGAGATACATAAGAAACTATGCAGAAGGTTTACAGATACCAAACATCAACAGTGCTACCCAAAGTGTACCTTCACAATCCCAAAAGTTGAGACTAGACCAGAGCCAAACAATTTTTTACTCTCATAATGGAGCAGGCTATAGTGATCACCCTAGGAAGGGGGGAGCTGGAAATCCATCAAGCTCAGTTCTAGTACCAGAAAATGCTACACCAGTAAGAAGCCATTAAAATTCTAGCCAATAGACCCCTTCAAAGCAAAACCATTGGAAGATCATATGGTTGTTGGAAGTTTTCCACTAACCCAAATCCCATTAAAATCTGTAGACAAATTCTTCTATGAAGATCATCAAGGACAAAAGTTTCAGTTGATCTCTAGAAGTCAAAGCCAAAAGCCAGCAAATCCAATAGTGTTCAAGCAATTTCAAGTGACCAAGATCACATATGCATATCATGCTGCAGATGGCAATAAATACCAGCAAGTTCATGACCTTGTACAAAACCATAAGGATGGCTCGACTAAAGTCAAGGACTATCTGAATGTTGAGATGTCGAGCTCTCCATGAGTTGGAAATCTTGGTAGGCCTTGGTGACCGTTGGCCACATTTACATCACCGACACGGTTGGTGATCAACATGGCGTATCCTTGGCAGGGATTCTATAGTTGGGATATCTATCTAGCCACCATAGCTACTTAGCGGGTTCACATTATGGACCGCATCTCTCTTTTGGTTGTATAACTTATGTAAGTCAATTTTTC
The DNA here is from genome assembly GCF_014529385.1 of Adiantum capillus-veneris. Classification (NCBI taxonomy): domain Eukaryota; kingdom Viridiplantae; phylum Streptophyta; class Polypodiopsida; order Polypodiales; family Pteridaceae; genus Adiantum; species Adiantum capillus-veneris. The sequence continues at coordinate 103,266,650 of NC_140952.1, forward strand.
ATTATGTATATATACACTCATTTTGTGAAGTAGATAATAAAAACAGAGCTAAATACAGTGAAACGAGGCAGCATGTCTATCAATGACTATGCCTCAAAGATCAAGACAATAAAAAATCCTCTTGGATCTATTGGTGTCACAGTTGATGACGATGATGTTGTTGCTGCAACATTAGAAGGGCTTGGAACATAATACAAAAACTTCAAGTCCTCTATGAATACTAGAGCAGATGTTCCTGACTTTACAAAATTGCAAAATTGACAACCACGTTAATTTGTGAAGAGAAGGGTCTTGGTCTTGGTGCATCATGTTCTCAGATCAGTATCAGTTCTGATCAGCAAGCCTTCTATTTAAATAGAGGCAGAGGAAGAGGTTGTGGCACAGGTGGTGGTCACGGCGGTCAATATCAGAATTGGCAGCAAAATCAGAGTCAAGGTCGTGGAAGAGGAAGAAAAAATTATAGAGGCAGGGGGAGAGGTGGAGATCGGAATGCAAACAGAGATCAAAATAATGCATCTGATGTTGAATGTTGGACATGTGGTGAGTGGGGTCACTACTTAAATGAATGTCCAACAACACGAAGGAGGCCAAATAACAGAGGTAGAGGGAGAACAAAAACAATTATGCTGCAACAAACAAGAACAACAATGATGATGATCGGTCCGAGCAGTTATTTGTTATGTAGCATATGGTAAATGCTATGACTGCAATGTACATGCCAGTGACAGTTTATGGTATGTGGATTTAGGTGCTTGTAGCCACATGACATCCCATGGTGAGTGGTTCAAAGAGATGAAGCAACTAGATGGACTAGGTTATGTAGAAACAGTGATGATTCCTCTCATCCTATCATGTTGGAAAAGTTCCCTTGCAAATGCAAGATGGTAAAATAAAGACTTCGCTGATGTGATTCATGTTCCAAATATTACAAAGAATCTTGTTTCAACTGGGCAAATGATAGAACAGGGATTGCAGGTTCGATTTAATCCAGATGTTCTATATGGAAGACTACAAGAATGATTGCAAGTTGATTACAGAAGGAAGACGTGTTGGCAGGATGTTTACTTTGGATGTGAATATTCTTGCAGTAAAAGCTGCTATGTCTGCACAAGGTGCAGATGTTGTGGCCGATGTAGATATATGGCATAAACGCATTGGTCATGTAAATGAGAATTGATTGCGCTCTATGCAATCAAAATAGATTGTTGCAGTTTTGCCAAAGTTTAGGGTTGATGGCATGCATAAAGTATGTGAGGCATGTCAATTTGGTAAGCAGTCACGTAATTCCTTTCCACAAGAATGTAATGTATGTAAGAGGCCACTTGAGGTGGTACATAGTGATTTATGGGGCCCAACAAAGACTGCTAGCATTCATGGAAGCAGGTATTATGTGTCGTTCATTGATGACCATACTAGAAAAGTGTGGGTCTATTTTATGAAGCAAAAGAGCAAAGTATTTGATCATTTCAAAAGATTCAAAGCTTCTGTTTAAAAGGAAACAAGTGAATAGGTAAAGACACTAAGATCAGATGGAGGGGCAGAATACTTCTCCAAAGAATTTTTTGATTTTTTACAGAAAAATGGTATACACAGGCAATTCTCATGTCGATACACTCCACAGAAAAATAGAGTTCCTGAGCGGAAGAACAGACATATTGCAGAGGTGGCAAGAGCCTTGATGGCTAAAAAGGATATGCCTCATCATTTTTGGGCTGAGGTAGTAAATATAGGTGTCTACGTGATGAACAAGACTCCTACTACTGCTGTGCAAGGAGTCACTCCTGAGGAAAAGTACAGTGGCAAGAAACTAGATTTGTCACATTTAAAAGTGTTTGGGTACATTGCGTATGTGCACATTCCAGATGAGTTTGACACAAAGCTAGATCCCAAGGCTGAAAAATGTATTTTGTGGGTTACTCAAATGAGCAAAAAGGGTATAGGTTTTACAATCCTGGTACTCATGAATTGCGTGTAAGCAGGGATGTTGTCTTTGATGAGATGGCGGGCTGGTACAGTGATGTAAAGGACAATATTGGGGCTGCTTTAAAAGAGCCTCTGGATGCTTCAAGTGGAAAGCAAGAATCACATACTTTAAGTGGACCAAGAGAGTCCTCTTCTAGTGGTTCTATTGACAGGCCATGGAGTGGTAGAATATGCATGCAGGTTACACCGCAAAGTGCACCACAAGTCTCTCGCAAAGGAAAAGAGAAGGTAGGTGAGCCATGATGTATGACTAGTGTGTCTTCAGGTTCCTCACACATTGATGCAGATTATGATGGTTCATATTAGAGTCTTGATGAAGAGCTTGGTATACCAACAGTCAGGACCCTAGGTGTTAGAAAATAGATTTCAAGGACACCTGGCAGTGATTCAAGACCACGCAGGTCTAATAGGGTCAAATTTCCTATGGACAGGTTGACTTATGATGGGTATGTTGCTCATCAATATTCTTACGTGGCAAAGGTTGTTCAAGATGTAGAACCCACAATGTTTTGAGGATGCAATTGGCAATGATAATTGGGAAAATGCCATGGATGAAGAAATGATTGCGCTTGATGTAAATCAAACTTGGGAGTTGGTGCCATTACCAGAGGGCAAGAAAGCCATTGGGTGCAAATGGGTGTATAAAGTAAAGCATAAGGCTAATGGTACAATTGAAAGATATAAGGCAAGGCTGGTTGCAAAAGGGTATGCACAGACTTATGGTATAGATTATAAGGAAACCTTTGCTCCAATAGCAAATATGGCTACAATATGCATTGTCATTGCGGTGGCTACAACAAAAGGGTGGTTTATGCATAAAATGGATTTCAATAATGCCTTATTGCAGGGGGGGCTACAAGAAAAAGTGTATGTGGAGAAGCCACCTAGTTATGAAGATGGTAAGCATCCAGATTATGTTTGTCATCTTTGTAAGTCCTTGTATGGGCTGAAGCAAGCACCTAGAGCGTGGCATGATAGAGTTACAGAATTTCTTTTGCGCATTCAATTTTTTATGTCACATGCTGATCACTCACTCTATGCACATCAGAGTGATGCTGGATTTGTGCTTATTACCATCTATGTAGATGCGATTATTGCAGGTGACAATGAGACAGAGATTGAGCATGTTAAGCGTCTTCTCAAGAAGGAGTTTGAGATGAAGGATTTGGGAGAGCTGTGCTACTTTCTTGGACTTGAGGTGATTCGTATGACAGAGGGCATATGGATGTCTCAGAGATAGTATGCATTGGATATGTTATCCAAATATGGTATGGCTGATTGCAAACCTATTTCTATGCCCTTGGATGTCAATACAAAGCTGAGTGCACATGATGGTGATGTACTCGAGGATCTCACTATGTATCGTAAGATTGTGGGCAGTCTCGTTTACTTGACTATCACGCGGCCAGATTTGAGCTATACAGTGGGACTTGAGAGTCAGCTTATGCGACTTCCAAGAAGCCGCACTTGGATGCAGTGCACTGTACATTACACTATGTGAAGGCTACATTGGACCATGCACTATTTTATGTTGCAGATATTCCAGTGGAGTTGCATAGCTACATAGATGCAGATTGAGCTGGTAGCACCACTCATCGACGATCTACTAGCGGTTTTATGTTTACACTTGGGAGTGGTGCCATCACTCGGAGCAACAAGAAGCAACCCAGAGTTGCCTTGTCTGGTACAGAGGCTGAGTATAGAGGTGTTGCAGCTGCAGCATGTGAGGTAGCGTGGCTACGTAAGCTACTTATGGATTTGAGGCTGCAGGTGGACAGAGAGGTTGTCATTTACTGTGACAACCTTAGCAGTATTGAGTTGGCCAAGAACCCAGTATTTCATGCGTGGACCAAGGAAATAGAGGTCCATTACCATTTTTTTCAAGATCAAGTTATGGTGGACGACATCAACTTGATTTACGTCAACACAGAGGAGCAGGTAGTAGATATCTTCACCAACGCCTTGGGAGCTAAGAAGCTCCGTCGTTTTTGGACTATGCTTGGAGTCCTTCAGTTAGCTTCGAACTTGAGGGGGAGTGTTGAGATGTTGAGCTCTCCATGAGATGGCACTCTTGGTAGGCCTTGGTGACCGTTGGCCAGATTTACATTACCGATACGGTTGGTGATCGACATGGCATATCCTCGGCAGGGATTCTATAGCTGGTATATCTATCTAGCCAGCATAGCTACTTAGTGGGTTCACATTATGGGCCGCATCTCTCTTTTGGTTGTGCTACTTATGTAGTCAGTTTTTCATTATGTATTTATACACTCAATTTGTGAAGTAGATAATAAAAATAAATTTCAGCACTCTACCGTGTGTATCTTCTTCTCTGTGTGTGTCTGTGTGTAGCTTGGGAGAATGTCTCTCTCTTCTCTCCATTTTCTTTTCACTGAAGATGATGCAAAGCCTCAAGATGCCAGAACCAGGTGATAGAAAAGTCAAAATCAATGAAATCTAAGGTCTAGAAGGCTACACAAAGGTCACTACTAAAATCTCCTCCAAAGAGACAAATTATGCCAGAAAGTATTGTGGATCTATTGAGATCAAGGGTTACCCAAATGCAAATAGCCAATTCTCAACAGTTTCAATCCAAAGGTGCAGTATTACAGCAAAATGAGCCAATGTAGAAAAAGTTCAACCCACAAACACCGCCACCACAAAAGCACTCAATACAGAAAAATATCCTTAGAAGATCAAGTGCAACATCCATAGTGAAAACAAAGAAAAGTTGTCAAGTGAAGTAAAAGCTAGATTTTCAGCTTGACAAGAACCTCATGTCTTTTCACACTTAGAAAAAATGTGACCAACCACAGCTAGAAAATGCTCCTAAATTTGTGAGCATATCTAGAAACAAACTATCAGAATGCTGGGGAATCGTCTCCACCACTATTCAAGTAGGTCCATAGATCATCCTCGCCCAATTCCATGGGATCACAACAAAAAATATTACATATAACATCATAGTGGGAATGCCAATGGACCAGAAGATGTTAGAGATAGGGAGTTCAAACATGAGGAGTCATCACAGACAACAAAGAACGAAGACCAAGACTGGTCACCCGCGGATGACAACGCAAAGTCCTCAGGCACAATCAAAATGGAGACTGATATTAAAGAAACTCTTATTAAAGATGATTCATCTCCATTGGAAATAACCTCAGAAGAGCTTAAAGAAGATCAGCCATCAAGAAGTGTAGATCAAACAGAGCAAAGAGCAACCACGGAAGCTATCGAGTAGAGAATGCCACCAAGACAAGAAGCAAAGAAGATCAAAATTGAATTCACTGAGGAAATAATATGAAGTCCAAAGATCTAGACATTGCCAGATTAATCAACCAATGCAAGTTAGAGTGGAAAACAAAGTCTCAAACCACCCTCCATAGAGGCACATTTAGATCAAGATGATACCTTGACAAAAGCACGACAAAAATCTTCAATAGAACCTCCACTGAGAATAGTTGTAGTTCTCAGCAGTACAAAGGGATCAACTGTCAAATGCAATGCTCTAGTGGATAAAGAAACAAAGTGCAATATGGTTGTAGATAGCATCCAAAGAATTCTCAAGATCACTCTAGGAAAACAGAACAGTAAGGCAATGCTAGGTAAGGCTGTGAGCAAAGAAGAAATGGTTGCTACACTTAGCATCCAGAAGCATGAAGAGCAGGTAAAGTTTCAAGTAAAGTCTTCAAAACACATGAATAAAGATTTCATCCTTGAACATCAGTGGTGGTTAGACCAACACAAGACCTACAAAGAAGATACAATACTACTACGCTACTTTCCTAGAGATAGCAAGCAGCAAATACATGTACTGTTAATGCTAGATTTAGAGTTGCAAAAGTCAGAGGAATCAAATACAAATCTTGCATACAAAGGTAAAGCTAAAGTGGACCTTCCACCGATCTGCATGAAAGATGTAACAACATGTTCCTCTACATCAAAGAACCCTCGTGAATCTACTTTTTCAAGAAAGTCAGGCTTTCAAAACTTCAAGTCAATTGCTTACCCAACTAAAACCTCTATGGAGACACCCAAGAAATCAAAGGTATATCAGCCAAAGTACTCAAGAAAGCAAATGAGAGTCAAGCAAGTGTTTGTTCCAAGCAGTTTAGTCAAAGTCAATGATCCATTTTGGATTAAAGATAGGAAATCAACACAGAAAGACAAACACATGGGAAGGATAGCATCACAATGGAGCTTAAAAGAACATGAGTATTGTAGAGGTAATAGATAGATATGGATACCAAAACCTCAGGTAAGGGCATATGAAGTAAGGTCAAGTCCCTCCCAAGGAAGAAGGCCCATAAGATATCAACCTTGATAATATCCTAGGACACCTAAGAAGAAAGTATACAACATAACAACATCAAAAGATGCTAAAGTCTACCACAACTTTCAAGAGGATATAGAACAAAGATGGATCTCAAAGAATATTCTTCTTAGACAAGGATTCGACACAGGTTATACAAAGATTTGGCTACCACTCAACCACAAGCTAGCTGCAACTACACTAGACCTACATGAAGATCTCAAGAACTCAACAAGACCTAGAGCAAAGCAAAGTCAACAAAGGAGATACAAAGGTCATGAAGAAATTTGGATTCCTAATTCTTCCAATGCTCCTAGTAAAAATCCAAATGTCGAGATTGAACAGAGGCCTATAGCAACATCAACGACTCCTATCAACAAGACTAATTGGACAATCAAACAGATAATAGAGTCTTCAACACAGTCAAAGAAGGAAAACCCAACCAACGCGAGTGCAGATTTGAAGAAGATAAAATAGGTATGGAAAAAGAAACCTTCAATGCCAACGTGGTCCTTCACTAATCCTCTTGTTGAGGATTCAAGCTTAATTTTACTTGAAGAAATGTTTGTAGTAAGCACAAGAATGTAAATAGTCAAGTTACCAAGGTACAAAAAATACTCTTTGGCATAGTCAGAGTTGGGCTGTTGAGCCATAAAATGAGAAAAGCATTAGTCCCAAAGCTTCAAGTCATAATAAAATTTGTGCGAAGTCAAAAGCCAAATTCCGACAGTGAATAGAGGCCTACAAGAACATCAACGACTCCTATCCCATGCCTAATTGGAGAATCAAATAGATAATGGAGTCTTCAACAGATTCAAAGAAGGACAACCCAACCAATCTGAATGCAGATTCAAAGAAGATAAAGCAGGTATGGAAAAAGAAACCTTCAATGCTAATTTAGTCCTTCACTAATTTTCTTTTTGAGGATTCAAGCTTACTTTTACCTGAAAAAATGTTTGTAGTAAGCCAAGAATGTAAAAATTCAAGTGGCCAAGGTGCAAAAAACACTCTTTGGCATAGTCAGAGTCGGCGGACTACTGAGCCATAAAATGAGAAAATCATGAGTCCCAAAGATTCAAGTTGTAACAAACTATGTGCTAGGAGTTGCAGTTATTAGACTTACGATCAAGCTGGTAGAGTTCAACATAACTAAGTCATGTCGCTCGTGTTGGATGAGATGAGCATAAGAGTCAAAGTCTTTTAACTTAAAATTGATGGAGTTTTGTAGAGTCCAACACTCACGCACAGTGCACAGTAAGATGAGAGCACATATCCTCGATAGCAAAAACTCTTCTTAACACTAGGTTGGTAATGGGACACTTTTATGTCCTGTTAAGTGACCATTTTCCTTGAATATGTCAAGAGTTTCAAAATGGAGTTTGAGGTGCTATTTGTCTAGAAAGTTGTCTCATGAGATGAAAAAAACTCGACATTTTTTTGGAATATCAATTCCATCTTTAACCTTGTCCTTGCACAACATTTCACAACCTAAACTGTGTGAAAAAACGGGTCCTGTTTTTGGCTTTTTTCAACTTTTTGCAACTATACCACTCTAGAATTCATGTTTGTGAGGTCTATAATGCTAGAGAACTATCTTTAGTAGTCCTCAACATGTCTTGATGCTTCTAGGGAGAAATAAATGTTAAAGTTGTAAGTTATGACCAATTTTAGCTCTTCTATGATTTTTTTGGTGGCTTTCATGATATCCAAATGCCGTTTTGATTTTCTATGTCGCATATTGTAACATAAAGCTAATATTCCTTGAGTTTTGGGGCACCTAATACCCTATTTTTCATAGTAGACCATGATGGTTGATTTTTTCAATTATAGAAGAAAACGAAACATTCTAGTATATCAAGTATAGCTTTTTCAATATTGTTTGTTTCATGTGACAACTACATGCATGTTGTAGGTAGTAACCATATCTAGTCATAAGGATCAAATTTGGCTAGATACTGAATAGTTTCTATGGGATTCTACAACTCATAATGTTGAACCCAGTTTTTTCATGTTTGATGTATTTAGCACTTCATCTTTGTCCTCAAGATTCCCCTTGGTAAGAGATATATTATTCTTTTGACATGCTCCATAGCTCCTTATGAACCTAAAGGACAATAGGGAACTAAGAAAACATGCATATATTATTTGTATTGAGCGTGGCTATAGAAACTTTGATGATAGGTTTGCAGAATGATAAAAATTCAACTTTTTTGTACCTATTTCTTTTGGAAAAACAACAAATAGTGAGTGAGAAGCAATCATATTTTCTTATGACCAACCCATTGAAGTTAACTAGGGAATTTATCTCAAGTCCTACAAAAATCCATAATCTTAGTTTTATGCAACAAAACGTAAGAAATGATTGTTTTGATGAAAATGTATTGGTCCATCAACTTTGGAGGCTTGGTGTGACCAAAAGATGAGAAATTTTACAAGTTTCTTATTTTTTCCATGTGTAGTAGGCCTTGAACTATAACCTCATGAAAGGATTTTACAAAATGAGTGGATCTACTATGGTTTTGGAGGTTTTTTTCAAAACCCTTAAAGGACACTTTTATGTCCTGTTAGGTTACCAACCTAGTGTTAAAGGGGTGCCACCTTGTAAATCCATGACATATGCTTTTATACATACAACTTCTTTTTGAAGAACCCCTCAAAAATCCTTCTTACACAGCATATTGTTGATCGTGCATTCTTATGTATGCATATAGGATGTCCCATCATCGGACATGTGCATTAGACACTCTTTTTTGCTTCCACCTATGCACCTTGAGTGGACTACAACAGGCAAACCAATGTTCCATTATGCTACCTTCATATATTTGTTGCCCTCTTATTTTAATATCTATCAACAAATAATTCCTTCACTACTTTATTAATATTTTGAATGCTAATCAGTACTTCATAATGCACTTATCCCAAAGGCACTCTTTTCCCACTAGGTTTTTTCCCTTTGGTCATCCAGGTATTAGACCCTAATTTAGATCCTCATCATTCTACTTCTCTTGTACATACACATAATAAATAAGCAACAACCTCGCCATTATGTTGCTACAATGGACAAATGCGACATCATCTCTCACACAAATGAAGATGCTACAGAGAAACGAGTCTCATCAACAAATTCAATGATAAATGAAGAAAATAAGACCATCAGACCATCAACAACCAATCAAAACCTTCCATTGTCTCCACAGACACTTCTCAACAGTGCCCAAGGATGGGCACTAAAAACGAAAGGGGAGAATGTTAACTGAGCTAATGCCAATTAACAGGAGCTGCTAAAGATCAAAGCCTTATGAATGCACATTGAAGATGAATATGAAGAAGCAGTGAAGATTAAAGTTAGACACTTTTCACATTTTTCCAAAATGGCCATGTATTGTAATTTCCTGATTTATTTAGCCATTGTGATAATTGTAACGTGTTAGGGACACAATAAGAGTTCAAAGATGTAAAGAATAGGTAAGTTAGTGTACCTAGGTTATAGATACAATAAGTTGTGGAGCCTTAAAGGTCTTGGGCGCCGGGACAATATACATTTTAAACCCTGGCTAAGGTATTAAAGCCAACTTTGTAAAGTTTTGGATAAGAAATATACAGCAGGAGCTAACGATGCTCACTTCTCTCCTTCTCATGCTTCCTTGTCCCTTGTTGTTCGTCACTTTGCAGTGCCGTCTATTGTATTGCAACCACAAGTAAGAGATCTACACATTGACATAAACATATCATGGTAAATTGTAGTTTTTGGCATTGCCAACCCGTAGCCTAATTTGATCATAAGTAGAAATTTAAGCTAGGAAATTTAAGTGGGGTATTGGGGCATCATTGCTAAGCATTGAGATGCATTCGGGATCAGAAATGACTAGGTCAACATCTCATGTCTGTTAATAATCGCATTTTTTGCACTTCATTGAAAGTGAGATTTGAGACCATAAGCATGTGTGCTTAGGTCTTATATACTTAGCCTAGAAGTTTTGTAACATTCCGATGTCATTTGATGCTATAACGGTCATGTTTTGATTGTCGATTAGTGACTAGCTTTTGATACCTTTGGTCATTTGAGTGTAGCTTGTGTTAGATGCAAATTGTTTGTTGTTTGCCAAGAGATTGGAACCCTCTTGTAGCCTCTATGAACTAATCGAATCAATTTCGTCCCATGGATTGACAATTATGTTTGTGGTTCTCACTATGTCTGCAATAAGATAATAGTGAGGTTAGAAAACCCACCCACACTCAAGGCACACAACAACAAGTATATTACTTAGTGTGCAATGGAAAGATAAGTGAGCCCTACAGTGATGGGTGTATATACATTGCACAGGGGAAAAAACCTCCTAAAGAGGGGAAAAATGTCCTAACGGTCCTCAATGTGTTCACACACATCACTAACACATGTATATGGTAACAAATCCCCCTTGGAGTGATGTGGTGAACAAGAGATGGCACATAGACTAAAGGAAAGTGCCATTCCCTAAGGACATGATCAATCCACAAAGGAGAGTAAGTCCAAAGTTTTGCAAAAAGCTTCAAACTTCTCACGAGACAATGCCTTTATGAAACGATCTACAAGGTTGTCCCATGTTGGCACATAAGCCAAGCTAATCTCTCTTGCTACGAGCCTCTCCCTGACATAGTGGTAATGCACCTCAACGTGCTTTGTGTGAGCATGAAAAACTGGGTCCCTTGCAATTTCCAATGCATTCTGACTATTAGTGTAGATAGTGTTGGGAGTGTCCTGTCCAACACCCAAATAAGCCACAAGGAATCTGAGTCACATACACACTCAACCATCGTTGTGAAGGCTTCCTTGTACTTAGCCTCACAAATCAAAGTGCCACAGTAGGTTGCTTCTTACTCAACCATGATATACATGAACTACCAAGCATGAAACAAAAATGATTGTGGACACTCGCGTGTAAAAATAACCAATCCAATCTGAGTTTGAAAAAGCATGTAGGTCTTGCGAAAATGATCCTCCCTTGGGATAAAACAAGCCAAGATGTAAAGTGCCACTCAAGTAGTAGAAAATCCTCTTGACAGCCTGCCACTTCTTAGACCATGGGCTATGCATAAATCTACTAATCTGTGATACTGCAAACCAAGTATCCGGCCTCGTGCTGCATACATAAATGAGGCATCCAACAACAGTTTGGTAAAGAGTGACATCTACAGAATCACTAGCATCATGAAGAATCAATTTCAAACCTATTTTCATGGGAGTGGCAATAGGTCGGCAATCCTTATGTCCAAACTTACATAGCAATGCCTCCATATAACTTTTCTGACACAAGGAAATACCACCATCACACTGCTTAGATTGTATACCAAGTAGTGATGCAACAACCCCAAATCTTTCATCTTTAAAGTAGCATTCAAATCAGCCTTAAAATGCATTAAATTCATGAGACATATACTCGGGGGGACCTTGATCGAAATGGAGGGTACCCATAGTACATTTCGAGACATTCTCAACCATAGCTAGAAAAAAGCACATAAACACTTTGGACTTTTCTTTAAGCAGATATACCCATGCAAGCTAGGAGTAATCATAAATAAAAGTCACAAAGTAAAGGTAATTTCCCAAGGAAGGAGTTTGCATGGCCCCACAAACATCACTATGCACAAAGCTGCAACCTTCATGTGCCCCTAACTGAACCATCCTTTGGAAACTTAGAATGATGTATATTACCCAAAATACAAACTTCACAAAAATGTTTGACAGGTGCTTCAAGAGGTGGCAAAGAAGCAAACATATCAGATTTTTGCAAATGCAGCAAACAGGCAAAATTCATATGACCAAAATGTGCATGCCAAAGTTTTATATCTGAAATAGCCTTTGAATCCACAACTGCATTTGCAAAATTCTACCCACACTTGTCATAAAAAGTTAGTTTATAAGAGCCCATGGCATAAAATGCCATATGCAACAATTTCCTCACCAAAACTAAGATCATTTATTGTACATATGCCATCCACAAATTTGACTACAAGACCAAGTCTAGCAAGTGCACTTACATACAAAAGATTCTTCTTGATCCTAGGTACATAAAAGGCATCAACAAGTTTAAAAGAACTACCATTTTTAGTAGTAAGCACAATCTTTCCAGCTCCCTGAACCAGATAACAGGCATTGTTGGCACAAATGACTGAATTCCCATGAGGGACATACTCAAGAGAGGTGAACAAATCATGATGTGTGGTCAGTGTGCTTTGCAACAGCATTATCAAAATACCACACATGTGAATCTGCAACAGTTGACATGCATGCATCATGGACAAGAGGATTATAAGTGTGCTCTACATTAAAATCCAATTCTGCATCAACATTAGCATCACAGTCTCCTTTCACAAAAGACTCAACAATAGTTGCGTTTGTAGTGGAACCAGTGTCGTGCCGCTCCGCTCCCATGACAAGAAAATGAGCAAAGGAATGCCAATCAGGGGTATTTGAACCCTACATGATTAATCAGCAGTTATAAGAGCTTGCTAACAAGTCAATTTTAAGCTAAAAGTGTGCCAGATGCGGCTGTAAGGGCCAAAAGATATCTTGGTAATGCTAAACAGTGAGTATGATTGAAGTAGCCATATCTGGGAATTTATTCATCAAAGTTGAAGTACTCAATGTGCTCTACCGGCCTGTCTTTACGGCTCGTCGATTGGAGCTACGATGAAGAAGTTATGGCAGCTTAAAGTTCAAGTCGATTGCAGATCCGTACCAGATTGGGCAACTGTAGCTAAGGTGATAGAATTGAAATGAATGTACGGTCCTGAAGTACTCACTTTGAGGAGCGCTTTGATCTTTTCAGATCGGTGATCGGATTTACGGTTGCCAAGTTATTGGCCGCCGTTAGAGATTTACCGGGGGCCGGTTCCATACCAGTCTGGTCGGCTCACTCGAAGTGATATCTGGGAATTTTCGAGCTTTATCCAGGATTCGGAATGCATGAGCATAAATTGCTTTGAGGAGTCTAGTGTTCGGAATGTCTTCTTTTGGAATGCAATGATTGCAGGCGATGCCTTGGTCGGTATGTATACAAAAGTAATACGAGAATTAAAATTCTCAATAATATTATCGTGCTTGGCATTGCCTTGGCCGAAATGTATGCCCAAGTGTGTCCGCCCATTAAAACCCAATGACCACCCATGCTCAAGGGCCAACCCAAAGCAAGGCCGCCCAACAACTTCAACCGGTCACCCAAAGGCCAAGGGCCATAGCCTAAGGGCCATTAAAAGAAACGCCGCCCAATACATCTAAAGGGCGCCCACCCAATGAGGGTAAAAAAAGAGGTTTTAGCGTGAAGAGGAAAAGAAAAAGAAGGGCCCATGGAGTTCAACAGCAGGCAGATGGCGCAGGAAAAGAAGAAAGGCTTGCGCTGGGGGCTATGGTGCTCGGACGAGCCCGCTGCAGAAGCGAAAGATGCTCAGGCCAGCCTCGCGATCATTTTTGGAGCTACTCCTGCAAGCTTTTGTGCTGGTCAAATCCGGACCTGCCACATCACCAAGGGGGAGGACCCATTAGCGATGTCGCTAATGGATGCTAGCAAGTGAAATCCATGCAACGAAAGGAGGGGCTCTACAAAAAGGGGAATCGTGTGATTAATTTTTTTAGAAAGCTAGCTCTCTCTGAAAGAAGAAGCAAAGCTCTTAAACTTTATTAAAAGCCCTTAATCCATCATTAATTGACTCTTAACCTCACATACCATCCAAACCCTATTCGAATCCTCAAGCTTAATCTCTTTAGCTCTCATAAGTGAGCTAATCCTATTCTCCTTAAGCCTAATCTCTCTCGAATTCATAAGCCAAGCTTCATAGCCTAACCTTATCCTTAATCAAGATAATCCTATTATCCCTAAACCAAGCCTAAGCTTCTAACCTCTCATAAGCCGAGTGAATCCTAATCCTTAAGCCAAGCCAAAGCTTTCAAGCTTGATTAGCCAGTCAAATCTGCAGCTTAACTTCCATTAGCCATCCTATGCCTGCTCGAAGCTCATTAACCATTCGAATCGGGAAGCAGAAGACAAAGTAAGCAGAACATCATCACTTTCTTGTTTAGCACCTGGATTAGGCCAGGTTTCTTCTTGTAAGGAGCATTTAAAACTCCATTAGTGATTGATTGAACATGGATTTTATCGATTAACTGGAATTAGGCGAACTGCTTGTTTTAAACTTTGTTGTTGTTAATTGTGTCTGCTGCACCTTTTTTCCCCGCACCTCTCACAGTCAGGGGCTCGGTGCCTTCCCGGCTCACCTTCACACAATCATCCCCCGACATTCTTGGTGAACCCGAAGCAAAACGAGCCGACGTGGGAGGTCAAGATGGAGATTCTAGCAGAATTGAAGTAGTTTATTGAGAATTATAACCATAATAAATTTGATAAAAATCGAGCAGCAGAAGAGCTGTCAAAAATGTTGGGCTTAGTTCAGAGATGTTTGCAAGAAGTAAAAGCTATGAAGATGAAAAAGCAACTTGATGATGCAGTGGAGATGGCACCTGATGCCGTGCATGAGCAGTATGGAATTTTTCAAGGGCATGATCTAGATGGACTCCTTGCATGCTATCAAGTGGAGATGAAGAGCCGAGGAATTCCAGAAGATCAGATGATCTCAACCTTTGGAGTTTAAAGCTTTATAAGGTTCGAGAACTGGCAGAGACATACCCCACGCAGTGGGACTATTTTGGAGATGGTTTTGTTCACGAAAGCTCAAGAATTATCGAGTTAACAATGAAGGAGATTAATGAACGAGGCCATATTATTTTCTATAAAGAAGAAGGGGATCATATGCAGCTCCTTAATTATTATCAATTTCGGGATCATATTTCTGCAAGAAGTAAAGCCAAGGCAATTACAACTTTGGAAGAAGCAGATTCAACTTCAAAGGACCATATTTTGAGCAACCAAGAAAATGTACATGATGAATTTACTGCTGAAACACAAATGTATGAATTTTTTTTGAAGATTGCTGGCATGGAAGTTACTTCGAATAATGGTTCTAGTGAAGAGCTAGACTGTACAACGAACATTTTTCAAGATACTGATCTTGGTATGGGATGCTCTCAACAAGTCTATCAAGAAGATGAGCCACTACAAGCTTCTAATGGTTCTATCGGTAGTATAGCTAAGCAGGATAGGAGATTTATTACAAATGATTGCATAAAAAAATCTATTGTATATACAATAGCTGATGAAGTGGCCGAGGCTGTGAACCTAACACAGAATGCATATGTACCTGATAATGCCAATGAACCTATGGTTGCTTCTGGCAATATGTTTGCCGATTCTATTATCACAGAAGCAGATTCTATAATTGATGGGTTTTTGGCCCAATCTGAAGGAGAAGGTTATAGCAGTATAGTTCAACTTTGTGATGCATGTAGACCTTCAGAGGGGGTGCTTGATGAACCTTTTCAAAGTTATAATGGCTTGCTAAGTAGCATGGATGCAGATGAGGAAGCAGAGGATGATATTGAAGATTGCCTACATCATGCTGATTGGGAATAGGATACTGACATGGATTGTACATCTATGCTTATATATGGGCAGCAACAAGAGCCAACTCCTATAGCTTTGATGAATGTTGTGACTTCCAAGGGTGATATTCCCAGGGATGTTATGGATGAAGATCTTCAGAATAAAGTTATTATTCATTATCAACCTCAAAAGCCATAGGTAAAAATCTCTCTGATGATACAGGTCCAGAAAGTCCTAAGGTTTTTCATAATGGCTATGAAGCTAGAAGGGGTGATAATGCTAAATCATCCTTGATACTGCATAAAGTGCACAAGATTTTTCATTTCTTTGGGCAATGTGCCAAATGTGGCTGTATTTGAATATTATTCCTAATTCTTATGTCAGTGATGTCTTGGATACCAGTAAAAGGAAGTTAGAATTCTTTAATTCTTGCTGGTAACAACCTTAAGTTACCAAAAGTTTGTGAGATGTGGTTGCTGCACTATGCTTCAGGTGAAGCTATAGTATATTGCGGAGGCCATCAATGCTATGTTATAGGATTTATGCCATTCGAATTGATGCATGGGCAGAAACCCATTATGACTACAGAGGAAGCAGTTACAACTTGGACCATAATGCCATGGGAAGAAGGTATGTCTACTGAAGACTTGCTTGCTCTACGTATTTTCCAGATTGAGAGGCGTCAAGAGGATATCGAACATGCTAAAGAGAAGCTTAAGGAGGCCAGATTGAAGAACAAGGCAGTATTTGATGGTAAGCATAGACTACGACCACATGCTATTAAAGATGGTGACTGGGTACTTGTCTATGACAGTAGCTTGGAGAACCAATACTCTGCTATGTGGAAAATGGTTAAACGGTGGTTTGGACCATATGTGGTGCAACATGTTTTTGAAAATGCGACATATCAATTATGTGAACTAGATGGTACTATGCTTAAGGTGCCTATTGCAAGGAAAAAGGATCAAGCTGTTCAAGAAGCGAGAAGGCGAGATTGTTCTTGAAGATTCTCATTCAGATCCACCTCCAGAGGATCATGTTATGTATACATCAGATGATATGTCTGATGATGATTTTAATGAAGCTGATTAAGTGCAATTGGCACAGACCGGAGGCTGTGCAGGTTCAGAGGGGGTGAATGTCGTGCCGCTTTGCTCCCATAATGAGAAAATAAGAAAAGGAATGCCGATTAGGTGTATTTGAATCTTGCATGATTGTTCAGCAGTTATAAGGGCTTGCTAACAAGCCAATTTTTAAGCTAAAAGTGTATCAGATGGGGCTCTAAGGTCCAAAATATGCATTGGTAATGCTAAACAGTGAGTATGATTGAAGTGGTTATAATTGGGATTTTATTAATCAAAGTTGAAGTACTCGATGTGCTCTACCAGCCTGTCTTACAGCTCGTCAATCGGAGCTACGGATAAGAAGTTATGACAGTTTTAATTTGAGTCAGTAGTAGCAGATCTGTACCGGATTGAGCACCTTCTGATAAAAGGTCAAAGATGAAAGAAATGCATGAGTCCAAAGTGCTCCCTTTCAGGAGCATGTCGGTCTTTTCAGTTCGTCAATCGGGGTTTCAGTTGGCAAGATATGACCAGTTTAAGTATCGCTAGGGGTCGGGTTCGAACCGCTCTAGTCGCCCTGATCAATCACATTCATCTGGCTTAATGCGGTGCGGTGCCTGATGTGTATGCCAAATGTGGGCCGATGCGGGAGCATTTTTTATAACATGCCTAGACTTGACAGAGAAACTCTCCAAAAGAAATCACTTACGCTTGCTTCTCGCAGGAAGATTTTATTCATGACGATATTGCTAATCGATGGCAATTGGAGAAAGATGTTGTGTTTGACAATGCTTGCCTGGCATTTGTGACAAATGTTATGCCTTACATTACTTATGTCCGTCAATGAAGGAAAAGCTTGGCATTGCGTTGGTTGGCATGTGTTCTGGACCTGAAGTCCCAAGCTTTGCCTTAGCAGACATGTGTACCAACATTACATGGCTGTTAAGTGTGCCCGGATGCCGCCATTGGGAAGCTTAGCAATGCACTGCCTGATATGTATGCCAAATGTGGTGCCCTTGCAAAGACAGGCCGCCCAAAGGCCCAAGGGCCATAAACCTAAAGCCCACCCATGGTGGCCACCCATCTTCAAAATAAGGTTTTGGTATGTGAACAAAGGAGTGAAAAAAGAAGGGATGGCGGGCAACATAGGCCGCAGGCAGCGAGGGGAGAAGCAGAGCTCTCGCACTCGCCAGCACGAGCCACAGATGAGGTCGCCGTAGGGACGAGAACGACTCATAAGATCATTGCGCTCATTTCCGGAGCTATTCCTGTCACAAATAGCGCTGCTCAAATCTGGCCCTGCCACGTCACCAAGGGGGAGGACCCATTAGCGACGTCGCTAATGGGTGACAAGCCTTTTTTAGCAAGTAGAAAGACATGCAAGATATAAAAGAGAGGGGAGGGGAGGCAAAAGGAACGGATGTTCATTTTTTTGGAGGGCTCTTCTCCTTCATGATCTCTCCTCCTCATTTTCTTTGAGCTCTCTATCCGGGAGAGGAAGGATAAGCTCTTAAGCTCTCATAAGAAGCTCTTAAGCTTTCATTAAAAGCCCATCACCCATCCTTAACCTCTATTAACATTCATAGCGAAGATAAACCTACTCTAAGACAACATTTGATTCCGAAGCTCATAAGCCAAAGCTCTCTTACTCAAGGAAGGCAATTAAGCCCGGACTACCAAATTTAAGTTTTTTTTAGCCATTCGAATCCTCATCTTAACCTCTTAAGACAAGCTTCATAGCCTAATCTCATCCTTAATCAAGCTAATCCTATTATCCCTAAACCAAGACTAATCTTATAAGCTTTCATTACCCGAGGCCTAATTTCTCTTAAACCATCTTAAACCTTCCCTAAGCCTCCTTATCCAAGCATCGGATTGATCTCTTGCTCTCCAGGGAAGAAGGTGAGAGGCAGTAGCCATCCTAAACCTGCTCGAAGCCCATTAGTCATTCAAATCGGGAAGAAGAAGGCAGTGTAAGGTATGATGTTATTACTTTTCTTGTTTAGCACCTGGATTAAGCCAGGTTTCATCTTGTAAGGAGCACTAAGCCTCCATTAATGATTGATTAACCATGGATTCTGTTGTTTAACTGGAATTAGGCGGACTGCTTGTTTTAAACTCAGTTGTCGTTAATTGTGTCTGATATAACATTTTTCCCCGCACCTCTCACAGCCAAGGGCCCGGTGCCTTCCTGGCTCACCATTCGCACAATTATCTATATTTTGAGAAACCAGGCAAAGGTACATGATGAATTTACTGTTGAAACACAAATGTATGAATTTTTTTCAAAGATTGCTCGCATGGAAGTTACTTCGAATAATGGTTCTAGTGTACAACAAAATTTTTTCAAGCTACTAACCTTGGCATGGGATGCTCTCAACAAGTCTATCAAGTAGATGAGCCACTACAGGCTTCTAATGGTTCTATCGACACTATAGCTGAGCAGGGTAGCAGATTTATTACAAATGGTTGCATAAACAAATCTATTATATATACAATAGCTGATGAAGTGGCCGAGGCTGTGAACCTAACACAGGATGTACCTGATGATGACAATGAACCTATGGTTGCTTTTGGAAATATGTTTGCCGATTTTATTATCACAGAAGCAGATTCTATAATTGATGGGTTTTTGGCCCAATCTGAAGGAGAAGATTACAACAGTATAGTTGAAGAGCAACTTGCAAATTCAAAGATCTCATTTATTTTCCTGTAGCACGTTACCTACTAGTAGATTTGTTATTGGATGTATGCTAAGACATAAGTGTTTTTGGTTATATGATCAATAAGCTTACATGGCTAGCTTTCAGTTGACATCTTTGGACAATTGCTATAGTATCTTCACATCTTTTGAGATGGTTCTGCTACCAAAACTTGAAGTAAAGGACTTGACGACCATTCCGTGTGCAGACAGAGTAAGGCATACTTGAGATTGACAAGGTTCCCTAAAGAGATATGATGGTCAAGCCATGTGCATAAGTAACTGGAGCACTTGAGTTTGGTGGGGTTCACTAAACAGACTTTTTTATAATTGAAAGCTTTGGAGATACGACTACTACGGTTCGAGGATTGTGATGGGACAGCTACCAGATAATTGAGCTAGACTATTGATGTTATGATTTACACCTTCTTTTTGTTTTACATACCTTTATCAACTACGTGAGCTTGATGACAAGTAGCTTAAGGCATTTATAGAAGATGCAGCTTGAAGACTGGTTGGCACAGACCGGAGGCTGTGTAGGTTCAAAGGGGGTGAATATCATGCCGCTCCGCTCCCATGACAAGAAAATGAGCAAAGGAATGCCAATCAGGGGTATTTGAATCCTACATGATCAATCAACAGTTATAAGGGCTTGCTAACAAGCCAAGTTTAAGCTAAAAGTTTGCCAGATGCGGCTCTAAGGGCCAAAAGATGTCTTGGTAATGCTAAACAATGAGTATTCTTGAAGTGGTCATAGCTGGGATTTTATTAATAAAATTTAAAGTACTTGATGTGCTCTACCAGCCTGTCTTTAAGGCTCGTCAATTGGAGCTACGGTGAAGAAGTTATGGCAGCTTAAAATTCAAGTCGATTGCAGATCCGTACCGGATTGGGCAACTGCAGCTAAGGTGACAGAATTGAAATGAATGTACGGGCCTGAATTACTCACTCTCAGGAGCGCATCAGTCTTTTCAAATCGTTGATCGGATTTACGATTGCCAAGTTATTGGCCGTTAGAGATTTACCGGGGGCCGGTTCCGTACCAGTTTGGTCCGCTCGATCGGAGTGCTATCTGGGAATTTTTGAGCTTTATCTAGGATTTGGAATGCATGAGCAGAAACTTTTTTGAGGAGTCTCGTGTTCGGGATGTTGTCTTTTGGAATGCAATGATTGCAGGCGATGCCTTGGTTGGTATGTATACAAAAGTAATATGGGAATTAAAATTCTCAATATATTATCGTGCTTGGCATTGCCTTGGCCGAAATGTATGCCCAAGTGTGGCTTCCCATTAAAACCCAATGACCACCCATGCTCAAGGGCCAACCCAAAGCAAGGCCGCCCACCAACTTCAACCGGTCACCCAAAGGCCAAGGGCCATAGCCTAAGGGCCATTACGCCCTTAAGCCATCATTAATCGACTCTTATATAACCTCACATACCATCCAAACCCTATTCAAATCCTCAAGCTTAATCTCTTAAGCTCTCATAAGTGAGCTAATCCTATTCTCCTTAAGCCTAATCTCTCTCGAATTCATAAGCCAAGCTTCATAGCCTAACCTTGTCCTTAATCAAGCTAATCCTATTATCCCTAAACCAAGCCTCAACTTTTAAGCTCTCATTACTCGAGCCTTAAATTCTCATAAGCCGAGTGAATCCTAATCCTTAAGCCAAGCCAAAGCTTTCAAGCTTGATTAGCCATTAAAATTTGTAACTTAACTTCCATTAGGCATCCTAAGCCTGCTAAAAGCTCATTAACCATGAATCAGGAAGCAGAAGACAGAGTAAGCAGAACATCATCAGTTTCTTGTTTAGCACCTAGATTAAGCCAGGTTTCTTCTCGTAAGGAGCATTTAAACCTCCATTAGTGATTGAATTAACATGGATTCTGTCGATTGACTGGAATTAGGCGAACTGCTTGTTTTAAACTCTATTGTCATTAATTGTGTCTGTTGCACCTTTTTTCCCCGCACCTCTCACAACCAGGGGCCCGGTTCCTTCCCGGCTCACCTTTCACACAATTATCCCTTGACACCAGCAATAGTAGTGGAGCCACCCTCTTTCTTCTTAGCCTCTTTGGCCTTCAACTTAGGACACTGCTTGATCAAGTGATCATTAGCTTTACAGTAATGGCAACGTATCTTGTTTTTCCCCTTATCAGCAAAATTTTGAGACGAATGACTGCCAGCAGAAGCATTAGGAAGAAGTGATTTTCCACTCGTAGAAGAACCATGAGAAGTGGTTGCATTATTGTTACAAGCTTTTCTTTGAGCAACAATAAATGCTTGTTCAACTGCACGTTGTCTAGTCCTTTTTTTTTTTTGGAAAGAAACTCTTGCAGCAACAATGTACATAATGCATCACTCTTGAAAACTTCAGGATTTCCTTGGGTCATAAGTTTGCAAGTACTTGCAAAAGTTTGGTAAGAATCTGGCAAGGCATCGAGGATAGTCTGCACAAGGGAGCTGTCTGAAATAACTTCACCTGCAAATATAAGTTGCTCATTGATATCCTTGACACCAACAAGGAAATTTCCATATTATTTTCCTCATGCATAATCTTTGACTCCAACTCTTTACGCAACAATGCAATTCTAGCCTCATTGTTGTGACTTGCATAAAGACCAACGAGAATATCCCAAGCCTATTTTGTAGATATTGTTGAATGAATGTGAGGAGTAATTGTGAGCTTCACAAACAATGCAATCAATGCATGAGCCCATGCATCTTTAATATCCCAACGAGATTATTCGACTGTAGGAAACTGTAGGCAAAACAACTCTAACTGCAACAAGACCTGCAACATCCTCAACAGCACCTACATCCTCAGAACCAGGACGTACATCAATGCCTTCCAAAATATTCCAGATACCCTTTGACATAAGAACGTGTTGCATCATGTAAGCCCACATAGGGTAATTGTCTCCAACCAATGTGTCCTCAGCAACAACAAACATCTTGAACATATTTGTGTTGTTGTCGACAATGACTAATGCATGCACCTAATGTGAAAACTGCCCGAAAAGAGGAGAAACAAAGCGAGAACAACACGTGATATATAGAACAAACCTTAGAAGAATGTAAGGGACATGTTATGCAAAAAACAATAATGACAAAAAAACTACACAGAAGGACAAAATAACATGTGCAATATTACATGTAGTGGAAACGGAGACAAAAATGAGCCCAAATTAAAATTATAAGTAAACCAGATCTTTGAGCTCACTCAAAATTTTTGTTGACCTACAGTTGCTCGCCAAAGCTCCCAGAAATCATAGAAAGTGAGCAGTATATGCTGGAGCTACTGGCGACTAAGCCCGAGAGGATGTAACTTGCTCTGATACCAATTATTGGAATTGGGATTGCATGAAAGCACACAAAACTTGGAGAAGATGAAGCAAGATCAATTCACACAACAGAGAGTATATTACTTAATGTGCAATAGAAAGATAAATTAGTCCTATAGTAATGAGTGTATATACAATGCACGGGGGAAAAAACCTCCTATTGAGAGAAAAAATGCCCCAGCGGTCCTAAGTGTGTTCACACACATCACTACCACATGTATATGGTAAAATCAATGCTTGATTGTGTAAGCGTAGAACCATTCAATGAATGATAGTATAAAAGTAAAATGCAAAGTTCCTAAGAGTGGGTATGCTAGTGTAGTGAAAATGCTCATGAAATTGAGTATGAATGGTTAAAAAATCCTTCTTTGAGATGGGATTATGCATACCTGTCTACCGTGGAGAGGACTAATTCCGTAGGTAGGAGGTGTTTAAGGATTTGGGGTTCTCCAATTGACATGAGGGGGAGGGAGGATAACCCTACTGGGAAGGAAGATCCTCTTTTAAAGAAAATTCCTTTAGCTATAAGAAAATTTCCCTTCAAAAACTCAACTTCCTCTCAAGAGAATTAGATATTAACAATTTCATTACTTATCTACCTTTATTTTTGGAATTTACCTTTATAAGAGCAATTTAGCTAAGAGAATAAAAGTAACTTAAAAATCAATAAAAAGGTTCATGCGGGAGAATAAGGGATAATTAAGGATATTATTCACCATTCATCATGCATACTATCTACATAAATATGATCCCCAGTCACCTATGGTTAAAGAGTGCTTTATACTCTCTCTATGTCATATTAGTATGGTAATCTAAAGAACTTGAAATAGCATCGTGGTTAATTGTTAGCAACTTGGTTAGCTATGATAAGTAATGAACTATAGGTAGAAAGAAAAATAATAATTAGGAAGTTGTTCTTCTTTGCAAGAAAACTTGCAAGGGAAAGACTTTCTTGTAAGAGCTTAAGCACGAATTAAAGTAAGCATGAAAGGCGAATCACTTTCAAGCAAGTGCAATAGCATAAGAAGAACAAGAAAACGTTACCTATGTAATGGAAATGGCATGTTAACTTGAGAGTAGCGGAAATTACATAAAGTACTTTTGGGAAGTTACTTTGAGAGCATAGTATGTGAAATTCATTGATTGATAATATGACAACAGTTGAGGACCGGATTTATGTGGAGCCGGTCCCCCTCCAATAGGCATTGCCGCATTTGTATTAAATTTTCTCCCATCAAGAGAAACTTGTTACCATACAATCTTTGTGCTCCTTGTGACCTAGGTGATGCAATGAAGATGGAAAGCTTTATGCATCACAAGCCTAAAATAAACTTCATGGAAAGCATTAACTATCCCAAGCCTCAGTCCCAAGACCTCAAACATCTTCGAAGGTGGAGAGAGCTAGCAAGGAATGAGGGTAGGGAAGAGGAAGAAGAAACATTTCATAGGAGAAAGAACTAGATCCTCACTTATAATCACTCTTCTTGCTAGCATATATACTAACATAGTAGTGGAGATGGAGAAGATGGAAAGTTTAAGCATTGAAGCATGGCTCTTGGTTGGATTTTCACTCCATAGCCAAGAGTGTTGGAGTAGGCTCTCAACCTCTGTACTTGCTTCAAGAAGAAGATGGAGCTCTTGCACTTTGCACAATGCATAGAGAGAGAGAGAGAGTACCCCTCAAGCATTCCCCTTACTTTCTTTGGTCGACCCCTCCTTGTAGCTCATGATTGAAGCTCATTGGACCCCTCAGGCCTAGCCAATCACAAGCAAGAGTCATACCAAGCAGTCATACTAGTCTTGGGACAAGCATCCCCCTTTCCCCTTTGAGAGAGAGAACTTGATAAATGATAAAACAATTAATTTAATTAACTAATTTATCATTTGACCCCTTGGGAGGCCAACCGATAGGCTATAGGCACACCATGAGAGCAACATGAGGAGGAGCTTGACAAGTGTCCCTTTTGCTTTCTTTGTATTAAGCATGCCTTGTGTGAGTGTGTGTGTTATCTCTCATCCCCTCTCTTGTAGGGATCACCCCCTCCTTGTAGGGATTGATGTTGACTTTTGTAACACCTCCTTACCCTCAAGCACCCTTGTCAGCAAGCATGCCAAAGCACCTCAAGCTTGGGTGGTGTTCCCACAAACACCTCAAGCACATTAGTCAGCAAGCACAACAAGCACCTCAAGCACCTTAGTCATCAAGCACGACAAGCACCTCAAGCACCTTAGTCATCAAGCATGACAAGCACCTCAAGTACCTTAAGCTTGGGCCGGGTTCCCACCTAAAGATAAGCCCTATCTTATCTAAGGTCAAGGTACTTTACACTAGCTAGGTATTTAATGAATCCAACCCTAAGGTCTTTCATGAATCTAACCCTAAGGTATTCAAGCTCCATTAGTTAATTTTCTCTTTGACAAATCATCTCTCATTTGGGCTCCTTTTCTATTGGCCCCGTGTTGAGATAGACCTATAAGCACATGTCTATATCCTAACCCTTGTTCTTGTTTATTCTCCCATATTAAATAATCAATTTAGTATGCGAAAATCATTTGGGGTGGTTAGATATTAAATTTTATGACACATAAGTGTGTGTATGGTATAGTCTTCTCCCATCTTTGGATGTAGTCGGCTCTCTCCCTTTTCCCCTTCACTTGAAGATCAACACCAACTTCGCTACTTGAATTGAAGGAAAAGAAAGAGATCAATGAGATTCAAGCTATGAAAATCTTGAGGGTTAGGGGAGAGGATAGAGATAGTGCAATATGAAGAAGAAGATCAAGTTTTGTTAAACTTGATTAGGGTTTTGGCCATGGCTTCTTTTGGAGGTGTGTGTGTGTGTGTGTGTGTGTGTAAGAGGCTTAGCTATCGATTTGAGTCAAGATTACTTTCAAGTTTTCACCTTGAGAAATAAAGGGGAGAAGTGTAAAATGGGAAGAAAATCCCTCTTTTTTGCACATTGTAGATAAATTTGTTCACTTATCTTGATAGATTATCTTCTTTATTGATACGTTTTTCTACTTATCTTGATAAATTATCTTGCTTTTCAAAACTTCTTAAACAAGCTACTTACTCACTTCATCCCTATCCTTATCTTCTCTTTGTTTTCTTTTTACTTCCTCCCCCCCCCCCTCTCCCTTTTTCCTTCTCTTTTTCTTTATGCTAATTTTGTCAAAATGAAGAGCTAATTTCCCATGCATTGGTTATGCCCATGTTTCCATGGTGTAAACCTAAAGTGACTTGTGAATAATTGTGGAGCTTTGATTTAGCCCAAATTCACCCCGAATATTTTTTTTCCTTAAGTCAATGGTTTAGACGCATTCATTAAGTGTAAGGGCCAGAAGGAGGCCCTTGCAATATTTCACAATTCTCTAGATAAAATTTGATTGGGCATAAGTTACATTGCATGGATTTAACTATTTGGTAGAAAGGATTTGATTTGACACAAATTATGATGGATGGATTTGACCGTTGTGCACAAATATTGAGGTGCATTATTGATAGACTATATATATGTTGCTTGGGAAGTACACATATGTGTTTTTCTCTTGCCTTTTTCTAAGTCAATTTGTTTAAAATGCATTTCTCTTCAAAGATGTTACCTCCCTACATGATTTCCTAAGGCTAGAACATATGTGCCTTTGACAACAAAAAAAATTGCACGAGAAAGACACATGTTAAGAGTATCAAATTTCTATCAATTTTTAGACATTTGTTGTTCTTATGAAAAGATATTGTTGTCGATCGGTTGTTTGGTCCCTCTAATATTGTGCAAGAATGACAGGAGTTAGAATATATAATTTTTTTTCCAATTTGTCATATTGTCGTCCTTGTGTGAACTCTTTGTGTTTGGACGCCCTTCTCGACCTTGTAAAATCGTGTAAGAACGGCACGTGGTGAAGTATAGGTATTTTATCAAGTGTTTTGATATGTGTCTCCCTAGCTCAAATTCTTTTTTTCTACATGCTTCTTCGGACCTTTTGAAATCACGTAAGAAGGACACATGTTCCCTCCTTGTATACAAACATATTAATGTACAAATTCACATAGATTAATGGTTTATGGTTGAAATTTATTGTGATGTATATGATTCACTGACTTCCTCTTATTGCAAAAAAGATGCCTAGCAAGAAGAGTTTCGAAGGTGTGGACATTAACTCTAGATTGGTAACCTAATAGCACATTAAATGTTCTTTCAAGTTTTAAAAAAAACCTCCAAATTCATATATGTCCATTCTTTTTGAAAAATTATTTCTTGTGCTTGAAGGTAATATACCACTACTTTTGAAAAAAATGAGCAACTTAAAAATTCCCCACTATTTGGTCATGGTAAGCCTCCAAAGTTGAAGTACCATATCATTTCACTGTAAATAGTTTTTTTTGTAAACAATTGCATACTAAGAAGACTAAGGATTTTTCTAGACCATATCATAATTTTTCCCATAAGCTTCAATGAGTAATTGATCATACCATGTCATTATTTTAACCTCACCAATTTTGTTTTGGGACAGAGAATAAGATTCAAAAAAATTATATTTTTTCCATTCTGCTAAGATCTCATCAAAGATTATATAGCCACTCTTGTTACTATTGTTAAGTACATATTTTATTAGGCCCATGGTCATTTACATTCATCGGTAGTCATGGACCACTTCAACAACGTTAAAATAATTTTTCCATCGACAATTTTGTGCATAATATGAAAGTAACAAAACAACAAACATGAAAAAATTGGGCTCTATGTTTTGATATTTTCAATCCCCTAGAACATAGGCAAATTTAGAGATCATGAATAGATATGGGTATAAGCTACAATTTTGCATAGTTGGTCACTAAAATTAGCAATACTATGAAGATTAAATTTGTTAATTTGGAATGGCTCTAATTCTTGTTGAATTCAAAAACTCAAGGAGGAATGCTTTAATGTTATGAAATCCACGTGCATAATCAAAATTGTCTTTGGATTTTATATTAGTCACTAAAAGAATCATGAATTGTAAAATTTGGCAGATTAGTAAACTCTTGTATTTAGGTCATAACTTTCACAATAGCCATTTCTCCTTGAAAGAAAGAAAATATGTTGAAAACTACCAAGAATAATTTTCTAGCACTATAGATCTCACAAAGATGATTTTTCTTCGCTTGTAGGTGCAATTCTTTGAAAAAAGGCCAAAAATAGCACGTCTTTTATGCAATTTAGGTTCAAAAACACCTTGCAAGAATAAGGTTAAAGGTGAAATTAGTAGCCATAAAAAATATCATTTTTTTTTTAGTTCATAAGACAACTTTGTGGATATATGACACTAAAAGTTTCTTTTTGCAACTCCTCAAATAATGCAGAGAAAATGGTCACTTAACAGGATATAAAAGTGTCCTAGGATAGATAAGTTCTCCATTACCAACCTAATGTTAAAGAGGTTGAAGAGACAAGTGATGACAGTTTTATGGATCTACTCTGCCGAGTCAAGAAGCTATCTAAGTTTATCTATGCAAGGGAAATGTTTAAGGTTCTTTTTTGAATTGGAGGGATTTCTTGAAGGATTCAGCAATTAAATTCTTGACAAAGGAGCACGAGGTTGGAGACTTTCTACACTTAAATGATAGTTTTAAATCAAATAATTTGACAAAGAGTACAGGTTCCAAGAACTTGGTATCACTCCAAGATGATTGGAAGAAGGTTCATAACCCTTGTGAGTGGCATGGAAAGCATGGTTGTAAGCTTGTGATTGAAGACATTGGGAAGGAAGAGCGCGGTCCCTTGTTGTGTATAGCAACCACGTTCACCTACAAGATAAACACTACTGGTCAAAGTGTCCAGATATCACTGAATGTTGAAAAGATTTCTAGGTTTGTAAATGATTTTGCATCCACTGCCACAAGTGTGCAATCATTCACGAGTCTAAGTGACACCTCAAACATAATGCTATTATCATTGTATGGCACCCATAATTCATATACACACTATGTAGACAAAAAAGGGAAGCTGTACAAAAAGGATCATGTAATATTTAATGGGCTAGTAACTTGTGTGTAGCGGAAAATAGCATGAACATAGTTAGGATTTCATTAGAATAGATTCCTAATGTGCATAACAAGAGTGCTTGGGTGGAGAGAGCAACAAAAATCATAACACCTAGTTAGATAGGCATGAAGAATACTTCAAAAGAGAGAGAAATTAATCTATTGACAACAATTGAGGATCCGATCTACATGGATCCCCCGGTCCCCCTCCAAAAGGCTTTGTATTATAGGTTTCCCCCATCAAGAGAGAAATTTTACAATACAATTCTTTGTGTTCCTTCAATAACTAGCTAGTGCAATGAAGATGGAAGCTTTAAGAACTAAGCAAAACACTTATAAAACACAACATCAATTCCCTCACGGTCTCAGACCCAAGACCTCATACACCTTCAAAGATGGTGAGAGCTAGCGGGATATGAGAGTAGATCGAGAGGAGAAGGTGTAGTCTTACGAGAAAGATGTACATCTCCTCACATAATCACTCATATTAGCATAGCATAGCTTAGTAATTAGCATGCTAGAGGAGATGATCATGCATTGAAGCTTGGCTCTCGGTTGGATTTGCATCACAAAGCCAAAGAGTTGTTGGTGTAGGCTTCCCTTCTCACACAAGCTTGGAGTAGGTGATAAGATTTCCATTAAAGCTTGAGAAGGAGAGAGAGAGTCTTCTTGCTTCACACATGAGATAGTGTGAGTGTGTGTGGAATAATGCCTTGAGAAATTCAGCCCCCCCTCTCTCTTGGTCGACCTCTCATGCAAATTACTCATACTTCACACCCCATTGGACCTTTCCAAGCTTAGCCAATGAGAATTAAGTAGCATAAGTGATAGCCTTCTGACATGTGTCCCCTTTCCCATTTTATGAGAGATTTAGGTAATTAATTAATGCAACTAAACTCTCATTGGACCCCTTTGTCTTTTGGCCAATAGGAATCAGGCAAGCCATTGGGTTGCTGAATGCTCATTGGACCCCTTGGGAGATTGTCCAATAGTCTTCTAGAGAGCTTAATTCTTATTGGTTCTTTTATTAAGTGTATTTAAATTAATTAAACTAGATTTACTCTAGCCTAATTCTCATTGTTCCACCTCCATGGCCATCCAATAGGATTTGAGTGCACCTTGTGGGCATCTGGGCTAGGGAGCTGACATGTGTCCCTCATTCCCTTTGTGTAAAGGAAGCTTGTGAGTGTGTGTGTTTCTCTCTCATCCCCTTATTATAGGGCTCGCCCCCTCCTATGAAGGAATCATGAAGACTTTTTTGTACACACACAAAGCATCCAATTTTTATAAGCTTGACCATTGGACACAACCTTTGATTTTTGGAACCTTAGGATCTTGTAAGTCTTAATGGGGTGAGCCTTAGGGCCTTTAAAGCCCATTGTTTCACATTGAACTTTTGCAGATGGCCGCCCCTTTGGATCCCTACTATGTTCGGTCTGCCAGCTTAACCAATATTCAAGATTTGCTCCGCTCCCTTGGTACTTTCCCATATTAAATGACCAGTTTAACATGATAAAATCATTTAGAAGAATTCGATATTAGTTATTATGACATTACCTCTCTCTTGAAATCATAGTCATCCTCAGCTATGGGGTAGAAAAGATAAAGCCTATTCATTAGTCCTTTTTCTAGCGGGTTGAGGATCCCTATCTTACCCTACGACGTCGTTCCAGAATGGATGACTAGTCCATTTGGTGCTTGAGAGCTTAAGCTGCCGTAAGCATGTCTGTACATTAGTCCTATCAATCTTTCATAATAGAGTGACAAGATCTACTTAGTGTTTGGGAGACTTCGTCTCCGCAAACTTGATTCTAAGCATGCATACTACTTCACATTTGTGCACAATAAAGAAAAAGAGAGTCTTATAAGACAAAAACTTTGTTCATTTTAAACATTTGTACATTTGCTTACTGTAGGGAAGCATTGTAAGCATTGACAAGGTTTAGGCTATCCTTTAATTGTATGCCTTGAATCCATCTAGCATCTTCAAAAGGATAATTCTTAAACTTAATAAGATATCATCGGATAGTCTTACCACCTCTTAATACCTTGTCTTCATGTCGGAGAATGGACTCGGGCTGCAACACCTCTTCTTGGTCCTCGATCTCTGGTGGGTCTTCAATAGTTGGTTCTTTAGGTGGCTCTCCTTTGAAAGGCTTTAATAGGCTCACATGAAAAGCATTGTGTATGAGCCAATGGCTGCACAAATTGAGTTGGTAGGCGATCTCATTGATTGGTCTAGGAATCTAGAAGGGACCATAGTACCTTTTTGCTAACTTAGCATAGTACTTTTGGTGTCCCGTAGGATTCTTTCCCATCATGTGCCTTCATCGAGCCTTGGGAAATTTAAGTAAGACCCAATCATTTTCTTTAAAGGCTTGGGCTCTTCTGTGCTTATCAGCAGCAGCCTTTTGCCTTTGGTATGGGATACAGATAACATCCTTAATATTTTGGAAAGATTCTTGTAGGTCTCGGCTATACTCATCTGCAAGAAGATCTTCTCGGGGTACTTTGAGTAGCAGGGGACTTTTTTATCTTCCCTCAATTACCTCAAAAGGTGCTTTTTCCGTGGAAGAATGTACAGTGTTATTGTAGGCATACTCCACTAAGGGTAAGTACTTCACCCATTGGGACCTTTGATCTACTTCCGTTACATAGGCTTTTAGTAGATCAACAATGGTTAGGTTAGCTATTTCACTTTGGCTATCCGTTTTGCGGGTGATAGTCCGAAGAGAAATTTAGCCTTGGTACTTGAAATTATTGGTCATTCTAGGATCTCTATCCAACACTATGGACATTGGCAAGCCATGGTACTTGAGGATTTATGAAATGAAGAGGGTTACCATTTGATG
The DNA here is from genome assembly GCF_014529385.1 of Adiantum capillus-veneris. Classification (NCBI taxonomy): domain Eukaryota; kingdom Viridiplantae; phylum Streptophyta; class Polypodiopsida; order Polypodiales; family Pteridaceae; genus Adiantum; species Adiantum capillus-veneris. The sequence goes on from NC_140952.1 coordinate 103,298,400, forward strand.
GGCTTTGATAGTGTTTTTGACATGTATAAAATGAGCTTGTTTACTAAACCTATCAACTATCTATCATTCATATTCCCGTATTCCCATGGATAGACTTAGGTGGCTAGTGCATTGGTCAAGCGAAAAGGCATGACAATGTATTCGTACAGACCAAACGTAGTGTGAAATGCGGTCTTTACAATGTCTTGATCAAATATCCTTACTTGATGGTAGCCACTTTTTAGGTCAATCCTACTGAAGTAGGTCGATCCTTGTAGCTTATCAAATAGGTCTTCTACCCATGGAACAGGAAACCTATTCTTGATAGTGATCCTATTTAGTGCTCTATAGTCGGCACACATACAATATGTGCCGTATTTCTTTTGCACTAATAACACAGGTGAGAAAAATGGAGATGATCTAGGCCTAACCATGCCGTTTTCAACTAACTCATGTACTTGCCGCATAATATCCTCTTGTTGAGCTTGAGAAACTCTATAAGGAGGTTTATTAGGCGGTGAACATCCTAGAAGGAGTTCAATTGCATGGTCATCATTTCCTTGTTTAGGAGGTAGTTCACAATGGGATGTCATCATCAATAAAAACATCTTGAAACCCCTTGAGAAAACTGGATAACTCTAATTCCTTATGGTTGTTTATATTTTCTTTTGCTAAAGCATTAGGTTCACTTTGAGAATCTAATCAAGTACACGGAAATAGAGCTCTTTATTGAAAGCTTGCATATGTACAATGGGTATGGTGTTACCCATTTCCTTAGCATGTACATATCTTTTTCCCTAAACCTAAAGTAGATTATCCTTTTAGGGAATTGAACATTAGAAGCCATGCAATCAAACCATGGTGCCCCTAGGATTACATCCTTGTGCTTGAGAGGAGAGATAAAGAAGTCCTCTTTGTCCACATAGCTTTGGACATGGAGCCTCAATTTCCCAATTAAGGGAGTTACTGAAGCTTCTTGCCCCTTGAAAGCACCATCTGAGGGTATGAAATCTCCCATGAAAAAGCTTGGATGCCTAGCTTGGTGGCCAACTCTTTGGATATGAAATTGCGAGTAGGACCAGTGTCAAAGAGAATAAAAGCATCATGTTCTCTTACCTTTCACCAAGCATGGCATAGTGGAGATCCTTTGTGGTGAGCTTCCTCTTCTTGGATTTCGACCAAGGTAGCTCTAGGAGGCTCATGGCGAGTGTTCTTTTGGGGACAAGCACAATACGGATGCCCTTGCTCACCACACTTGAAACAATGGTTATCCTTGCAATAATGCTCAAGCTCTTCAGGAAAGAGTTTATTTTTGCCTTTGTAAACTCCCTTCTCCTTAGCTTTGTTGTTATTGGAATTGCCCTTAGGAGACTTTTGGACATTGTCCTTCCCCTTAGGCTCATTGGAACCCTTGTTTCCCGTGGGTTTAGGAATTCTCTTATCCCCTGTTTGGAAATTGATTCGAGAAGCCACCATAGTATGGTGTATAACAGCAGATATGGTGCGTGGCCTTTGGGAGTTGACATACTCTGCCATTTCTTCAGTTAAGCCTGCACAAAATTGTTAGCATTTCTCTCCAAAATCCATCTTTTTGAAGATAGTGGCTTTAAGATGTAGGTCCCAAAACTTGTCTACATATTTGTGAATGGATTCGTAGGGAGAGAGATTCAAGATTTGCCATTCGGTGAGTACTTTGTCTTTGGCATCGGTGGCCAAAAACTGCTTCATAATGGAAGCTCTTAAATATTTCCATGTTTGTGGAGCTTCAGCGTTTGCGCATAGGCTAGACCACCATTGCCTTGTGGACTTTTGAAAGTGCATAGATACATGGTGTAGCTTAGAGGACTCCATGAAGCCCTCATCTCCAAACGTGGCATCAAATTGTTGGATAAAGGCCAAGACTTTGTCCGTAGCACCAAAGATGCCATCGTAGGTAAGGAAAGAGATGCTCTTTCCTTCCGCTTTGAATTTTTTGATCTTGGATGACCTCTTCCACGTGGCATAGTATTTCCTATGGTCTCTTCTTTTTGATGGTTCAAAAGTTGCACTATCACTTTCTTCAGAAGATGAAGAATTTGAGGAAGATGGAGAAGAGGGTGACCTCTTTCTCTCCTTTTTGTTGCCTTGGTTCTCTTTGTCCGCACCAACACTTTCTTCATAAGAGGAAGAGGATGAAGAAGATGGAGAAGAGGCTGACCTCTTTCTTGCCTTTTCCTTCTCTTGCTTTTTGTCATCCCTCTTTGAATTATGGTGTGGAGAAGTGTTCAATGGTCTTCTCCATTTAGGAGGTGATGGAGAGAGTTTAGCCCGCCGTCTTTGTGGAGCCATCTCCACCGAGGTGGCAGGAGACTCACTTGTTTCTTGTTCCTTCAGTGGGGGCTCTTAAGTTCTACTTTGGGAAGGAGATGCTTCATCAAGAAGAAAATTTTTGAGCCCTTTGTATGGATCCTCTTATTCTTCCCGAATTGGAGTGAGGCCTCTTTTGAAAGTCTTGCAAGGAGGCTTCCTAGGTACTCTCTCGTCATGGTGGAGAGATTGGAGAATCCCATGAGCATGAAGCTGCCATTGCACTTCAGTTAGAGGGATGGATTGCACATGGATTGTTGAAGCCTCAAAACAAGGTAGTTAACAAGCATAGGGGCATCATTAGTAGCCTGCTCATTATCAAAATCAAAGCTATCAACATTAGTTTCACTCTCTTTACTATTGCCAGCCATTCTAACAACTTTTAGGTGTAAACTTTTTTAGGTGTACTTTGGCACTTCAAGCCCTAGTTTCTACTCCTCTTTACCTCTTTAGAAAAGCACTCAAGCTATTGTACCCGTGGCTCAAATACTATTAATTGCAAGGAATAGAAGAGAGGGTCTTTCAACACCAAAATAGCACCGCCTCCTGTCAAAATTCTAATAGCTCAATAATGGTTAAGCCGTAGGCAAGACCCATAGGACTCCAGTATTAAGACCATGTCTCTCGACGGTGATTCCCCGTTATCTGCACGAAGGCACGCACACTGCAAGACTGAAAAATCCCTATTCTACTTACACTATTGCAATTAATAATAACAACCTTTTATAGCTAGCTTGAGGACCTCTCTTCTTGATCAAGAAAAGAGAAACCTTGTGCTCTAAAACCCATGTAACATTTAATGACCTAGTAACTTGTGTGTAGTGGAAAATAGCATGAACACAGTGAGAATTACATTAGAATAGATTCCTAATGAGCATAACAAGAGTGCTTGGGTGGAGAGAGCAAAAGAAAGTATAACACCTAGTTATATAGGCATGAATAATACTTCAAAAGAGAGAGAAATTAAGCTATTGAAAACAGTTGAGGACGAGATTTACATGGACCCGGTCCCCCCTCCAAAAGGCTTTGTATTATAGGTTTCCCCTATCAAAAGAGACATTTTACAATACAATTCTTTGTGTTCCTTCAAGCTAGTGCAATGAATATGGAAGCTTAAAGCACTAAGCAAAACAATTATAAAACAAAACATCAATTCTCTCACGGTCGTCTCAAACCCAAGACCTCACACACCTTCAAAGATGGTGAGAGCTAGTGGGGTATGAGAGTAGATTGAGAGGAAGAAGGAGTAGTCTTATGAGAAAGATGTACATCTCCTCACATAATCACTCATACTAGCATAGCATAGCTTAGTAATTAGCATGGTAGAGGAGATGAGAATGCATTGAAGCTTGGCCCTTGGTTGGATTTGCATCACAAAGCCAAGAGTTGTTGGTGTAGGCCTTCCTTATCAAAATCTTGGAGTAGGTGATAAGATTTTCATTAAAGCTTGAGAAGAGGAGAGAGAGAGAGAGAGAGAGAGAGAGAGAGAAAGTATTCTTGCTTCACTCATGAGCTAGTGTGAGTGTGTGTGGAATAATGCCTTGAGAAATTCAGCCCCCTCTTTCTCTTGGTCTATCCCTCATGCAATTTACTCATAATGACACCCCATTGGACCTCTCCAAGCTTAGCCAAGGAAAATTAAGTAGAATAAGTGATAGCCTTATGACATGTGTCCTCCTTTCCCCTTTTGTGAGAGCTTTAGGTAATTAACTAATGCAACTAAACTCTCATTGGACCCTTTTGTCTTCTGGCCAATAGGAATTAGCAAGCCATTGGGCTACTAAATGCTCATTGGCCCCCTTGGGAGTCTGTCGAGCTTAATTCTTATTGGTTCTTTTATTAAGTGTTTTTAAACTAATTAAACCAGATTTACTCTAGCCTAATTCTCATTGGTTCACCTCCATGGCCATCCAATAGGATTTGAGTGCACCTTGTGGGCATCTAGGCTAGGGAGCTCACATGTCTCCACCATTCCCTTTGTGTAAAGGAAGATTGTGAGTATGTGTGTGTGTGTGTGTGTGTGTGTGTGTGTGTGTGTTTCTCTCTCATCCCCTACTTACAGGGCTCGCTACCTCCTATGTAGGAATCATGAAGACTTTTTTGTACACACACAAAACATCCAACTTTTATAAGCTTGACCATTGGACACAACCTTTGATTTTTGGAGCCTTAGCATTTTGGAAGTCTTAATGGGATGAACCTTAGGGTATTTAATGAACATTGTTGGACATTGCTCTTTTGCAAATGGCCCCCCCTTTGGATCCCTATTTTCCCTCCTTTGGATTCCTACTGTGGTTGGTCTACCAGCTAACCAATATTCAAGCTTTTTCTCCCCTGGTAATTTCCCATATTAAATGATAAGTTTAACATGATAAAATCATTTAGGAGAATTAGATATTAGTTATTATGACAGATCAACCAGTGTTTGAAGGGCCCACATCCAACTCATAGAAGTGAGTCCAGTGATAGACCAAACACGATGGTTCATTTTAGAGGATAGAAACTATTATAGCTCATCCTCTCCAGAGCTAAAGGATATTACGTGAGTGAACCCAAAAATCTTTTCAGATCCATACTCTCCTCCATCGAAAAACAAGCTTCTATGTTGTGACCAAATGAGCATATACTTTGATCGAAACAGTCATAGATATAGACGAGAGTCTAAGATATATGATGACTTGGGTCCTGAAACCATAGAAGCTCATATCATAGGAGACCCATGGGATAGACAATATCAGGGAAAAGATAATGCTATCTACAACTTGAATTGGGGAATAATTTGTCATATGTTTCAAGGAGATACATGGGAAACTATGCAGAAGGTTTACAGATGCCAAACATCAACAATGATACCCAATGTGTGCCTTCACAATCCCAAAAGGTGAGACTAAACTAGAGCCAAACAATGTTGAGCTCTCATAATGGAGTAGTGATCACCCTAGGAAGGGGGGGGCTACACATCCATCAAGCTCAACTCTAGTACCAGGAAATGTTATATCAATCAAAAGCCCAAGAACTTCTAGCCATAGTAGACTCTTTCAAAGCAAAAACCATTTAAAGATCATATGGTTGTTGGAAGTTTCCAATTGACACAAATTCCATCAGAATCTGCAGACAAATTCTTCTGTGAAGATCATCATGGACAAAACTTTTAGTTGATCTCCACAAGTCAAAGCCAAACGCCAAAAAATCCCATATGTTCAAGGAATTGCATGGGACCAAGCTCACATATGCATATTGAGATAGATGCAGTAATGAATACCAACAGGTGCATGACCTTGAACTTGTACAAGCCCCTACAAATGTGAAACTTGAAGTCAAAGACAATCTGAAGATGACGCAAAGCCTCAAACTGCCAGAACAAGTGACTAGCCAGAAAGTATAGTGAATCTTCTAAGATCAAAAGTTACTCAAATGCAGGCACACAATGCTCAACAGTTGTGCGAGAAAAAGGTGCACTATTACAACAAAATGAGCCAACATCAATGGAAGCAGGTGACCAAGACAAAGATAATGTAGAAAAAGCTCAACCCAAGAATACTGCCACAACAAATTCAATCAATACAAAAAGAAATCTTGAGAAGATCAAGTGCAACATCATTAGTGAAAAAGAAAAAAAGCTATCAAGAGAAGTAAAGCTAGATTTTCAAATAGACAAGAACCTCATGTCTTTTTGTACTTGGAAAAAATGTGGCCAACCACGGCTGGAAGATGCTTCTGAATTTGTGAGCATATCTAGAAACAAACGAGAAGAATGTTGGGGAATCATCTCCACCGCAAATTCAAATAGGTGCATAGACCATCACAACCCAATTACACATGATCACAACAAAGGATATACCAAAGGAAATCATGATGGGAATGCCAATGGCCCAGAAGATGTTAGAGATACAGAGTTCAAACATAACGGAGTCATCACAGACAACAAAGATGAAGACCAGGACTAGTCACTTGCGGACAACAGCACAAAGTCCTCAAGCACATTTAAATTGGAGAATGATATCAAAGCAGGTCTTATTGAAGATGATTCATCTCCATTTAGCATAACCTCAAAAGAGCTTAAAAAGATCAGGAATCAAGAAGTGTAGATCAAACTGAGCACAGAGAAGCCATGAAAGCTATTGAGCAGAGAATTCCACCAAGACAAAAAGTAAAGAAGATAAAAATTGCAGACACCATGGAAGCAATAGGAAGTACAAAGATCCAGACATTGCCAATCAAATCAACCAATGTAAGTCAGAGTGGAGTACAAAGTCTCAAATCACTGTCCATAGAGACACGTTTAGATCAAGATGAGACCTTGGCCAAAGTAGGATATAAATCTTCAATAGAGCCTCCAATGAGAATAACTATAGTTCTCATTAGTACAAAAGGAGAAAGTGTCAGATGCAATGCTCTACTGGATAAAGAAGCAAAGTACAATATGGTTGTAAATAGCATCCAAAGAATACTCGAGATCATTCCAACAAAACAAAACAGTAAGGAAATGCTAGGTAAGGCTACAAGCGAAGAAGAAATGGTTGCTACACTTAGCATCTAGAAAGATGAAGAGTAGGTTAAGTTTCAAGTAAAGTCTTCAAAACACATGCATGCAGATGTCATACTTGGACATCGGTGGCTAGACCAACACAAGGCCTACAGAGAAGTTACAATACTACTACTCTACTTTCCAAGAGATAGCAAGCAGCACATATAGGAACCGCTAATGTTAGATTTAGAGTTGCAAAAGTCACAAAAATCAAAGACAAATCTTGCATACAAAGGTAAAGCTAAAGTGGACAACATTATGCCTCTACATCAAAGGGCCCTCGTGGATTAGCTTCTCCAAGAAAGTAAAGCTTTCAAAACTTCAAGTCAATTGATGACCCAACTGAAACCTCTATAAAAACACCCACAAAAACAAAGATATTTCAGCCAGAGTACTCAAGAAAGCAAAAGATAGTCAAGCAAGTGTTTGTTCCGAGCAGTTTAGTCAAAGTCAATGATCGGTTTGGATTAAAGACAAGAAATCAACACAAAAAGACAAACACTTGTGATGGATATCATCACAATGGAGCTTAAAAGAACAAGAGTACTATAGAGGTCATACACATATATGGATACCAAAACTGGAGGTAAGGGCATATGAAGTAACATCAAGACCCTCCCAAGAAAGAAGGCCCACAAGGTATCAATTTCAACAATATCCTAGGATACCTAAGAAGATGGTATAAAATAGAACAACATCAAAAGATGCTAAAGTCTACCACAACTTGTTAGTGGGTCGCCGCGACTGACGTTTGCAGCATAGATTTTTTGTACTAGCATAATGTCAATATGCAAGGAAGTGACTCGGGATGGGGCACGGAGACTTAATGAGAGTGTCAATCTCACCAAAATGAACTCAAAGGGCTAGTCATACTATGAAAATAGAAAATCAACCACTTCCTAGTCAGCACTTCCTAGTCAGAGAATGAGTATGCGTCCAATCTCACCGCTCTAGGTCATCACGCCTTTTCGGCATCCAAACGAATTTAGAATGCAATGAAACTTAAGGAGAGGTACTACAATACCTAGGGGCACAATCCTACCATGTTTTGCAACCATCTGGGAAGGTACATAAATCATAATCCATCAATAAAAATGTGCACAAAAATGAAATAGAACTTATCCATGGTCAAAACATCAAAAAACAACCATTTAAACCTTCAAATCAATGCATTTAGCTCACAAATAATGCGTCATGAACCACAACAAATTGAGAATGGTTATACCTAAATTGTACATCAAGAGACAAGGAACACAATGTGTTATTTGGAAACAAATTTTGATTACCAGTCCAGGAGAAAAGTGGATTACAACTTGTAGCAGCAAGAGGCTTCTCATAGTGAACACTCAAAAACTTTTCCAAGATAATGATATCCTTTTGTCTAAACTAAGGGTTTTGACTTAAAGGCTAAGGAAACTTTCCCACCGCCATTTGGCCACTTACAAGGGGTGTAGACTCAGAGAGGCTCAGAGTGTATTCCAAAATATATTACAATTAAAAATCTTCATTAGTTGAATTATATCACTTCGTTCAAAAAAATGAGTGAGTATTAATGGGTTTGGTGTACACATCCACCTATTAGGTATCAGTCTGCTGTGTCCACCAAACATTTTCCCCTTCCTATTCATTGCACGTCCTCGTGCAATGTGTCTTTGAGTGTATTTTACCGTCTTTTCGTCAGCATCGCAGTGAGGTGCATGGACTTGTGCGCTCTTGCCTCAATCTCCACTTCTGTCGCCAACTTTCTAAAAGGGTTATTGATGAGACTACTTTGATATGCTATATGTCGTGCTGATAGATCTTTGGTCATGGGATTGAATATGGAGGAGTCTCCCTCGAGAACCTGGTCATGAACGCCTCCTCAAAAGTCTGCATGTAGTGAGAGGGGAGGAACATGACTCTTGCATAGAATCTTATGATGATGTTCTTGCTTGGGATTTTTGTCTCTATATTCCAGCAGAGCCCTCTTGTGCCTTCCACAAAAATCTGCCAGGGATGCTCCACTGCCTCTATATCGCTGAAAGCCATTATGCAGGTGATTAGCATCTTGTCAGTTTTCACAAGCATTTGGCATGCGAGATCTGGGATATCCTTCATCATGTTAATGACGGCTTTGAGTGTCTGAACAATATACTTCTTTGACGGGGGGTTGTTATTGATTGGCTTTGTTATAGCTAGGTAGTTCAATACCACCGGCCTTTTTCTTTACCAAGAGTAAAAGCTGTCCCATGAGCGCCGTCTGTTGATGGGACAGTAAGTTGGGTCAATCTTGAGGTGCTGCGAAGCATTCCTGTAGTAGATTTCATCTGTAGGTCGTTGCTCAAACCACTTCTTTCACTAGAGGAGTTGATTGTCAATAATGGTCTGAATTTGTCTTGCGGTGACTGGAAAATCTTTGTAATCCCCATTGCTATTTGGTTCAAGGTCAGGTATCACTCTTTGCTTCCATAATCTAGCCTCCTCCTGCATCAGTGTCAGGGCGATCATCTCATGCCCAAGGTTTTTTACCACCTCATCTAGAGTGATCATGAGTAGTGTAGCCGATTCCAACACTTTCAATCCATATTGTAGATATTCTTTGTGTGAGGGGTCTTTGACTTCTGAGATCTAGTGCTGGATTTCTTCCTTGGCTGAATTTGAGAACCCAAGAAAGAACTCAACTCTGAAGCACTTCTGGGTGCTTTAGCTTGCTGGACACACTGTATTTTGTCATTGGCCATCTATATTCCATTGCAGGAAACCACATGTCCCAGTAGATGTCCCTTCCAGACTAGAAATACAGATTTGAATGGATTCAAACAAATCCTCTTCTCCTGACAGCGTTTAAAAACCATCTCTAGGAATAGAAGGTGTTGTTCCTCATCCGAATAAACAGTGAAGTCATCCATGAAAATGGCGAGGAATCGATGAATAAATTCATTAAACATCTCCATCATACACCACTGAAAAGTAGCTGGTGCATTGCGCAGGCCAAAAGGCATCACCAGATACATGAATGATCCCCACTCAGTGATGAAAGTGGTTTTGGTCCTATCTTCAGGAGCATTCTGTAACTGGTTATAGCCACTATAACCATCCATGAAGCTATACATCTCATATCCTACGATCTCATCAAGCAACATATCAAAAGGTAAGGGAAATGGATCCTTAATAGTCTGGGCATTTAGTTTCCTATAGTCGACACAAACTCTTAATTTCCCATTCTTCTTAGGAACAATGAATATGGGAAATAACCAATCACTGCTTTCTACTTCCGTAATGAACCCAGCCTTGAGAAGATTATCAATCTCCTCCTTGACCTTCTTTGCATAGTTGGGGTTCATCCGGTATCTTTGCAATCTTACTGGCCTAGCATCCGGTTTCAGAGGTATTCAGTGCTAATAGACTTCAGGATCTACTCCCTTCAAATTTGTATGTTCCCAGGAAAACACATCTTTATAGTTCTGGAACATTTTCCGTGCCTTTGCCTTCATTGCCGGTTTGAGGTGCTTGTTGACTTTGATCATTCTGGGATTCTCCTCTGATCCCAGGTTTCACTCCTCTACTTCCTGATCATCTGGAATCAACCAATTTGTTCTGCCTCCTTTTTGTTTGGTCGATTCTTCAGCGTAGTCCCAAGAAGGTCCATTCATTTCTGAATCATTATTCGGATCCAGTGGGTACTCTTTAGAACATACTGGTTCTTCCATTATACCAGTATCAGCTGGTTCCTCCATTCTTCCAGTTAGCTGAACTGTTCTTTCCCCTGCATTGACTTCAGTAAACTGATCAGGGAATTGTCTCTTTTGCTTGTCAGCTTGCTCTTTGTTCAGCAGGACTGCATTCAAATCGATTTCTGCAAAAGGAAATATGTTCATAGCTGCTAGCATTCGCTCACTTTTCTTGGCTCTGTATTTCTGACACAACTTCTTTGGCCTCAGTTCCTTTTTCCAGCTCCTGGTGTTGTTGGTCTGGATTTTGATTCTGCCACCATTGGCCCCTTCTATGGTCAAAGTTTGGTTTGCATAGTCATGAACAACATGTGCTGTTCTTAACCATGGGCGGCCTAGTAGCATTCCATATGCTCCCTGCACATCCAAGACTAGGAAACTGGTTTTGAATTTCTCCCTCCCAACTCTTATCTGCATGTTTTCAATCATACCCGACGCCTGTACGACTCGATGATCTTCCATTCTTACTTTGAATGGTGTTGGTTTCATGTTAGTGATACCTATTCTTTGTTGAAGATGGGATCCCATTATGTTGACTCCTGCTCCTCCATCCAGTATGACGCTTGAGAGAGGTTCCCATTGCTTCCTGACCTTGTAGTCTACCTGAATAAGTGGAACTTCATCATCTCGGACAGCCGTCAGGTCCACTGTTCTGGCCTCTACCTCAGTCTTCCTACGTTGTCTGATAAAGTTGGCCACCTCAGGCAAGGTCTTTCTTATATCCTCCAGCTCTACAGTCAGCTTCTGGATTCTATCACAAATTTTCACATGAATTTCCTCTCGCTCTTGGTTAGACTGATTGTCAGATCTTGAAGAACTGGTGTCTTCACACTACCATTCTTCTTTAGCAGTACTTCTACTCTTTCCATCCACTCCCATTTCATCATCTAGTCCATGTACTACAGCCAGCATGGTCTGTGTCATGGCCGGTACTGACTGATCTTTATCAGTCGATTGGGCTGGTATCTTCTGAATGACTCTAGCTTCGAAACTTTCTGGCTGCTCTCGCAGCTTCTTAGCTAAATCCTCTGTGATTTTAGCTGCTAGTTCTCGCTGCTCTTGCCACTCATCTACCACCTTTTCTTTACCTTTGACCTTCCAAACTTCCCTTTGTTGAGCCCACTTGCTGCTGTTAGGATTGACTGGTACTTTTGAAATGTCTTGAATTTCTTCAATGATTACTCCCTTGCTCCTAGTAACCACCCTGACTCGGACTGGCTCTGGTGCCTTAGCCTCAGTAGTAGCAGTCGTTACCGGTGCATCTGGACATTGGGCTGCAAAATGACCATACTTCCCACAGGTATAGCAATTCATGCTCCTGGTTTGGAAGTTGCCTCTTCCTCTTCCTCTACCCATTCGTGGTTGGTATCTGCCATGTCCTTGACCAGTACCATCGGTACCTGGTCTTTCCTCTTGAGATACTTTGATTGGTTCTACCTTCACTAGTTCAGTATAGGCAACCACTGATAAATCCTTTCCTTTCTTAAAATGGTGAATTCTGATCCCACAATTATTCCATAGGTGACCAAAGGCCTTGCAGTAGGTACATTGTGGACATTCAGCAGAGATGTGGTCCTTGGGTTTACATCTTGAACACCAAGTCTCCATCTTTCGGAATGGCTGTCTTGTGTGGCTAATTTCTGCAATCTGCCTAGCCATTTCTTCAATCTTCTTGGTCCATGATCCCTTCTTTGATTTCTCCTTTGTTCATTCATTAGAGCTGCTCTCAGAGCTGCTGGACGTTGCAGTGGAATCAGAAGCTTCAGTAGCCGAGCTACTGCTACTAGTCCTTCGCTTCTTGTGGCTCTTCTCTTTCTTAGCCTGCTTTTCCAGCTTTAATGCTCTTTGAACTAGGTCATTGAATTTTTCTGTAGGGGCTGGTACTTCTTGTTCCCTAAGCTTCTTGCTTCTGAACCCATTTAGAAACCATGCCCTCAATCTCTTCTCAGATGGCGATTCTTGCAACTGCCTGGTCAATTCTTTTATCTTTTCTACATAGCTGTAGACCGACAAATTCCTCTGTTTGATCTGGTCCAATTCACAGAGAATATCCTCGTCCCCTCGATGTGTCGGAATATTCCAACTTGAAGGCCTTAAGTAATTTGTTATATGATCTCAGCTGGCATGCAGGGTAATGGTAATACCATTTCCTCGCTGTCTCCTTCAAGTTTTGTGGAAAATATTCCCCCCAATCATCTTCATCAATGTTTTTGAGTTCAGCATACTACTCGAAAGCTTGTATGTGAACATCTGGATCATCTTTTTTCCCTCCTTTGAAGATGGGAAATGAAATCTTCAGGGAAGATGTGTAATCATTTCAATTACTGCTGATCCCACCACTTCTCTTCTTGGCTTCAGAATGACGCTTGGGAGCCTTCTTGCAATTCTCAGTGTCAGCATCCCAATCAATCTTTGTCTCTGTCTCAGTATCAGTATATTCTCTGTTTTGTCTGCTAGAAGTACGGTGACTTCCCTTTCTTCCCTTGATATGCTCATCTCTCTGGCGAGACTGAGAATTCTTGGAACTCTTTGCCTTTCGTGCTTCCCGTTCTGCCCATCGGCGTCAAGAATGACTGGAGTGTTGTGAGTCCTCTGCCTCATCAGCCTGACTATCCTTCTCCTGAGCCTCAGTATCAGTCATTTTGTCTTGCTTGGGGTCAGACTCTCTTCCTGACTCCTCAGTAATGGGGTCCACACAAATGGTAGATTTTCGGCCACGATTGGATTTTGGTGCCATTGCTGAAAACTTCAACTGGGAGAAGAGTCTTTCAGTCAACGAGCTTCAGCTCGAGCCACCGTGATCGCCAAAATGGAATTGGATATAATCTCTTGAGACAGCTAATTCCAGTGTTGAAGGATTTCAGCTACTAGTGTGGGAATATTTCAGACAGCAGATTGGACAGAAATCAGAGACTAGACTGAAATGTGGATACTGAAATAAGAATCAGACTTATAGACTGAAATAAGGTTCAGATTCAAATTCATATTCAAAAGACTGGATGATAAGTAAGTATCACTGAAATATATGCCATGATTGAGATTACAGATCAAGATTACAGGGAATATGATTACAGAAGGAAAGTATAGCTGACAATACTGCCACTGATGCTCAAGTACAATGATAGCCCAAAGCGCTAATACAAGTGATAACAATTGCCAACCCGATAATAATGTAATGTAATGGGCCCTATTTATACACTTAGTAATTACTGTAGTAATTACTAAGTAATTCGTTGCCCATCTTCTAAGAACACGTTCCCACATGGTGATTATCCAGCCATCTACAATCAAAGATCCACCACTTGGCCATTATAACAAAGGCTGGAAATGTGGATCCAATTTGTCATGTCTCTAGATCCACCAGTTGGCTAGCTAGGTGGATTCAACACTTGGCCATCATAACACTTGTAATTTTACACAATGTTTGTGGGATGAGTAGATCCTAGATCAACCACTTGTCCATTTAGAGTAAGAATTGATAAGTAGGTGCATCAACGATCCACCACTTGGCCATTATAACAAAGTCTTGCTTGTAAATACAATTATTGTTTTCACCTAGATTCACCACTTGGCCATTTTAACCATATCCTAAAGTTAGCTGCATTCAGCACTTCGCCATCATAACACTGGTAATTTTACACAATGTCTATGGGATGACTAGATCCTAGATCCACCACTTGGCTATTTAGACTAAAATTTGGGAATTAGATACATAGAAGATCCACACTTGGCCATTAGAACGAAGGCTTGAAGTGTGGATCCAATTTTTGGTATCTTTTAGATCCACCACTTGGCCATTCTAGCCATGTTCTAAAGATAGGTGCAATCAACAATTGCCCATTTTAACACTTGTCATTTTACACAATGTTTGTGAGATGAGTAGATCTTAGATCCACCACTTGGCCATTTAGACTAAGAACTGGGAAGTAGGTGCATCAAAGATTCACCACTTGGCCATTATAACAAAGGCTTGAAAAGTGGATCCAATTGTTGGGGTCTCCTAGATCCACCACTTGGCCATTCTAACCATGTCTTAAAGTTAGGTGTATTCAGCACTTGGCCATTGTAACACTTGTAATTTTACACAATGTTTGTGGGATTAGATCCTGGATACACAACTTGTCCATTCAGACTAAGGATTGGTAAGTAGGGGCATCAAAGATCCACCACTTGGCCATTATAACAAACTCTTGAAAACTGGATCCAAATTGTTGGTGTCTCCTAGATCCACTACTTGGCCATTATAACCAAGTCTTAAAGTTAGGTGTATTCAAGACTTGGCCATCATAACACTTGTAATTTTACACAATGTTTGTGGGATGAGTATTTCCTACATCCACCGCTTGTCCATTTAGAGTAAAAATTGGTAAGTAGGGCCATCAAAGATCCACATGTTTGCCCTTATAACAAAGGCTTGAATCGTGGATACAATTGTTGGTGTCAGCTAGATCCACCACTTCACCATTCTAACCATGTCCTAAAGTTAGGTGGATTCAACACTTGGCCATCATAACACTTGTAATTTTACACAATGTTTGTGAGATGAGTAGATCTTTGATCCACCACTTGTCCATTAAGAGTAAGAATTGGTAAGTAGGGGCATCAAAGATCCACCACTTGGCCATTATAACAAAGGCTTGAATTGTATATACAATTGTTGGCATCACCTAGATCCAGCACTTGGCCATTCTAACCATGTTGTAAAGATAGGTGCATGCAGGACTTGGCCATCATAACACTGGTAATTTTACACAATGTCTGTGGAATGAGTAGATCCTAGATCCACCAGTTGGCTATTTTTACTGAAATTTGGGAATTACATACATCAAAGAGCCACCACTTGGCCATTAAAATGAAGGCTTGAAGTGTGGATCTAATTGTTGGTATCTCCTAGATTCACCACTTGGCCATTCTAGCCATGTCTAAAAGGTAGGTGCATTCAACACTTGGCCATCATAACACTTTTAATTTTATACAATGTTTCTGGAATGAGTACATTCTAGATCCACCACTTGGTCATTTAAACAAAAAATTGGGAAGTAGGTGCATCAAAGATCCACCACTTGGTCATTACAGCAAAGTTTTGAAATGTGGATCCAACTGTTGGTGTCTCCTAGATCCACCACTTGGCTAGCTAGATGGATTCAACACTTGCCCATCATAACTTTTGTAAATTTACACAATGTTTAAGGGATGAGTAGATACCAGATCCACCACTTGTCCATTTAGTGTAAGCATTGGTAAGTAGGTGCATGAAAGATCCACCACTTGGCCATTCTAACCATGTACGAAAGTTAGGTGCATTTAACATTTGGCCATCAAAACACTGGTAATTTTACACAATGTTTGTTGGATAACTAGATCCTAGATCCACCACTTGGCTATTTAGACATAAATTTGGGAATTAGATACATCAAATATCCACCACTTGGCCATTAGAACAAAGGCTTGAAGTGTGGATCCAATTGTTGGTATCTCTTAGATCTACCACTTGGCCATTCTAGCCGTGTCTTAAAGTTAGGTGTATTCAGCACTTGACCATCATAACACTTGTAATTTTACACAATTTTTGTGGGATTAAATCCTAGATACACCACTTGGTCATTTAGAATAAGAATCCCAAAGTAGGCGCATCAAACATCCACCACTTGGTCATTATAACAAAGGCATGAAAAGTGGATCCAATCGTTGCTGTCTCCTGGATCCACCACCTAGCCATTCTAGCCATGTCCTAAAGGTAGGTGCATTCAAGAGTTTTCTATCATAACACTTGTAACGTTACAGAATGTTTGTGGGATGACTAGATTCTAGATCCACCACTTGGCCATTACACTAAGAATTGGGAAGTAGGTGCATCAAAGATCCACCACTTGGCCATTATAACAAAGGCTTGAAATGTGGATCCAATTGTTGGTGTCTCCTAGTTCCACCACTTGGCCAATTAGGTGGATTCAACACTTGGCCATCATAACACTTGTAATTTTACACAATGTTTGTGGGATGAGTTGATCCTAGATCCACTACTTGTCCATTTAGAGTAAGAATTGGTAAGTAGGTGCATCCAAGATCCACCACTTGCCCATTATATCAAAGGTTTGAACTGTAGATACAATTGCTGGTGTCACCTAGATCCACCACTTGGCCATTCTAACATTGTCGTAAAGCTAGTGCATTCAGCACTTGGCCATCATAACACTTGTAATTTTACACAATCTCTATGGGATGACTAGATCCTAGATCCATCACTTGGCCATTTAGACTCAACTTTGGGAACTAGGTACATCAAAGATCCACCAGTTGGCCACTAGAAGGAACCTTTGAAGTATTCATCCAAATGTTGGTATCTCCTAGATCCACCACTTGGCCATTCTAGCCATGTCTTAAATGTAGGTGCATTCAACACTTGGGCATCATAACACTTGAAATTTTACACAATGTTTCTGGGATGACTAGATCCTAGATCCATCACTTGGCCATTATAGCAAACTCTTGAAATGTGGATGCAATTATTGGTGTCTCCTAGATCCACCACTTGGCCATTCTAAGCATGTCTGAAAGTTAGGTGCATTCAACACTTGTCCATCATAACACTTGTAATTTTACACAATGTTGGTGAGATGAGTAGATCCTAGATCAACCACTTTGCGATTTAGACTAAGAATTGGGAAGTAGGTGCATTAAAGATCCACCACTTGACCATTATAACAAAGGCTTGAAATGTGCATCCAATTGATGGTGTCTCCTAGATCCACCATTTGGCCATTCTAACCATGTATTGAATCTAGGTGCATCCACCACTTGGCTATTCTAACCATGTCTTAAAGTAAGGTGCATTCAACACTCGCCCATCATAACACTTGTAATTTTACACAATTTTTGTGGGATGAGTAGATTCAAGATCCACCACTTGGCCATTTAGGATAATAATTGGGAAGTAGGTGCATCAAAGATCCACCACTTGGCCATTATAAAAAAGGCTTGAAATGTGAATCCAATTGTTGGTGTCTCCTGGATGCACCACTTGGCCATTCTAACCATGTCCCAAAGTTAGGTGGATTCAACACTTGGCCATCGTAACACTTGTAATTTTACACAATGTTTGTGGGATGACTAGATCCTACATCCACAACTTGTCCATTTAAAGTACGAATTGGTAAGTAGGGGCATCAAAGATCCACCACTTGGCCATTGTAACAAAGGCTAGAACTGTAGATACAATTGTTGGGGTCACCTAGGTCCACCGCTTGACCATTCTTGCCATGTTCTAAAGTTAGGTGCATTCAACACTTGGTCATCATAACACTGGTAATTTTACACAATGTCTATGGAATGAGTAGATGCTAGATCCACCACTTGGCCATCCTAGATCCATCACTTGGCCATTTAGACTACAATTAGGGAATTACGTACATAAAAGATCCACCACTTGTCCATTAGATCAAAGGCTTGAAGTGTGGATCCAATTGTTAGTATCTCTTAGATCCACCACTTGTCCATTCTAGCCATGTCTTAAAGGTAGGGGCATTCAACACTTGGCCATACTAGATCCACCACTTGGCCATTTATACTAAAATTTGGGAATTAGATATATCAAACATCCACCACTTGTCCATTAGAATGAAGGCTTGAAGCGGATCTAATTGTTGGTATCTCCTAGATCCACCACCTGGCCATTCTAGCCATGTCTTAAAGGTAGGTGCATTCAACACTTGGCCATCATAACACTTGTAATTTTATACAATGTTTGTGGAATGAGTAGATTCTAGATCCACCACTTGGTCATTACACTGACAGTTGGGAAGTAGGCGCATCAAAGATCCACCACTTGGCCATTATAACAAAGGCTTGAAATGTGGATTCCATTGTTGGTGTCTCATAGATCCACCACTTGGCCAGTTAGGTGGATTCAACATTTTGCCATCATAACACTTGTAATTTTACACAATGTTTGTGGCATGAGTCGATCCTAGATCCACTACCTGTCCATTTAGAGTAAGAACTGGTAAGTAGGTGCATCAAAGATCCACCACTTGGCCATTCTAACAATGTCCTAAATTTAGGTGCATTCACCACTTGGCCATCAAAACACTGGTAATTTTACACAATGTGTGTGGGATAACTAGATCCTAGATCCACCACTTGGCCATTTAGACTAAATTTTGGGAACTAGATACATCAAAGACCCACCACTTGGATATTAGAACAAAAGCTTGAAGTGTGGGTCCAATTCTTCGTATCTCCTAGATCCACCACTTGACCATTCTAGACATATCTTAAAGGTAGGTGCATTCAACACTTGGGCATCGTAACACTTGTAATTCTACACAATGTCTTAGGGATGACTAGATCCTACATCCAGTACTTGGCCATTTAGACTAAGAAATGGGAAGTAGGTGCATCAAAGATCCACCACATGACCTTATATCAAAGGATTGAAATGTGGATCCAATTGTTTTTGTCTCCTAGATCCACCACTAGGCCATTCTAACCATGTCTTAAAGTTAGGTGCAGTCAATACGTGGCCATCATAACACTTGTAATTTTACACAATTTTTGTGGGATGAGTAGATTTTAGATCCACCACTTGGCCTCTTAGACTAAGAATTGGGTAATAGATGCATCAAAGATCCACCACTTGGCCATTATAACAAAGGCTTGAATGTGGATCCAATTGTTGGTGTCTTCTAGATCCACCGCTTGGCCATTCTAACAATGTCTTAAAGTTAGGTGGATTCAACACTTGGCCATCATAACACTTGAAATTTTACACAATGTTTGTAGGATGAATTGATCTTAGATCCACCACTTGTCCATCTTGAGTAAGAACTCGTAAGTAGGAGCATCAAAGATCCAGCACTTGGCCATTATAACAAAGGCTTGAATTGTAGAGAAAAGTTTTGGTGTCAGCTAGATTCCCCACTTGGCCATTCTAACCATGTCCTAAAGTTTGGTGCATTCAGCACTTGGCCATCATAACACTGGTAATTTTACACAATGTCTGTGAAATGAGTAGATCCTAGATCCACCACTTGGCCTTTTAATAAGACTAAAATTTTGGAATTAGATACATCAAAGATCCACCACTCGGCCATTAGAATGAAGGCTTGAAGTCTTGATCTAATTGTTGGTATCTCTTAGATCCACCACTTGGCCATTTAGACTAAGAACTTTAGCCTATCTCTTAAAGGTAGGTGCATTCAACACTTGGCCATCATAACACTTGTAATTTTACACAATGTTTGTGAAATGAGTAGATTCTAGATCCACCACTTGGCCGGTTAAACCAAGAATTGAAAAGTAGGTGCATCAAAGATCCACCACTTGACCATTATAACAAAGCCTTGAAATGTGGATCCAATCATTTGGTGTCTCGTAGATCCACCACTTGGCCAGTTACATGGATTCAGCACCTGGCCATCGTAACACTTGTAATTTTAAACAATGTTTGTGGGATGAGTAGATCCTAGATCCACCACTTGTCCATTAAGAGTAAGAATTGATAAGTAGGTGCATCCAAGATCCACCACTTGGTCATTATAACAAAGTCTTGAATTGTAGATACAATTGTTGTTGTCTCCTAGATCCACCACTTAGACATTTTAACCATGTCCTAAAGTTAGTTGTATTCAGTACTTGGCCATCATAACACTGGTAATTTTACACAATATCTGTGGGATGACTAGATGCTATATCCACCACTTGGCCATTTAGACTAAAATTTGGGAATTAGATACATCACAGATCCACCACTTGGCCATTAGAACGAAGGCTTGAAGTGTGGATGCAATTGTTGGTATCTTTAAGATCCACCACTTGGACATTCTAGCCATGTTTTAAAGGTAGGTGCAATCAACAATTGGCCATTTTAACACTTGTCATTTTACACAATGTTTGTGAGATGAGTAGATCCTAGATCCAGCACCTGGCCATTTAGACTAAGAATTGGGAAGTGGGTGCATCAAAGATCCACCGCTTGGCCATTATAACAAAGGCTTGAAATTTGGATCCAATTGTTGGTGTATCCTAGTTCCACCACTTGGCCATTCTAACCATTTCTTAAAGCTAGGTGTATTCAACACTTGGCCATTGTAACACTTGTAATTTTACTGAATGTTTGTGGGATTAGATCGTAGATACACAAATTGGCCATTTAGACTAAGAATGGGTCAGTAGGGGCATCAAAGATCCACCACTTGGCCATTATAACAAAAGCTTGAAAAGTGGATCCAATTGTTGGTGTATCCTAGATCCACTACTTGGCCATTCGAACCATGTTTTAAAGTTAGGTGTATTCAACACTTGTAATTTTACACAATGCTTCTAGGATGAGTATATTCTACATCCAACACTTGTCCATTTAGAGTAAGAATCGGTAAGTAGGGGCATCAAATATCCACCGGTTCGTCATTATCACAAAGGCTTGAATTGTAGATACAATTCTTGGTGTCAGCTAGATCCACCACTTAGCCATTCTAACCATGTCCTAAAGTTAGGTAGATTCAACACTTGGCCATCATAACACTTGTAGTTTTTCACAATGTTTGTGAGATGAGTAGATCTTTGATCCACCACTTGTCCATTTAGAGTAAGAATTGGTAAGTAAGGGCATCAAAGATCCACCACTTGGCCATTATAACAAAGGCTTGAAATGTAAATAGAATTGTTGGTGTCACCTAGATCCACCACTTGGCCATTCTAACCATGTCCTAAAGATAGGTGCATGCAGCACTTGGCCATCATAACACTGGTAATTTTACACAATGTCTATGGAATGAGTAGATCCTAGATCCACCACTTGGCTATTTATATTGAAACTGGGGAATTAGATACATCAAAGATCCACCACTTGGCCATTAGAACGAAGGCTTGAAGTGTGGATCTAATTGTTGGTATCTCTTAGATTCACCACTTGGCCATTATAGCCATGTCTTAAAGGTAGGTGCATTGAGCACTTGGCCATCATAACACTTGTAATTTTATACAATGTTTCTGGAATGAGTAGATTCTAAATCCACCACTTGGACATTTAAACTAAAATTTGGGAAGTAGGTGCATCAAAGATCCACCACTTGGCTATTATAACAAAAACTTGAATTGTGGATCCAACTGTTCGTGTCTCTTAGATCCACCACTTGGCTAGCTAGATGGATTCAACACTTGGCCATCATAACACTTGTAAATTTACACAATGTTTGTGAGATGAGTAGATACCAGATGCTCCCCTTGTCCATTTAGTGTAAGCATTGGTAAGTAGGTGCATCAAAGATCAACCAGTTGGTCATTATAACAAAGGCTTGATTTGGAGATACAGGTGTTGGTGTCACTTAGATCCACCACTTGGCCATTCTAACCATGTCCTAAAGTTAGGTGCATTCAACATTTGGCCATCATCACACTGGTAATTTTACACAATGTCTGTGGGATTACTAGATACTAGATCCACCAGTTGGCTATTTAGACTAAAATTTGGGAATTAGATACATCAAATATCCACCATTTGGCCATTAGAACGAAGGCTTGAAGTGTGGATCCAATTGTTGGTATCTCTTAGATCTACCACTTGGCCATTCTAGCCATGTCTTAAAGCTAGGTGTATTCAGCACTTGGCCATCATAACACTTGTAATTTTACACAATTTTTGTGGGATTAGATCGTAGATACACCACTTGGCCATTTAGACTAAGAATTGCAAAGTAGGTGCATCAAAGATCCACCACTTGGCCGTTATAACAAAGGCTTGAAAAGTGGATCCAATTGTTGGTGTCTCCTAGATCCACCACATGGCCATTCTAGCCATGCTTTAAATTTAGGTGCATTCAACACTTGTCCATCATAACACTTGTACACAATGTTTGTGGAATGAGTAGATCCTTGATTCACCACTTGGGTATTTAGACTACGAATTGGGAAGTAGGTGTATCAAAGATCCACCGCTTGGCAATTAACAAATGCTCGAAATGTGGATTCAATTGTTTGTGTGTCCTAGATCCACCACTCGGCCATTCTAACCATGTCATAAAGTAGGTGGATTCAACACTTGTCCATCATAAGAGTTGTAATTTTACACAATGTTTGTGGGATGAGTAGATCATAGATAAATCACTTGTCCATTTAGAGTAAGAAATGTGTAAGTAGGTGCATCAAAGATCCACCACTTGGCCATTATAAAAAAGCCTTGAATTATAGATACAATTGTTGGTGTCAGGTAGATCCACCACTTGGCCATTCTAACCATGTCCTAAAGCCTTAGGTGCATTCAGCACTTGGCCATTATAACACTGGTAACTTTACCACTTGGCCATTTAGACTAAACTTTCGGAATTAGATACATAAAGGATACGCTACTTGGCCATCATAACAATTGCAATTTTGTTAGGAAATAAGACGTAGCTAAATAGATAATTGAGTAGATTACTTAATGGAGAGAGACAGATTTATATACACGAGATTATAGAGTAGAGAGAGAGAGTACACACAATATACGTGATTCACCCAATGTGGGCTACGTCCACGGGAAAGCAGCCACTCAATGGCTTTAGTACTTCAAAACAAGAAGTAGTTTACAAAGGGATTATACCCTTAATGGAGCTCCCGCCTTGCTTCACTCTCACCACCTCACACTCACCTTGTTGCATCAACTTCACACACTATGAAATGTGTGTAGAAATGGCCTCCTTTTATAGGCCAAAAGGGCTGCCCTCTCTTATGAGAGACAGCCATGTGTAGCCGCCCTTGTGCGAATAAGTCCAAATCGGACCCTCCAATTCGCCCATGTGTGGCCGCCCTTGAGAAGACAAGTCCGCTTTTGAATTCGGCCACCGGCCACCGTCCATTGACTTCCGACAACCGGCCACCAGCCAACCGACCGGTTGTTTTCCGACCACTTTCCGGCCGCCGTCCGGCCATAATATTCTGGCAAAAAAAAAAGTCTCGGGGGCCTCCGTCCCCGAGGCCTTTAAAGTTGCCCCTGATTCTTGTCCGTGAAAATTTTGAATTCCGGTGAGTGATTTTCCTTCACGCACGATGGCTTCTCCTCATAATGGGGGCCTTACAAATGTGCGCTTTTACCACAGAAAATTACAAGGGTAAATCAGGCTCCATACTTAACAAATTTTACACAATGTTTGTGGGATGAGTAGATCTTAGATCCACCACTTGGCCATTAAAACTAAAATTTTGGAATTAGATACATCAAAGATACACTGCTTGGCCATCATAAGACTTGTAATTTTACACAATGTTTGTGAGATTAGTAGATCATAGATCCACCACTTGGCCATTTAGACTAAAATTCGGAATTAGATACATAAAAAATACACTACCTGTCAATCATAACACTTGTAATTTTACACAATGTTTGTGGGATGAGTAGATCGTAGATCCACCACTTTGCCATTCAGACTAATATTTCAAAATTAAATACATCAAAGATACACTACTTGACCATCATAACACTAGTAATTTTACACAATATCTATGGGATGAGTAGATACTAGATCCACCACTTGGCCAGTTAGACTAAAATTTCAGAATTAGATACATCAAAGATACACTACTTGGCCATTAGAATGAAGGCTTGAAGTGTGGATCCAATTGTTAGTATCTCCTAGATCCAACACTTGGCCATTCTAGCCATGTCTTAAAGGTAGGTGCATTCAACACATGGCCATCATAACACTTGTAATTCTACACAATGTTCGTAGGATGAGTAGATTCTAGATCCACCACCTGGCCATTTAGACTAGGAATTGGGAAGTAGGTGCATCAAAGATCCACCACTTGGCCATTAAAACAAAGTCTTGAAATGTGGATCCAATTGTTGGTGTCTCGTAGATCCACCACCTGGCCAGTTAGGTGGATTCAACACTTGGCCATCATAACACTTGTAATTTAACACAATGTTTTTGGGATGAGTAGATCCTAGATCCACAACTTGTCCATTTAGAGTAAGAATTGGTACGTAGGTACATCAAACATCCACCACCTTACCACTTCTTGTGTGCATTCAACACTTGGCCATCATAACACTTGTAAGTTTACACAATGTTTGTGGGATGAGTAGATCCTAGATCCACCACATGGCCATTTAGACTAAGAATTGGGAAGTAGGTGCATCAAAGATCCAACAATTGTAATTTTACACAATGTCTGTGGGATGAGTAGATCCTAGATCCACCACTTGTCCATTTAAAGTAAGAAGTGGTAAGTAGGGGCATCAAAGATCCACCACTTGGCCATTATAACAAACTCTTGAATTGTAGATACAATTACTGGTGTCACCTAGATCCACCACTTGGCCATTATACCCATGTCCTAAATTTAGGTGCATTCAACACTTGACCATCATAACACTGATAATTTTACACAATGTCTGTGGAATGAGTAGATCCTAGATCCACCACTTGGCCATTTAGACTACAATTTGATAATTAGATACATGAAAGATCCACCACTTAGCCACAAGAATGAAGGCTTAAAGTATGGATCCAATTGTTGGTATCTCCTAGATCCACCACTTGCCATTCTAGCCATGTCCTAAAGGTAGGTGCATTTGACACTTGCCCATCATAACAGTTAGAATTTTACACAATGTTTGTGGGATGAGTAGATTCTAGATCCACCACTTGGCCATTTAAACTAAGAATTGGGAAGTAGGTGCATCAAGGATCCACCATTTGGCCATTATAACAAAGGCTTGAAATGTGGATCCAATTGTTGGTGTCTCCTAGATCCACCACTTGGCCAGTTAGGTGGGTTCAACACTTATCCATCATAACACTTGTAATTTTACACAATGTTTGTGGAATGAGTAGATCCTAGATCCACCATTTGTCTCTTTGAAGTAAGAATTGGTAAGTAGGTGCATCAAAGACCCACCACTTGGCCATTATAAAAAAGGCTTGAATTGTAAATACAATTGTTGGTGTCACCTAGATCCACCACTTGGGCATTCTAACCATGTCCTAAAGATAGCTGCATTCAGCAATTAGCCATCATAACACTGGTAATTTTACACAATGTCTGTGGGATAAGTAGATCCTAGATCCACCACTTGGCCATTTAGACTACAATTTGGAAATTAGATACATCAAGGATCCACCACTTGGACATTAGAATGAAATCTTGAAGTGTGGATCCAATTGTTGGTATCTCTTAGATCCACCACTTGGACATTCTAGCAATGTCTTAAAGGTAGGTGTATTCAGCACTTGGCCATCATAACACTTGTAATTTTACACAATGTTTGTGGGTTAAATAGATCCTAGATAGATCCACCACTTGGCCATTTAGACTAAGAATTGGAAAGTAGGTGCATCAAAGAGATCCAACACCTGGACATTATAACAAAGGCTTGAAATGTGGATCCGATTGATGGTGTCTCTTAGATCCACCAGTTGGCCATTCTATCCGTGTCTTAAAGTTAGGTGCATCCACCGCTAGGCCATTCTAACCATGTCTTAAAGTTAGGTGCATTTAACACTTGGCCATCATAACTCTTGTAATTTTACACAATGTTTGTGGGATGAGTAGATTCTAGATCTACCACTTGGCCATTTAAACTAAGAATTGAGAAGTACGTGCATCAAAGATCCAATACTTGGCTATTATAACAAAGGCTTGAAATGTGGGTCCGATTCTTTGTGTCTCCCAGATCCATCACTTATCTAGTTAGGTGGATTCAACACTTGCCATTATAACACTTATAATTTTACACAATGTTTGTGGGATTACTAGATCCTAGATCCACCACTTGTGCCTTTAGAGTAAGAATTGGTAAGTAGGTATATCGAACATCCACCACTTGTCCATTATAACCAATTGTTGGTGTCACCTAGATCCACCACTTTTCCATTATAACCATGTTCTAAAGTTAGGTGCATTCAGCACTTGACCATCATAACACTGGTAATTTTACACAATATCTATGGGATGAGTAGATCCTAGATCCACCACTTTGCCATTTAGACTACAATTTTAAAATTAGATACATTAAATATCCACCACTTGGCCATTAGAATGAAAGCTTCAAGTGTGGATCCAATTGTTGCTATCTCTTAGATCCACCACTTGACCATTCTAGCCCTGTTTTAAAGGTAGGTTTATTCAGCACTTGACCATCATTACACTTATAATTTTACACAATGTGTGTGGGATGAGTAGATCCTAGATCCACCACTTGTCCATTTAGAGTAAGGATTGGTAAGTAGGTGCATCAAATATCCACCACTTGGCCATTATAAGAAAGGCTTGAATTGTAGATACAGTTGTTGGTGTCACCTAGATCCACCACTTGGCCATTCTAAGCGTTTCCTAAAGTTGGGTGCATTCAATATTTGGCCATCATAGCACTGGTAATTTTACACAATGTCTGTGGGATGACTATATCCTAGATTCAACACTTGGCCATTTAGACTAAAATTTGGGAATTAGATACATCAACGATCCACCACTTGGCCATTGTTGACCGTCGGGTCAACAACACAACATAACTCAAGTTTCGTACCAAAGTCTTATCTTTTGCGAGTTATGAAATGCTGCGGATTATGGCTATAAACCTCATTTGTAATGAGTAGTTATTCTAGTTTTAGAAGCCAGGGTGCAATGGCACTTCGAGATTGTAAATACAAAGCCATTTCACCCTTTCAACCCCATTTTTGGTTAAACCTATGGTAGCCTTAGTATATAAGGTACCTAGGTCATTTTGTAAAGGAGACTTTTATCATAATCAAAACTTGAGCACTGCCGTCTACTGTGTGTGAGAGAGAAAGAGAGTGAGTGTGAGCTTTATCCTCTCGCTACGCCCGGCTCGCTCAACACATTGGAGATCCGACTGCACCATTGCTATAGGCGCAAGGAGAGCTACGCGACAACGCCAAGCATTCCACGCGAGACGAAGCGCACACGTTGACGCATCTATGAGCTATTTGTGGTCGTAAGTGTATCAAACGATGTCTGTTTTTTGCGTGCTAGTAGTCTATAGAATCGTGGCGACATAAGCTACTCATAGGTACTCATAAATTTTAGTTTCGGGCACTTTTAAAATTTTACGTAGTTGTTGGTGGTCGAGTGTTTTGTGAGGTGATAAAAACGTTTACTAGTCCGTGTGTGGCAGTGAAGCGTTGTTCTACTCATAGATGCAAAACCCCATATGATTTGTAGGAGTAGCTTTAGGTAAGTGATCCGATTCTGATCTAGAGCTATTCATCACTGAACTATTTGCTAAAGTGCTTGATTGCATTTGAAATCACGAAAAAGTGTGCTTTTGAGGGTAAAAATGCATTAAACAAGTTTTTGTGGATATTTTTGTATGACTGACTGATGCTGTGCATATAAAAGAGCATTTGCAAGGGTTCTGTGAAGAAAACCTGCAATTCTGTAAACATAGACATCCTACGCGTAGGATGTCTCAAGGGGGTTTTGGAGACCAAATTTGAAAATTCTGACTGCACCAGTGGGTTCAGAGTGTAAGTTTTACACTAGTAACATATTATAGACTTGGGTGTTTTTCCCTATTTTTGTTGACCAAAAGCCAAAAGGCGGAGTCAAAAAACGTAAAATTTCAGAAAAGGTTTAAATTGAGTGATTTTTGCATGTTTTTGCAATTGTGAAGCATACTTGCACTTGCTGAGAGCATAAGGAAGCATCAGGGACACTTCAGTTTGAAAAAACAAGCAATAGACATACTACGCGTATGATGTCTACAGGGTGATTTGGTGGAAATTTTGAAATTCTGAGTTGACCAGTGTGTTCAGAAGGTAGGTTACCCTATTTTCACCTAGAAAGTGGAAATTTGACCAAATTTTGACAGATCAAAGCCAAAAGACGAGAATGGCCAGACATCCTACCCAAATTGTGCCCAAGGCATAATTTTTGAGACCAAACCATAGGGTGACTCCATGTGCATGTTATGCATGATGTTTTGAGTGCATGTGAGAGTTTTCAGCTCATTTGGGTGAGAAAATTGGGTTTTAAGCAGACTTTAGCATTTTTTACTGAAAAAGGGAAGGACAGCTAGTTTTCGGGTCTTTTGACATCCAAATTAAAATATAAGCATAGCATTGGGTTGCTGACATCAAGGGGAAGCTGTGGCTCAAGTTTGGGAAAATTCTAAGCACTTAGACATCCTACGCATAGGATGTCTTCACCATGATTTAGCACTCCAAATCAACATCTGACCATACCACAATGATCAGCACCTTAAGGAGAGTCTGTGATTCAAATTTGGGGCAATTCTGAGCAGTTAGACATCCTACGCGTAGGATGTCTAAGGCATGATTTAGAGACCAAATTCAAACTGTGGACATAGTAGGGTGTTGTATAGCCTTAGGCAAGCCTCTTAGCAAATTTGGTCCAATTTGGAGTTGATTTGACTTAGGAATTCATCAGAACAGACATCAAGCTTCTGGAGCAGATTCTTTATCATTTGACCAACCTATAGGTGTTAGAATCAAACAGTAAAAATAGCTGTGAGTTTAGCACATCAAGGGGAAGCTACAATGCAAGTTTGAGCTGAAATAGAGCAAAAAGACATCCTACGCGTAGGATGTCTCCAGGGTCATAAAGTGGTCAAAGTTCTACTTTGGCCATATAGGCAGGTTCTAAGTGTCTCAAGGATTACTGAACTTTTTTCAAAAGTGAATTTGGACCTTGTTTGGCCTATTTACCAAGCAAAGACAAGAATTGTCAGACATCCTACTCTTGGAGTGCACTAGAAGCTTATGCAGCCCAAATATTGACCTATTGGCATCCAAATTCAATTTTGAGTATACCATTGGGTTGCTGAGCAATAGGAGAATCTTGGGATCAAGTTTGGACAAAATCTGAGCAGTTAGACATCCTACGCGTAGGATGTCTCCAGCTTGATTTAGGACTCCAAACCAACTTATGAGCACACCACTGTGATCAGCACATCAAGGAGAAGCTGGGGTGAAAATTTCAAGTCATTCTGAGCAAAAAGACATCCTACACGTAGGATGTCTCAAGGCCATTTTTAGGTCCAAATGAAATTCTGAGCATACCATTGTGTTGCTGGACTCAAGGGGAGTCTTTAGACCAAATTTTGTTAAATTCTGAGCATATAGACATCCTACGCGTAGGATGTCTCTAGGCCAGTTTTAGGGTCCAACTGTAATTTTGACCATACAAGAGTGTTCACAGTGTCACAGAGATCCCAAATCTTTTTTCAAAATTGAATTTGGACTGACCATTCTAAACTGCAATTCACTATTTTGGCCATAACTTTCACAAACGGTATCGGATTGGAAAAGTTTTTATATCAAAACGTAGCCTGATAGCGGCTCTAGAGATCTTAGAAAAAAACTTGAACTAAATGCATGCCCACAGCAACCATTAAGTTAAACTTTGAAAGAAAAAAACGTCGTTTGAGGCCTCAAAATACATCCGCAAGTTAGGGGTGTCTAAAAGCGACAATTTGCGAGAATTGTGACGAAACGGTTGCGGTTTTGGACATAGTTTCGACTTTTTCCTAACCAAAGAACTTGAACAAAGTGGACTAAGTCTACTTGAACCAAGCAAAAGCTCCTAAGCCCAGAAATCATGTCTACCCTAGATTCAAACGCAGCTTACACAAGCTTGGAGATCCCGACGATAGAGGAATATCCTCCCACAATGGATCTTTCAAACTTGCAATTGATAAAGATCCATCTTGTTGAGAGAGTTTGGATGATTGGTCATGAGAGTGAAGGACTATATAGATACATTGACGACAATGAGATCAATCTTTATAGGTGCCTAGATCCATACCTAGAAGAGATAACGGATTACAAGCTCTTATATGTCTACACATACGGAGTCGACTGTCAATGGAGATCTATAGTTGTCGACAAGTATGGACGAGAATACAGAGTTGTAGAAAGCACAAATCCACAGACTATATTAGAAAGAGGTGAATATTTGGTCAATGAAGGACCACAAATGCCTCCACCAAACACGAGAATTCGTATAGGAATTCCAAGAAGAGAGCCACCGGGATTCCCTTCAAGAGAGATAATGAGAGAAGGATTGGGAGAGTCTCTGGTTAGACTTGTAGACAATCGACGAGTTAGACCATCCCAAGTCCAGAAATGGGTGAACAGAAAATTTTCCGGAGATAAAGATCCGAGAGATCACGTAATGGCTTTTAGAAGAGTGATGAGAGTAGAGGAAGTTTCGGATTTTGCGACACAGTTTGCGGGATTTGGATTGACTCTAGAAGATGATGCAGCTACATGGTTCGACTCGGTGGAAAAATGGGATTTTGAGACCCTAGATGAGTTGTTTGAGGAGTTTATTGAAGAATTCTTGCCAAAAGGCATTGCTCACAACACGGTCTCGCAAATCCATAGATTCAAACAGAAAGAGAATGAATCACTACGCAAAGCATCATTACGGCTCAAGAGATATGTTAAGCTCTGTCCGAGAGCGAAATTACCTATGCAAGCACGACTGATGCTGATATTTATCCAGGGAATGAGACATGCGGGCCTTCAGAAGGATCTGCATATGATAAGGAGGATGACACTAAACGAGTTGATCAAAGAAGCTCTTTATCTAGTGGATAACTGTGAAGCATACAAAGAAAAGGACTTAAAGAGTCAAGGAGATGACACATCCTGTCAGCACAGAGTTTCAGAGATAAGTGAGTCCATTGCGAAGCCAATGGCACCTATTGATCAAGAAAAGTTTATCGACGACTTGGTCAAGTGGTTGATTCCTCTTGTAAGGTCTGATTCGGGAGAGCCGAAGTGGTGTGAAATTGAGAGAAAATGTATGAACCATACGGGGCAAGAGTGCTATTATAGCATGGAAAATTCTAGGAAGAGGTATGTACAACCTGTTCCAGAAGCACCTACTCCACCTAGATACATTACGGGGAATGCACCAGGACCAGTAGGAGTTTTAAGGCCACAGCTTATCTTAGGACTAGGATAACGAACCTCCGCTGCCAGGTGCTAGAATGCAGGTAGACATGAGATACATGCCATGTATGAAAGCATCAAATAAACCAACGCCGGTACCAGCTACAATGTGGTATAGCAACCAAAGTGAGTACTACCCTTCGGAGCAACAAAATGTGAGAGAAACATATGGAGTGGTGAGGCCGGTACAACCTCCACCTCCTGGGTTTCAGTCGAAAGAAGGTATGAAATGGACAAAAGGACATTGCGATTCATTGCAAATAGCGGCTTATCTAGGTCAAAGCTTGCTTATAGCCAAGAGGAAATGCTAAAAGAATCTCCTCAACCAGAGACAGATTGTCACAAAAGTCATGACAACCAATTGGTCAAACAATGTCCTCATACGGAGATCAATGAAGTAAATGCCTATTGTCTTGAGTGTGGCATCACTCACTTGATCTCCGATTTCCCGAAAACATCAAACCAAATTAGGAAAATCATGACAAATGTATCAGGGGTTGTTCAGCTCCCTAGTAGCTCAGAAAATGAAAATTTTGTACCAGTTCAAGTAGTTACGAGAGCACAAGCTCAAAAGAAAGCTGAGGAGAATCCAGAGACAAAGAACACGGAAAGTGACATGAGTCCAAAGACAGATGATGGACCAAAGACAGACGCACCTAGTCAGAAAACCAAGAGCAAACAAAATAGTTGGAAAGCTAGAAAGACTAGGATGAAAGCACGCAGGAAATGAGAGCAAAATCTTTGGCTGAAAAGCTTACGGAAACTGAGGAGAAGATAAAACAACATGAGGAAACGGAGGCAACTTCTCTTACACAGATGATTAAACCTCTAGAAGAACCATCCACGGTTGAGAAACCGAGAAGTGCTAGTTCAGGCGGATCTGTGTTCGCAGAGAAGGTTAATGAGACATTAGATGCCCTCTTGAAAGCCTATGATGAAAGGCTCAAAAACAACCAAACCCAAGAACACAGGTGGATGACATATCCCTATGCGGAACTAGAAAAGAAAAAAATTGAAATGTGCCAAAAAATGATTCAAACAGCCCAAGATTTACTAGAACCACCAGTTGCAAAACCTGAGGATGTGATCCGTGTCATGCCTACACAAGTAATCCCACCAAACCAGAAACTAAAAGAACCAGATTCTAGTCATGAGCACAGGACAAACCTCAAAGACCCAGCATTAGAACCAAGGATAGTACTGAATACCACGGATAACTATTCCGAGGGATTTCACCAAGCTATACCTGAGGATTGTAAAGAGATAGATGGTCTTGACGAATTGTGGAAACAAGTCAGAGAGGCCAATGAAGTTGATGACCTAAGAAGACGAGAAGACAAGACTGGTGATGAACGAGGAGTGTTTCTACCACCAATAGAGGAATTTGAGACTAGATCTCAAATGAATCTAGACGTGAGATCGTATTGGGGGGAAAAAGGATCTGTACAATCTATGGATAGTCAACCCCATTCTCTAAGAACACAACCATCCTACATGGGAGAGTACGAGACCAAGTAAGATGTGGTTGCAGTCCCATCACAGAGACTGTCTCCCAACAAGGCCATCGATTCAAAGGGGCTAGTAGATATTCTATCTACCCCAGTCACCTCTACAATAATGTTAGCCGAGTTGCTCAGAATAAGACCAAACATGTGGGCTAATGTGGGTAAATTTCTAGAGAAATTTGGTGTAAAAACCCCAATGACTCGAATCGAGGAAGGCATAAAAGAGCTTGAAATGCCTCAACTAAATACTAGGCTAGTGCCATTAAACAAGGTAGGCGAGTATTACGAGGGAGAAGATGGAAACACCACCCTTCCTATGGAATTAAATGGTGTAAAAACCATGGCAATCCTTGACAGTGGAGCTGGTGTGGCCATTGCAACCAAAGAGGTTTGGAAAAATGGGGAAAACCTGCCATGATATCCACACGAATGACCCTGCAGCTTGCAGACGGACACAAGGAAAAGCCCCTAGGACTGCTAGAAAAAGTACTTGTTACTTCTTGTGGCATTGAATCTGAACACACTTTTGCTGTTGTTGACTTTGGCAAGAAGAACAACTATGACATCATTCTGGGAAGACCATTCATGAGACAATTGAAAATGGTCCAAGATTGGGGTTATGACCATATATACCTGAGACATATGGAAGCCATAACAAAGGTAAACTTGAGGGACCATAGCTATAGGGATGTGATGAGAACACCGGTTGAGGAGTTTGTTTCGGCCACAGTAGCAGGATCAGAACTTCTAGCTTGGTTAGGTAAGCCTAAAGAACTGTGGATGTGTGGAGCTTCACAATGTGGTATCTTGAAACGTGAGTAATGTATCCTAGAGCGGGTTATAGAGGATATGGACTATATCCCAGAACCATTTCCTGAAGAAGAGTTAGAGCCTTTTGGATGGGAACACATCTTGGCTACTCTGGACGTGTGCGCCCTGGAGGATGCTCCCACAACAAAGTTTTGTGATGAAAATGGCTATGATGTCGTTCCTTATTTTGCAGTGAGTGTAATCCAGAAAAAAGAAGAGATTCAGACATCAACAAGCTCTCGAAATAAGGAGCAAACAAAGAAATGTGGAGAATCAAAAGATGAAGAAGACCACAAGTTCTATGACTCTGTAGAACACTTTGAGCTTCAAGAAGATCAACGACCCGGGAATCAATGTCATCGCTACACGAATAAAGTGCATCAAAAGTGGATTCCAAAGTCCTCCGTGAAGACACAGCCACCACAAGCATCCTCATACATGGCTCCTAATAAGGATGCAAAGACTCAGCTAGGAGGAATACGACCAGAGCAACGAGCTAACAATGCTCTAATCAATGGGCTAGAAAAGTCCTCCAAGAAACTACCACCCATGAGCAAACAGACAGTAAATTTCCACCCATGAGAAAACAGACAGTAACTTTCCACTACCAACCAAAAAATCAAGGGAAAGTACAAGAAGTCAACCTTGTCGAGGATAGTAGCAATAGTGATGAATCTTATGACATCCCCTATCATCAACTCATGCCATCACTATCACCAACCCCTACAGCAACAACCATGACAGGTCAAAAGAACAGGACAACAAGTCAAAGCCAAAAAGCTCGACAAATCTGGATACCAAAAAGCCAGATCGGCCAAAAACAGCTATGGATCAAGAAGACAAAGATTTCTAATGACAAATCACAAGATCCAACACCAAAACAAAAACAAGTAAAGCGTGCACGAACGGGTAAGAATACCACAAAGTCACAAGCTTTCACAACTTAGGTTTGGGCTCCAAAGAAGTTGATTCAAGCACAAAAAAGTTAGGAATTCATTTTGATTCCAAAACAACCACAATATCAACTTTCAAAGCCTAAAACCTGTCACCAACCAAGCGTACAAGGACTGAAGCAAAGACCATTGTCGACTCACACAACAAAAAGGTGGATCCCAAAGAAGTCTCTTCAAACACAAACGAAGCACGGGCAAGTATGGGTTTCCAAACGAGAGTCAGCAACAAAACAACCAATAATCGCAAAGAAATGGGTCCCAAAGAAGAACAACAAAGCTGCTGCTAGTGCATCTCTGCTTGAATTCTTACAATTCTTGCTACGATTACAGTACAGTTAGAAGAGAGCAAGTCGCTTCAATCAAGCAACGATACAAGAGCTTCAAAGACCATTACATTGCTTAGAATAGGAAGCCTCACCAACAAATGCCAATAAGAAAATTGCTTATATCCACATCTTGCACAACATAAATATTTTCCATGCATTAACTGTGTATGCATAATAGGGCTACATTACAAGGCTTGCATAGGCACAACTTTTAATTGCCCAAGCACAACACATACCCTTTGCGATACCCTGTCGTAAAGGATGACTCCAAATAGGAAGGGGGGAGGCATTCTGAATGCGGACCTAATATTATAACTATTAGAGGGCAATGTTTTCTGAGATGCATTGAATTTTTGCGTTTTATTGTGATAATTGTTTGACGATATTAAGAGTATATGCCCTCATAGTAGTGTTACAGAGGAGTATGGGGACAAAATCCATATATGAGCCCCTAGGGAAATTTGTATAGTGTACATAGCATTTAGATTTCTATTTGAATGATTTTTCTTTTGTTGAGTTGTTTTCAGATTTTCTTTGTTTATTATTAAGAAAAAATTTAAAAATCCATAATCCACATAAGGAAAAGACTGATGAGAGGCCTGAGCACTACAAAATAATGAAGGTACAGGAAAACGATGAAACTTCACGAAGTATATCTCAGCAGCCACTACATTTGATCCAGCACTTGTCCATTAGATCGAAGGCTTGAAGTGTGGATCCAATTGTTAGTATCTCTTAGATCCACCACTTGTCCATTCTAGCCATGTCTTAAAGGTAGGTGCATTCAACACTTGGCCATACTAGATCCATCACTTGGCCATTTATACTAAAATTTGGGAATTAGATACATCAAACATCCACCCCTTGTCCATTAGAATGAAGTATTGAAGGGTGGATCTAATTGTTGGTATCTTGTAGATCCACCACCTGGCCATTCAAGCCGTGTCTTAAAGGTAGGTGCATTCAACACTTGGCCATACTAGATCCACCACTTGGCCATTTATACTAAAATTTGAAAATTAGATACATCAAAGATCCACCACTTGGCCATTAGAATGAAGGCTTGAAGCGGATCTAATTGTTGGTATCTCCTAGATCCACCACCTCGCCATTCTAGCCATGTCTTAAAGGTAGGTGCATTTTACACTTGGCCACCATAACACTTGTAATTTTATACAATGTTTGTGGAATGAGTAGATTCTAGATCCACCACTTGGTCATTACACTAACAATTGGGAAGTAGGCGCATCAAAGATCCACCACTTGGCCATTATAACAAAGGCTTGAAATGTGGATCCCATTGTTGGTGTCTCATAGATCCACCACTTAGCCAATTAGGTGGATTCAACATTTGGCCATCATAACACTTGTAATTTTACACAATGTTTGTGGCATGAGTCTATCCTTGATCCACTACCTGTCCATTAAGAGTAAGAACTGGTAAGTAGGTGCATCAAAGATCCACCACTTGGACATTATAACAAAGGCTTGAATTGTAGATACAATTATTGGTTTCACCTAGATCCACCACTTGGCCATTCTAACAATGTCCTAAAGTTAGGTGCATTCACCACTTGGCCATCAGAACACTGGTAATTTTACACAATGTGTGTGGGATGACTACATCCTAGATCCACCACTTGGCCATTTAGAATAAATTTTGGGAACTAGATACATCAAAGACCCACCACTTGGACATTAGAACGAAATCTTGAAGTGTGGGTCCAATTCTTCGTATCTCCTAGATCCACCACTTGGCCATTCTAGACATGTCTTAAAGGTAGGTGCATTCAGCACTTGGGCATCGTAACACTTGTAATTTTACACAATGTCTTAGGGATGACTAGATCCTACATCCAGTAGTTGGCCATTTAGACTAAGAACCGGGAAGTAGGTGCATAAAAGATCCACCACATGACCTTATATCAAAGGATTGAAATGTGGATCCAATTTTTGGTGTCTCCTAAATCCACCACTAGGCCATTCTAACCATGTCTTAAAGTTAGGTACATTCAATACTTGGCCATCATAACACTTGTAATTTTACACAATTTTTATGGGATGAGTAGATTCTAGATCCCCCACTTAGCCTCTTAGACTAAGAATTGGGAAATAGATGCATCAAAGATCCACCACTTGGCCATTATAACAAAGGCTTGAAATGTGGATCCAATTGTTGGTGTCTCCTAGATCCACTGCTTGGCCATTCTAACCATGTATTAAAGTTAGGTGGATTCATTACTTGGTCATCATAGCACTTGTAATTTTACACAATGTTTGTAGGATGAATGGATCCTAGATCCACCACTTGTCTATCTAGAGTAAGAACTGGTAAGTAGGGGCATCAAAGATCCACCACTTGGCCATTATAACAAAGGCTTGAATTGTAGAGAAAATTTTTGGTGTCAGCTAGATCCACCACTTGGCCATTCTAACCATGTCCTAAATTTTGGTGCATTTAGCACTTGGCCCTCATAACACTGGTAATTTTACACAATGTCTGTGAAATGAGTAGATTCTAGATCCACCACTTGGCCATTTAATAAGACTAAAATTTTGGACTTAGATACATCAAAGATCCACCACTCGGCCATTAGAATGAAGGCTTGAAGTCTGGATCTAATTGTTGGTACCTCTTAGATACACCACTTGGCCATTCTAGCCATCTCTTAAAGGTAGGTGCATTCAACAATTGGCCATCACAACACTTGTAATTTTACACAATGTTTGTGAAATGAGTAGATTCTAGATCCACCACTTGATCGGTTAAACCAAGAATTGAAAAGTAGGTGCATCAAAGATCCACCACTTGGCCATTATAACAAAGCCTTGAAATGTGGATCCAATTGTTGGTGTCTCCTAGATCCACCACTTGGCCAGTTACGTGGATTCAACACCTGGCCATCGTAACACTTGTAATTTTAAACAATGTTTGTGGGATGAGTAGATCCTAGATCCACCACTTGTCCATTAAGAGTAAGAATTGATAAGTAGGTGCATCCAAGATCCACCACTTGGTCATTATAACAAAGTCTCGAATTGTAGATACAATTGTTGTTGTCACCTAGATCCACCACTTAGCCATTCTAACCATGTCCTAAAGTTAGCTGTATTCAGCACTTGGCCATCATAACACTGGTAATTTTACACAATATCTGTGGGATGAATAGATGCTATATCCACCACTTGGCCATTTAGACTAAAATTTGGGAATTAGATACATCAAAGATCCACCACTTGGCCATTAGAACGAAGGCTTGAAGTGTGGATGCAATTGTTGGTATCTTTTAGATCCACCACTTGGACATTCTAGCAATGTTTTAAAGGTCGGTGCAATCAACAATTGGACATTTTAACACTTGTCATTTTACACAATGTTTGTGAGATGAGTAGATCCTGGATCCACCACTTGGCCATTTAGACTAAAAACTGGTAAGTAGGTGCATCAAAGATCCACCACTTCTCCATTATAACAAAGGATTGAAATGTGGATCCAATTGTTGGTGTCTCCTAGATCCACCACTTAGCCATTCTAACGCTAGGTGTATTCAGCACTTGGCCATTGTAACACTTGTAATTTTACACAATGTTTGTGGGATTAGATCATAGATACACAACTTGGCCATTTAGACTAAGAATGGGTCAGTAGGGGCATCAAAGATCCACCACTTGGCCATTATAACAAAAGTTTGAAAAGTGGATCCAATTGTTGGTGTGTCCTAGATCCACTACTTGGCCATTCTAACCATGTTTTAAAGTTAGGTGTATTCAACACTTGTAATTTTACACAATGCTTCTAGGATGAGTATATTCTACATCTAACACTTGTCCATTTAGAGTAAGAATCGATAAGTAGGGGCATCAAAGATACACCAGTTCGTCATTATCACAAAGGCTTGAATTGTAGATACAATTCTTGGTGTCAGCTAGATCCACCACTTGGCCATTCTAACCATGTCCTAAAGTTAGGTAGATTCAACACTTGGCCATCATAACACTTGTAATTTTACACAATGTTTGTGATATGAGTAGATCTTTGATCCACCACTTGTCCATTTAGAGTAAGAATTGGTAAGTAGGGGCATCAAAGATCCACCACTTGGCCATTCTAACCATGTCCTAAAGATAGGTGCATGCAGCACTTGGCCATCATAACACTGGTAATTTTACACAATGTCTATGGAATGAGTAGATCCTAGATCCACCACTTGGCTATTTATATTGAAACTGGGGAATTAGATACATCAAAGGCTTGAAGTGTGGATCTAATTGTTGGTATCTCTTAGATTCACCACTTGGCCATTATAGCTGTCATAATAATCAACATCTAATTCTCCTAAATGATTTTCTCATATTAAACTGATCATTTAATGTGGGGAGGTACCAGGGGAGAAAAAGCTAGAATATTGGTTAAGCTAGCAGACGGGCCACAGTAGGGATCCAAAGGAGGGAAAATAGGGATCAAAGGGGGGGGCCATCTGCAAAAGATCCATGTGCAACAATGGGCTAAAAAGACCCTAAGGCTCAGCCCATTAAGACTTCCAAAATGCTAAGGTTCCAAAATTCAAAGGTTGTGTCCAAAGGTCAATCCTAGGGAAAATTGGATGCTTAGTGTTTGTACAAAAGTCTTCTTCAAAGCCTACAAAGGAGGGGGCGAGCCCATTTAGTAGGGGATGAGAGAGAAAGCCACACACACACACAGACTCCCTTTTCACAAAGGGAATTAGGGACACATTTCAGCTCCCTAGGCCAGATGCCCACAAGGTGTGCCCAATTCCTATTGGAAGACCCTTGAAGTGGACCAATGAGAATTAAGCTAGAGTAAATCTAGTTTAATTAAATTAAAAACTTTTAATAAAAGAAACCAATGAGAATTAAGTCTCCTAGAAGACTATTGGGCAGTCTCCCAAGGGGTCCAATGAGAATTCAGGAGCCCAATGGCTTGCCTGATTCCTATTGGCCAGGAGGCAAAGGGGTCCAATGAGAGTTTACTTTAATTATTTAATTACCTAAATCTCTCACAAAAGGGGAAAGGGGGACACATGTCAGAAGGCTATCACTTATGCTGCTTAACACCCATTGGCTTGACTTGGGGAGGTCCAATGAGGCAAAAGCCAGACCATTTTATCGGGAAGGGCTCGCCCAAGAGAGAGAGAGGGGGCTTATTTTTGCTTGGCATTGACACACACACACACTTGACCATGTGTGAAGAAAGAATACTCTATCTCCTCCCAAGCTTTAATGGAAAGCTCATCACCTACTCCAAGCTTGTGAGATAGAAGCCTACATCAACACTCTCTTGGCATGTGGATGCAAATCCAACCAAGAGCCAAGCCTCAATGCATGCTCATCTTCTCTACCAAGCTAATTACTAAGCTAAGCTATGCTAATATGAGTGATTATGTGAGGAGATGTACATCTTTCTCGTAAGATACTCCTTCTTCCTCTCATACCCTGCTAGCTCTCACCATCTTCGAAGGTGTGTGAGGTCTTGGGTCTGAGAACGGGGATAATTCAAGTTGTGTTTGATTAAGTGTTTTTGTTAGTGCATGAAGCTTCCATCTTCATTGCACTAGCTAGTCTTGAAGGAACACAAAGAATTGTATTGTACAATGTCTCTCTTGATGGGAGAAACCATAATATAAAGCCTTTTGGAGGGGGGACCGGATCCATGAAAATCCGGTCCTCAACTGTTGTCAATAGCTTAATTTCTCTCTCTTTTGAAAGTATTGTTGATGCTATCTAACTAGGTGTTATGCT
The DNA here is from genome assembly GCF_014529385.1 of Adiantum capillus-veneris. Classification (NCBI taxonomy): domain Eukaryota; kingdom Viridiplantae; phylum Streptophyta; class Polypodiopsida; order Polypodiales; family Pteridaceae; genus Adiantum; species Adiantum capillus-veneris. Next base: position 103,339,235 of record NC_140952.1, read on the forward strand.
TTTTGTTGCTCTCTCCACCCAAGCACTCCTGTAATTCTCATTAGGAATCTATTCTAATGAAATGCCCACTATGTTCATGCTAATTTCCGCTACACATAAGTTATTAGGCTATTAAATGTTACAATAGCCATGTCTTAAAGGTAGGTGCATTGAGCACTTGGCCATCATAACACTTGTAATTTTATACAATGTTTCTGGAATGAGTAGATTCTAAATCCACCACTTGGCCATTTAAACTAAAATTTGGGAAGTAGGTGCATCAAAGATCCACCACTTGGCCATGATAACAAAGACTTGAATTGTGGATCCAACTGTTGGTGTCTCTTAGATCCACCACTTGGCAAGCTAGATGGATTCAACACTTGGCCATCATAACACTTGTAAATTTACACAATGTTTGTGGGATGAGTAGATACCAGATCCACCACTTGGCCATTCTAACCATGTCCTAAAGTTAGGTGCATTCAACATTTGGCCATCATCACACTGGTAATTTTACACAATGTCTGTGGGATAACTAGATCCTAGATCCATTAGTTGGCTATTTAGACTAAAATTTGGGAATTAGATACATCAAATATCAAAGGCTTGAAATGTGGGTCCGATTCTTTGTGTCTCCCAGATCCATCACTTGTCTAGTTAGGTGGATTCAACACTTGCCATCATAACACTTATAATTTTACACAATGTTTGTGGGATTACTAGATCCTAGATCCACCACTTGTCCCTTTAGAGTAAGAATTGGTAAGTAGGTGTATCAAACATCCACCACTTGTTCATTATAACAAAGGCTTGAATTGAAGATATAATTGTTGGTGTCACCTAAATCCACCACTTTTTCATTATAACCATGTTCTAAAGTTAGGTGCACTTACCATCATAACACTGGTAATTTTACACAATATCTATGGGATGACTAGATCCTAGATCCACCACTTGGCCATTTAGACTACAATTTGGAAATTAGATACATTAAAGATCCACCACTTGGCCATTAGAATGAAAGCTTCAAGTGTGGATCAAATTGTTGGTATCTCTTAGAAACACCACTTGGCCATTCTAGACCTGTCTTAAAGGTAGGTTTATTCAGCACTTGACCATCATTACACTTATAATTTTACACAATGTCTGTGGGATGAGTAGATCCTAGATCCACCACTTGGCCATTATAAAAAACGCTTGAATTGTAGATACAGTTGTTGGTGTCACCTAGATCCACCACTTGGCCATTCTAACCATGTACTAAAGTTGGGTGCATTCAACATTTGGCCATCATAGCACTAGTAATTTTACACAATGTCTATGGGATGACTATATCATAGATTCAACACTTGGCCATTTAGACTAAAATTTGGGAATTAGATACATCAACGATCCACGACTTGGCCATTAGAACAAAGGTTTGAAGTGTGGATCCAATTGTTGGTATCTCTTAGATCTACCACTTGGCCATTGTTGACCGCCGGGTCAACAACACAACATAACTCAAGTTTCGTACCAAAGTGTATCTTTTGCGAGTTATGAAATGCTGTGCATTATGGCTATAAACGTCATTTGTAATGAGTAGTTATTATAGTTTTAGAAGCCGGGGTGCAATGGCACTTTGAGATTGTAAATACAAATCCATTTGACCCTTTCAACCCCATTTTTGGTTAAACCTAAGGAATCCTTAGTATATAAGGTACCTAGGTCATTTTGTAAAGGAGACTTTTATCATAATCAAAACTTGAGCGCTGCCGTCTACTGTGTGTGAGAGAGAAAGAGAGTGAGCGTGAGCTTTATCCTCTCGCTACACCCGTCTCGCTCAACACATTGGAGATCCGACTACACCATTGCTATAGGCTCGAGGAGAGCTATGCGACAACGCCAAGCATTCCACGCGAGAAGAAGCGCACACGCCGACGCATCTACGAGCTATTTACGATCGTAAGTGTATCAAACGATGTCTGTTTTCTGCGTGCTAGTAGTCTATAGAATCGTGGTGACATAAGCTACGCATAGGTACTCATAAATTTCAATTTCAGGAACTTCCAAAATTCTGCTCTCTCATCCTATGGGTTTTCTGCATATGGGTTTAGAGTGAGGATTTTGAGTGTAGAAGCTTAGGGACGGGTGTATCCTAGTGAGGGGATGCTGTTCCTTAAGTTTCGTACGAATCTGGCATGATTAGGTGAGTTACCTTCCGTATGTGTGTATGTGGCTAGGTGGTGTAGTTGAGAGCAGTGAGGGTCTTGATTGTGGTTTAGTTGGCCTTCTTGAGTGTTGTATGTGTAAAAGCTTAGGGACAGGTGTATCCTAGTGAGGGGATGCTGTTCCTTAAGTTTCGTACGAATCTGGCATGATTAGGTGAGTTACCTTGCGTATGTGTGTATGTGGCTAGGTGGTGTAGTTGAGACCAGTGAGGTTCTTGATTGTGGTTTAGTTGGCCTTCCTGAGTGTTGTATGTGTAGGATGGTCTCAGCCTAACAAGCTTAAGAGATTTCCTCCGTGTGCCTATCGTGTCATCTGTGTCCTCAATTGACATTATGTTGATCTAGGTAGTGTTTGCATGCACTTCATGGGTGTGTGAGTCGCTCGTCCACCATTGGAGCCGTTGCCGGGGACACAAGGACCTAAGTAGGTTTCCTACTAACACTCGTGTGATGGTTGCTTGATTTAGTTTTGATTTAGTTTCGGGTAAAGAAAGCGTTTTTCTGAAGTGGATCCGGAAGAGTATATTCCACGATCAAGTGGATAGCCAGGAAGCGTGTGTCTTGCTGAGGGTCTGCGACTAGATAGGTTTAGTTAGGATTTGTGGATTAGAGTAGTTGTTGATGGTTGAGTGTTTTGTGAGGTGATAAAAGCGTTGACTAGTCCGTGTGTGGCAGTGAAGCGTTTTTCTACTCATAGATGCAAAACCCCACATGATTTGTAGGAGTAGCTTTAGGTAAGTGATCCGATTCTAATCTAGAGATATTCATCACTGAATTATTTGCTAAAGTGCTTGATTGCATTTGAAATCGTGAAAAAGTATGCTTTTGAGGGTAGAAATGCATTAAACAAGCTTTTGTGGATATTTTTGTATGATTGATTGATGCTGTGCATATAGAAGAGCATTTGCAAGGGTTCTATGAAGAAAACCTGCAATTCTGTAAACATAGACATCCTACGCGTAGGATGTCTCAAGGGGGTTCTGGAGACCAAATTTGAAAATTCTGACTGCACCAGTGGTTTCACAGGGTAAGTTTTACCCTAGTAACATATTATAGACTTGGGTGCATGTTATGCATGATGTTTTGAGTGCATGTGAGAGTTCTCAGCTCATTTGCGTGAGAAAATTGGGTTTTAAGCAGACTTTAGCATTTTTGACTGAAAAAGGGAAGGACAGCTAGTTTTGGGGTCTTTTGACATCCAAAGTAAAATCTAAGCATGGCATTCATTGGGTTGCTGACATCAAGGGGAATCTGTGGCTCAAGTTTGGGGAAATCCTAAGCACTTAGACATCCTACGCGTAGGATGTCTTCACCATGATTTAGCACTCCAAATCAACCTCTGACCATACCACAGTGATCAACACCTTAAGGAAAGTCTGTGATTCAAATTTGGGGCAATTCTGCGCAGTAGACATCCTATGCGTAGGATGTCTAAGGCATGATTTAGAGGCCAAATTCAAACTGTGGACATAGCAGGGTGTTGTATAGCCTTAGGCAAGCCTCCTAGGCAAATTTGGTCCAATTTGGAGTTGATTTGACTTAGGAATTCATCAGAACAGACATCAGGCTTCTCGAGCAGATTCTTGATCATTTGACCAACCTATAGGTGTTAGAATCAAACAATAAAAATAGCTGTGAGTTTAGCACATCAAGGGGAAGCTACAGTGCAAGTTTGAGCTGAAACAAAGCTGTCTCTAGGCCAGTTTTAGGGTCCAACTGTAATTTTGACCATACAAGAGTGTTCACAGTGTCACAGAGATCCCAAATCTTTTTTCAAAATTGAATTTGGACTCATTTTGACCATTCTAAACTGCAATTCACTGTTTTGGCCATAACTTTCACAAACGGTATCTGATTGGAAAAGTTTTTACATCAAAATGCAGCCTGAGAGCGGCTCTACAGATCTTAGAGAAAAAATTGAACTAAATGCATGCCCACGGCAACCATGTAGTTCAAATTTGAAAAAAAACGTCGTTTGAGGCCTCAAAATACATCCGCAAGTTAGGGGTGTCTAAAAGCGACAATTTGCGAGAATTGTGACGAAACGGTTGTAGTTTTGGACATAGTTTCGGCTTTTCCCTAACCAAAGAACCTGAACACAGTGGACTAAGTCTACTTGAACCAAGCAAAAGCTCTTAAGCCCAGAAATCATGTCTACCCTAGATTCAAATGCAGCTTACACAAGCTTGGAGATCCCGACGATAGAGGAATATCCTCCCACAATGGATCTTCCAAACTTGCAATTGATAAAGATCCATCTTGTTGAGAGAGTTTGGATGATTGGTCATGAGAGTGAAGGACTATATAGATACATTGACGACAATGAGATCAATCTTTATAGGTGCCCAGATCCATACCTAGAAGAGATAACGGATTACAAGCTCTTATACGTCTACACATACGGAGTCGACTGTCAATGGAGATCTATAGTTGTCGACAAGTATGGACGAGAATACCGAGTTGTAGAAAGCACAAATCCACAGAATATATTAGAAAGAGGTGGATATTTGGTCAATGAAGGACCACAAATGCCTCCACCAAACACGAGAATTCCTATAGGAATTCCAAGAAGAGAGCCACCGGGATTCCCTTCAAGAGAGATAACGAGAGAAGGATTGGGAGAGTCTCTAATTAGACTTGTAGACAATCGATGAGTTAGACCATCCCAAGTCCAGAAATGGGTAAACAGAAAATACATCGGAGATAAAGATCCAAGAGATCACGTAATGGCTTTTAGAAGAGTGATTAGAGTAGAGGAAGTTTCCGATTTTGCGACACAGTTTGCGGGATTTGGATTGACTCTAGAAGATGATGCAGCTACATGGTTCGACTCGGTGGAAAAATGGGATTTTGAGACCCTAGATGAGTTGTTTGAGGAGTTTATTGAAGAATTCTCGCCAAAAGGCATTGCTCACAACACAGTCTCGCAAATCCATAGATTCAAACAGAAAGAGAATGAATCAGTACGCAAAGCATCATTACGGCTCAAGAGATATGTTAAGCTTTGTCCGAGAGTGAAATTACCTATGCAAGCACGACTGCCATGACGTTTGGAAAAAATGGGGAAAACCTGCCATGATATCCACACGAATGACCCTGCAACTTGCAGACGGACACAAGGAAAAGCCCCTAGGACTGCTAGAAAAAGTACTTGTTACTTCTTGTGGCATTGAATATGAACACACTTTTGCTGTTGTTGACTTTGGCAAGAAGAACAACTATGACATCATTCTGGGAAGACCATTCATGCGACAATTGAAAATGGTCCAAGATTGGGGTTATGACCATATATACCTGAGACATATGCAAGCCATAACAAAGGTAAACTTGAGGGAACATAGCTATAGGGATGTGACGAGAACACCGGTTGAGGAGTTTGATTCGGCCACAATAGCAGGATCAGAACTTCCAGCTTGGTTAGGTAAGCCTAAAGAACTGTGGATGTGTGGAGCTTCACAATGTGGTAGCTTGAAACGTGAGGAATGTATCCTAGAGCAGGTTATAGAGGATATGGACTATATCTCAGAACCATTTTCTGAAGAAGAGTTAGGGCCTTTTGGATGGGAACACATCTTGGCTACTCTGGACGTGTGCACCGTGGAGGATGCTCCCACAACAAATTTTTGTGATGAAAATGGCTATGATGTCGTTCCTTATTTTGCAGTGAGTGTAATCCAGGAAAACGAAGAGATCTAGACATCAACAAGCTCTCAAAATAAGGACCAAACAAAGAAATGTGGAGAATCAAAAGATGAAGAAGACGACAAGTTCTATGACTCTGTAGAACACTTCGAGCTTCAAGAAGATCAACGACCCGGGAATCAATGTCATTGCTACACGAATAAAGTGCATCAAAAGTGGATTCCAAAGTCCTCCGTGAAGACACAGCCACCACAAGCATCCTCATACATGGCTCCTTATAAGGATGCAAAGACTCAGCTAGGAGGAATACGACCAGAGCAATGAGCTAACAATGCTCTAATCAATGGGCTAGAAAATTCCTCCAAGAAACTACCACCCACGAGCAAACAGACAGTAACTTTCCACTACCAACCAAAAAATCAAGGGAAAGTACAAGAAGTCAACCTTGCTTAGGATAGTAGCAATAGTGATGAATCTTACTACATCCCCTATCATCAACCCAGGCCATCACTATCACCAACCCCTTCAACAACAACCATGACAGGTCAAAAGAACAGGACAGCAAGTCAAAGCCAAAAAGCTCGACAAATCTGGATACCAAAAAGCCTGATCGGCCAAAAACAGATATGGATCAAGAAGAGAAAGATCTCTAATGACAAATCACAAGATCCAACACCAAAACAAAAACAAGGAAAGCGTGCACGAACGGGTAAGAATATCACAAAGTCGCAAGCTTTCACAACTCAGGTTTGGGCTCCAAAGAAGTTGATTCAAGCACAAAAAAGTCAGGAATTCATTTGGATTCCAAAACAACCACAATATCAACTTTCAAAGCCTGAATCCCGTCACCAACCAAGCGTACAAGGGCTGAAGCAAAGACCACTGTCGACTCACACAACAAAAAGGTGGATCCCAAAGAAGTCTCTTCAAACACAAACGAAGCATGGGCAAGTATGGGTTCCCAAATGAGAGTCAGCAACAAAACAACCAATAATCGCAAAGAAATGGGTCCCAAAGAAGAACAACAAAACTGTTGTCAGTGTATCACCGCTTGAATTCTTACAATTCTTCCTACCATTACAATACAGTTAGAAGAGAGCAAATCTCTTCAATCAAGCAAGGATACAAGAGCTTCAAAGACCATTACATTGCTTAGAATAGGAAACCTCACCAACAAATGCCAATACGCAAATTGCTTATATCCACATCTTGCACAACATAAATCTTTTCCATGCATTAACTGTGTATGCATAATAGGGCTACATTACAAGTCTTGCATAGGCACAACTTTTAATTGCCCAAGCACAACACATACCCTTTGCGATACCCTGTCGTAAAGGATGACTCCAAATAGGAAGGGGGGAAGCATTCTGAATGCGGACCTAATATTATAACTATTAGAGGGCAATGGTTTGTGAGATGCATTGAATTTTTGCGTTTTATTGTGATAATTGTTTGACGATATTAAGAGTTTATGCCCTCATAGTAGTGTTACAGAGGAGTATGGGGACAAAATCCATATATGAGCCCCTAGGGACATGTGTATAGTGTACATAGCATTTAGATTTCTATTTCAATGATTTTTCTTTTGCTGAGTTGTTTTAAGATTTTCTTTGTTTATTATTAAGAAAAAATTAAAAAATCCATAATCCACATGAAGAAAAGACTGACGAGAGACCTGAGCACTACAAAGAAATGAAGGTACAAGAAAACAATGAAACTTCACGAAGTATGTCTCAGCAGCCACTACAACAGCGGAAGAACTTGCTAGAAAGCAGTGTCATCATGCAATCGACAAGTCATACAAGTCAGAGTCGAGTAGCTAAGCCACAAAATGAGTGAGGTGTTAGTCCCAAAGCTTCAAGTAATATTCTCAGTGGTCTAAGCATCTTAGCTATTCTAGGTACTGCTCAAGCTGGAAGAGTTGAGCATATTTACGTTGTGTCGCTCATGCTGGTATAGGTGTGCAAAAGAGTCGAAGTCTAAGTACTTAAGTCTGGTGAAGTGAAGGAGAAGGTCCAAAAGACACTCACGTACTGAGCACAGCGAGATACGAGTGGAGAAACTTCTACATCGATAACCCTTCTTGGAAAGGTGGAAGCTAGTGAGACATCTTTTGATGTCACACGTGCTACATTTATTCCTCAAAACACCCATCATCTCCTTCTTTCACATTGCATGCTTTTATTGACAAATTTCTCCTATGCATATAGAGTGTCCCATAATTGGCATTTGCATCAAGCACTCTTTTCGTGTTTCACCCAAGCACTCACCTTTCATGAACATGTACTTCACGTTCAACTGCTCAACTCCAATAAAAGCGTATACCAAAGGCATTTTTTTTCCACCGGTTTTTTCCCTTTGGTCATCCAGGTTTTAGACCCTAATCTAAAGACACCTATCACCATCCTCTTGTACATATTCCTTCCACATCAACAATAAGGAAATGCTACTCAAATCAATTGGAGCACCAATTTCAGATCATAGCATACTTCTTCTCAATGGCGAGTCGAAGAATGGCCTACAATGACAAAGCTGCAGACAACACTAACAACATGATTGCACAGGAACAAAGAAGTCCCCAATGAAGAAGAGAAGACAAAAGATTAATCAGAGGATCTCAAAAGATGAATGGTTATGATGACAAAGTTACAAGCAGTGCAACAAATTAAGCCAAAACGACAGCAAAAACCACATCGCCATCGACAATCAGGTCATGTCGGGGACGACATGAACGCGGAAGGGGGGAGTGTTGACCGTTGGGTCAACAACACAACATAACTCAAGTTTTGTACCAAAGTCTTATCTTTTGCGAGTTATGAAATGCTGCGGATTATGGCTATAAACATCATTTGTAATGAGTAGTTATTCTAGTTTCAGAAGCCGAGGTGCAATGGCACTTCCAGATTGTAAATACAAAGCCATTTGACCCTTTCAACCCCATTTTTGGTTAAACCTAAGGTAGCTTTAGTATATAAGGTACCTAGGTCATTTTGTAAAAAAAGACTTTTAATCATAATCAAAACTTAGCGCTGCCGTCTACTGTGTGTGAGAGAGAAAGAGAGTGAGCGTGAGCTTTATCCTCTCGCTACGCCCGGTTCTCTCAACACATTGGAGATCCGAATGCACCATTAATGTAGGCTCGAGGAGAGCTACGCAACAACGCCAAGCATTCCATGCGAGACGAAGCGCACATGCCGACGCATCTACGAGCTATTTGTGGTCGTAAGTGTATCAAACGATGTCTGTTTTCTGCGTGCTAGTAGTCTATAGAATTGTGGCGACATAAGCTACGCATAGGAACTCATAAATTTCAGTTTCGGGCACATTCAAAATTCTGCTCTGTCATCCTACGTGTTTTCGCCAGATGGGATTAGAGTCAAGGTTTTGAGTGTAGAAGCTTAGGGACAAGTGTATCCTAGTGAGGGGATGGTGTTCCTTAAGTTTCGTATGAATCTGGCATGATTAGGTGCGTTACCTTCCGTATGTGTGTATGTGGCTAGGTGGTGTAGTTGAGAGCAGTGAGGTTATTGATTGGGTTTAGTTGGCCTTCTTGAGTGTTGTATGTGTAGGATGGTATCATCCTGACAAGCTTAAGAGATTTCCTCCGTGTGCCTATCGTGTCTTTTGTGTCCTCGACTGACATTATGTTGATCTAGGTAGTGTTTGCATGCACTTCATGGGTGTGTGAGTCGCCTGTCCAACAACCATTCTAAACATGTCTTAAAGTTAGGTGTATTCAAACTTGGCCATCATAACACTTGTAATTTTACACAATCTTTGTGGGATATATCCTAGATACACCACTTGGCCATTTAGATTGAGAATGGGAAAGTAGGTGCATCAAAGATCCACCACTTGGCCATTGTAACAAAGGCTTGAAAAGTGGATGCAATTGTTGGTGTCTCATAGATCCACCACTTGGCCATTCTAACCATGTCTTAAAGTTAGGTGTATTCAACACTTGGCCATCAAAACACTTGTAATTTTACACAAGGTTGGTGAGATGACTAGATCCTAGATCCACCACTTGGCCATTTAGACTAAGAATTGGAAAGTAATCAAATATCCACGATTCGGCCATTATAACAAAGGCTTGAAAAGTGGATACAATTGTTGGTGTCTCCTAGATCCACCACTTGGTCATTCTAACCATGTCTTAAATTTAGGTGTATTCAACACTTGGCCATCATAACACTTGTAATTTTACACAATGTTTGTGAGATGAGTAGGTCCTAGAACCACCACTTGGCTATTTAGACTACAAATTGGGAAGTAGGTGCATCAAAGATCTACCACTTGGCGATTAACAAATGCTTGAAATGTGGATTCAATTGGTGTGTCCTAGATCTACCACTTGGCCATTCTAACCATGTCTTAAAGCTAGGTGGATTCAACACTTGTCCATCATACGAGTTGTAATTTTACACAATGTTTGTGGGATGAGTAGATCCTAGCTCCACCACTTGTCCATTTAGAGTAACAAATGTGTAACTAGGTGCATCAAAGATCCACCACTTGGCCATTCTAACCATGTCCGAAAGTTAGGTGGATTCAACACTTGGCCATCATAACACTGGTATTTTTACCACTTGGCCATTTAGACTAAAATTTCAGAATTAGATACATAAAAGATACACTACTTGGCCATCATAGCACTTATAATTTTACACAATGTTTGTGGGATGAGTAGATCCTAGATCCACCACTTGGGCATTTAGACTAAAATTTTGGAATAAGATACATCAAAGATACACTACTTGGCCATCATAACACTTGTAATTTTACACAATGTTTAGATCCACCACTTGGACATTTAGACTAAAATTTTAGAATTACATACATCAAAGATACACTACTTGGCCATCATAACAGTTTTGATTTTACACAATGTTTGTGGAATGAGTAGATCATAGATCCACGAATTGTCCATTTAGACACAAATTATAGAATTAGATACATCAAAGATACACTACTTGGCCATCATAACTCTGGTAATTTTACACAATGTCTATGGGATGAGTAGATCCTAGATCTACCACTTGGCCATTTAGACTAAAATTTCGGAATTAGAGACAACAAAGATACACTACATGGCCATTAGAACAAAGGCTTGAAGTGTGGATCTAATTGTTGGTATCTCCTAGATCCAACACTTGGCCATTCCAGCCATGTCTTAAAGGTAGGTGCATTCAACACCTGGCCGTCATAACACTTGTATGATGGCCAAGTGCATTCAACACCAGGGCATCATAACACTTGTAGTTTTACAAAATGTTTGAGAGATGAGTAGATTCTAGATCCACCACTTGGCCATCTAAACTAGGAATTGGGAAATAGGTGCATCAAAGATGCACCACTTGGCCATTAAGACAAAGGCTTGAAATGCGAATCCAATTGTTCGTGTCTCCTAGATCTACCACTTGGCCAGTTAGGTAGATTCACTACTTGGCCATCATAACACTTGTAATTTTACACAATGTTTGATGGATGAGTAGATCCTACATCCACCACTTGGCCATTTAGACTAAGAATTGGGAAGTAGGTGCATCAAAGATCCATCACTTGGCCATTATAACAAAGGCTTCAATTGTGGATCCAATTGTTGGTTTCTCCTACATCCACCACTTGGCCATTCTAACCATGTCTTAAAAAAAGGTGGATTCACCACTAAGCCATCGTAACACTTGTAATCTTATACAATGTTTGTGGGATGAGTAAATCCTAGATCCACCACTTGTCCATTTAGGGTAAGAATTGGTAAGTAGGGGCATCAAAGATCCACCAATTGGCCATAATAACAAAGGCTTGAATTGTAGATACAATTGTTGGTGTCACCTAGATCCACCACTTGGCCATTCTAACCATGTCCTAAAGCTAGGTGCATTCAACACTTGACCATCATAACACTGGTAATTTTACACAATGTCTATGGAATGAGTAGATACTAGATCCACCACTTGGCCATTTCGACTTAAATTTGGAAATTAGATATATCAAAGATCCACCACTTGGACACAAGAATGAAGGCTCGAAGTGTGGATCCAATTGTTCGAATCTCCTAGATCCACCACTTGGCCATTCTAGACATGTCTTAAAGGTAGGTGCATTCAACACTTGGCCACCATAACACTTGTAATTTAACACAATGTTTGTGGGATGAGTAGATTTTAGATCCACCACTAGGCCATTTAAACTAGGAATTGGAAGTAGGTGCATCAAAGATCCACCACCTGGACATTATAACAAAGGCTTAAAATGTGGATCCAATTGTAGGTGTCTCCTAGATCCACCACTTGGCCAGTTAGGTGGGTTCAACACTTTTCCATCATAACACTTGTAATTTTACACAATGTTTGTGAGATCAGTAGATCCTAGATCCATCACTTTTCTCTTTAGATTAAGAATTGGTAAGTAGATGCATCAAAGATCCACCACTTGGCCATCATAACACCGGTAATTTTACACAATGTCTGTGGGATAAGTAGATCCTAGATCCACCATTGCCCATTTAGACTATAATTTGGAAATTAGATACATCAAACATCCACCACTTGGCCATTAGAATGAAAGCTTGAAGTGTGGATCCAATTGTTGGTATCTCTTGGATCCACCACTTGGACATTCTAGCCATGTCTTAAAGGTAGGTGCATTCAACACTTGGAGCCACCACTTGGACATTCTAGCCATGTCTTAAAGGTAGGTGCATTTAACACTTGACGATCATAACACTTATAATTTTACACAATGTTTGTGGGATGAGTAGATACTAAATCCACCACTTGGCCATTTAGACTAAGAATTGGAAAGTAGGTGCATCAAAGATCCACCACTTGGCCATTAGAACAAAGGCTGGAAATGTGGATCCAGTTCATTGTGTCTCCTAGATCCACCACTTGGCCCTTCTAACGGTGTCTTAAAGTTAGGTGCATCCACCACTTGGCCATTCTAACCATCTCTTAAAGTTAGGTGCATTCAACACTTGGCCATCATAACACTTATAATTTTACACAATGTTTGTGGGATGAGTAGATTCTAGATCCACCAACTGTCCATTTAAACTAAGAATTGGGAAGTACGTGCATCAAAGATCCAACACTTGGCCATTATAACAAAGGCTTGAAATGTGGGACCAATTCTTGGTGTCTCCTCCTAGATCCACCACTTGGCTAGTTAGGTGGATTCAACACTTGGCCATCATAACACTTATAATTCTACACAATGTTGGTGGGATGAGTAGATCCTAGATCCACCACTTGTCCATTTAGAGTAAGAAGTGGTAAGTAGGTGCCTCGAACATCCACCACTTGGCCATTATAACAAAGGCTTGAATTGAAAATACAATTGTTGGTGTCACCTAGATCCACCACTTGGCCATTATAACCATGTCCTAAAGTTAGGTGCATTCAACACTTGGCCATCATAACACTGGTAATTTTACACAATGTCTGTGGGATGACTAGATCCTGGATCCACCACTTGGCCATTTAGACTACAATTTGGAAATTAGATACATCAAAGATTCACCACTTGTCCATTAGAATGAAAGCTTTAAATGTGGATCCAATTGTTTGTATCTCTTAGATCCACCACTTGGCCATTCTAGCCATGTCTTAAAGGTAGGTGCATTCATCACTTGGCCATCATAACACTTGTCATTTTACACAATGTTTGTGGGATGAGTAGATCCTATATCCACCGCTTGGCAATTTAGACTAAGAATTTGGAAGTAGGTGCATCAAATATCCACCACTTGGCCATTATAACAAAGGTTTGAAATGTGGGTCCAATTGTTGGTGTCTCCTGGATCCACCACTTGGCAATTCTAACCATGTCTTAAACTTAGGTGAATTCAACACTTGGCCATCATAATTGTCACCACTTGATCTCTTTGCTTGGCACAAAGGTTGCTTTTGTGCATAAATAGTAAAAGGCTGCAGGCTAGAGAGGTCAAGTGTCACCACTTTTTCTCTAAAAAACCTTCTTTGTTACATCGTGCAAGTAGGTGCTTCAAATCTATGCTTATTAGAGGTGAATAATCTCATCCTAATGTATAGTTTACGATTTTTTAATTCCTAGGTATATGGTAATACTTGCAAATTTTGTACAACATATACTTAAGAAGTGTCTTTATTATACAGCGTGCAAATGTTGAATTCATACATGTTTTTGTTTGAAGATCATGTCTCTAACGCGTCATGATACAAGGTGACCTCTTACTATTCTAGTTGAGTGGCATTGTTTGCAAGAATGGCTTAAGGAACTGTCATATCATGAAGCTTTTATGGTGGCACAAAGCTCTCCTGAAGCAATGTGGCTCCCACTACACAAAAAATCATTATGCTAACATGGAGAGATCTCTAGTAGGACAATACAACAACTTTTTGTCAGCAACACACTCTTTCCTAACATGAGGGCATCCCCACTAGAGATATTTTTGTGTGATAGGTCACTCCATGAGCATACCATGTCATATAACGGCACTACCCTGTGGAAGTTGCTCACGAATGTATGTTTATCAAAGTTAATGAGAAGAAATTTGGACTTTTTTGTTTGTTGTGTGTAAGAGCACTCTAGGTCTACCATATTTTAGATTGTTTGTTGATAACTTAAATAATATTTGTAGTCACTTAAAGTGTAATTTTTTTTAAAGTTGGTAAAATTGTACATGAGAAGACATGATAAAGTACAAGAGATCTTGACGATATAAACCTCGATGAGATTCCTACCATGCACTTATGACACCATACGTCTTTTTAAACCCTTTGACTTCTATTGTTGTGGGAAGTCCAACGGGGGGCCTACTTTCAAATTTTTATCATAACTTTTTTTTTAATGAAATTTTGGTCATTTTAAAGTTTGTACACATTCTAGGATTTCATTCTGATTGTTTTCCCTCAGTTTCAAATTTTGACCGAGTACACTCCTTGGAAGCCACTTTTGAAGGTGTTAGGACGAGATTATGGGAAAGTTTTGTATGTAGGAAACAGAGTCCTTAACACAATAAAAAAACATTGGTTCTTTGAGTATTTTTAGATTCCATGGTTTTAATGCTCGTTGGAGCCCGTAGATGCACCACTTGGCCATTAGAACAAAGGCTTGAAATGTGGATCCAATTGTTGGTGTCTCCTAGATCCACCACTTGGCCATTCTAACCATGTCTTAAAGCTAGGTGTATTAAGCACTTGGCCATTGTAACACTTATAATTTTACACAATGTTTGTGGGACTAAGATACACAACTTGGCCATTTAGACTAAGAATTGGTCAGTAGAGGCATCAAAGATCCACCACTTGGCCAGTATAACAAAATCTTGAAAAGTGGATCCAATTGTTGGTGTGTCCTAGATCCACTACTTGGTCATTCTAACCATGTTTTAAAGTTAGGTGTATTCAACACTTGTAATTTTACACAATGCTTCTAGGATGAGTATATTCTACATCTAGCACTTGTCCATTTAGAGTAAGAATCGGTAAGTAGGGGCATCAAAGATCCACCAGTTCGTCATTATCACAAAGGCTTGAATTGTAGATACAATTGTTGGTGTCAGCTAGATCCACCACTTGGCCCTTCTAGCCATGTCCTAAAGTTAGGTGGATTCGACACTTGGCCATCATAACACTTGTAATTTTACACAATGTTTGTGAGATGAGTAGATCTTTGATCCACCACTTGTCCATTTAGAGTAAGAATTGGAAAGTAGGTGCATCAAAAATTCACCACTTGGCCATTAGAACAAAGGATGGAAATGTGGATCCAGTTCATTGTGTCTCCTAGATCCACCACTTGGCCCTTCGAACGGTGTCTTAAAGTTAGGTGCATCCACCACTTGGCCATTCTAACCATCTCTTAAAGTTAGGTGCATTCAACACTTGGCCATTATAACACTTGTAATTTTACACAATGTTTGTGGGATGAGTAGATTCTAATTTTACACAATGCTTCTAGGATGAGTATATTCTACATCCAGCACTTGTCCATTTAGAGTAAGAATCGGTAAGTAGTGGCATCAATGATCCACCAGTTCGTCATTATCACAAAGGCTTGAATTGTAGATACAATTGTTGGTGTCAGCTAGATCCACCACTTGGCCATTCTAACCATGTCCTAAAGTTAGGTGGATTCAACACTTGGCCATCATAACACTTGTAATTTTACACAATGTTTGTGGGATGAGTAGATACTAAATCCACCACTTGCCCATTTAGAGTAAGAATGGGAAAGTATGTGCATCAAAGATCCACCACTTGGCCATTAGAACAAAGGCTGGAAATGTGGATCTAGTTCATTGTGTCTCCTAGATCCACCACTTGGCCCTTCTAACGGTGTCTTAAAGTTAGGTGCATCCACCACTTGGCCATTCTAACCATCTCTTAAAGTTCGGTGCATTCAACACTTGGCCATCATAACACTTGTAATTTTACACAATGTTTATGGGATGAGTAGATTCTAGATCCACCACTTGGCCATTTAAACTAAGAATTGGGAAGTACGTGCATCAAAGATCCAACACTTGGCCATTATAACAAAGGCTTGAAATGTGGGACCAATTCTTGGTGTCTCCTCCTAGATCCACCACTTGGCCAGTTAGGTGGATTCAACACTTGGCCATCATAACACTTATAATTCTACACAATGTTGGTGGGATGAGTAGATCCTAGATCCACCAGTTGTCCATTTAGAGTAAGAATTGGTAAGTAGGTGCCTCGAATATTGTAAAGTCCCCACCCCGTCGTTTTCAATGGCGGATCTGATGGTGAACCCGATGGCCACTAGATCTATTGCAGAAGCAAACAAAATGGTTCAGGGTTCTACTAGCGGACGATCTCTCATCACAAAGTGTGTCGAGTTCGAGCCTACTAGCAGAATCACCGCATGCATAGGTGTGAGAAAAACCACCTCTTAGAGACTTAATGACAGATGAATCTTACCTTAATTATATCTTAATGCATAACAGAGATGTATCTAAATCAGCTACAATATTAATGCGTGATAGAAAGAGTGATTCTCATCAATCTACACAATTACCAGCTTACCGATTAATTTCTATGCTACCTAGAGAGAGAAAATTCTAATAATCGTGCACTAATCATCAATTAAGAGTAATGAATGGCTGACAATTCAGCTATGGGATGATGATTACATAATAGAATATGGTTAAGGAGAATTTAGAGAGTAATTATAGAGAATTACGACTAGGAATAATCATAATAGACGAGAAATTTAGATGGTAATGAAAACGATTTGCAGAAAGCAGTAATTAAACCGTGGTTACCGTGATTAAGGGCTGATAATCCTCTCAATTCTCTGATCTAATCGAGCTTCTTGAGGCGAGAATTCAATAGCAACTCCCTCCTTGCTTCTCCTTCAAAAGGTGTGTGTTGTGGCAGCACCTTCCCAGAGTGTGTGTAGGTGTGTGTGTGTGTGCACTGTGTGTGTGTGAGCATGTGTGTGTGTGTGTGTGTGTGTGTGTGTGTGTGTGTGTGTGTGTGTTCAGGTCTTTAAATAGGCTCCTACAAGCTAAAAATTGATTTGTGCTGCTATAAGCATATGAGTGAGCACTCAGTCTCTGCATTGGCAAGTTCAGTTCCCCTACCCACCAAGTGTCAGGTTGGCTTGGTTGACTGACTCTGAGACTTACTTACTGGCTTGGAAACTCTTCCAGGACTCCCACAAAGCAAGAGGACGCCCCCTAGCTGCTAAAGCTGATCTGGAGTGGGTTGGAACCTGCTCCCACACAGTCCCGGGCCCCCGTTACCTCCCCGGGCAATTTTGAGAAAATTTGATTTTAGGCTAAAACGTGTCATACGAGTCGGATTTTGATGCCGAAAATTGCTATAGCAAGCTCTAACTAAGGCGTAATGGCCCGAGTACCTGCCATGTTTAGCAGCCCCCGAGGTCCTAAAATGCATTTTTTTGAAATTTGGGATACGGGTGTAGTTTTTCGAGACGATCAAAACTGGACGGGTCGGGTGACCAAAAACTTACTATTTTTGGAATTTTTTTACAAAAATTATTTTAATTCACAATTCGAAGCTTTAAAAAATTCTAAACATCATGGCACTGACAGAATCTGGAAAACTGCTAAAAATAGTAACTTATTCCATTAATTTCATTTCAAGGTACAATGGTGTTCTTTTTGATCGGGGTCAAAGAGCTTACAACCTCCCCAACGTGAAAAATTTGAGATGTCCTCATCTCAAGAATGTGTTTGGGTAATTCTTTATAAGCGTTGGTTCGTCCTCCCAAGTTGCATCTTCTTCAGGGTAATCCTTCCACTTTACCAGATGCTCCGTGATAGTTCTGTTGCATAACTTCCTTTCCCTTTTGTCCAGTACGTAGTCAGGTTGGAGCTGGAGATATCCTTGTGCTGGCATGACTATCTGATCTGAGTCCAAGAATTGATCAGGGTTAGGAATATAGGGTTTGAGTAAGCTGACGTGGAATACATCATGAACCTTCAAGTTTGCAGGTAACTTTAGCTTGTAAGCTTGGTCACTCACAACCTTAATGATCTCGAATGGTCCACAGTACCTTGGGCTTAGCTTCTTAAATCTGCCTAGAGATAAGTTGCTTTTCTTTGGTCGAACTCACAGAAAAACCTTATCTACTTCTTTGAAAGTTCTTTCCGAACGGTTCTTAGTTGCATAGTGCTTCTGTCTATCCTGAGCGGCCTGAATGTCCTGGCGAATAGTTCTAGTGTGTGCTTCCATATCTTCTAACATCTTTCTAGAGGCTTCTACCCTTATGGTTGGATTTGAGAAGTTCAGTGGTGCTAAACAATCCTATCCATAAAGAGCTTTAAAAGGTGACATTCCAATGCTTCTGTGTTCGGAAGAGTTGTAAGCATACTCCACCAAAGGTAGATATTGTAACCACTTCTTTGGCTCTTGCGAACAATAGGCTCTGAGAATGTCCTCGATGACTTGATTAACTCTCTCAGTTTGCCTATCTGTCTGTGGATGATACGTTGTACTGAAGGCTAATTGTGACCCAATAGATTGGAAAAGAGAAGTCCAAAATTTTGATGTAAACTTGGCATCTCTATCACTGACGATACTCTTGGGTAGACCATGTAACCTAAAAATCTCCTTGATGAATACCCGACTAACATCTGAAGCAGTAAAGGCTGTCTTTATGGGTATTAGATGAGCCACTTTTGTGAGCATATCAACAACCACGAAAACAGAATCATAACCTCCTATAGAAGGTAATCCTGTAACAAAATCCATACTGATGCATTCACATTTCATCTGGGGTACGTCAAGAGGTTGAAGTTGCCTTGGTAACTTGATTCTTTCGGCCTTTATCCGCTAACAAGAAAGACACTGCCTCACATAGAGAAGTATGTCTCCTTTCATTCCAGTCCAAAAATAACTCCTTCTGACAGCATGAAGAGTCTTAGCATAGCCTGGATGTCCGGATGTAGGGCTATCGTGCGCTTCATATAAAATGGCCTTCTTTAAGGCTGGTTCTCTGGGTACACAGAGTCTATGTCTGTAGTAAAGACATCCTCCCATAAGAGAGTAATCTTTAGCTTCAGGCATCTTATTCTGCGGGACTAGAGATACTATACGTTGGTACTCTGGATCTACCAAAGATGCTTCTTTGATTCTATCCCAGATAGGGTTATTTGGAATAGAGATAGCTCCGAGAAAGGATTTCCGGCTAAGACCATCTCCAACTGCATTTTCCTTTCCTGGTCTATACTTTATGTCAAGGTCATATTCCTGTAATAGCTCTATCCATCGTCGTTGTCGCATATTGAGAATAGGTTGAGTAAAACATCCATTTTAAGCTCTTGTGGTATTTAACCAGCTGAAACTTGCGCCCAAGAAGATAATGTCTCCATAACTTCAGCGCATGAATAATTGCTAAAAGTTCCAAATCATGAGTAGGATAATTCTTCTCATGATCCCTCAGCTTTCGCGAAGTATACGCCACTGGTCTTCCTTCTTGAGTAAGAACTCCGCCTAGAGAAAATTTGCTAGCGTCGGTCGCTACTTCAAATTCCTTGCTGAAATCTGGAAGCTTTAAAATAGGAGCCGAGACCAAGAACTCTTTTAGCTTAGCGAACCTAGATTCGTGCTCGGTCTTCCATTCGATCCTCATTCCTTTCTTCAGGATTTTCGTCAAAGGTGTAGCAATACGTGCATAATCCTTGACAAAAATCCTGTACCATCCCGTTATTCCAAGAAATCCTCTTACTTCGCTGACGGTGGATGGTTGAGGCGAATCAACCATGTCCTTGACCTTGTCTGGGTCCACTGAAATCCCCTCAGCCGTTATGACAAATCCAAGATAGTTGACTTTTGGTGAGCAAAAAGTGCATTTGCTCTCTTTAGCGTAAAGTTGGTGTTTTCGAAGAAGATCAAGTGCTTTGCGAACATTTTCTTCGTGATTTGCCTCGTTCTTAGAGTATATCAGAATGTCATCAAAGAAAACTAAGACAAAATCATCCAGGTAAGGTCTGAAAATATCCTGCATAAGTCGATTGAAGCTTGCAGGAGCGTTCATTAGACCAAAAGACATTACTGTGAACTCGTAGTGCCCATACCTAGTATTGAAAGCCGTCTTTGGAATATCCAATTCCTTGATCCTGATTTGGTAATATCCTGACCTTAGATCTATCATTGTAAATATTTTGGCGCCGTGGAGTCTGTCCAAAAGTTCGTCAATCCTTGAAATTGGATACTTGTTCTTCACAGTTACCTGGTTCAGTCCCCGGTAGTCTATGCATAGCCTTAAGGTCCCATCCTTCTTCTTCTGAAAAAGAATTGGAGCACCCCAAGGAGAAGTACTGAGTCGAATGAATCCTTGCTCAATGAGTTGCCTAAGCTATTCTTTGAGTTCGATGGCCTCTGGAAGTGACATCTTATAAGGTCTTTTTGAGATAGGCTCACATCCAGGGATAGTCTCAATCTCATGATCTACCTCTCTATGTGACGGAAGATTCGTAAGGTCTTCGGGGAACACATCATCATATTCCCTCAACCAGTTTGGTTGAAGTGAGGTATCTGATTCGTCCACCTTGTTGAGCTTAACTGCATAAATTTGCTGACCCTTCCTTAGTCCCATCAAAAGTCTGCTGGCCTTAACTAGAGTAGCCTTAGGTCTCCCATTTTCCCCTTGGATTAAGGCTTCATTACCCAAGTTATCTGTAAAAGTAAAGTTTCCTTGTGCACAATGTATGTGGGCCCTATTTTGCTTTAGCCAGTCTATCCCTAGTATCCCATCAAAGAATCCTAAGGGTAGGGTTCGAAATTGGGCAAAAGTTGGGTGTCCCCCTAAATCAAAGTCGATTTTTCTTGCAGAATGTTGAGATACTACTTCCTTGCCGTTTGCTAACTCTACAACCAACTAGCTTGCTTGTTGGATACTTATCTAGCTTTAGCTTCCTCATGCATCGGGGTGAAAGAAATGAAAGAGTACTACCACAATCTATAAGGAAGTTAACTCGTTCACCTTTGAGAGATCCTGGCGTATGAATGACTGCATATTGCTTGCAACCATTGGGATTGTCAATTGCAGCATGTAGGGTTTCTCTCTCCACCGCTTCGTCACCCACAGTTGGTTGTACCACTGCGGCATTCACTCTGGCGGTAGCTCCATGCCCTCGCCCTCTATTCATCCTTCCTCGTCCTCCTCTTCCATTAGCTTGGCCAGGCCCACGGGTATTCCAGGGTATGGCATTGGCGTTGGTTGCCTGAATGTTCCTGGGGCAATTGGATCTGTAATTTCCATCCTCACCGCAACCATAACATCGAACATCGGGGAACTCCATGGTTGTGGTGGTAGCCACAATAGGGCACTGGTTATACGCTTTGTTGGCTGGTCTGTTATCCCAAGCAGTGGTCCTTGCCCTCTTTGCCCAATGATTCCTTATGTTCTGATTAGCCTTTTGTACTTCGAGATCTAGAGGTTTGGCCCTCAACAAGGCATCCTGTAGCGTCGTCGGCCTGAGGGCTTCTAACCGAGTATTCAGGGGATCGATTAGTCCTTGGCAGACCCTTGCCACTTGTTGTTCCAAGGTCATCTTAGGAGCATATCTGCGAAGAGTGACAAACTTTGCATAGTATTCTTCGACAGATGAATTCAGCTGCCGAAGTGAAAAGAATTCATTCATCCTCAAGGTTCTATAGGCAGGCAGTAAATAACGCCTCATTATCGCAGCTTTAATGTCTTCCCAGGACTGGGATGATCCCTTAATATCCATGTCGCTGCAATGTTTCTTCCACCATATCTTGGCATCGCCAGTCAAGCGGAACATCGCAAGCATGGTCTGATTTACGGGTTGGGTCCCCGCAGCTTCAAAGTAATCGTCCATGGCTTCCATCCATACTTCCGCATCTCTCTCCACATTTGCCCCCTCGCCCTTAAAGATCGGAGGTTAGGCTTGCTTAAGGAGAAGCTTCTTCTCTTGCGCTGCCGAGTACAGAGCAACAGGCAGTACCTACATGGATTATACGAATTCTTGATACATTACTTGGATTTCAAAATAGACACGAGACTTTAAATAAAATTCAAGATTCTACTTTATCAAGAGACAGAGATTCAGAGACAAAAAGCACTTTATTGATGAAAATTTATTACAATTGAAATCCCTCAAGGTTTAGGATAACTGATGATCAGCTTATTACATGGCTTTATGGATTGCGTATAAAATATGCCTAGGAGATGGTATTCACATGATGCACTACTTCATTCGTGTAATAATTCCTATACTCATTCTTGAGTGGATAATAAACTAAGATATCAAGCCGGAGTTCTGCTTTTAGTAATCCAAAGGTTTTGACTCGGTTCGCTGGGATCACGTTGGTGACCTTCTCCAAGAGCCAGTCGTTGATGGTTTGATTGGAGTTGTCTGAAACAGTCTGGTCCAATCGTGTAGGCACCAAGTAGAATATCTCTATCCTCTCAACTCTTCTCCCCAACGTATCTTCTTCAAGTCGGTAGCCAGACATCCTAGCTTCCGAGCGTTGATGTAGTAAACCCCTCCTGGAAATGTCCAATCAAGTTCCCATCCTCTATCAATGCGAGTGGAGTGTGGCGTATAAGCCTTCAACAGTATCTCCATGACATCTCGCCTGAACTGGTAAACTAGGGATCTTCGAGTTTGCTCATATATAAGCTCAAACACTTGGAACTTTAGATATTCGAGCACGGGGTCTTCCTGCAACACCAATGCAAGGAATTCGGATTAACTACCTATATACTTTCAGTTCCTTTTAAATTTTCAAACAATACGACTTTATTTCCCAGCCTAACCTAGGCTCTAATACCAGGTGTAAGGTCCCCACCCTGCCGTTTCCAATGGCGGATGTGATGGTGAGCCCGGTGGCCACTAGATCTATTGCGGAAGCGAACAAAATTTTCAGGGTTCGACTAGCGGACGATCTCTCATCACAAAGTGAGTCGAGTTCGAGCCTACTAGCAGGGAGATCTAGCTCCACCGCGCAGGGGAAGCGTACTTGAACTATCTAGCGATCCTAAGGCCCACCTTCCAAGAGGAGAGAAACCCCGAGCGCCTTTTTCCCCATGTTTCAGAGGCACGTACACTCGACATTTCATCGCTCTAGGGGCAATGAGTATTACTAATATCGAAGTAAGCACAATGGGGACAGAGAGTTCCCGACCAATCGGGACCACCCATCTCGTAGGCATTGGCAACCTGAGACAAGCCCCCACTTTCCACCCCCACACTCACACTTCCTTGTGTGACCTAATTACTACCACAAAGGTTGTTCAACATAAAGATTCCTTGTTTAATTCCGAATCACAGTGTTCGTTAGTACAGCCCTTCAACCAGTATTGCAAACAGCACCAAGACAGAATTCTAGTAAAAATTCTACTCAAATTTATTCATAAAAGTTCCAATGTTCTAGAGGTACAACATCCCCCCTCCAGCGAGAGTTCACTCCTCCCATTGTCGCCTAGCTGCCCATACAACTAGGTATGTCTACCGCATAGAAAGCACGTCATGGACACTCCCACCACATAGAAAGCAAGACGTGGGTTCCCACCGCATAGAAAGCAAGTCGTGGGTATCCACCGCATAGAAAGAAAGTCGTGGATTCAAGAGCCCTTAATGAGGAACTCTGCCCCCTCTGATCAATAGGGGGGTCAGGACTGATTCAACATTGGAAATAAAATGAACATGTCGAGCTAAATTTTCCCTAGCAGACATTCTTTCCTAATTGCAATGATCATACCCATCAATCATTTCCTTCCTACTTTAGAACTTAATGTACAATGAATTCAATGCCGAGGTTTCCGTCGGATTTCTCCAACATGTTTGGGGATATTTTCATTCCTAACTAAACAATCATTTCCTTCCTAGTTTAGAACTTAATGTACAATGAATTCAATGCCGAGGTTTCCGTCGGATTTCTCCAACATGTTTGGGGATATTTTCATTCCTAACTAAACGTGTGCAATGTTAAATTAAACAACTTGAATGAAATTATGATCTACCTCTTCCATTTCTTTGTCGATGGCCCGTGAGATGGCCGGTATTTGTTCCTCCATGGGAGCTTTTCTCTTCCCGTTCACCTTGCTCGTTCCTGCCTCGTGGTCGTGGGCTCCACCAAAGCGAGTCCTCTTAACCGGGGCCATTTTAAACTCACTACTCTAAGTAATTAACTTGGGGAAAAGAGCTAGTGTCTGTAAGCATCATAACAAGCCAAATGATAGATTAGCAACATCAAACAATGCCTGCTACATGAGAGGTTTAGATTTTTCCATATAGCAATCATTATGGATGACACATAATCCTATGGGAACCGGCTCTAAAGATAATTACTCGGCTTACATGATTAAGAATAATAGGATTTCACTAATGGAATTACCAGAGAGATGAATTAAGCACGATTAATCTCTTTCCTAGCAATTAGAGGGTGCAGAATCACCGCATGCATAGGTGTGAGAAAAACCACCTCTTAGAGACTTAATGATAGATTAATCTTACTTAATTATATCTTAATGCATAACAGAGATGTATCTAAATCAGCTACAATATTAATGCGTGACAGAAAGAGTGATTCTCATCAATCTACACAATTACCAGCTTATCGATTAATTTCTATGCTACCTAGAGAGAGAAAATTCTAATAATCGTGCACTAATCATTAATTAAGAGTAATGAATGGCTGATAATTCAGCTATGGGATGATGATTACATAATAGAATATGGTTAATGAGAATTTAGAGAGTAATTATAGAGAATTACGACTAGGAATAAGCATAATACACGAGAAATTTAGATGGTAATGAAAAGGATTTGCAGAAAGCATTAATTAAACCGTGGTTACCGTGATTAAGGGCTGATAATCCTCTCGATTCTCTGATTTAATCGAGCTTCTTGAGGTGAGAATTCGATAGCAACTCCCTCCTTGCTTCTTCTTCAAAAGGTGTGTGTTCCAGCAGCACCTTCCCAAAGTGTGTGTAGGTGTGTGTGTGTGTGTGTGTGCACTGTGTGTGTGTGTGAGAATATGTGTGTGTGTGTGTGTGTGTGTGTGCAGGTCTTTAAATAGGCTCCTACAAGCTGAAAATCGATTTGTGCTGCTATAAGCATCTGAGTGAGCACTCAGTCTCTCCGTTGGCAAGTTCAGTTCTCCTACCCACCAAGTGTGAAGTTGGCTTGGTTAACTGACTCTAAGACTTACTTATTGGCTTGGAAACTCTCCCAGGACTCCCACAAAGCAAGAGGGCGCCCCCTAGCTGCTAAAGCTGATCTCGAGTGGGCTGGAACCTGTTCCCACACAGTCCCGGGTCCCCGGTACCTCCCCGGGCAATTTTGAGAAAATTTGATTTTAGGCTAAAACGGGTCATACGAGTCGGATTTTGATGCCGAAAATTGCTATAGCAAGCTCTAACTAAGGCGTACTAGCCCGAGTACCTACCATATTTAGCAGCCCCCGAGGTCCTAAAATGCATTTTTTTGAAATTTGGGGTACTAGTGTAGTTTTTCGAGACGATCAAAACTAGACGGGTCGGGTGACCAAAAACTTACTATTTTTGGAATTTTTCTACAAAAATTATTTTAATTCACATTTCGGAGCTTTAAAAATTTCTAAACATCATGGCACTGACAGAATCTGGAAAATTGCTAAAAATAGTAACTTATTCCATTAATTTCATTTCAAGGTACAATGGTGTTCTTTTTGATCGGGGTCAGAGACCTTACAACCTCCCCAACGTGAAAAATTTGAGATGTCCTCATCTCAAGAATGTGTTTGGGTAATCCTTTATGAGAGTTGGTTCGTCCTCCCAAGTTGCATCTTCTTCAGGGTAATCCTTCCACTTTACCAGATGCTCCGTGATAGTTCTGTTGCGTAACTTCCTTTCCCTTCTTTCTAGTACGTAGTCAGGTTGAAGCTCGAGAACTCCTTGTGCTGGCATGACTATCTGATCTAAGTCCAAGAATTGATCAGGGTTAGGAATATAGGGTTTGAGTAAGCTGACGTGGAATACATCATGAACCTTCAAGTTTGCAGGTAACTTTAGCTTGTGAGCTTGGTCACTCACAACCTTAATAATCTCGAATGGTCCACAGTACCTTGGGCTTAGCTTCTTAAATCTGCCTAGAGATAAGTTTCTTTTCTTTGGTCGGACTCGCATAAAAACCTTATCTCCTTCTTTGAAAGTTCTTTCCGAACGGTTCTTATCTGCATAGTGCTTCTGTCTATCCTGAGCGGCGTGAATGTCCTAGCGAATAGCTCTAGTCTGTGCTTCCATATCTTCTAACATCTTTCTAGAGGCTTCTACCCTTATGGTTGGATCTGAGAAGTTCAGTGGTGCTAAACAGTCCTGTCCATAAAGAGCTTTGAAAGGTGACATTCCAATGCTTCTATGTTCGGAAGAGTTGTAATCATACT
Organism: Adiantum capillus-veneris; assembly: GCF_014529385.1. Classification (NCBI taxonomy): domain Eukaryota; kingdom Viridiplantae; phylum Streptophyta; class Polypodiopsida; order Polypodiales; family Pteridaceae; genus Adiantum; species Adiantum capillus-veneris. The sequence continues at coordinate 103,365,945 of NC_140952.1, forward strand.
CCACCAAAGGTAGATATTGTAACCACTTCTTTGGCTCTTGCGAACAATAGGCTCTGAGAATGTCCTCGATGACTTGATTAACTCTCTCAGTTTGCCCATCTGTCTGTGGATGATACGCTGTACTCAAAGCTAATTGTGACCCAATAGATTGGAAAAGAGAAGTCCAAAATTTTGATGTAAACTTGGCATCTGTATCACTGACGATACGCTTGGGTAGACCATGTAACCTAAAAATCTCCTTGATGAATACCCGACTAACATCTGAAGCAGTAAAGGTTGTCTTTACGGGTATTAGATGAGCCACTTTTGTGAGCATATCAACAACCACGAAAATAGAATCATAACCTCCTGTAGAAGGTAATCCTGTAACAAAATCCATACTGATGCATTCGCATTTCATCTGGGGTATGTCAAGAGGTTGAAGTTACCCTGGTAACTTGATTCTTTCGGCCTTTATCCGCTGACAAGAAAGACACTGCCTCACATATCGAAGTATGTCTTCTTTCATTCCAGTCCAAAAATAACTCCTTCTGACAGCATGAATAGTCTTAGCATAGCCTGGATGTCCGGATGTAGGGCTATCGTGCGCTTCATATAAAATGGCCTTCTTTAAGGCTGGATCTCTGGGTACACAGAGTCTATGTCTGTAGTAAAGACATCCTCCCATAAGAGAGTAATCTTTAGCTTCAGGCATCTTATTCTGTTGGACTAGAGATACTATACGTTGGTACTCTGGATCTACCAAAGATGCTTCTTTGATTCTATCCCAGATAGGGTTATTTAGGATAGAGATAGCTCCGAGAAAGGATTTCCGGCTAAGACCATCTGCAATTGCATTTTCCTTTCCTGGTCTATACTTTATGTCAAGGTCATATTCCTGTAATAGCTCTATCCATCGTCGTTGTCGCATATTGAGAATAGGTTGAGTAAAACATCCATTTTAAGCTCTTGTGGTCTGTAACCAACTGAAACTTGCGCCCAAGAAGATAATGTCTCCATAACTTCAGCGCATGAATAACTGCTAAAAGTTCCAAATCATGAGTAGGATAATTCTTCTCATGATCCCTCAGCTTTCGTGAAGTATACGCCACTGGTCTTCCTTCTTGAGTAAGAACTCCGCCTAGAGCAAATTTGCTAGCGTCGGTCGCTACTTCAAATTCCTTGTTGAAATCTAGAAGCTTTAAAATAGGAGCCGAGACCAAGAACTCTTTTAGCTTAGCAAATCTAGACTCGTGCTCAGTCTTCCATTCGATCCTCATTCCTTTCTTCAGGAGTTCCGTCAAAGGTGCAGTAATACGTGCATAATCCTTGACAAAAATCCTGTACCATCCCGTTATTCCAAGAGATCCTCTTACTTCGTTGACGGTGGATGGTTGAGGCCATTCAACCATGTCCTTGACCTTGTCTGAGTCCACTGAAATCCCCTCAGTCGATATGACAAATCCAAGATAGTTGACTTTTGGTGATCAAAAAGTGCACTTGCTCTCTTTAGCATAACATTGGTGTTTTTGAAGAAGATCAAGTGCTTCGGGAACATGTTCTTTGTGATCTGCCTTGTTCTTAGAGTATATCAGAATGCCATCAAAGAAAACCAAGACAAAATCATCCAGGTAAGGTCTGAAAATATCCTGCATAAGTCGATTGAACCTTGTAGGAGCGTTCGTTAGACCAAAAGATATTACTGTGAACTCGTAGTGCCCATACCTAGTATTGAAAGCTGTCTTTGGAATATCCGATTCCTTGATCCTGATTTGGTAATATCCTGACCTTAGATCTATCATTGTAAATATTTTGGCGCCGTGGAGTCTGTCCAAAAGTTCGTCAATCCTTGGAATTGGATACTTGTTCTTCACAGTTACCTGGTTCAATGCATAGCCTTAAGGTCCCATCCTTCTTCTCCTGAAAAAGAACTAGAGCACCCCAAGGAGAAGTACTGAGTCGAATGAATCCTTGCTCAATGAGTTGCCTAAGCTGTTCTTTGAGTTTGATGGCCTCTAGAAGTGACATCTTATAAGGTCTTTTTGAGATAGGCTCACATCCAGGGATAGTCTCAATCTCATGATCTACCTCTCTATGTGGCGGAAGATTCGTAAGGTCTTCAGGGAACACATCGTCATATTCCCTCAACCAGTTTGGTCGAAGTGAGGTATCTGATTGGTCCACCTTGTTGAGCTTAACTGCATAAATTTTCTGACCCTTCCTTAGTCCCATCAAAAGTCTGTTGGCCTTAACTAGAGTAGCCTTAGGTCTCCCATTTTGCCCCTAGATTAAGGCTTCATTACCCAAGTTATCTGTAAAAGTAAAGTTTCCTTGTGCACAATGTATGTGGGCCCTATTTTTCTTTAGCCAGTCCATCCCTAGCATCCCATCAAAGAATCCTAAGGGTAGGGTTTGAAATTGGGCAAAAGTTGGGTGTCCCCCTAAATCAAAGTCGATTTTTCTTGCAGAATGTTGAGATACTACTTCCTTGCCGTTTGCTAACTCTACAACCAACTAGCTTGCTTGTTGGATACTTATCTAGCTTTAGCTTCCTCATGCATCGGGGTGAAAGAAATGAAAGAGTACTACCACAATCTATAAGGAAGCTAACTCGTTCACCTCTGAGAGATCCTGGCGTATGAATGACTGCATATTGCTTGCAACCATTGGGATTGTCAATTGCAGCATGTAGGGTTTCTCTCTCCACCGCTTCGTCACCCACAGTTGGTTGTACCACTGCGGCATTCACTCTGGCGGTAGCTCCACGCCCTCGCCCTCTATTCATCCTTCCTCGTCCTCCTCTTCCATTAGCTTGGCCACGCCCACAGGTATTCCAGGGTATGGCATTGGCGTTGGTTGCCTGAATGTTCCTGGGGCAATTGGATCTGTAATTTCCATGCTCGCCGCAACCATTGCATCGAACATCGGGGAACTCCATGGTTGTGGTGGTAGCCACAATAGGGCACTGGTAATACACTTGGTTGGCTAGTGTGTTATCCCAAGCAGTGGTCCTTGCCCTCTTTGCCCAATGATTCCTTCTGTTCTGATTAGCCTTTTGTACTTCGAGATCTAGAGGTTTGGCCCTCAACAAGGCATCCTGTAGCGTCCTCGGCCTGAGGGCTTCCATCTGAGTATTCAGGGGATCGATTAGTCCTTGGCAGACCCTTGCCACTTGTTGTTCCAAGGTCATCTTAGGAGAATATCTCCGAAGAGTGACAAACTTTTCATAGTATTCTTCGACAGATGAATTCAGCTGCCGAAGTGAAAAGAATTCATTCATCCTCAAGTTTCTATAGGGAGGCGGTAAATAACGCCCCATTATCGCAGCTTTAATGTCTTCCCAGGACTGGGAAGATCCCTTAATATCCAACATGTTTGGGGATATTTTTATTCCTAACTAAATGTGTGCAATGTTAAATTAAAAAACTTGAATGAAATTATGATCTACCTCTTCCATTTCTTTGTCGATGGCCCGTGAGATGGCCGGTATTTGTTCCTCCATGGGAGCTTTTCCCTTCCCGTTCACCTTGCTCGTTCCTGCCTCGTGGTCATGGGCTCCACCAAAGCGAGTCCTCTTAACCGGGGCCATTTTAAACTCACTACTTTAAGTAATTAACTTGGGGAAAAGAGCTATTGTCCGTAAGCGTCATAACAAGCCAAATGATAGATTAGCAACATCAAACAATGCCTGCTACATGAGAGGTTTAGATTTTTCTATATAGCAATCATTATGGATGACACATAATCCTATGGGAACCGGATCTAAAGATAATTACTCGGCTTACATGATTAAGAATAATAGGATTTCACTAATGGAATTACTAGAGAGATGAATTAAGCACGATTAATCTCTTTCCTAGCAATTAGAGGGTGCAGAATCACCGCATGCATAGGTGTGAGAAAAACCATCTCTTAGAGACTTAATGACAGATTAATCTTACCTTAATTATATCTTAATGCATAATAGAGATGGATCTAAATCAGCTACAATATAAATGCGTGACAGAAAGAGTGATTCTCATCAATCTACACAATTACCAGCTTATCGATTAATTTCTATGCTACCTAGAGAGAGAAAATTCTAATAATCGTGCACTAATCATTAATTAAGAGTAATGAATGACTGATAATTCAGCTATTGAATGATGATTACATAATAGAATATGGTTAAGGAGAATTTAGAGAGTAATTATAGAGAATTATGACTAGGAATAAGCATAATAGACGAGAAATTTAGATGGTAATGAAAAGGATTTTCAGAAAGCATTAATTAAACCGTGGTTGCCGTGATTAAGTGCTGATAATCCTCTCGATTCTCTGATCTAATTGAGCTTCCTGAGGCGAGAATTCGACAACACCTTCCTCCTTGCTTCTCCTTCAAAAGGAGTGTGTTGCGGTAGCACCTTCCCAGAGTGTGTGTAGGTGTGTGTGTGTGTGTGTGCGTGTGTGTGTGTGTGCAGGTCTTTAAATAGGCTCCTACAAGCTGAAAATCGATGTGGGCTGCTATAAGCATCTGAGTGAGCACTCAGTCTCTGCATTGGCAAGTTCAGTTCCCCTACCCACCAAGTTGGCTTGGTTAACTGACTCTAAGACTGAGTTACTGGCTTGGAAACTCTCCTAGGACTCCCACAAAGCAAGAGGGCGCCCCCTAGCTGCTAAAGCTGATCTCGAGTGGGCTGGAACCTGTTCCCACACAGTCCCGGGTCCCCGGTACCTCCCCGGGCAATTTTGAGAAAATTTGATTTTAGGCTAAAACGGGTCATACGAGTCGGATTTTGATGCCGAAAATTGCTATAGCAAGCTCTAACTAAGGCGTACTGGCCCGAGTACCTGCCATATTTAGCAGCCCCCGAGGTCTTAAAATGATTTTTTTTAAAATTTGGGGTACGGGTGTAGTTTTTGGAGACGATCAAAACTGGATGGGTCGGGTGACCAAAAACTTACTATTTTTGAAATTTTTTTACAAAAAATATTTTAATTCTCATTTCGGATCTTTAAAACATTCTTAATATCATGGCACTGACAGAATCTGAAAAACTGCTAAAAATAGTAACTTATTCCATTAATTTCATTTCAAGGTACAATGGTGTTCTTTTTTATCAGGGTCAGAGACCTTACAAACATCCACCACTTGGCCATTATAACAAAGGCTTGAATTGAAGATACAATTGTTGGTGTCAACTAGATCCACCACTTGGCCATTATAACCATGTCCTAAAGTTAGGTGCATTTAGCACTTGGCCATCATAACACTGGTAATTTTACACAATGTCCGTGGGATGACTAGATCCTAGATCCACCACTTGGCCATTTAGACTACAAATTGGAAATTAGATACATCAAAGATTCACCACTTGTCCATTAGATCCAATTGTTGGTATCTCTTAGATCCACCACTTGGCCATTCTAGCCATGTCTTAAAGGTAGGTGTATTCATGACTTGGCCATCATAACACTTGTAATTTTTCACAATGTTTGTGGGATGAGTAGATCCTAGATCCACCACTTGGCAATTTAGACTAAGAATTCGGAAGTAGGTGCATCAAATATCCACCACTTGGCCATTATAAGAAAAGCTTGAAATGTGGATCCAATTGTTGGTGTCTCCTGGATCCACCACTTGGCAGTTCTAACCATGTCTTAAAGTTAGGTGAATTCAACACTTGGCCATCATAATTGTCACCACTTGATCTCTTTGCTTGGCACAAAGGTTGCTTTTGTCCATAAATAGTGAAAGGCTGCAGGCTAGAGAGGTCAAGTGTCACCACTTTTTCTCTAAAAATTCCTTCTTTGTTACATCTTGCAGGTAGGTGCTTCAAATCTATGCTTATTAGAGGTGAATAATCTCATCCTAATGTATAGTTTAGGATTTTTTTATTCCTAGGTGTATGGTAATACTTGCAAATTTTGTACAACATATACTTAAGAAGTGTCTTTATTATACAGCGTGCATGTAACATTTAATGGCCTAATAACTTATGTATAGCGGAAATTAGCATGAACATAGTGGGCATTTCATTAGAATAGATTCCTAATGAGAATTACAAGAGTGCTTGGGTGGAGAGAGCAACAAAAAGCATAACACCTAGTTAGATAGCATCGACAATACTTTCAAAAGAGAGAGAAATTAAGCTATTGACAACAGTTGAGGTCCGGATTTTCATGGAGCCGGTCCCCTCTACAAAAGGCTTTGTATTATGGTTTCTCCCATCAAGAGCGACATTGTACAATACAATTCTTTGTGTTCCTTCAAGACTAGCTAGTGCAATGAAGATGGAAACTTCATGCACTAAGAAAAACACTTAACAAACACAACTTGAATTATCCCCGTTCTCCGACCCAAGACCTCACACACCTTCGAAGATGGTGAGAGCTAGCAGGGTATGAGAGTAGATTGAGAGGAAGAAGGAGTATCGAGCTTGGTCTGCGTCATGAAGTACTTAAGACTTTGGTGATCCGTTCGCAGAATGAAAGGAGTCCCCAATAAATAGTGCTTCCATGAGTCTAAGGCATGTAGAACTGCAACGAGTTCCTTTTCGTATATGCCTAGATCTTGATCAACAGGGTCGAGCCTTTGACTCTCATAGCCTATGGCGTGCCCTTCTTGGAGCAAAATAGCTCCAAGGCAATCACCACAAGCATCACATTGGACCTCAAATGGTTTTGAGAGATCCGGTAGTGTAAGCACAGGTTGAGAGATAAGCTTTTCTTTAAGCTTTTCGAAAGCATTGTTCTCCTTAGCAAACCATGTATACCTAACGCTTTTCTTTGTTAGGTCATGTAATGGTCCCACAATTTGTCAGAACTTCTCTATGAAGCGTCTATAGTATGCACACATACCTATGAATCTTCTTAGTTCATGAAGATTCCTTGGTTTAGGCCATCCTTTTATTACCTCTAACTTGGATGGATCCATTTGGATGCCATCTTGAGAGATAATGTGACCTAAATACTGAATCTCTTGCAAGAAAAATTCACTTTTCTTTCGATTAACATAAAGTTTATTCTCTCTTAAAACTTGAAATATTACCTGGAGGTGTTGCTTGTGTTCCTCCAATGAATTAGAGTAGATGATAATATCATCAAAGAACACTCCAGTGAAGGTTCGATGAGGCCTGAACAGCTTCTCCATCAAGCGGTTGAATGTGGCTGGTGCATTGGTCAAGCCAAAAGGCATGACAATGTATTCGTAAAGACCAAATGTAGTACGAAATGCGGTCTTTACAATGTCTTGATCAACTATCCTTATTTGATGATAGCCACTTTTTAGGTCAACCCTACTGAAGTAGGTCGATCCTTGTAGCTTATCAAATAGGTCTTCTACCCATGGAACGGGAAACCTATTCTTGATAGTGATCCTATTTAGTGCTCTATAGTCGACACACATACGATATGTGCCGTCTTCATTTTGCACTAATAGCACAGGTGAGCAAAATGGAGATGAGCTTGGCCTAACCATACCCTTCGCAACTAACTCATGCACTTGCCGCATAATCTCCTCTTGTTGAGCTTGAGAAACTCTATAAGGAGGTTTATTAGGTGGTGAACTTCCTGGAAGAAGTTCAATTGCATGGTCATCATTACCTCGTTTAGGAGGTAGCTCACAAGGGATGTCGTCAACAAAAACATCTTGAAACCCCTTGAGAAAATTGGATAACTCTAATTCCTTTTGGTTGCTTTTATTTTCTTTTGCTAAAGCATTAGGTTCATTTTGAGAGTCTTTAACAAAAATCATGTACACGGAAATAGAGCTCTTTATTGACTTGTTGAAAGCTTGTGTATGTACAATAGGGATGGTGTTACCCATTTCCTTAGCATCTATATATATGTCTTTTTCCCTGAACTTAAAGGAGATTCTCCTTTCAGGAAATTTAACATCAGCAGCCAGGCGGTCAAACCATGGTGCCCCTAGGATTACATCCTCATGCTTGAGAGGAGAGATAAATAAGTCCTCTTTGTCCACATAGCCTTGGACATGAAGCCTCAATTTCCCGATTAAGGGAGTGACTGAAGCTTCTTGCCCCTTGAAGGCACTGTCTGCGTGTAGGACATCTCCCATCTCGTAGGATTGTATTCTTAGCTTGGTGGCCAACTCTATAGATATAAAATTGTGAGTAGAACCAGGGTCAAAGAGAATAAAAGAATCATGTTCTCTTACCTTTCCCCAAGCATGGCATAGAGGAGATCCTTTGTGGTGAGTTTGGTGAGCCTCCTCCTCTTGGATTTCAACCAAGGAAGCTCTAGGAGGATCTTGGCGGTTGTTCTTTTGGGGACAAGCGCGGTACGCATGCCCTTGTTCGCCGCACTTGAAACACCGGTTATCCTTACGATAACGCTCAAGCTCTTCAGGAGAGAGTTTATTCTTACCTTTGTAAACTCCCTTCTCTTTAGCTTTGTTGGAGTTTCCCTTAGGAGACTTTTGGACATTGTCCTTGCCCTTAGGCTCATTGGAACCCCCGTTTGGAAATTAATTCGAGAGGTGACCATAGTGTGGTGTATTACCGCCGATATGGTACGTGGTCTTTGGGAGTTGACATACTCCTCCATTTCTTCGGTTAAGCCCGCACAAAAGTGTTTCTTTTGCTCTCCAAAATCCAACTTTTTGAAGACAGTGTCTTTGAGTTGTAGGTCCCAAAACTTGTCTACATATTTGTGGATAGATTCATTGGGAGAGAGCTTTAAGCTTCGCCATTCGGTGAGTACTTTGTCTTTGGCATCGGTGGCCAAAAAATGCTTCATAATGGAAGCTCTTAAAGCTTTCCATGTTCGTGGAGCTTCACCGTTGGCTCGTAGGCTAGACCACCATTGTCTGGCGGACTTTTGAAAGTGCATAGCTACATGGCGTAGCTTAGAGGACTCCGTGAAGCCCTCATCTCCAAACGCCGCATCGAATTGTTGGATAAAGGCCAAGACTTTGTCCGTAGCACCAAAGGTACCATCATAGGTAAGGAAAGAGATGCTCTTCCCTCCCTCTTTGAATTTTTTCAACTTGGACGACCTCTTCCATGTGGCATAGGATTTCCTATGGCCTCTTCTTTTTGATGGTTCAAAGGTTGCACCATCACTTTCTTCAGAAGGTGAAGAATTTGAAGAAGGTGGAGAAGAGGGTGACCTCTTTCTCGCCTTTTTCTTGTCTTGATCTTTGTCGTCTTCACCATAGCTTTCATAAGAGGAAGAGGATGAAGAAGATGGAGAAGAGGGTGTCCTCTTTCTCGCCTTTTTCTTCTCTTGCTTTTTATCATCCCTCTTTGAATTATGGCGTGGAGAAGAGTGTGATGGTCTTCTCCGCTTTGGTGGTGATGGAGAGCGTTTAGCCCGCCGTCTTCGTGGAGCCATCTCCGCCGAGGTGGCGGGAGACTCGCTTCTTTCTCGTTCCTTTGGTGGAGGCTCTTGAGTTCTCCTTTGGGAAGGAGATGCATCATCAAGAAGTAAATTCTTGAGCCCTTCATATGGATTCTCTTCTTCTTCCCAAATCGGAGAGAGACCTCTTTTGGTAGTCTCACAAGGAGGCTTCCTAGGTGTTCTCTCGTCATGGTGATGAGCTTGGAGAATCCCGTGAGCACGGAGCTGCCGTTGCACTTCACTTTGGAGAGATGGATTGCCCATGGCTTGTTGAAGCCTAGAAACAAGATAGTTAACAAGCATTGAAGCATCATTAGTAGCTTGCTCATGAGCAAAATCAAAGTTACCAACATTAATTTAACTCTCTTTACTATTGTCAGCCATTCTAACAACTTTTAGGTGTACTTTGGCAATTCAAGCCCTAGTTGCTACTCCTCTTTACCCCTTTAGGAAAAGCACTCAAGCTACTGTACCCGCGGCTCAAATACCATTAATTGCAAGGAATAGAAGAGAGGGTCTTTCGACACCAAAACAGCACCGGCTCCTATCAAGATTCTAATAGCTCAATAGTGGTTAAGCCGTAGGCAAGCCTCGTAGGACTCCACTATTAAGACCATAGCTCTCGACGGTGATGCCCCGTTAACTGTACGAAGACACGCGCGCTGCAAGGCTGAATAATCCCTATTCTACTTACTCACAGACGATTAATAATACCAATCATTTGTAGCTAGCTTGAGGAACTCCATTCTTGAGCAAGAAAAGAGAAACCTTGAGCTCTGATACCAATGTAACATTTAATGGCCTAATAACTTATGTGTAGTGGAAATTAGCATGAACATAGTGGGCATTTCATTAGAATAGATTCCTAATGAGAATTACAAGAGTGCTTGGGTGGAGAGAGCAACAAAAAGCATAACACCTAGTTAGATAGCATCGACAATACTTTCAAAAGAGAGAGAAATTAAGCTATTGACAACAGTTGAGGACCGGATTTTCATGGAGCCGTTCCCCCCTCCAAAAGGCTTTGTATTATGGTTTCTCCCATCAAGAGAGACGTTGTACAATACAATTCTTTGTGTTCCTTCAAGACTAGCTAGTGCAATGAAGATGGAAACTTCATGCACTAAGCAAAACACTTAACAAACACAACTTGAATTATCCCCGTTCTCAGACCCAAGACCTCACACACCTTCGAAGATGGTGAGAGCTAGCAGGGTATGAGAGTAGATTGAGAGGAAGAAGGAGTATCTTACGAGAAAGATGTACATCTCCTCACATAATCACTCATATGTAGCATATCTTAGCTTAGTAATTAGCTTGGTAGGGGAGATGAGCATGCATTGAAGCTTGGCTCTTGGTTGGATTTGCATCCACATGCCAAGAGAGTGTTGATGTAGGCTTCTATCTCACAAGCTTGGAGTAGGTGATGAGTTCTCCATTAAAGCTTGGGAAGAGATAGTCTTCTCTTTCTTCACACATGAGCTTGTGTGAGTGTGTGTGTGTGATAATGCCTTGCAAAAATCACCCCCGTCTCTCTCTTGGGCGAGCCCTCTTGCTAATTGCTGTTGCTGAAGCCTCATTGCCCTGCCCCAAGTCAAGCCAATTACAATTAAGCAGCATAAGTGATAGCCTTCTGACATGTGTCCCCCTTTCCCCTTTTGTGAGAGATTTAGGTAATTAAATAATTAAACTAAACTCTCATTGGACCCCTTTGCCTCCTGGCCAATAGGAATCAGGCAAGCCATGGGGCTCCTGAATGCTCATTGGACCCCTTGGGATACTGCCCAATAGTCTTCTAGGAGACTTAATTCTCATTGGTTTCTTTTATTAAATGTTTTTAAATTAATTAAACTAGATTTACTCTAGCTTAATTCTCATTGGTCCACTTCAAGGGTCATCGAATAGAAATTGGGCACACCTTGTGGGCATCTGGCCTAGGGAGCTGACATGTGTCCCTCATTCCCTTTGTGTAAAGGGAGCCTGTGTGTGTGCGTGCGTGGCTTTCTCTCTCATCCCCTACCTTTAGGGCTCGCCCCCTCCCATGTAGGGATGTGCAAATAATTTTAGGGCACACACAAAGCAACCAATTTTCCCTAGGGTTGACCTTTGGACACAACCTTTGAATTTTGGAACCTTAGCATTTTGGAAGTCTTAATGGGCTGAACCTTAGGGTCTTTTTATCCCATTGTTGCACATGGCTCTTTTGCAGATGGCCCCCCCTTTGGATCCCTATTTTCCCTCCTTTGGATCCCTACTGTGGCCGGTCTGCTAGCTTAACCAATATTCTAGCTTTTTCTCCCCTGGCCTTCCCCACATTAAATGATCAGTTTAATATGAGAAAATCATTTAGGAGAATTAGATATTGATTATTATGACAGTGAAAATGTTGAATTCATACATATTTTTGTTTGAAGAACATGTCTCTAACGCCTCATGATACAAGGTGACCTCTTACTATGCTAGTTGAGTGGCATTGTTTGCAAGAATGGCTTAAGGAACTGTCATATCATGAATCTTTTATGGTGGCACAAAGCTCTCCTGAAGCAATGTGGCTCCCACTACACAAAAAATCATTATGATAACATGGAGAGATCTCTAGTAGGACAATACAACAACTTTTCGTCAGCAACACACTCTTTCCTAACATGAGGGCACCCCCACTAGAGATATTTTTATGTGATAGGTCACTTCATGAGCATACCATGTCATATAACGGCACTACCCCGTGGAAGATGTTCACGAATGTATGTTTATCAAAGTTAATGAGAAGAAATTTTGACTTTTTTGTTTGTTGTGTGTAAGAGCACTCTAGGTCTACCATATTTTAGATTGTTTGTTGATAAGTTAAATAAGATTTGTAGTCATTTAAAGTGTAAATTTTTTTTAATTTGGTAAAATTGTACATGAGAAGACATGATAAAGTACAAGAGATCTTGACGAAATAAACCTCGATGAGATTCCTACCATGCACTTGTGACACCGTACCTCTTTTTAAACCCTTTGCCTTCTATTGTTGTGGGAAGTCCAAGGGGGGGCCTACTTTCAAATTTTTATCATAACTTTTTTTTTTAATGAAATTTTGGTCATTTTAAAGTTTGTACATAGTCTAGGATTTCATTCTGATTGTTTTCCCTCAGTTTCAAATTTTGACCGAGTATCAATTCCATCTTTAACCTTGTCCTTGCACAACATTTCACAACCTAAACTGTGTGAAAAAACGGGTCCTGTTTTTGGCTTTTTTCAACTTTTTGCAACTATACCACTCCAGAATTCATGTTTGTGAGGTCTGTAATGCTAGAGAACTATCTTTAGTAGTCCTCAACATGTCCTGATGCTTCTAGGGATAAATAAATGTTAAAGTTGTAAGTTATGACCAAATTACAAAAATTGTCAAATCCTGTTTTTTAGCCAATTTTAGCTCTTCTATGATTTTTTTGGTGGCTTTCATGATATCCAAATGCAGTTTTGATTCTCTATGTCGCATATTGTAACTTAAAGCTAATATTCCTTGAGTTTTGGGGCACCTAATACCCTATTTTTCATAGTAGACAACGATGGTTGATTTTTTCAATTATAGAAGAAAACGAAACATTCTAGTATATCAAGTATAGCTTTTTTAATATTGTTAGTTTCTTGTGACAACTACATGCATTTTGTAGGTAGTAACCATATCTAGTCATAAGGATCAAATTTGGCTAGATATTGAATAGTTTCTATGGGATTCTACAACTCATAATGTTGAACCCAGTTTTTTCATGTTTGCTGTATTTAGCACTTCATCTTTGTCCCCAAGATTCCCCTTGGTAAGAGATGTATTATTCTTTTGACATGCTCCATGGCTCCTTATGAACCTAAAGGACAATAGGGAACTAAGAAAACATGCATATATTATTTGTATTGAGTGTGGCTATAGAAACTTTGATGATGGGTTTGCAGAATGGTAAAAATTCAACTTTTTTGTACCTAATTCTTTTGGCAAAACAAAAAATAGTGAGTGAGAAGCAATCATATGTTCTGATCACCAACCCATTGAAGTTAACGAGGGAATTTATCTGAAGTCCTACAAAAATCCCTAATCTTATTTTTATGCAAAAAAACGTAAGAAATGACTGTTTTGATGAAAATGTACTGGTCCATCAACTTTGGAGGCTTGGTGTGACCAAAAGATGAGAAATTTTACAAGTTTCTTATTTTTTCCATGTGTAGTAGGCCTTGAACTATAACCTCATGAAAGGATTTTACAAAATGACTGGATCTACTATGGTTTTGGAGGTTGTTTTCAAACCCTGAAAGGACACTTTTATGTCCTGTTAGGTTACCAACCTAGTGTTAACACAATAAAAAAACATTGGTTCTTTGAGTATTTTTAGATTCCATGGTTTTAATGCTCGTTGGAGCCCGTAGATCCACCACTTGGCCATTAGAACAAAGGCTTGAAATGTGGATCCAATTGTTGGTGTCTACTAGATCCACCACTTGGCCATTCTAACCATGTCTTAAAGCTAGGTGTATTCAGCACTTGGCCATTGTAACACTTGTAATTTTACACAATGTTTGTGGGATTAAGATACACAACCTGGCCATTTAGACTAAGAATTGGTCAGTAGAGGCATCAAAGATCCACCACTTGGTCATTATAACAAAAGCTTGAAAAGTGGATCCAATTGTTGGTGTGTCCTAGATCCACTACTTGGTCATTCTAACCATGTTTTAAAGTTAGGTTTATTCAACACTTGTAATTTTACACAATGCTTCTAGGATGAGTATATTCTACATCCAGCACTTGTCCATTTAGAGTAAGAATCGGTAAGTAGGGGCATCAAAGATCCACCGGTTCGTCATTATCACAAAGGCTTGAATTATAGATACAATTGTTGGTGTCAGCTAGATCCACCACTTGGCCATTCTAACCATGTCCTAAATTTAGGTGGATTCAACACTTGGCCATCATAACACTTGTAATTTTACACAATGTTTGTGAGATGAGTAGATCTTTGATCCACCACTTGTCCATTTAGAGTAAGAATTGGAAAGTAGGGGCATCAAAGATCCACCACTTGGCCATTATAACAAAGGCTTGAATTGTAAATAGAATTGTTGGTGTCACTTTGATCCACCACTTGGCCATTCTAACCATGTCCTAAAGATAGGTGCATGCAACACTTGGCCATCATAACACTGGTAATTTTACACAATGTCTGTGGAATGAGTAGATCCTAGATCCACCACTTGGCTATTTATATTGAAATTTGGGAATTAGATACATCAAACATCCACCACTTGACCATTAGAATGAAGGCTTGAAGTGTGGATGTAATTGTTGGTATCTGCTAGATCCACCACTTGGCCATTATAGCCATGTCTTAAACGTAGCTGCATTCAGCACTTGGCCATCATAACACTTGTAATTTTATACAATGTTTCTGGAATCAGTAGATTCTAAATCCACCACTTGGCCATTTAAACTAAAAATTGGGAAGTAGGTGCATCAAAGATCCACCACTTGGCCATTATAACAAAGACTTGAATTGTGGATCCAATTGTTGGTGTCTCTTCGATCCACCACTTGGCTAGCTAGATGGATTCAACACTTGGCCATCATAACACTTGTAAATTTACAGAATGTTTGTGGGATGAGTAGATACCAGATCCACCACTTGTCCATTGAGTGTAAGCATTAGTAAGAAGGTGCATCAAAGATCAACCACTTGGCCATTATAACAAAGGCTTGATTTGTAGATACAGGTGTTCGTGGCACTTAGATCAAGCACTTGGCCATTCTAACCATGTCCTAAACTTAGGTGCATTCAACATTTGGCCATCATCACACTGGTAATTTTACACAATGTCTGTGGGATTACTAGATCCTAGATCCACCAATTGGCTATTTAGACTAAAACTTGGGAATTAGATACATCAAATATCCACCATTTGGCCATTAGAACGTGTAATGGCTATTGCCCACACAGGAGCAATAGGCATTACGGGAATGATTACCCGCAACTACATTATATGAACATCAACGTACAGAATGACAAGAGAAGGAAGTACAAAGTACACAGACACAGAACAACCCTTGCTTCATTCATCTGTAATCCAGACACAGAGTACAATAGATGATGCCATGAATATCATAGATATTGGTTAAGTTACATCAAAAGATAGGTATGCCCCTCCATATACAACCGTTGCTCCAGTGCAGATCGGGAATGGTGCACACACTCTTGTCCCATGATATCCTATGAAGAACTGTCGCTCCGGCCACCGCATACCGCATGACTCCTGACTCCCGATCCGCAGTGTCCAGAGGACCGCAGGACCGCATGTGCGGCTAATGCCGTAACACCTAGCATGCACGGTGGATTGCGCGAACCCACATTCAGTCCCTCTGGTTGGAAGGTTCCGGTGGTTGCTCTGCACCCTGCTCTGGTGAAGAGGAAACATCAATATAGCCAAAGCCCCGAAAATCTGTAGTATGGGCTCGATAGACCTCATCCAAAAGACGTGGATCTATCTCAATTTGTTCCGACCAGGCAGCCCGAGGAATAAACTGCGTTGGCAAGGAGATAAATTGAGGCGGCTGTGGCAGAGGAGCAACAGGTGTATGCAAGGGATAATAACGAGTAAGCTAGCGATTAAGAGAAGCCCAAAATGGAGGGCAAGGTGGGAGACTGAGAGAAAAGGAATGAGCTAAGGTCTCCACCCAAAAACAGACCCTGCGCCTCTCCTTACGAAATTGACGAATCATTTTCTAGAAACGAGAGACATGAGCCTGGGCTTCAGCACAATCCTCTGTAGCTTGTGCCCAATCAGCAACATCAAAACCCTCTGGAACAACACTCTTACCTCTGTCAGTGTTGGATGACTCGGGTTGGTGCACCACAACCTGTTGAGCGGGTGGTTGTGCTCCCACCTCAGCAGCCAAGCGTGTGCTCCAGCTTTGTAATTGATTATCTAAAAAAGTTCGGAGATCCTCTTGCATCTCCATTGCCAATGGATCCAAATCAGTCATGTTGATCATTACATCGCCAAGGTGCGAGGTTAAGTAAGAATCTAGGCTATGCTGTGTTCTCAACTGAAGAAGTTCTTGTTGAATAGACCTTACAAACTCAGCATTAGCCCCTCTTGATCTTTGTATTTCTGTCCCTTGCTGGCGAGTAGTGGCACTCAGCTGTTCATTCTGAGTGTTTAACTCGTCAATCCGAGTCTGCGAAGTCGCTACCTGCGCTTCCATCTCATTGACTCATCCCTCTGTGGCTGCGGCTGGCCAGGCCGCACGAATAGACTCTGTAAGTCTGCTAAAAAATGTGCCGCATGCTTGTAATTGGTCAGCAGGGGTCGCTGATGCCGTAGCCTCCCAGGGTAGCGCTGCGGGGAGAATACCTCCCGTCGAGGCAGCCGCATTTGTAATACCCGTCGTTTCCGGTTGAGCGGGGACGTCCGCAACCGCAGAGCTCATTCTCAAGGGAGTCGTACTGCTAACTCTTTCCTTCATTCGGCGGCGCCAGCGAGCCACCGCAGAATCTTCCGCAACAGGAGATGCAGTTGCTTGAGGTGGTGTTGAAAATTGCTGCTCCTCACGGCCGCGCTTGCGGCTTCCTGATCCTACACCTGCAGTGGCCATCTCCTGGGCTCCAGAGGATACCACCGTCGTCGATGAACCAAGCAATTCCACAGTACCCACCTGTTGCTGCTGTGTTTCCCTCTCCGCCGGCACTGCCAAGCTTTGTGTTTGCGACAGAGGAGGATTAGTGCCTTGGACCACCAAGGGATCATCTTCAAAGTGGCAAAGAGGACGCACGGCGAGAGGAAACACTTCTCTCAAAGGAAAGATCAATGTGAGCAGTTGGCCCACCTTTGTATTGGTTGGGGTACCCCTCCCCAATTGTGCCATCACTCATTGGCACTCCGCCAGCAGTCGCTCTCTGACCACTGCTGCCCAAGCTACTGGCCCAAAGTTGGTCGAATGCAACACATTTCTAGCTCGGGTCGAAATAGTATACGTTTTGGCCTGTAGCCAAATCGCCTCAAGGAACCACCGATATGCATCCCTGGTTGCCACATCTGACAACCCTGACAGTTTATACTCCCCTTTGACCTTCAAGCTAAATTCCTGCTCGACATCTGCAGCAGCGATCACATGGGAGGCTCGCACCACGCCATCGTTGGGTAAACAGCAACATCTTGAGATTCTTTCTGATGTCAACTGTATCTGTTGATTGTTGAGGACCACCATATCACCAGCCGCGAGTTGCTCAATCAAATGTGCTGCCTACGGGTGCACTGGGATTCCTTGCCAGTCCAGGTTGGCGAACACACGTAGCCGCAAGTCTTGCAGCCATGCGTCCACTCGTCGAAGCGCGAGCTCCTGCACGGGAGTGAAAGGGACAGAGAATAAATCACTAAGAGCACGCGACACACGAAACTAGAGAACCACAATAAAAAACGCCTGCATGCAATAGTGACCCTTCCACAATGAGTTCCCAAAATAGGGCGATCCACGGTGTCGCAACCATAATAGATCTTTTCCCGCTTCCCAAGATTGCATGCAAAAGAATCCCCAATCATGATTAAGGTGGCTTCCGGCTCTTGTACCGCAGCAAAGGGGCACTGAATCGTGGTAGGTGAAACATAATGGCGCAGTCTGAAACCATTGACCGGCACAGAAATAACCTCCCCCCGCAAATCCGCCAAATAAAAAGAAATAGGCCCGCATGCTTGAAAAATCCAAAATGGTTCTGACCACCTTAATTTAAGCTTCCCCGGCATCTTCCCGAGACGAGAATTGAAGACAAGGACCAAATGTCCTCGAACAAATTGCCGTGCTTTCGGGCGATCCAGCCATTTTTTCCGCCTAGACTGTAGATCTTGCAGCACCGCAAAGCTCTGCAGCCGCTCTTCGTCCAGTTCCTACAAAACATCCAATCGATAAATCACGGAATCCTCCGGAAGAAGCCGATCCGCAATCAACATCCGCAAACTCGGAATCACATGCTCCACCGGAGTGATTGCCTCCATGCCAAATGCTAACTTAAAAGGAGTCAATCTTGTTGCCACTTTGTAAGCTGTCAGATAGGCCCATAAGGCAGAAGGAAGTTTCACATCCCAATCCGTTCTATTCATATTCACTAACTTTGTCAAAATTCGAATCAATTGTTTATTGGTTGATTCTGCTTGCCCATGCACCTGAGGATAATATGGAGAAGATTTCCTGTGCAATACAAAGTAAAACTGCAGCATTCTCTCCATCACCTTATTCAAAAAATGACTTCCCCGGTCACTAACTAGCTCAATAGGGCAGCCATATCTAGAAAAGATATCCTTATATAAGCATCCCGCCACAAAAATTGCAGTGTTATCCCTCAAAGGCCATGCCTCCACCCATTTGGTAGCGTAATCCGTGGCTGTCAAGATATACTTATTCCCTGTGTGAGCTGCCACTGGTTTAAAAGGACCAACAAAATCCAAACCCCACTGTTGAAAAGGCTCCAAGGGCAAGACTGGCTGAAAAGGCATTCTCGACCGTTTGGTAGGTTTCCCCAAACGCTGACACACATCACACTGTTGCACATAGTTTCTCGCATCTTGAAACAATGTGGGCCACCATAATCCTGATTGGAGAACCTTTCTAGCTCTAATTAGTGCTGCAAAGTGACCTCCGACAATACCCGTATGTACTTCCTCTAGGACTGCTTCCTGCTCCTGTGGTAGCACACATCGGAGTAACACCTCTACCACCGTGCGGTAATAGAGCTTCCCCATAATGATCTCAAAATTCCTGCTTCTAATAGCCATATGTTTCCTCTGATGGCTGGTCAAGAAGGAAGGCATGTCGCCGCTGTCGAGAAAATGAAACATCTCCTCATACCATGTCCATGAATGCTCGGAATGGTAATATCTTCTACAGCGACTCCTGTTAGAAACAGAGATGCATCCGGAAATTCATCAGCGACCCCCGTCGGTGGCTCTCCAGAGTCTAGCCGGGATAGGTAGTCAGCCACCGCATGCTGAGCCCCTGGCCTGTGTATGACCTCAAAGTCAAATTCCTGCAACAGAAGCACCAATCGCGCCAATCTTCCCGTCAAATTCTGTTGCCTTACCAGGTATAACAGTGCCCAATGGTCCACATGGAAGAAAAACCGTCGGCCCAACAGATAGTGCCGAAATTTCTTCACTGAATAAATCATCCCTAAACATTCCCTTTCCTTTACTGAATAATTTCTTTGTGCAGATAATAATCGTCTACTGGCATAATAGACCGGTCGGAACCATCCTTGACTTTGTTCCTGCATCAACACACTGCCAATAGCGCGATCCGAAGCATCCACGAACACATGAAAATCCTGCCCCCAATTCGGTGCCAGCATAATCGGAGCTTTGGAGAGCTGCAGTTTTAATCTTCGAAAAGCCAAATCACATTCCTGTGTCCATTCAAAATCTATAGCATGAGCTGCCTGAGTAATCGGGATTGCCAAATGCGCGACAAACCGCAAATGCCTCCCATGCCATCGGGCTTGACCCAGGAAAATCTGGCACTGTTTCTGATTTCGCGATGCAGGCGCTTCCATAATTGCGGCAATTTTATCCGGATCCACAAAAATGTCGTCTTCAGAGATGATATGCCCCAGGAGCCTGCCACTGCGAACAGCAAATGCACACTTTAAAGGATTCAAACTGAATTTTACCTCTCTGCATTTCGTAAAGCATAACCGTAATTGTTGCAAATGCTCCAATTGTGCTCCAAAAACACTGAGATCATCCAGAAAAATCCGCATAAAATCTGTCAAGTAAGGCCCAAAGATTTGAAACATATCCCGTTGAAAAGTGGAAGGTGCATTCCGCAATCCAAACCACATTACTGTGTAGGCAAATACTCCCCATGCGGTAATAAGAGCTGTTTTTGGTTGATCCCACAATGCCATTCTGATTTGATTATATCCACTAAAGCCATCCAAAAAAGTATACATCTCATGTCCTGCTACATCATCCAAAATGGAATCCAAAAACGGGAGAGGAAAAGGATCTGGAACAGTAGCGGCATTCAATTTCCGGTAATCCACACAAATTCGGATTTGCTTATTTTTCCTTTGGTACTACCAAACATCCTTAAACTCTGTCAGTAATTTGATCAAATAATCTCTAAAACTTGCTTCCAACTGCTTATTAATGTATATGGGCTGCGACTCCACTTGCTCCCCAATAAAAACCTTCTCTAATTCATCTTCCTTAACCCTTGTAATTTTTTCCATTTGCGCCTCAAACGCTCGTTCTTGCTGAATCACGTCCTCCAGTGACTCAGGACTTGGAAGCACCTATTGTTGGGGCTCCCCTAGTCCTCCTGGAGTTCCTGAAACCCCCACCGAATGCCCTTTTGGAATCAGAGAAATATCCGCAAGGTATAGAGAAACCAAATCCGGATTCGCTTTGAGAAATTGTTCCTCTTCATCCTCTTCTAATCCTTCCACCATATTAATTGTTTCTGCTATCACCGGCCATGCTGCCTGAACTGGTTGTCGGCATGTTCCCAACATCACACCCACTTTTCTTTTACCCTTCTTTATTGTAAGCATATTTGCTTCCCAATTATGTTTTACCCTCGCTTGTTGTAGCCAGGGTCTCCCCAAGATAATGTGATAATCCTAATTATGATCTTCAATATTCAAAACTACTAAGGAAACAGCAAAGGACAAGCCCGCTACATCCAAAAAAATACCCCGAAGTAAACCCACTGGTTGCACTCTTCGCTGATCTGCCATGCGGACTACAAAGGGTGCAGGCTCCCAATCACTGAGACCAAACCGCTCACACGCTGCTTGGGTGATAATGTTTACCCCCACTCCTCCATCCAAGAGTACCTTGTCAATGTATGTGCCATGGTATCGAACTGAAAGTTCCGGAATACGGGTATCCATGATCCTATTCGTCGGCAACGGGGCTGAATCATCATCCTCGCTTTCAACCTTTCCAATGGCGACTTCCCTCAGCTCAGTGGCCGTTTGTCGCAGCAATGCATTATGAAAATTCGGGACCAATTTCAACAATGAACCCAGAGGTACTTGAATTGGTGACGTGAGAACCTCTTTCCAAACTGAATTCCACTCCTCCTGTTCTTTAATATCACCCTTAATTCCAGCTTTCCCTTCCCTTATTTCCAGGCCTTTAGTGGTTGGCATAGTCGATGGTCATGCTGTCTTTACTGGTGGTGCGGATTGTGGCAACCAGGACACGGTCTTTTTCCGCACCTCTTCCTGAGCCGTCCAATCCGTAATTTTTGCATCGGGAGTTGGAACCACATTTTTACCCGATCGCGTGATTAATGAAACCGCTGGGTCAGACTCCTCCAATCCTTCAATCTGAACCATAGCCACACTAGGTTGTTTCCCTGCAGCGCGTTCCTGCTTTTTCCGATCGTATTCCATAGCTTCAGTACACTCAGGTCGCCAATGACCATCCCCCAAACAGAAAAGGCATGTCTTGGGGCGATTAGGATCTCGGCCACCTCTTCCGCGGCCTCGTCCTCCCCCTTGACCCCGTCCTCCTGCTTGACCTTGCAGAGGCGGCTCTGGTGTATGAGCATGAGCCATCGCCACAGCAGGCTCTTGTCCCTGCCCTATCTGTGGCTGTTGCCAGGTAGAAGAGTCCCCTCGTCTCCGACGACCCCGGCCATTGAAATAACATTCCACTGTATTATGAGTATTGGTTGTGCAAATCGCACACCACTTCTGATTCATTGCACATTCCTGAGCAGCATGGTCCGGATTCCGACATTGGGTACACCAGATTTCCTTCAGACTTTTAGCCACTGCAGTCGATTCCGTCGATCCGGAGGATACACCTTTCCCGTGACGCTGGGATTTTTTCCGTGGTGTCTATTCCGATTCTTTTCCCGAATCGCTGTTGCCTGAGTCCGAGGAATTAGATCCTGCGGATTCCGACTTTGAACTATCACTGCCACTGTCTTGTGACTTCGGATGAGATTTCTTTCTATCTTTCTTCTTTGACTTCTTTGGATTTTCCGTATCCTCTAAAGCCTCTCCTGCTACTACAGCCCTAGCAATTACAGTATCCAGTGGAGTAGTTACCTTATCCACTGTCGCCATAGCCGTTCTGAGATCCTTGTTGAGCCCCCGTAAAAAATAGTCATTCAGTACTTCCGCTGCCGGTCTTTGTGCCTAAGGTACCCTCTGCAAAAGCATCCAAAATTTTGCAGCGTAATCCTCCACTGGCAATGACTTCTGCCGGAGCGTTTGAAGCTTCTCCAAATGTTGAGGGACTATCTTTTCCGTTCAAAACCTTCGTAGAAACGCTATGGATCCGTCAGCATACGTCTGGAAATGATCATCAGGATATTCGGACAACCATTTCGCAGCTTTCCCTGAGAGTGTAGATTCAAATATTGACTGTTGATGGAGAGAAATCACCACCCCAGGATGATTCAATCCATAAGCTTTATTGAATTGGCATAAATGTGCATCTGGGTCTTCACTCGAAAGACCTCGAAACCGACTATACTTAATCTGAGGATGAGCCATCACTCCTTGCCCAATTGTTCCTCCTCCGCCCAAAAAAAGCTGACGAGCACTAGGAGGTGGGGACATTGGCAGAGATACTCCCGGACTACTTACCGGAGACGGTGGTGGAGCAACCTGTGTGGGTGAGGGTGAATGTACGACAGGAGGACATGACTGACTGCGCGGAGTACGTCTCGCTCGCCGCAACCTCCTACCACGCACAGGGCTTGGTGATGGAGATATAGATTCCTCAATCTGCGGTGAAAAAAAAACAAATTCATCTGAATCGCCTCTCCTCCGACGTCTTCCTACAATTGGAACCACAGGGTCAGGCGGACCCTGCGACCTAGTGCGCATGCATATTCATCGCAGGCCTTTCATCATGCATCGTGGTCGCCAGATGTAATGGCTATTGCCCACACAGGAGCAATAGGCATTACGGGAATGATTACCCGCAACTACATTATATGAACATCAATGCACAGAATGACAAGAGAAGGAAGTACAAAGTACACAGACACAAAACAACCCTTGCTTCATTCATCTGTAATCGAGACACAAAGTACAATAGATGATGCCATGAATATCATAGAGATTGGTTAAGTTACATCAAAAGAGAGGTATGCCCCTCCATATACAACCGCTGCTCCAGCGCAGATCGGGAACGGTGCACACACTCCTGTCCCATGATATCCTATGAAGAACTGCCGCTCCGGCCATCGCATACCGCATGACTCCTGACTCCCGATCCGCAGTGTCCAGAGGACCGCAGGACCGCATGTGCGGCTAATGCCGTAACAGAACGAAGGCTGGAAGTGTAGATCCAATTGTTGGTATCTCTTAGATCTACCACTTGGCCATTCTAGCCATGTCTTAAAGCTAGGTGTATTCAGCACTTGGCCATCATAACACTTGTAATTTTACACAATTTTTGTGGGATTAGATCCTAGATACACCACTTGGCCATTTAGACTAAGAATTGCAAAGTAGGTGCATCAAAGATCCACCACTTGGCCATTATAACAAAGGCTTGAAAAGTGGATCCAATTGTTGGTGTCTCCTAGATCCATCACTTGGCCATTCTAGCCATGTTTTAAATTTAGGTGCATTCAACACTTGGCCATCATAACACTTGTACGCAATTTTTGTGGAATGAGTAGATCCTAGATCCACCACTTGGCCATTTAGACTACGAATTAGGAAGTAGGTGCATCAAAGATCCACCACTTGGCGATTAACAAATGCTCGAAATGTGGATTCAATTGTTGGTGTGTCCTAGATACACCATTTGGCCATTCTAACCATGTCATAAAGTAGGTGGATTCAACACTTGTCCATCATAAGAGTTGTAATTTTACACAATGTTTGTGGGATGAGTAGATCCTAGATCCACCACTTGTCCATTTAGAGTAAGAAATGTGTAAGTAGGTGCATCAAAGATCCACCACTTGGCCATTATAACAAAGGCTTGAATTATAGATACAATTGTTGGTGTCAGCTAGATCCACCACTTGGCCATTCTAACCATGTCCTAAAGCCTTAGGTGCATTCAGCACTTGGCCATTATAACACTGGTAACTTTACCACTTGGCCATTTAGACTAAACTTTCGGAATTAGATACATAAAGGATACGCTACTTGGCCATCATAACACTTGCAATTTTATACAATGTTTGTGGGATGAGTAGATCTTAGATCCACCACTTGGCCATTTAAACTAAAATTTTGGAATTAGATACATCAAAGATACACTACTTGGCCATCATAACACTTGTAATTTTACACAATGTTTGTGGGATTAGTAGACCATAGATCCACCACTTGGCCATTTAGACTCAAATTTCGAAATAGATACATCAAAATTCACTACCTGTCAATTATAACACTTGTAATTTTACACAATGTTTGTGGGATGAGTAGATCCTAGATCCACCACTTTGCCATTTAGACTAATATTTTGAGTATATCCTAGATACACTACTTGACCATCATAACACTAGTAATTTTACACAATATCTATGGGATGAGTAGATACTAGATCCACCACTTGGCCAGTTAGACTAAAATTTTGGAATTAGATACATCAAAGATACACTACTTGTCCATAAGAATGAAGGCTTGAAGTGTGGATCCAATTGCTAGTATCTCCTAGATCCAACACTTTTGGCCATTCTAGCCATGTCTTAAAGGTAGGTGCATTCAAAACTTGGCCATCATAACACTTGTAATTCTACACAATGTTCGTAGGATGAGTAGATTTTAGATCCACCACTTGGCCATTTAGACTAGGAATTGGGAAGTAGGTGCATCAAAGATCCACCACTTGGCCATTAAAAGAAAGGCTTGAAATGTGGATCCAATTGTTGGTGTCTCGTAGATCCACCACCTGGCCAGTTAGGTGGATTCAACACTTGGCCATCATAACACTTGTAATTTAACAAAATGTTTTTGGGATGAGTAGATCCTAGATCCACAACTTGTCCATTTAGAGTAAGAATTGGTACGTAGGTACATCAAAGATCCACCACCTTACCACTTCTTAGGTGCATTCAACACTTGGCCATCATAACACTTGTAATTTTACACAATGTTTGTGGGATGAGTAGATCCTAGATCCACCACCTGGCCATTTACACTAAGAACTGGGAAGTAGGTGCATCAAAGATCCACCACTTGGCCATTGTAACAAAGGCTTGAAAAGTGAATGCAATTGTTGGTGTCTCATAGATCCACCACTTGGCCATTCCAACCATGTCTTAAAGTTAGGTGTATTCAACACTTGGCCATCATAACACTTGTAATTTTACACAAGGTTGGTGAGATGACTAGATCCTAGATCCACCACTTGGCCATTTAGACTAAGAATTGGAAAGTAGGTGCATCAAATATCCACCATTCGACCATTATAACAAAGTCTTGAAAAGTGGATACAATTGTTGGTGTCTCCTAGATCCACCACTTGGTCATTCTAACCATGTCTTAAATTTAGGTGTATTCAAAACTTGGCCATTCTAACCATGTCTTAAAGTGACCTCATAACAGTTGTAATTTTACAGTTGGCGATCTGAACAGTTGTAATTTTACACACTGTTTGTGAGATGAGTAGAATCTAGATCCACCACTTGGCCATTTAGACTAAGAATTGGGAAGTAGGTGCATGAAACATCCACCACTTGGCCATTATAACAAATATTGGAAATCTGGATCCAATTGTTGGTGTCTCCTAGATCCACCACTTGGCCATTCTAACCATGTCTTAAACTTAGGTGGATTCAGCACTTGGCCATTGTAACATTTGTAATTTTACACAATGTTTGTGGGATGAGTAGATCCTAGATCCACCACTTGTCCATTTAAAGTAAGAAGTGGTAAGTAGGGGCATCAAAGATCCACCACTTGGCCATTATAACAAACTCTTGAATTGTAGATACAATTACTGGTGTCACCTAGATCAACCACTTGGCCATTATAACCATGTCCTAAAGTTAGGTGCATTCAACATTTGGCCATCATCACACTGGTAATTTTACACAATGTCTGTGGGATTACTAGATCCTACATCCACCACTTGGCTATTTGGACTAAAATTTGGGAATTAGATACATCAAATATCCACCATTTGGCCATTAGAAAAAAGGGTTGAATTGTAGATACAATTGTTGGTGTCACCTAGATCCACCACTTGGGCATTCTAATCATGTCCTAAACATAGCTGCATTCAGCACTTGGTCATCATAACACTGGTAATTTTACACAATTTCTGTGGGATAAGTAGATCCTAGATCCACCACTTGGCCATTTAGACTACAATTTGGAAATTAGATACATCAAAGATCCACCACTTGGACATTAGAATCAAAGCTTGAAATGT
Organism: Adiantum capillus-veneris; assembly: GCF_014529385.1. NCBI lineage: Eukaryota > Viridiplantae > Streptophyta > Polypodiopsida > Polypodiales > Pteridaceae > Adiantum > Adiantum capillus-veneris. The sequence goes on from NC_140952.1 coordinate 103,392,648, forward strand.
CGATCCAATTGTTGGTATCTCTTAGATCCACCACTTGGACATTCTAGCAATGTCTTAAAGGTAGGTGCATTCAGCACTTGGCCATTTAGACTAAGAATTGGGAATCTGGATCCAATTGTTGCTATCTCTTAGATCCACCAATTGGCCATTCTAGCCCTGTCTTAAAGGTAGGTGTATTCATCACTTGACCATCATTACACTTATAATTTTACACAATGTGTGTGGGATGAGTAGATCCTAGATCCACCACTTGTCCATTTAGAGTAAGGATTGGTAAGTAGGTGCATCAAATATCCACCACTTGGCCATTATAAGAAAGGCTTGAATTGTAGATACAGTTGTTGGTGTCAGCTAGATCCACTACTTGGCCATTCTAACCATATCCTAAAGCTGGGTGCATTCAACATTTGGCCATCATAGCACTGGTAATTTTACACAATGTCTGTGGGATGACTATATCCTAGATTCAACACTTGCCCATTTAGACTAAAATTTGGGAATTAAATACATCAACGATCCACCACTTGGCCATTAGAACAAAGGCTTAAAGTGTGGATCCAATTGTTGGCATCTCTTAGATCTACCACTTGCCCATTCTACCCATGTCTTAAAGTTAGGTGTATTCAACACTTGGCCATCATAACACTTGTAATTTTGCACAATGTTTGCGGGATAGATCCTAGATACACCACTTGGCCATTTAGACTAAAAATTGGGAAGTAGGTGCATCAAAGATCCACCACCTGGCCATTGTAACAAAGGTTTGAAAAGTGAATGCAATTGTTGATGTCTCGTAGATCCACCACTTGGCCATTCCAACCATGTCTTAAAGTTAAGTGTATTCAACAATTGGCCATCATAACACTTGTAATTTTACACAATGTTGGTGAGATGACTAGATCCTAGATCCACCACTTGGCCATTTAGACTAAGAATTGGAAAGTAGGTGCATCAAATATCCACCATTCGACCATTATAACAAAGGCTTGAAAAGTGGATACAATTGTTGGTGTCTCCTAGATCCACCACTTGGTCATTCTAACCATGTCTTAAATTTAGGTGTATTCAACACTTGGCCATCATAACACTTGTAATTTTACACAATGTGTGTGAGATGAGTAGCTCCTAGATCCACCACTTGGCCATTTAGACTACAAATTGGGAAGTAGGTGCATCAAAGATCTATCACTTGGCGATTAAAAAATGCTTGAAATGTGGATCCAATTGGTGTGTCCTAGATCTACCACTTGGCCATTCTAACCATGTCTTAAAGTTAGGTGGATTCAACACTTGTCCATCATAAGAGTTGTAATTTTTACATAATGTTTGTCGGATGAGTAGATCCTAGATCCACCACTTGTCCATTTAGAGTAAGAAATGTGTAAGTAGGTGCATTAGAGATCCACCACTTGGCCATTATAACAAAGGCTTGAATTATAAATACAATTGTTGGTGTTCGCTAGATCCACCACTTGGCCATTCTAACCATGTCCGAAAGTTAGGTGGATTCAACACTTTGCCATCATAACACTGGTATTTTTACCACTTGACCATTTAGACTAAAATTTCAGAATTAGATACATAAAAGATACACTACTTGGGCATTATAGCACTTGTAATTTTACACAATTTTTGTGGGATGAGTAGATACTAGATCCACTACTTGGCCATTTAGACTAAAATTTTGGAATTAGATACATCAAAGATACACTACTTGGCCATCATAACACTTGTTATTTTATACAATGTTTGTGGTTTCAGCAGATCCTAGATCCACCACTTGGACATTTAGAGTAAAATTTCGGAATTACATCCATCAAAGATACACTACTTGGCCATCATAACAGTTGTAATTTTACACAATGTTTGTGGGATGAGTAGATCCTAGATCCACCACTTCGCCATTTAGACTAAAATTGCAGAATTAGATACATCAAAGATACACTACTTGGCCATCATAACTCTGGTAATTTTACACAATGTCTATGGGATGAGTAGATCCTAGATCCACCACTTGGCTATTTAAACTAAAATTTCGAAATTAGATACAACAAAGATACACTACTTGGCCATTAGAACAAAGGCTTGAAGTGTGGGCCTAATTGTTGGTATCTCCTAGATCCAACACTTGGCCATTCCAGCCATGTCTTAAACGTAGGTGCATTCAACACTTGGCCATCATAACACTTGTAATTTTACAAGTGCATTCAACACTTTGCCAAGTGCATTCAACACCTAGCGATCATAACACTTGTATTATGGCCAGGTGCATTCAACACCTCGGCATCAATATACTTGTAATTTTACACAATGTTCGCGGGATGAGTAGATTCTAGATCCACCACTTGGCCATTAAAACAAAGGCTTGAAATGTGGATCCAATTGTTGGTGTCTCCTAGATCCACCACTTGGCCAGTTAGGTAGATTCACTACTTGGCCATCATAACACTTGTAATTTTACACAATATTTGTGGGATGAGTAGATCCTACATCCACCACTTGTCCATTTAGAGTAAGAATTGGTAAGTAGGTACATCAAAGATCCACCACTTCAACACTTTCTAGGTGCATTCAACACTTGGCCATCATAATACTTGTAATTTTACACAATGTTGGTGAGATGAGTAGATCCTAGATCAACCACATGGCGATTTAGACTAAGAATTGGGAAGTAGGTGCATCAAAGATCCACCACTTGGCCATTAAAACAAAGGCTTGAAATGTGGATCCAATTGTTGGTGTCTCCTAGATCTACCACTTGGCCAGTTAGGCAGATTCACTACTTCGCCATCATAACACTTGTAATTTTACACAATGTTTGTGGGATGAGTAGATTCTAGATCCACCACTTGGCCATTCAGACTAAGAATTGGGAAGTAGGTGCATCAAAGATCCATCACTTGGTCATTATAACAAAGGCTTCAATTGTGGATCCAATTGTTGGTTTCTCCTACATCCACCACTTGGCCATTCTAACCATGTCTTAAAGTTAGGTGGATTCAGCACTAAGCCATCGTAACACTTGTAATTTTATACAATGTTTGTGGGATGAGTAGATCCACCACTTGTCCATTTAAGGTAAGAATTGGTAAGTAGGGGCATCAAAGATCCACCACTTGGCCATAATAACAAAGGCTTGAATTGTAAATAGAATTGTTGGTGTCACCTAGATCCACCACTTGGCCATTCTAACCATGTCCTAAAGCTAGGTGCATTCAACACTGGTAATTTTACACAATGTCTATCGAATGGGTATATACTAGATCCACCACTTGGCCATTTAGACTTAAATTTGGGAATTAGATATATCAAAGATCCACCACTTGGCCACAAGAATGAAGGCTAGAAGTATGGATCCAATTGTTCGTATCTCGTAGATCCACCACTTGGCCATTCTAGACATGTCTTAAAGGTAGGTGCATTCAACGCTTGGTCACCATAAAACTTGTAATTTAACACAATGTTTGTGGGATGAGTAGATTTTAGATCCACCACTAGTCCATTTAAACTAGGAATTGGAAGTAGGTGCATCAAAGATCCACCACTTGGCCATTATAACAAAGGCTTAAAATGTGGACCCAATTGTAGGTGTCTCCTAGATCCACCACTTCGCCATCATAACACTTGTAATTTTACACAATGTTTGTGAGATGAGTAGATCCTAGATCCACCACTTGTCTCTTTAGAGTAAGAATTGGTAAGTAGGTGCATCAAAGATCCACCACTTGGCCATTATAAAAAAGGCTTGAATTGTAGATATAATTGTTGGTGTCACTTAGATCCACCACTTGGCCATTCTAACCATGTCCTAAACTTAGGTGCCTTTAGCACTTGGCCATCATAATACTGGTAATTTTACACAATGTCTGTGGGATGAGTAGATCCTAGATCCACCACTGCCCATTTAGACTATAATTTGCAAATTAGATACATCAAAGATCCACCACTTGGCCATTAGAATTAGAGCTTGAAGTGTGGATCCAATTGTTGGTATCTTTTAGATCCATCAAAGATCCACCACTTGGCCCTTCTAACGTTGTCTTAAAGTTAGGTGCATCCACCACTTGGCCACTCTAACCATCTCTTAAAGTTAAGTGCATTCAACACTTGGCCATCATAACACTTGTAATTTTACACAATGTTTGTGGGATGAGTAGATTCTAGATCCACCACTTGGCTATTTAAACTAAAAATTGGGAAGTACGTGCATCAAAGATCCAACACTTGGTCATTATAACAAAGGCTTGAAATGTGGGACCAATTCTTGGTGTCTCCTCCTAGATCCACCACTTGGCTAGTTAGCTGGATTCAACACAATGGTTGTGGGATAAGTAGATCCTAGATCCACCACTTGTCCATTTAGAGTAAGAATTGGTAAGTAGGTGCCTCGAACATCCACCACTTGGCCATTATAACAAAGTCTTGAAATGAAGATACAATTGTTGGTGTCACCTAGATCCACCACTTGGCCATTATAACCATGTCCTAAAGTTAGGTGGATTCAGCACTTGGCCATCATAACACTGGTAATTTTACACAATGTATGAGGGATGACTAGATCGTGGATCCACCACTTGGCCATTTAGACTACAATTTGGAAATTAGATACATCAAAGATTCACCACTTGGCCATTAGAATGAAAGCTTTAAGTGTGGATCCAATTGTTGGTATCTCTTAGATCCACCACTTGGCCATTCTAGCCATGTCTTAAAGGTAGGCGCATTCATCACTTGGCTATCATAACACTTGTAATTTTACACAATGTTTGTGGGATGAGTAGATCCTAGATCCACCACTTGGCAATTTTGACTAAGAATTCGGAAGTAGGTGCATCAAATATCCACCACTTGGCCATTATAACAAAGGCTTGAAATGTGGATCCAATTGTTGGTGTCTCCGGGATCCACCACTTGGCAATTCTAACCATGTCTTAAAGTAAGGTGCATTCAACACTTGGCCATCAGAATTGTCACCACTTGATCTCTTTGCTTGGCACAAAGGTTGCTTTTGTGCATAAATAGTGAAAGGCTGCAGGCTAGAGAGGTCAAGTGTCACCACTTTTTCTCTAAAAAAGCCTTCTTTGTTACATCTTGCAGGTAGGTGCTTCAAATCTATGCTTATTAGAGGTGAATAATCTCATCCTAATGTATAGTTTAGGATTTTTTTATTCCTAGGTGTATGGTAATACTTGAAAATTTTGTACAACATATACTTAAGAAATGTCTTTATTATACAGCGTGCAAATGTTGAATTCATACATATTTTTGTTTGAAGAACATGTCTCGAACACCTCATGATACAAGGTGACCTGTTACTATGCTAGTTGAGTGGCATTGTTTGAAAGAATGGCTTAATGAACTGTCATATCGTGAAGCTTTTATGGTGGCACAAAGCTCTCTTGAAGCAATGTGGCTCCCACTACACAAAAAATCATTATGCTAATATGGAGAGATCTCTAGTAGGACATGATAAAGTACAAGAGATCTTGCGGAAATAAACCTCGATGAGATTCCTACCATGCACTTGTGACACCATACCTCTTTTTAAACCCTTTGACTTCTATTGTTGTGGGAAGTCCAAGGGGGGGCCTACTTTCAAATTTTTATCATAGCTTTTTTTTTAATGAAATTTTGGTCATTTTAAAGTTTGTACACAGTCTAGGATTTCATTCTGATTGTTTTCCCTCAGTTTCAAATTTTGACCGAGTACACTCCTCGGAAGCCACTTTTGAAGGTGTTAGGACGAGATTCTAGGAAAGTTTTGTATGTAGGAAACAGAGTCCTTAACACAATAAAAAAACATTGGTTCTTTGAGTATTTTTAGATTCCATGGTTTTAATGCTCGTTGGAGCCCGTAGATAAAGAAAAAAGTAAGAAATGTCTGTTTTACATCATTTTTTAAGAAATTGCCAACTTGCATGTTGATTTTTGGAGAATCCGAGCAAGATATGACTTTTTTGCATCACACAATGGTCGAAGAGCGCGACGAGATGAACAAACTCATGTGAGACAAGCCCATATAGATTCGGAGCCAATTGGAAGCTAGAAGCTGTTGAAAACGTAAATCATGGCCATGCATCAACAATATGTTCACATGATGAAGGAGGTGCTTCAAAGCTATGGAAATCAGTATAGGATGCAAGCAATATCGTTGGAGGCTATTCAAGAACCTGCAGAGGCTCACATCATTTCAGATCACTTTGCAAGGACAAAATGATTAAGATTTGTGTCTACTATCTCCATAGTCATTTGGCTTTTCAGATTATCCATGTGTTTTAAGCTAAGTGCTTCTAGCCATGAAGAGTTAAATTTAAATCAAATATTAACATTTTTGCTATCCTAAGGGGTAAACAAATCTAGAAAATGCAAAAAAAGGGTGGCCACAAGGGCGCACAAATGGCCCATCCACCAGTTTTGGATGGCTCACCTGCGCGCCCTTGTGGCCACCCTTTTTTTTGCATTTTCTACCTTTGTTTGCCCCTTAGGTTACCAAAACTGTTAATATATAGTGAAACCAGATCTTTTCGCAGCATGAGACTAGATGTTTATATTGTCCAGTGTGATTTGGCCTTTTGGTGCAGGGAACTAGTAAGTTGAGTTGAAGGAAGGCATAATGTGCTTGAAAGTTAAATTTTAGGTTCATCTCAGCTTTTCCAGGGTCTTGGAGTGCAACAATAGTCTAGTTATGCAAAAAAAAGGGTGGCCACAAGGGCGCAGATGACAGGCATCCAAAACTTCTGAATGCGCCATCTGTGCGTCCTTGTGGCCACCTTTTTCTCTGCATTATATGGCCTTGTCTGCACCCCAGGATACCAAAAAAAAAAAAGATTAAGTGAAAGAAAATCTTTATGCAGCATGATAGTAAAAATTCCACTTCTTTTCACTCATATGTAATCAGAGGCCCCCCCCTTCTTTGTGTTCAAAGGTTCGAAGCATTCACTAGTAAAATTTTCCTATATCATGTGCGTTCACCAGAATGGATTAGAAGTACCCCTTATAGGCCTTATCTACACCTGTTTTTGTAACTTTAAAAGAATATAAAATCCCTTTTGTTGAGCACATGTGCTATGTTACATATACTTTAGTGAACTCCCTAGGTCAAAGGCCTCACAAATCGTGTGCACTAAACATTCAGCACTAGAAATCGACCAAACAAAGAGCCAATTTTTACTTCCTTGTGTTCTTGGGAATGTTTTGGTTAAGCCATTTCTTTGGTATGCGAAACCACTTGTGACCCTATAGTATCCAACCAAAGGTTTCTTGATTAGCAGTTTACATAGGCTTGAGTAGTACATATCTTCTATGTTAACAATGCGTGTATCTATAATTTATGTTCACATTTTCTCTATCCAAATGAGCTACATAGTAAAAATCAAATCTACAATTTGACAGTTAAGTTCACAAGGTGATATCTATTGGTATCATCTTTAGCAATATCAAATTAAGAAGATTTGATACCAAAAACTTGTTTACACTACTCAAAAAGGTGAAAACTCAAAGGCTTTACAATATATGCATGAAGAAACACAAATCAATAATAAGTCACACCTATACATTGACACCTCCATCTCAAGTTGTCATTTCTCTAAGTCGAGCTTAGCATAGGCATATTATGGAAGTAATAACATGTTGGAAAGTAAGAATTTAGCTTTCTCAACTTAAGAAACAATGCTAATGATATATATTCAACATCCCCAAATGAGGACATCTTGACAAAGGTTATGATCCACTTTAATAAGCATAACCATTAATGATTAAACTGAAATCAAAATATTGCTTGAATTTCCTCATGTGGAGTGATTAAGACTTGAGACTTGAAATATCTTACAAGCAAATCAAAATATCCATAAAGGTCAACAATCTTTATCAAATATGTATGAAACTCTAGTAATCAAATTAGATACTCTCACTCAATGCGACACCATTTAACAAAAAAACATATTTATATTGCATTTATAGAGGAATCCAGCCTCATGAAAAATAATTACAAATGGAGACAATGTTGTTGCTGTTAGGCTTCTCTTACAAGTATTTGTTTTCCTCATCTAGAGATTCATATACAATTTAATATTTGTGTGTCTATGACACTAGGGAAGATAGTAGTACTATATGGATGGCTTCTCTAAGAGCTCCTAGAGAGTATCTATTGGTTCAAGATTCTACAAAAATCCAACTATTCTTATCAAAATCTTTTAACATGGTAGTGAAAGGTTCATCACGGGACAAAAATAGAATAATTTCCATCTCTACACATGGTCGCTTGCTCATGTCCTCTCAAAACAAGTTGGCTCCGTAAGTAAACAACAGATTATATGAGAACAAAGTTATAAAGTACAAAATGATATCATTTTAATAATTTAATGACAACTATACAAAGAATAAATTATAAGAAAAATCTTTGAGGACTCTCGGGTGAAAGCATGAATAGGTGGAATGATATTTAAGCTATTAGATAGCATATCAAAAAAACAATCTTGTGGAAAAAAGAATACAAACTAAATAAAATTTATAAGTGATTGCACTTCTACATTTTATTCTTTAAGAGCTATCCATTGACATATATCATGATAGAAATTTTATGTGAACTCATGTCTAATTGTAGGCCAAAGTTTTTGATAGTAGGTGTCCATGGACACAGCTATTTGAGCCACCATTCCATGATTTCACCCTCTCCATAGATAACACAACTTACTTACATTGTGAGACTCAATCTGCTACACAACTATACATGGCGCACCAAAGACATCAACAAAATAGCACCACCCAATGTTATGAGGTGCGAAGCCTAAACATTAAAATCCATAAAGAGGTTAATTCTCTCCAGCATGATAAACTTAAAGATGGAGATGATGCTATGCTCTGAATGTAAGCTATAAGGGTAGTTTTCTTACCATTCTATGTTTATGTTGGACATGAACCCTTGCAATGCCCACACAATATTCGCACCTCCTGTTGTTGTTGTATGCAAGTCTTGTGAGCTCATACTTTTTCCACCTTCGGGAGTAAAGGTTTCCATGTAGTGTGAGTGAATGAAAGAAGAAGGAGTAGAATCTGGTTTCATGTTGTAATGGAGGTGAGAGAAGGGAGAGGAGCTAGCTTGGTGTGAAACTATGTGGTGGGCAAGGGGAAGAGATGGGGGAGGAGCTTGCTTAGTGCTACAATGGAGGTGAAAGAAAGCTAGCAAAGAGATAATGTTGGACTATAGGAGGTGCATGGGGTTGTTGCAGCAATAGAGAGCTTGGAAAAGGGTTTGTAGAGAGAGAAAATCACTTTTTAGCTATAGAATAGATTTGGAAAGACTTTGGAGGTTGAAAATGATGTTTTGAATCTTTTTTTAAAAAATCATTTCTTTTTTAGTTTTTAGTGCACATTTTTTACTTTGGAATTTAAAAATACTTTTTTGACCATGAAATAGATTTGGGGACCTTTTAAGGAGGGAAAACTTGAAATTTGAAATTTTTTGAAAAATTCTAAATCCGGGCCAAAACGTGGGGGAAAAGAGGTCAAAGTAGCCCCCCCCCCCCCCCCCCCCCCCCCCCTCCCCCTTTTCCCCAACCACCTTCTTTACCTTCTCACTAGGTAAGAGGTCATTAAGAGGTGTAAAGCTACCTCGTCCCCCTACTTTTTTGAGGGTATAGAGTGTGTCCACCACCCTCTTCCTATTGGCTGGCCTCTAATTAGCCTTAGTTTAACACTAGAATGGTAACAGGACACTTTTGTGTCCTGTTAAGTGACCATTTTGCTTGAATTATTTGAAGAGTATGAAAATGAAAACCTTACTCTTGCACAACGTTTTTGAACCTAAACTGTGTGAAAAAACGGGTCCTGTTTTTGGCTTTTTTTCAATTTTTGGCAACTATACCACTCTAAACTTCATTTTTGTGAGGTTTAGATGGCTAGAGGTTAGGCCTTCATAGTTCTATACATGTTTTGATGCTTGTAGGGAGAGCTAAGTGTTAAAATTGAAAGTTATGACCAATTTACAAGAATTGCATAATCCTGTTTTTTGGCCACAATTAGCACTTTTATGATTTTTTTGGTGGCTTTCTTGATATCCAAATTCAATTTTGATTGTGTAAGTGTAATGTATAACATAAAGCTAATCTTCCTTGAGTTTTGGGGGACCTAATATGCTATATAGCATAGTATATGATGATGGTTGAGTTTTTTGATTGCTGAAGAATACGATACATTTTAGAGTAGCAAGTATAACTTTCTCAATATTGCTAGTTTCTTAGGCCAATTGTGTGTATTTTGTAGGTGGTAACCATATCTAATCATAGACTACAAACTTGGCTAGATATTGAGTAGTTTCTATGGGTTTCTAGAGGTCATAATGCTAAACCCATTTTTTTCATGTTTGTTGTATTTAGCACTTTATCATTGCCCCCAAGGTTCCAATTGTAAGAGATCCATTATCCTTTTGACATGATCCATGGCTTTTGAATCCAAAGGCCCAAAGGGAACTAAGAAAACATGTATATAGTATCTGTATTGAGCGTGACTATAGAAAATTTGATGATAGGTCTGCAGAATGGCAAAAATGGAACTTTTTTGTACCTTTTTTTTTGCCCAAAAAAAAATTAGTGAGGTAAAAGCAACCATATGTTTTGCTCACCAACCCATTGAAGTTAACGGGGCATTTTATCTCATGTCCTACAAAAATCCCCACTCTTATTTATATGCAATCAACCGTAAGAAATTGTTGTTTTGGGCAAAATGCACTGGTCCATCAACTTTGGAGGCTTGTAGTGACCAAGGGATGAGAAAAATTACAAGTTTCTCATTTTCTCCATATGTATTAGTTATTGAACTATAAGCTCATGAAAGGTTTTTTCAAAATGAGTGGATCTACTATGGTTTTGGAATTTTTTCCCAAAACCCTGAAAGGACACTTTTATGTCCTGTTAGGTTACCATTCTAGTATTAATCCCAAAGGGCCCCTAGAGGGTTGATATTTTTTCTAATGCCCTAATATATAGTCATTGATCAATAAAGACGAGATTATCACCATTTGGTCCTAATCTTAGTGCACCTCAAGACCTAGGCGTGCGGAGATTGGGAATAGCTAGAGAATGTGAGGTTGTTAGAGCTAGCGGCGAATAGTAGAAAAACTGCAAATGGTCTTCAGAAATACAAAAGTTTTTAGAAATTACTTGTGTACTTCAAAAACACAAACATACTTCAACAAGCAAAGTAAAATAACACAATTGAACTTCAGTAGCGCACACAGACTTCAAAAACCCTAATATATAGTCATTGGGCAATAAAGACAAGATTATTATCTTGTAGTCCTAATCTCCATGCACCTCTAGACTGAGGTGTGCAAGGATCGGGTATGCATTAGGAAAATTTTGAACTCATTTTTGGGCCTTTTTAAAGTGCCACATCATCAAAGTTGTACAAAAGAAAGCAGCCCGGTAGACCCCTCTAAATATTGCTTAGAACCCCATGATATGATGTATCATTGGAAAGATCTTGAAAAATGGATTCTAAAGAGCCAAGTTCCAAAACGTTTGGATGACTTCTATGAAATTTATGCCATTTTTTTTCAATCAGCTAGGTTTTGTTACCATTACGGTAATCTAAAATCACCTTTTTCTAGATATACATGAAGGCAATGTCCGATACATGCATGCTATATATCAATAGATAGCATTTGAAGAGTAGATTCTAAATATCCAACCTCCGAAAACTTTGGATCTTATTTGCAAAAAATTTACCGATCCCCACTTTTTGAAAGCTATGCCACATCAACAATTCTTACAAGGCCCATTTTCTAGTCCAAACTTTTCCTAATGGCTAGAGAATGTGAAGTTGTCATGTATTGTCATGTAGTTGGTGGTGTGTACTTATTACAAGAGTGATTTAATTATTTTTTGCATCATTGGTAAATAAAGTATGGATGATAGGATGGTGTCTCCTTGTGCGTATTGCAAGCATCAGATCTTTCAAAAACAAAAAATTTGCGACCAACACATACGCAATCATAGTCTCCTTCTCATAGAGCAACTACAAGACCTGTTTTATTGATCTCATGGTACGGAGGTAGTAGATCAACCTCTGCAAGTAGATATTCATCCCTAAGAAGACGATTTCAAACGAATAGCCATCGATTGAGTCCACCCAACCAATACCTGATTCCACATTTCAAGAAGTAGAGAGGGAGGAGATGCTAGACGCGTTCTTTCACATGGATCCCATCATTAAAAACATAGAAGGCAACAACATTCATGGCAATACTGCAAACCAACCTTAGTCATCTCGTCCGTATCGACGGCATGATAGCAACGATCAAGAGGGCAAGATTTCAGTTCTCCATACCGCTTTGGCAATGCTTAATTTGCAGTCTCTCTACGGGTGGTCTGACGCCTCCGTCACATAGCTTTTTAGGAAATACATTGTATCCTAATCATACCAAAGTGCAAATTACAGTTCAATAATATGATTGTTGTGTCCACTTGTTGATGTACGACAGGTTGCTCAATGAGCAAAACTTACCGGAAGGCAATCACATGCCCCCTACCCGTCCAGTCTTACTAACTTGGGCTTGGATTATCACAAAATACATGCATGACCTAATGATTATTACTCTTTTGCAATGAGTATGTAAATTTGGAAGAGTGTGGCAATTGTGGATCAAACAGGTATAGAGAGGACACACAAGGAAAATTTATCCCTTCAAAGGTCCTTCGGCACTTTCCATTCCAAGAATAAAGAGCATGTTCAGGTGCAAGTCTATAGCCTCTTTAATGACATGGCACTCAAATACTAGATCGATAGATGATGTGCTGGGTACCTGCTGACTCTCGTGCATGGAAGCACATAGATAAAAATTGGCCTACATTTTAGAATGAGCCTCTATGTATCCGCTTTGGTCTAGCAATGGACGAAGTAAACCCATTGGATTACGAAGTTTGTCATGGATCACGTGGCGTATTTTCTTGGATAATTTTTTTAATCTTCCACCATGGCTAGCTATCAAGAAGGGTCATCTGTTGTTCCCAGGAAAGTACAAAGCAAAGAACGTGGACATCTATCTGGCACCACTTATAGAAAAGCTCCAAATCTTGTGGACAGGGATCGATGTGGTTGATATGTCCCAATCAATAGGACGAAGAAATGTACATGTGCAAGGAATTCTCATGTGGACCATGTATGATTGGCTAGGCTTCGGTGAGTGTCAGGCAAGTGCCTCTGAAATACTTGTATACATGCTATTCCTGGCTATGCCAACACTTTTATATTTTAATTTTATGATTTTGCAGGCCTGAGTTACTGAGGCAATCATGCATGTCCAAAATGTGGTCCTCGACTTGGCTTTTGCCGCTCTGATCATTTGAGAAAGATATTTTACGAGGAGCATGGTAGATTTTTGCCTGAAGAACATGAGGTACATGGACCAAACATATGCAAACATAACATGCATCCACTGAACGAGAGCAATTAGAAAAACATGTGGCTAGAGAGGGGAGATTTCATGCCACCCGGAATAAAAACACTTTCTATTTTTCATGAACTCCTGTACTGGAGTGACCTGCTGATTAATCATCTCCTCGACCCAATGCACATCTTCAAGAATGTGGGGGAGATCATATGGAAAACCATAACTAGAAAAAGGGAGAGCAAGGCCCAAAGAGATGACCTATAGACTTTGGGTTGAATGCCAGAGATGTGGCTTTCACTTAAACCCAATGGAAATTTTTCTATACCAAAAGGTCCATGGGTTTTGAGTCATGAAGAAGAGCAACAAGTGAAGAAGACTATATTCTCATTCAAGACTCTCACTGGGTGCATGCGATGTTTGAAAATGGCTTTTACAAGAGATGACAATCTTAATGGTCTTAAGTCCCATAATTGGCACAATTTTTTACAAACTATCTTACCAATTGCCATACAGGATTGTTTGAATGATGAGATTAGAAGAGCGATCTATAAAATCAATGAGTTGGTGTGCTGGATGAGTTCAAAAGAGATAAGAAAAGATAGCATCGATACAGCACGCTTAAATGCTATTGAAGCAGTGTGTATGGTGGAGAAGTACTTTCTAGAAAAAATTCTTACCATCCAGATACATCTACCTTTGCATGCAGTCGATGAAGTTTCAATTGTTGGGATAGTCCATAGTAGGTGGATGTTCTTCTTGGAGAGATTCGTGAAAACTTTAAAGGGGTTCGTTCATCAAAGGGCTTGCCCTGAGGGTAGCATGTGTAGGGTATGCAAGCCCAATTGTGGTGTCAAGTGTCAACCCTGCGGGAACCTCCTCATAAATCATGCAGGGAAAGTTCTATTCAAGGTTAATTCTTTTGCATGGCAAGTTTTCTATAAATATCATGTAAACATTTTCACAATACAATATAGAGTAATATAGCGTGTTTTTTATTTCTTTGTGTCGACTCTCTCGTACCCTCTCTCTCCATATCGTTCTGCACTCTCTCTCACTGCTGCCATGGACTGCTCAAGGTGGCACCCTTCATAGCCTCTCTTCCTAACAGCATGGCCGAAGGATGGCTTGTACAAGAGTCTCTTGTCCTCATCAGTGAATTTTTTGTCTCAATTGATCTAGAGATGCCCCGAATGTGGACTACTAAGGTCAACGTCAAGGTGACAGGGGATGAGCCACATGGACAAGGCATCATTAGGAAGATGAATATCACAATGCGAGAAAAGGTTATGAGATTTTTCCTTCTTAGCTCAAACATCATGCAAAAGTGGCTAGAGATGTACGAAGGGGAAAAGCAACAACGCTTAACAGATTGTTTGCAATTCAAGCACAATCATACCACTAGAAACCTTCCTTTTTCAAATCATCTTCAAAAATTTCTTGACTTTCCAACTGGGCGGTGGTTAGATGCAACAATCTCAAAGGCAAAGAGAAATGGACTGTTGATCACTAAAGGGGAAGAGGAGATGTCAAGGGCTTGCGATTAGCATGTAAATTTTCACAACTTTATTTTCGAGCTCCACGTGATCACATTACTTTAGTAACTTTAATTTTATTTCAATTTTGTGGCTGCAGTATCACAAATATGGAGCTTTATGATCGCATGGGAGACACTTTAGAGTGCAACAGATAGACGAACAAAGGGTCACCTTTGACAGTAGTGTTAGGAAAAGCTTCATCAAAGAAAGTAGGAGTAGTGTCAGGGATGAGAACACACAGACTAGCCAGCTTGAATACTTTGGCTACATCCAAGACATCTTAAAGACTAGCTTTAGAAAGACTAGCTTAAAGACATCTTAAAGACTAGCTTTAGAAAGTTTGATATTTTTACCTTTGACTATGTCAAGTGGTTCAAAGTTATTACGAGCGGCCTTAATACAACTACGTACAAAGATAAGAGCGGATTGATTCAAATGAACTGTAGGCGGGTATGGACAGACACTACAACAAAAAAAGGTGTTATCGATGCAGATATCGACGCGGAGCGTCGCTATCCGTGTCGCTGTGAAACCAATCGCTATTTGCGACGCAGATATAGACGTGTATAGAGACGTAGATAGCGACGTGTATAGCGATGCGCATAGCGACGCACATAGCGACGACCATAGCAGAAATTTTTTTTCTTGGGCAGAGGGCAGGTAGCCTGGCCTGTGCCCAGTTAAAAGATGGACACAGCCACAGCCAGACTTCCTGCCCTCTGCCCAAGAAAGCGAGCAGCACCAAAATATCAACCATGCTCCCGCGCGCAAAAATTTCGGCAGAGTTCCCTTTGTTTTTACATAAACTTTTCAAAAAAAAACCATATCATGTATACGCCTCCTACATGCTATCCATGTAGGATCTCACATGAGATTTAAGGCCAATGAAAGACAACCGTACCAACTGAAAAGCATAGCCATAACTTAAAAGCATAACCATAACGAACCATAACCATAACTTAACACTAGGTTGGTAATGGGACACTTTTATGTCCTTGGACACTTTTATGTCCTGTGAAGTGACCATTTTCCTTGAATTATGTCAAGAGTTTCAAAATGGATTTTGAGGTGCTAACTATCTAGAAAGTTGTTTCATGAGCTGAAAAAAACTCGACATTTTTTTGGAATATCAATTCCATCTTTAACATTGTCCTTGCACAACATTTCACAACCTAAATTGTGTGAAAAAACGGGTCCTGTTTTTGGCTTTTTTCAACTTTTTGCAACTATCTCACTCTAGAATTCATGTTTGTGAGGTCTATAATGCTAGAGAACTATCTTTAGTAGTCCTCAACATGTCCTAATGCTTCTAGGGAGAAATAAATATTAAAGTTCTAAGTTATGACCAAATTACCAAAATTGTGAAATCCTATTTTTTAGCCAATTTTAGCTCTTCTATGAATTTTTTGGTGGATTTCATGATATCCAAATTCATTTTTGATTTTCTATGTCACATATTGTAACATAAAGCTAACATTCCTTGAGTTTTGGGGCACCTAATACCCTATTTTGCATAGTACACAATGATGGTTGATTGTTTCAATTATGAAAGAAAACGAAACATTCTAGTATGTCAAGTATAGCTTTTTCAATATTGTTACTTTCTTGTGACAACTACATGCATTTTGTAGGTAGTAACCATATCTAGTCATAAGGATCAAATTTGGCTAGATATTGAATAGTTTCCATGGGATTCTACAACTCATAATGTTCAACCCAGTTTTTTCATGTTTGCTGTATTTAACACTTCATCTTTGTCCCCAAGATTCCCCTTGGTAAGAGATGTATTATTCTTTTGACATGCTCCATGGCTCCTTATGAACATAAAGGACAATAGGGAACTAAGAAAACATGCATATATTATTTGTATTGAGTGTGGCTATAGAAACTTTGATGTTAGGTTTGCAGAATGGTAAAAATTCAACTTTTTTGTACCTATTTATTTTGGCAAAACAAAAAATAGTGAGTGAGAAGCAATCATATGTTCTGATCACCAACCCATTGAAGTTAACTAGGGAATTTATCTGAAGTCCTACAAAAATCCCTAATCTTATTTTTATGTAACAAAACGTAAGAAATGACTGTTTTGTTGAAAATTCACTGGTCCATCAACTTTGGAGGCTTGGTGTGACCAAAAGATGAGAAATTTTACAAGTTTCTTAATTTTTCCATGTTTAGTAGGCCTTGAACTATAACCTCATGAAAGGATTTTACAAAATGAGTGGATCTACTATGGTTTTGGAAGTTTTTTTCAAAATCCTGAAAGGACACTTTTATGTCCTATAAGGTTACCAACCTAGTGTTAAAAGCATAACCATAACGAACCATATCCATAACTTAAAAGCATAACCAGAACTTAAAACCATAACTGACTATAACCACTTTGATCAAAACCATAATGCAGATAACCATAACCATAAACAAAATTAACAATAACCATAAACATAACCAGAAAGAGAAACAATAATTGTCTATACAATGACAATGACAATAATCATAACCATAAGGAAAACAATAACTGTCTGAACACTAACTTTTTGTACAAAAAAGAGACACGGAAGCGTGTCTGTGTCTCACAAAGCATATAGATGAAATCTGGTCCACTAATGACTAGGCGTCGCAACCTGCACATAGGACAACTCACAAAATTAGTATTGATATTACTTCACATATACTGACTTAATTAAATCAACTCACACATATTAACGTCTCACCTCAAGCGATCAGCGAGACTGTAAGGCCTCCCAGTCTACAGGCTCTCCTGAAGCTTCAAGATCATTCAGTACTTCATAGATACCTCTGCGATATCCATCTGACTCCTCCTCGCGTGATGGAGCTCAATGCATCGCAAGATTCTACGTTTATACAAAAATCAAAGTAATAAGAATACATGATTCATCGCGTTTTAAAAAATTCCATAGTTAAGATTGGATTAGAAAAAACTCATAGCGAAAGGTGTCGAAGCCTCCGCTGCGCGCCAGGATGAGATGTCCCCCTAGTCATCTGCGCGGCCTCACGCTGCTGTCTGAACCGCGTGGCCGCTGTCAACTCATCCTCCCTCATCTGTAGCTACGTCTCGTGTGGGATGCCCGAAGGCTTCGGCGAACCGGTCCTAAAAGCCTTCCGAGGTGCATCTCGTCGATGTTTGATGGTGTCCCTGCAACACCCTTGATACACCGCGCCGAAACAACGGAAGAACCCGGAGCAGGCTGGTACTCTCTCAGGATCGTCTCCACTATGTAAGTGACTTTTTCCTTTTCTTGTTGATCCCTAGACGTCATAATGCTGGTCGAAAACTGCAGCTCCACGAGCTGGCGAATCCGCTGTCGCATCTCAGTCCCGACTCTATCCATGTCAACAGAACCATCTCCCCGTACAGTATAGATCTTGGAGGCACTAGGATCGTGTGCCCCCCAAGGTGTCCGAGCTGTGCCAAGAGGTGTGTCGAGAGGTGTGGCTGGGTAAGACGGGGGTCGTGAGCGAGGAGGGGTCGAAGCATCTGTGGACCCTCCTCCATAGCAACCACCACCTCCGCCTGACGATCGCCGAGATCGGCGAGTGCGCCTGTGCTGCGGAGATGAGGACGTACCCGTCTCTGCCCCACCCCTAGGTGTCAAAGCGGCCGTGATGGGAGAAGAAGGAGTCGTACCCATAGGCGTCCTAAACCCCGTAGGCGTCCCTCCCCTAGGCGTCGGACCCTCGGGTGTGAAGCCCGGAGGCGTAGTACCCGTGCCTCTGGCTACCTAGTACTGAGAAGCCTCTGCCATCTGAGTAGGCTTCGTCCATGTAACGAAGCCCATGAATGCATCTGCACTCATGGAAGCGAGATCTGGAATCTCGTTTGCCATACTAAAGTCCTGCACAAAGAAAGTAAAATAAAGCGTCAGAACACAGTTGTTTAAATTAACTTTAAGCTTAATTTTAAATCAAATTCTTCACACAAACACTTACAGGCCTAGGCCTCGACGAGTGAGGCATCATCGATAAGATCTTGCACCGTATCATCGTCTATCTCTAATTGCAAACATAACTCCGTTTTCATGAACCGCTCTAGAAAGAACATCCAACGGCTGTGGACTGTACCTGCCACTGCAACCTCATCTACTACATGGACGAGCAAGTGCATTTGGATAGTTAGGCAGCTCGTGGGTAGATACTTCTCAATCATGCAAACTGCCTCAATGGAGTTAGCCCTTGCGACTCCAATAGATTCCTCCCGTATCTCCGTGGAAGAGATCCACCGCACTAGCTATGAAATCTTATATATGCAGGTCCGCACTTCCTCCGTTAAACACCCCTTGATCGCAATTGGAAGAATGAATTGCAAGAACTTATGCCAGTCGTGCGATTTTAACCCTGACAATTGATCGTCACGGGTGAATGCTGTCTTGAGACATCGCATATATCCTGTTGGCGTCCTGAACTCTGAAATCACCATTTTCACTTGTCGCTCTTCATTTTTTAGCAATACCCATGGCGGTCTTGGAAGTTTTGTTTGACCAGCTGCATTCGTGAAAGGCCATAGCTCTGGCATCTTTCCAACCGACTGCAAATCATCTCGTGAAGCTCGATTGTCTTTCATTCCCATGATTGTCTTCCAGAGGAGCTCTCCCACATTCTTGAATATATGCATTGGATCTAGCAAATGGTTAATTAGTAGATCACCCCAGTACGGCAACGTATGGAGAATGGACAAATGTTTCATTCCTAGAACAGGTTGCCCCTCATGTTGCTCCCATCGGCGACGCCACTCTTGTACATGTATAGGATGACATTCGACGCGACCAAGCTGGCCTTCGTGCAAGTGATGGCCATCTGGAAGATAACGGTGGTGGCCTTGATAAATTGTCTTTCGAAGAGAGGTAGAATAGCGCAGATCCAAAGACTGCCCGCAAATTGGACATGCATTGTATCCCAAAGTTGTTAGTCCTACATATATCAAAGCATGAATCAGGCCAAGGCAAAGGGCTTGCGAATAGCGAGAATTTTGTAAATCAATAACCATTACCAGAAGCTTCTCCATATCCTGGCCAATCATGCATAGTCCACATAAGAAGTCCATGGATCCTTGCATGTTGTTATCCTACTGGTTCAACCGCATCTGCTATGTCGATCCCATGCCATAACTCTTGGAGCTCGTCAACTAGAGGAGCTAGATAAACATCCATGTTTTTTGCCTTGAACTTACCAGGTACAATCAAGCTTAAAATCAAATGACCCTTCTTGATAGCAAGCCACGACGGGAGGTTGTAAGTTGTAATTGATAAGGCACACAGGCCAAGTGCTCCATGACGAGCTTCTCAAGCCAAATGGATTGACTCCATCCATTGCCATGCCCAAACGCAAATTGCGTGGTTCACTCTTAAAATGTGGCCAGGTATCTTCAATGTGCCTCCAAGCCTTCGAATCAGCGGGCACCCTACATGTTGCGTAAGTGGATCTATTCGTAGAATGCCACCGCATCAACTTTGCAATGGAACCACAACGAAACATGCTTTTTATCCTAGGAATAATAGGAAAATGCCGCAACACTTTAGCTGGCACTGTCTCGCCAACTGCATCTTGTTTGTAGCACATTGCTCCTCACTTAGGAAACAACAGACAATCTGCGAATTCATTGCGAAAAAGAATGCAATCATTTGGACATGCATGAATCTTGTTGTAGTCCAAGCCAACTGAGGTCAGAAGTTGATTTGCGTCTGGCCTGGAGGGGGACATTTCATTGCCAGCCGGGAGAAGTTGCTCCCGCAATAACCTGTTTAAGCCACATTAAATTAAAAATCTCTCCGAGCAAATCACTGTTGCAATCGGAAGATCTCTTTTGTAAATTACGTACCTAAACAAAGCAGTGACGCTTGCATCTGACCACCCGTACATTGACTGAAGATTCAAAAACGCCAAACAAGTACGAAGCACAGATATTTTGGCGCCTTCATAGATTGGTTGATGTGCCAACTTCCTCAACATGTCTTCAGGAGATAGGCGCACAGCTTCTGGTGCTCCTTCGTTTGCGTTCTCCTCGCTTGTCTGGAAGAAGGCATCCAACATCTCCTCCATGCCGTCGTCTTCTGTCTGTAAGCCCTTTTCTGCTTCCATCCGTGGCTCTATATTGGTCGGACCTTCACCCATAATCTTTTTTCTCTCTCTCTCAGATGTAGGTGCTATGTCGCGGAAATCAATGCCCGTTCCGTAGGAGTCGTATCGCAGATTCTGTACGGTTTCTCTAGCAAACTCTCGGTACTTGTGCACATGCTCATTACATATCCTATGCTTGTGCAGGATTTGATACTTGCAGAGCGTGCACGAGCATGCAATCTTTTCCTCCATGTTAGTTGATGACGTTTCCATCTACAATGATTATGAATGTTGTTTTAATATATATATATATATATATATATATATATATATATATATATACTCCTCACAATAAAAACTACCTCGCATTCTCTAGTCTTGCCCAATCTCCGTACACCTCGGTCCAGAGGTGTACGGAGATCAGGACCACCGGGTCAAAATCTCGTCTTTATTGGTCAAATCCTATATGGGTAGACACATACATGCACTCCCAGGTGTACATGGCAATGCATGTAGCAGGAAAAACCCCTTTGCCTCTTTTAGTTCCATAGTTTCTTCTCTGTCTACGTACCCTATCTCTCATTCTTTCTCTCTCGCTCTCGCTCTCGCTATCTCTCTTTCTCTCTCAATGTCGCTCTCGCTATCTCTCTTTCTCTCTCTCTCTCGATCTCGCTCTCGCTATCTCTCTTTCTCTATTTTCCTATCTCTCTGTATTTCTCTATTTTCCTATTTCTCTGCCATAACTCCTCAAGCTCCACGTCCGTCTCTCTCTCTCTCTCTCTCTCTCTCTCTCTCTCTCTCTCTCTCTCTCTCTCTCTATGTCTATATATATATATATAACTCTCTTTCTCTATCTCTCTATTTCCTATCTCTCTCTCTCTCTCTCTCTCTCTCTCTCTCTCTACTTACCTCTCTCTCGCTCTCACTCTCTACTTCCCTATCTCTCTAATGATCAAACGAGCGATTGATCTAGGGAGATCTAGACGCCCACGACTGCGGAGGACTACACAACATCGACAGAGGCTGCATCAGAGGATCTAGATAGGTCACTTTGGCTCGACATGCACAACGTCCGGTCAGAGCATGGAGGAGATCTACCTATCCCAACTACCTCGTTTAGCCGTTTAGTCCACACCCAGCAGTTTAGGATTCCATAATATTTTATTTTGTCATCTTCTTACTCTGACTTTGTATAAGATCCATCACATTGTAACTTTCTTGTCTCATGTCTCATAGGTCACTTTGGCCTTTCGAAGACGTTAATATAACATTTCATTTCATTTCTCTCTTTAATTTTTTTTTCTTTAGTTTTAATTTCCTAAGCATACATAAATTCTCTCTAGATCTCTCTCTCTCTTTGATTACCTACACACACACACACATTTCTCTCTCTCTCTCTCTCTTTCCTACACACACACACACATTTCTCTCTCTCTCTCTCTCTCTCTCCCTCTCCTACACACTCACACACCACTCTCTCTCTCTATTTCCTACACACACCTCTCTCTCTCTTTCCTACACACACACCTCTCTCTCTCTCTCTCTCTCTCTCTCTCTCTCTCTCTCTCTCTCTCTCTCTCTTTCCTACACACACACACACACCGCTCTCTCGCTCTCTCTCTCTCTCTCTCTCTCTCTCTCTCTCTCTATCTCTCTCTCTCTCTCTTTCCTACACACACACACACACACACCATTCTCTCTCTCTCTCTCTCTCTCTCTCTCTCTCTCTCTCTCTCTCTCTCTCTCTCTCTCTCTCTCTCTCTCTCAATGGAGAGAGAGAGAGAGGGGTTGGGGAGGGTGGAGATGGACATAATACCTGCGCAGCAGGTTTCGGCCAAGACCCGAGCAGGCGAAAATGGACCCTGCGCGTGGGTTTCTCTTTTTTTCTCCAATTTTTTTTCCGTCGATATAAGTGTCGCTATACGCGTCGATACGCGTGGCAAATAAAGCCTTTCGATGCGTATATCGACGCACATTGCAACGCGTATAGCGACGTCCGCTACTGTCGTCGATATACGCGTGGAAAGGCATGGCCGTCAATATAGACGCGTCGATATCTTCATTTAGTGTTGTAGTGAGATGCGGGGAATATGTTTGTACTTTTGTAGCATTATGAACAAGTTGTGTTCACACTTGATC
This sequence comes from Adiantum capillus-veneris, assembly GCF_014529385.1. Taxonomy (NCBI): domain Eukaryota; kingdom Viridiplantae; phylum Streptophyta; class Polypodiopsida; order Polypodiales; family Pteridaceae; genus Adiantum; species Adiantum capillus-veneris. Next base: position 103,415,784 of record NC_140952.1, read on the forward strand.
CACTATGGAGAGAAAATGATGAAAAGATCTAGCTAAACCGTGCTGGCTCTATGTTGTTTAAGTTGCTCCACGGAGCAAGCAAGTGTGTGAAATATTGGAAGTTGAGGTCGAAGAGCTTCATGAACAAAGTGGAGGGCCGACGGATAATGTAAGTTTGAATTTTGAGCTAGAGGTCAGTGGTGAGCAGATGCTTGAACCTAGAAATGAGTTTTCAAATACTAAAGTTGATATGAAGAGCGATGAAGAAGTGAAGTTTGATGAAGAATATGCAGAAGTACAGATTGAGATAGACATCTTTGGTGCATCGGCTCTCATGGAAGATAAGATATTGACTCCTGATTTTTGCTAGGAATTTTTTTGTAAAACTCTTTATTAGCCTACAATATTGGATAGACTCATTGAGTTGTGTTGTAGCTTTGTTTTTTTGTTATTTGCATTGCTTAAGCATTTCTTTTATAAACTAACGTACTGTAATTGTGTTATTTGTGTATATGTAGCCATGGTCGATGACAACAATACATACTCTCCTAGTTTTAGTTTTTATCTCAGTTCGACTGGCATGTCACCCGAGTAGATGGACTCCTTTTTTTCATAGTTCACACCAGAGCAGGTTAGTTACTGTGACATCCCCAACCCGCCAATACCAAGATCAAAAATAGTACTTTTGGTCAATTATAATTTTTTAACCTCACTAATTAACTATAGTATAATTACCACAAGTAGATAAGGATATTTTTTACCTCTGCTAATTACCTTATTATTTTCCAACTTAATTATATAATTTCATCTTCTATTTTCAGCTAAAATTAGGATAATTTGACTTAAATAAATAGTTATACTACTTTTCTAACCTTGACATAATTATCACGGCCTCTTTATTATGTAATCTAACTCTAATAAATAGAATATAATCATATAACATGATTTACTAATTTTGCTCTTTAAATTTCAACCAGAATTAGTATATTTTGACTTAGATAAATATCTATACTAAGTTTCTAGGATTAACATAATTATCACGGCATTTTCATCATATAATCTAGCTCTGATAAATAGCATGTACTCATATAGCATGATTTACTAATTTCCCTCTTTAGTTTTTAGCTAGAATTAGTATAATTTGACTTAGATAAATATCTATACTCCTTTTCTAATCTTGAAATAATTATAACAGCCTTTTTATTCTGTGATATAGCTCTAATAAATAGCATGTAATCATAGCACATGATTTACTAATTTCCCCCTTTAATTTACCCTCAATAATAGTGGTTTTCTACTAGGATAATTAACTAAGATAATTATATGTGGCTAAGATAATTATCACTAGTTACTTAGAATATAATTTACCTTTGATAATTATCTGGAATCTTTTTGGATTAATTTGCTAATTTCCCTCTTTTAAATTTTTCCTAAAAACAGTGTAGTTCTTTTAAGATAATTAGTTAAACTAATTATCTAAGGCTAAAATAATTATCATGGGTCTTATAACATGTGAGTAACCTTTGATAAATATCTCAAGGCATTTTGAATCAATTGCTATTTTCTCCCTTTTTATTTATTCTGGAAATAGTGTAATTCTGTTAAGATAATTAAATAAACTAATTATTTGAGGTTAAAATAATTTTCATGGGTTTTCTAAGATATGATTAACCTCTGACAAAAAACTCAAAGCATTTTAAATCAGTTTGCTATTTTCCCTCTTTTAATTTGTCCCAAAAAAAGTGTAATTCTGCTAAGATAATTAGTTAAACTAACTATCTAAGGTAAAAATAATTATCAAGGGTTTTTTCAAATGTGATTAACTTATGATAAATAATTCAAATCATTTTGAATCAATTTCTATTTTTCCGCTTTTAATTTGTCCAAAAAATAGTGTAATTTGGCTAGGATAATTAAATAAACTATCTATCTGAGGTTAAAATAATTATTGCGGGTTTCCTAAGATGTGATTGACCTATGATAAATAACTCAAAGCATTTTGAATCCATTTTCTATTTTCTCCGTTTTAATTTGTCCTAAGAACATTGTAATTGTGCTAAGATAATTAGTTAAACTAATTATCTAAAGTTAACGTAATTATCGCCAGTTTCCTTAGATGTTATTAACCTCTGATAAATAACTCAAAGAATTTTGAATCAATTTGCTATTTTTCCCTTTTAATTTGTCATGAAAACAGTGTAACTCTTCTAAGATAATTACTTAAACTAACTTTTTTAGGTTAAAATAATTTTCACAGGTTCCCTAAGATGTGATTAACCTTTGATAATTATCTTAAAGTATTTTGAATCAATTTTCTATTTTTTCCCTTTTAATTTGTACTAAAAATAGTGTAATTTTGCTAAGATAATTAGTTAAACTAATTATCTGAGGTTAACATCATTATCACCGGTTTCGTAAGATGTGATTAACCTCTGATTATTATCTTAAAGCATTTTGAATCAATCTGATCATTTTTCTCTCAAAAACAATGTAATTTTGCTTACTTAATTATGAAAATTACTCAAAAAATTATGAGATAATTTTTCTAGCTTAATGACAGTCTAACATAGCTCTGATAATTATCTCAACTTAATCTAAGCTTAATTAATATAGTTCCAATTAATTTATGGTTAAAATGGACAATTTCAATCCTAATATGATATAATAATTAATTTGATTAATATCCCTAAGCTTAATCACAACAATCAATAGAGAGGATTTTTGAGTATACATAGGATTAATATTTAATTTATTAAGAAAATAGGTTAACCTAACTTTGCTAATTAAGAAAGATTAGGCTAATTACTGTTTAAGTAACCAACTAGAGCTTGATCTCTAGTGATTTTTGGGTAGCGGTCTCTCTAGATGAGAGAGAATGTGCCAAGGCTCCGAGTCTGTCTAAATTGTGAAGCAAGAGTCATATTTATAGGTTTCTGGGCACTGATCACAGGCTAGAAAATGGCAGTAATTTGCATCCCAAGCAGTCCTACAGCTCCAAAAACGCCCCCTGCTGGTAAATCTAGTCCTAGGCAGGTTCCCCACAGCTCCACACAGTCCCCCCTAGCTTCCAGAATCGATTTTTACTAATTTCACAGAGTTTTAATGATGAAAATTGGAAATATCAATAATTTCTAGAACCTTAGGATAAGAAAGTTTTTATTAATAATAATTACTGAAACCATCCAATTTTACTTAACTAATTAAATTCATAGTGTAACCTTTCAGAGCCCGTAACTTTTCCACATTTTATCGGAATTCTGTTCTAAAAATTTCTAGCCCGAGGTTTGCTATGCTTAAGATTCCAAAAATACCAATATTTGTCACCGTCGGACAATTCTACATTGCTTTTTCAATAATCATATCAGTTTCATTAAGCTTTATACAATCTTTAAGGTTTCAGAAACTGGAAACCTTATAGTTACGCACAGAACCTTTGGGCAGTCGGTTCCTCTAGACGTACTATGGCCACCCCTATGCCTAGGACTAGTGTGCCCCCTACACCAACCGGCCTCACACCTCAATCGAATGTGCCCCATACACTAGCGGGTGGTTCACCTTCAAGACGAGGTAGGCCTCGTTCTGGAGGTGGTGGTTGTTGTGATAGCGGTTCTACCGATGCGTCCACACCACTGAGAGAGCAGTTAGTAGATATTTCACCGATTGGCACACCACGTACACCTTGGAGATCACACGAGCATGATCATGGCAAGGTGTACAAGAGCAAGGATGGGGTTATTGTGGCGAATAGGGCCATGTGACAGAGGATTCAACAGCTTTGTACAGTTCATTTTGGCCACTCTGTGTAATGAAGATTTGGATAATCAAGATGATGAAAGAAAGAGTTACATCCTCGATGCCATTCACAAAGAGTACATGCTGGCAGAGGGGTACAATCCATTCTCGAATGACTGGATTGAGTGTGGCGAGAGCCAGAATGTCACACTGTCAGTCAGAGTCAAGAGACAGGTACAAGGATGACAATCCAAAGCCAGCATGGTTGGACGGAGAGGAGTGGGTAGGGATTGCACGAGAGACATAAGACAATCCTAAGAGAATTCAGCAGCACAGAGATGCAGCCAGAGCATGTTTGGAGTCTGTTGGCATGTCACATCTTGAGAGTGGAGGCTACGACACACTTTGACATGAATTTATAAGTATTATACGTATTATTTAAATTGTCAAAAATGTTTATGTTATTTGCAGATAAGTTTTTTATGATTAAACCATAATTTTGTAGGAAGTTGACGTAAATCGCCCTCCGACACACCAAGAGGAGAAGTATGGGTACAAGCATATACTTATGGCCCTTTTGACCCAGCTGCAAGAGGAGGGAGATTCTGTCAACTGGAAGGCATGCATTACCATGAGGGTAACATCCTCCATATATGTTTTTTGTAGCTGTGGTCTTCTTCATACAGTTGTACTCATTCATTGTATACATGTATAGTTTCATGCTTATGTATATGGTTTTGAATTTCGTTTATGATTATGATTGTGGTATGACAATTAGGTTATGGTTATGGTTTCACAATTATGGTATGGCACCGAGGTTATGGTTACGGTTTGGCAATCAAGTTATAGTTATGGTTTTGTAATGATGGTATGGAAATCATGATATGCTTAGGGTTTGAGAATCAAATTATGGTTATGATTTTTCAATGATGGTATGACAATCATGTTATGGTTATGGTTTGACAATCAGGTTATGATTATGGTTATGGTTTTGCAATGATGGTATGGCTGCTATGCTTATGATATGACAAGCAGGTTTTGCGTATGGTTATGGTTATGGTTATGATTATGTTTATGGTTTTGCGGTTTTCAAGTCACGTTTTAAATATGGCTATAAAATCTTCATGCAGTTGTGCCTATGGTTTGGGAGTCGACATTATGGTTATGCTTTTGGAAACTTGTCATGATTAAGATTTTCATTTTGTGGTTTTGTTCTTCTTATAATTTTGCTAATTTGTATACACCCTCTCTTTAGCGTCAAACTGTAGATGGAGTAGGGTTGCTTGTGCACTCTTCCTTTGGGCAAAGAAGGTTGTTTTTTGCTGCTGCATTACATGCAGCATCAGTTTCCAACCCTCTCTTCCTAAAAAAAATTTGCAGGTTTTGTCATAGGTAAAGGTCTCGGTATACACGCTATTCTAAGCCTTGGAATACATGTAGAGTATAGAAAATTCCATACCAATGCGTATTGAGGCGCACATTATGACGTAAGTTCCATTGCGTATTCATTAGGAGAAAGTTAGACTCACTTTTGGGCCTTTTAGTTCTAGAGAGAGAGTGGCGCTTGACCAATGAGGAAGAGGCTTACGTTACGTTGAGAATTGACATTTTGGAGCCAAGATCTTTTAGAAAAAAGGGAGAAAATATTATTATTGTTTGCCCAAACGAAGAGTGTAACAAAGTTCTTTCAAATTGCACAATTTTACGCTTTCAAGGCATAAATGCATAAGTCGTACTAACTTGTACCGACGAATTTCAGAACTTTCATTGAAGACTCTAGTATCTATGTTCCCGCCAGATATTACTTTGAGTAGTTGTACTTACCTCTCAAAACTTTCTTCCCCTTTTCATATTTGCGCTAACTTTTCTGTGTATTCTAGTGCACACCATGACTACTTCTCAAAGGCCTAGCACTACCATTCACTCTGTTAGCATTTTTAACAGTTATACTACAGATGATCAATCATGGATACCATCTCGAATAACTATCGAAAGTTGGGTACTACTGCAAACTAGGAGGAGGAAGAGCAGACAACGCAATGATTTAGTGGAGGCTTTCAAGGGACAAGTTAAAGAGTTTAAAGTGTGTGCACAAAGCAAGCAGGTGAAAGAAGTCCTCATACAACATACTTTCCAGCATGCAGACTTAAGGTTGCAAACATCTCCTCCAAGTTTTCCATGGCATCGACCCAACTGTAAGTTATTTTGAGCATTTCACTTAGTGCACGATTATATTCGAAGGTCAAGTGGTGGATATCATCTTTGGTATGTTTTAGTTATTTATCCATCGAATAGGACGGACTGGCAACCAATTGAGAGCATAGTTGGGATTTTTTATGCTTTCCATGCATTTATTGATGAGCAAATGTACCGAGGAAGACAACACAAGGAACTTGCAAATAATGGAATATTCTTTTATGATATGTCATATTTGAAAGCGAGAACTTCCTTTGGTTGGGGTCATGTAGCTCCTTTGTCACTTCCATCCTTTGACAGTAAGGATTGGTCTTTGCCAGCTTTGCAAACTAGTGAAAGCTTTAGGAATAGGTTGCTTCAGGATATACAAAATTCCCTCAAGTATTCAATTGCCACAAAATAAGTTCGGCTCGCACTATTTGTGCCTCTTGAAGTGTTTGTAGATTTCTTCTTTGATGAGCAAATAAGAACTACGCCAACAATGTTCATTTGTAAGTCTGAGAGCTGTTTGGACTTTTTAGATGATAATTGGGATAGGAAACAATCACAGGGCAAAAATTGTATTTTACAAAAGAAGTCCATAATTTGTAAGTTTATTATAAGATTCAAAATTTCATAGTGTCGTTTTATTATTTTAGATATCATCTTCTGAGTGGGTAGCTTATTCCACTCGACCAAGATACAAAGTCTAGCTCTGAGAACAAACCTTTATCAATGGAGCTCTACTTTCGAGACAGCCTACTTACTGTGATAGAGACATGCAATGTCAAGCACAACTCTTGCACAGCTAAGAGTAGATCTTACATGTGAAGAACTTCCACTTTTTCCGGAATTGTATGCATTCAGTTTGAACAATAGAAAGGTGCTTACTAAATGGATGAATTTTGTTTGTCTTTAATACATTGAGACATAGAATCTAACTCTTTCTTCTTCTCAGATTCCAAGCCGCAAGGAGAAAACAACATTGTGCAAGGAGTCCCTCTCAAATACACTTCACTTAATTGCTTCCACTAGAAGCTAGTGAGGCGGTCCGGGGCGGGCAACAAGAAGAGCAACCTCTAGACACCCTTCAAGGCTCCCGTGCTGCTCAATGGGGCTGGGGCACAACACAACACAAACCAAAACAACAAACCCATAGCCAAATCCCAACTACACAAGGGGCACCACCTAGTTTAAGAGCGAACTAGGATGCAAAAGAGGAGAATCGTTAGAGCAACCCACAAACAAGCAAGGAATTTACACTAACCCTAACACAAATGGAACACTCTCACACACTAAAACACGAGAGAGAGAGAGAGAGAGAGAGAGAGAGAGAGAGAGAGAGAGAGAGAGAGAGAGAGATAGTGCTCGGGCTGCTTTGAAATGTATCGGCAATGATCAAGCAAACACAACTATATATTTAAGAAAGAGAGAGAAAGGGGGAGGGGGTGCTTGTTGCATTAATACTTTCTTACAAATTTGTCATGACAAATCAAAGTGAGATTAGTATTTGTTCAACATAGCTTGCATAAATTTCACCACAACACATCACAAGAAAAGCCACCCCAATCACTGTCTTAAAGCCAGGGGAGTCCTCTCCACCCTGTCGCCCTCTTACAGTATGTGGGATTTATGGCTAGATTGATGACAACACCGGAGACAATCTATCAAGAACTTAACAAAAAACACCAAGACACTTACGCATCATTGTTGTCCATTACTTCGCGTTGGAAGGGAGACAAAGTATCCAAGCTTAGTCCAAATCCACCCTCCTTGATTCAGCATATGTTGGGCTTACACTAGTAGGAGAAATGATAGATTTCCTACTCTCAATTGAATGATCACTCTCTCTCTTACAATGGCATAGAGTTCCCTTGCTAATCCCCTATTACAACACATGCACATGCATAAGACAATGAGCTTCCACTCAAGAGCTCCTTCTAGAGAGGTTGAGCTTGGCTTCTCAAGCTATAGCATAGTGCTCTTGCTTATGGCTCCCTTTTTTGTGCTAGCTACACCCTCCTTTTATAGCAATTTTGAAGGCTAGGGTTACTCCTCTAACCATGGTTGGGTTAGATTTTCAGCAATTTATCTAATTTCTTTTGCTTGGAATTTTCAAGAAGTTGGTGAGGAAAGAGAGAGGAGAGAAATGGAGGTGATAGGACTTTTCATAGTGGGTTAGTGTTAGTAGAGTTAGTATTAATTTACAAATGGAATTGGATATTTACAATGGGAGTATCCATGTAGGATACAAATAAGGAAGAAAAACTCTTAAGAGGTAAGAAAAGGTGGATTTCTTACAAGGTTGATGCTCCAAGTGTCTTGAGTAGGGCCAATTTTGACGCTTGTTGACGGTCCACTAGCTTTGACGGTACATTTTTTCTCCACTCTTGACCTTCCTTGAGAGACAAGGTAATTGAAGCTAAGTAATCAACCACCATGATGCTGTCTTTTAAGAGAAGAGGCTGAATTTTGTGGTTTTTTTGATAGATATGGGTCATTTGGAGGAGGAAAAATGAGACTAGGTGGTCAATTTTGGAATGGAATTGTGTGTGGGAGGTATGAGTTCACCATGGTTTCTCTTATTCTTCAAGGTTGGGGAGAAGGTGAGTAGGGTGCAGAGAGGAGTGGTGAGAGAGGTGGGGATGATGAGTGGAGAAGTGTGTGTGAAAGAGGAAAATGATAAAGTGGAAGAGAGAGTGTGGCTGCATAGTATGGGAAAACTGGGGTCCACTAATAAAATCATAGCTCACAGCTCGTAGCTCAAAAAAATATGAAAAAATTTGAGGCAAAAGTTCAGCCCACGAGCTACAACTTTTGTTTGTATCACCTTTTCAAATTTGGAGAGCAAGTGAACTTTAAAAATTCAGCAAAACCGACCGTTTTTTTCCACTGCACAAGGTCCTTGTGGGGTCCTTCTTTGGATGATTCTTTTGAATACCTCCAAGAGTGAGCCCTCCATAGTGCATGTATGCATGCCACCTACCCTTGACCTTATTTGGTAGGTTTATAATTGAAGATATTGTTGAGATTATGATATAAGTGAATAGTACAACTAAGAAAATCAAATATTGAGGGGTCTAAAAAATATGTACATGTCAAATATAAATAATATAAGTGGAAAAAATATAAAGGGGTCAAAAGAAATCTCTCTCATTATGAGGCTACCATAAAAAGATAAATATTTTTGGTGTTCTAATTTTTTAGAAAAAAAACAAAATAGATGTAGGAAGGGAAAAATCACAATAGTGAAAAAATATACACATAAATAAAACTAGTTTTTTTGGATTTTTGTTGGGGTGGAGTTACACCAAATATAAGAGAAGCTTACATGAAAATATTTCTATATGGAATAAAGAGTATGAAAAATGGTAAGAAAAATTGTGGTAATGGTGAGGCAATATACAGAGCATAAATAACACACACCTAGGTAGAAATATTTAAATAAATACCAAAATAATTATGAAAAAATCTTTTATTTAGGCCCTATATACAAAGAAATATTTACATACGCATGGGCCATAATATACTTATATTTTTTATATTTTTTATTTTTTTGGCTCAACTAGCCCAATGACTAGCTAATTGAGGGTTTTTTATTTCAGTAAGGAGATATGGGAAAAGTCCCCTAACTCACACGCACCTATATACAGTGAAAGGGTGAGGGTAACCACAGTGTTTGAGTGATTTGATAGGGTGAGATAAATCACTATGGCAATTACAGAGAGCCGAAAAACGGCTATCACTAGGTCACATACATTGTGCATGCAATGAGCTTTGATGCCATGCAAAACATGACGTACTCTTAAAAATGACTAATAAAGAGACATTTTGTGTCTTTCAAACAATGTTTAAAAAATGTACACTTTTCATTGTCTCAAAACTTTACAAATTGTGTTGTTTCTGTCAAGATGTATACAAAGAGAGGTAGTTATTGCTCCCTTCCCCTCCTACTGCTCCCATGTCCTCTCCCCCGGTTGGTGCCACTAGTCCCCTGCCCTCTCCCCTGGTTGGTGCCACTAGTCCCCTGCCCTCTCCCCCGGTTGCTGCCACTACTCCCCTGCCCTCTTCCCCGGTTGTTGCTTCTTCTCTCTCAGGGGACTTTGGTCTCGAGCATCCTTTTGCGTCGTTCAAAATCATGGGCCTCTTTCGTGGCTTCCCATGCATCTTGCACCTGTCAAGCTTCCCACTATTCTTGCTCTTGCCGCTGACATGTAGTCCATTTCTCTACTTCTGCGACATCCGCATAATATTCATTGATTGCTATTTGCATATTTTGAACGTCCTCTTGAGTTTGCTGGTAGCACTGCATCATTTTGTCAATGCGAGTCTGTTCGAACTCCTCACCTCTCGCGCTTTTCTCTCGTTTGTTTACCGAGATTATAATATGATGGATGTCGTTACAAAAAAATGTCGCACATCGTTGGGGGTGTAGTTATGTAATTGAAGTTCCTGTAGTAGCATGATAATAAGAAAGTAAGTAAAGATGTTGCTTCTTTTAATACAAACCTTGCAGCAAACAAACAATGAAACAACGTGATTACTTACGTTTGGTACCTCCAAAATTTGAGTGAGGAGCAACAAGTCATTCAAACATGTTCGCCAGCCATAGCTATAGTCATCAACCTGTGTAGGCATGGTGACACATTCATGTCAGATGGTAGTCCCTAGATCATGTTCTAACAAAAGATGCCCTACACATCATACAAAATTTTTTGCGGCACTACATACGTAACCACTTGAGTCAGTAACACATTACAAAGAGATACTACTTCCAAATTTATCAAAATGTGCCTTACATTTTTACACTCCTGTGAAACAACTTTCTTTGCCCGGAGTTTGTGTAGTAGACAATGTTATCTTCAAGGTCAAATAACAAGAGACTCCAATGATCACTACACCAAAACCATCAAGGATGAGGAGAAAGATCATAAATCCAACATGGTTGATTGTATGCAGTGACCAGAAAACGCGCTAGATCAAAATTGACTCTGCTAAACCAGCCCAACAGAGCCAAAAAAGAAACTCTATTGTTCTGAAACATAGGCGAGATCATTGGATCTACTATATATATTTTGTTCTGAATATCAGCAGACAGAAGCGAGGTAGAGTACCTAACATGAATCACTAGGAGAGATTAGAATTTTCAGTGGGCTATCAGTGTCACAAACACATGGGTTAATACTAAGTGATTGGGGCACCTATCGAATTCCATAAGCCACTGACTCACTCGGTATTGATGGCATGTCTTAGCGGTAGTGACCCATTAATGAATCAAGCGTGACTTATAAAGAAAATCTTGAGACGTAACACATAGCAATGTTGACGATTGTCGCAAAGACATGGGTCAATACCGAGCGATTTGTGTACCTATCAAATTCTACAAACCACTGACTCGCTTGGTATTGACCCATGTCTTAGCAGTAGTGAGCATCTAATGAACCAAGCGTGACTTATAAAGAAAATCTTGAGACGTAACACATAGCAATGTTGACGACTGCCGCTAAGACATGGGTCAATACCGAGCGAGTTGTGAACCTATCGAGTTCCATAAACGATTGACTCGCTTGGTATTGATGGCATGTCTTAGGGGTAGAGAGCCATCTAAAGAATCAAGCGTGACTTATAAAAAAAAGCTTGAGACTAACACTTAGCAATGTTGATGACTATCGCTAAGACATAGGTCAATACCGAGCGAGTTGTGTACCTATCGAATTTCATAAACCACTCACTTGCTTGGTATTGACCCATGTCTTAGCAGTAATGAGCCATTTAATAAACCAAGTGTGACTTTAGTAAAGAGATTGAGAAGTACCATGTAGCAATGTTGACGACCGCATTTGTTGCGTTGGAGTTGGAGAAGATGTGCATGCACAGGAAGTCCTGTTGATCAAGGCTGAAAATGCAGGACTCCTCTCACCTTCCAGATAGCAGTATATGTGCATGCAGAGGTGCTGAGCTGATTAGAACTTGCAACTCCTCTTCATTTTCTTCGTTGATTTGCTCTAAAATAATCCAATCCTCTGGTAAAGGCTCTTCGTTGAATGGCCCTCGTGAAGCAGAGGCTTCTTCTTTCCTTTCTTGAGCTTTATCCGTGGCTGGCTCATTCTCCTCCCTGGAAGGGACATTTTCCTCCCTTATTGGCACAGGATCCTCCCTAACAGGCTCCTCCCTTACTGGCACAGGCTCCTCCCTAACTGGCTTTGAATCCTCCATGCCTTGCTCATTTTTCTTTCTAGCTGGTTCCTCCATAACTATCTCTGTTTCTTCCATGACTTCCTCAGGGTCCACACCCTGGCCTGCTCATGCTCCTCTGCGCGGCTGGCTCAGCCTTCCCATCTGTGTCATTTCTCTTGACCCTTGATCATGTCTTTCTGCTGTTTAATTCAGTCCTAGAAGGCTCTATCTATCATGCACGAGGATGGAGAGGGGGATGTTAAGAATATCCATGGTTCTACTATCCCAGATAGGTACTGGCTAAAGCAGCCCATCGTAGGGGAAGTGTAGCCTTCGAAGAGTGTCAAAATCCCATGGCATGATAGTAACACGGTGTGCATGGGCAGCCAGGATATCTCCATCGCTTAAGAATTCAACGAGGTAGTCTTCTGCAATTTCTTGCAGGCAGAGAAGTGCACTGTTGGCCCATCGCATGCCCACTCTCCAATGCTCGAAAATCTCTCGCACTACTCTTTGGAAAGAAAGACGTGGAATGGTCGGTTGCATGTGTCATTTGATCCTTTGCAGCTCTTGCAAAAAACCTCGGTGCGCCTCATATCAGCATCTTCTTGCTTGAGCATGCATAGAGTCACATGTTTCCCTTCTAGGCGAGGCCTTTGTACGAGGCATCTCTACAAATAGCATTACAGAAAACGACATGTCATTTATTGCACAAGGGACTTAAGCTTTCTAAGGTCATCACAAAGAAAAAAAGTGCACCAAATACGGTTGTATTGCCTCTACTCGCTTGGTACTGACCTCAAAAAAGTATAATATCATACCTCTTTAGTGTGTCCCTCACGCAGAAGGTGCTCCGAGCGACGATGGTCAGTACCAAGCAAACAGGTGCAATGAACAGAGTTTACCTTCTCTTATTCGCTTGGTGCTGACCTCACAAAATACAAGTGCACAAAAGTGTAGTAGCATACCTCTTCACTGTGTGTAGATATCTACGCCACTAAAGGGCTGCAGGAATAGGAGTCCAAAAAAGCGATGGGAGCACTAGAGAGTAAGAGGAGGATGCACAAAAAGGGTTGGGAGCACAAAAGAGATGGTTTTCTCACTCCGTAGCATTGACAAGGGCAGAGTTAAAATGTTGGATTGTAGAAAATGCGAAAAGAGACCGAAGAGCGCTCAAGCTTTTACTGTTTTCTCACTGCATGAGCGCTCATCTAGGGTGAGGGTATAGTTAAAATGTTTGGCGGGGGTATTGCCTCGAAACTTAGTATGCTCACCTTGCAAGGGTGACAACTTCACTTATGCACAAGATTGTGGTTGGTAGATCATACTGTATGGGAATCTGAGTCCATTTATTACTCCCAAACGGGTTGTTCTTGTGAGCACAACCCACGTGCCTTTTTCAAAAGACCGTTTAGAGTCAGACACCAATCACCCATTGTAGTTGCCATCTCCATCTCCAAGTAGAACACACAGATTTCCCTTGCCTTCGCCTTTTCTGTGCTCTTCTCCTTGGCCATCTCTCGCAATCCTGCGTTGAGCGACCTCCGCTAGTTTGAGTCCATTGCTGCCACGTCGCCATCACCCTTGCCTTTGCCTTGCCTTGCTCTCAGCGACCTGCAACATCACCATCCACCTTGGTGCCATTGGATATTGCAAAGACAGGTTCTCTCTCCCTCTCTCTCTCTCTCTCTCTCTCTCTCTCTCTCTCTCTCTCTCTCTCTCTCTCTCTCTTCCCCCCCTATTGCTCTTCTCTGCTTGTGTTTGTTAACTTTGTGCGCACCAAAGCCGCTGCATTACGGGGTTAGGACACAAGGATCTCAAGATTGGAATAGTTACAAATTGTACGTATTAGTTGAGATTCTCCATGCAACGTTGTAAGGTTCAAGGCATGGTTGGAATAATGACTCCTTATGTGACCGTGCTTGAGTTGTTTTTCAATACTATGTTTGGGCATAGTGAGTGAGTAGGCCTGCATATATTTTACTCATAACATTAAATGCTCTGTTCCAATCCGCCTGTTTCCAATGGATGTGGGTACAATGTAAATTCAACTTGGGTCAGAACCAAGGAAATAGGGCCCTTTCGAAGATTCTTGGGGCCCCTATTTGCCTGGTTCTGACTCTAGTCACATCACCTACTATAACATTAGCGCACGGGACAGAACCAAGCAAATACGGCCCTTTGAAGATTGTTGGGGTCCCTATTTGCCTGGTTTTGACTCTAGTCACGTCACGTATTATGACATTAGCGCACGGGACAGAACCAAGCGAATAGAGACCTTGAGGGATACTCCAGGCCCAATATTTGCTTGGTTATGACACCAAATATAGACCAATTTTGAATAGTAGTTTTGGCGAAGATACATGTGAAGAAAAACTATTCACGTTCTTATACAACGCCCGTGCTCATCACCGTGTACTAGAACTATCAGGAATGTTTAATGTAGAGTTTTCTATACAGAGGATCATAGGTTGCTCATTTGAGTACCTACAAACCCATTTGCAATAGTAAGAGGCAGTCGTTTGTGACAATTCCATGACAATTGATGGCATGAGATATGTGCACCCAGCCGACCTTGACCTTGACAAGAGTGCGGAAAGGAGACTAAATCGTTGTCTAGAAAAGTGTCCCTCCAATGCACTGCTTGTACAAGACAGGTATATGAAGCACTTAAAAATTGTTTCTTAGTGGAATTCAACCACGGGTTTGTCTGTTACTTGTACTTGCAAATGAATGGTGAGTCAGAGACTTCCCAATCATCAACTTTTGGTAGTTGCCCATTGGCGTTGGAGGAAGAGGTAGAGGATGTGGAGGTGCAGTTTGACCCAGAAGAAGAGAGGGTAGAGATATTAAAGGAAACATTTCATGTAGGCTTAACTCTTGCTTATCTTGCAAATGTAGCATTAGGATGCAAGCAAGAAAGCCCAAATAAGGAAGTGACTTTGCCTCTGAAATGCGCTCCCAGCTTTGCTATGGCGGGCGACACCCACTACGTCTGCTCACGGATATCATGCATGAGCTGAATATATGAAAGGACTACTGCCTAGCTGCAATCGTGAATTTTTGTGAGGCAGACATGGGTTTGTGGATGATGATGGAGTGGACCAACATCTTCTTGCTGACACAATTGTCTACGACTCACAGTTCACTTCAAGGTGGCAACTACTCAAAGATACATTCAATGAAGCGAAGTCCGGAGAGGCCAAGTTGCCAGCAGATGAGAAGTTTCAATCGCAACAAAACAACTTGTCTTGGAAAACATGGATAGGCCCGTGGCACCTAGAGCTCAGGTACTGAATAGTCAGTCTATTCACTTGTGGGGAAGGTCGATGCTTGGAAATGGACGAAAATTAAATGGTAATTTTTAAAGGAATTTGGATGGTATTGGAGATGGCCCAGTGATAAAACATCATGATCAATCTTTTTTTTGACAGGTGCTAGTGTATGACAATAATTTTCTTAGAAGAGCGGGAGGCTCACGGTAAGGGCTTGTCACTGGAGTACGAGGCAAGGATGCGGTGTTGTCTCACTATAGCGGGCATTTCAACCACAAAAAGGTTTGTAGAAATAATTCAAGTACTTGGCAATTGTACTGATCTCACTTACAGCCCAAGAATGTTTAAATATTGTTTTGTAGATCATAATATACCACAAGGAAGACTCCGAGGACAATGCAGAGTTTTCACTATTTGCAATGAAAGTTATTACAAGATTGTGTGGTGGATACCCCCTCCCACTAAACCCAAAAAGACTAATTCTGATTAAAAAAAAAATTTCTATGCTTCTTTGGCATTGGGTATGGGTGCTAAGCACTCAAAGCCCCCTATTTCATGTCCTACATAGCCCAGGATTTGGCTGCAGGGGTTGAAGACCCGGAGAGCTTAGATCCATACAACAAGCAATTGTTTATGAGGAAAAGAAGACGCATGATGCCCTTGGGGATGTTGCTATCAACAGAGGAACGAGCTCGTCTACGGAGCTTGCACATCGAAGAGGTACAAAGTGAGGAAGAAGGAGGTGCATCGAAGAGGATAAAAACGACGGGCTCAGGTCCATCTTTTTCCACTCTTGACTCGTGACTATTGCCACGTCGCATGGCGCTCCTCGACATTTGAATTTCCCCGAGCCATTTGTTTCTTCTCTTTGCGGATGTGTTGTGAAGAACGTGTAATTTCTAAACTCTTAAGAAGCTCCTTCTGCCTTGCTCCATGAATAAGTCATCTATAAATCCATTGGTGTAAGTCTAATAGGCTATTGGCCTTATCCTTTCCTCCCCCATGTCTAGTGTGCTTAAAGTCGCATGTTCTTTCCATGTAGTGGGTTTTTTCCATGCCTTATGTGGACTATATTGATACTGATCCGTATCTCTTGGCAAAATATGGACCATGGTCGAACAGTATGTGCTGCATTGAAATAAAACAAAATGGTGAGTAGAGTACAATTTTAAATTTTGTTTGTATACGTAGCATGCTAACCTACCATGTAATGTGTGATATGTTGCCCACCCCACCCTGTAAGATAAGCCTTCTTCCAATCCAGCAAGGCTGCTTGAAATTATGTGAGCTTACTTTGGTCCCAAGAATGCTACTCAACGTACTGGAAAATTTTATCTAGTGATTTCCACATGCTCGCCTTGTGATTTTGGATTGCCCCACCACCAAAATTGTCTTTAACCACTTTATGTAACTGTTTCCATTTGTTGAACAGGTTTCTCCTCTCTTCTCTATCGAAATCTTTGAGGCTAAACCCAAGAAACCTTATGGTCTTCACGCCGCTTATCGATGCTTTCCTAGGTACCTTGTAACGACTTTGAGACATCTTAGGATCCCCTTCGATTTTGACATTGTCTCCATGCAAACCAATGTCTGAGAGCACTCCCTCTAATGCTTTGATCACTCTTTTTGACTCACTCTCTAGCTTTAATGTTCATGCAAAATAGTTTGAAACAGTGCATGAAGTGTACAGACGTTTACTTTACTCATAGAAATATCAAGCACTGGCCTAGAAGTTTTATCTTGAAGATGTTTGTTGGGATCTCTATTCCATTGCACACTCTCAAGAGATTGTGTATCAGCCATGCAATATCAGCATGGATTTGCCACAACTGCTCCATGTGTTATGTTGTACATACACTTAAGAGTCTTTAAGTCACCTTCCATGTGCCATTCCATTGTATAGTCACCCAATCCTTCCACTGAAAGTACGACTCCATTTCTTTGTTTATTAATGATAGAAGGAATTTGGATTTGACTAAAAACCCAGTCGAGGATTTCAAAATCTTCCTTATCAACTTGCAATGAAAAATGAAAACAGAAAATCAACAACCAAATAATTAATATTTTTGTTATTATAGAGTGAACTAAGTATACCTAAAATGATCCTAGAATTAGAATGTTGTTTTTTGATTTCACGTTGAAGTATCGTGGATCCTCTTTCGTTATCGATAGATCTAGAGCTCTGTTCATGAGGGTAATGGTGACTCTCTCCAGCTTCTTGTTCTTCAGAACCTCGCAATCGTGGAGCTTCAAAACAAACTTGAGAACCCCACCGCACTCCTCTCGACTAATGTCAAAGAAGTGAACTGCATACCTTTGCAATGCTTCAAGATCAACGAAGAGGTTGTTGTGCTCGTTAAAATGTACCTCTTTGCCGCCCTTGCCTAAGAACGTTGCTTCAATATGGAATGGTGACCCAAGTTTCTCAAACACCTCATTGTTTACGTACCAGCGAGCAGCCTTTATATGTTATGGCTTTGGCAGCAATGATCCTCTCTGTAGTTTATTTTGAGACTTTTTAGCTAATGCTTTGCAGTGTATCCCATCTGGAAGATGCCACTCTCATCAAGTATTGCTTGCACTTCCATTGGTTCCAGGTGATTCTCGTTCATGAAGGAGGTAAGGATCCTACCCTTTCAACTTACGAAATTTTTTATGAGTTATCATCTCTTCAACTACTTCTTTTGGAACTAAAACGGCTGTAATGTACTCCGGGATTGAAGCCTACACCGTTCGAGTTTGGATGCAGCAAAGACCTATCAAAAAAGCACCATGCATTATGATCATGTATAGGAAAGTGTATCCGTTTCTTAGTGAAGCACATTGAAGATACAAAAGTAGAAAAAAAAACATTGAATTATCTTAAAGCTCGTATTCATTTCTTCAGGCCACCACTACCAATCTGGATGTTCTCAATGTTGCACATATTTTCTTTTCTTTTCTGAATACCAAGCACAGTGTCTTTCTCTTGCAAACTTGTGATCTTCTTCTCAAGGCTTTGGATTGTCTCTTTGTTTGATAAAATCTTCCAACAGCATGCTTCATTAAGCTTCTTTAGATGCATGTTCTCCATCACCAAGAGGTTTCTTTGCCTTTCCACATTCAATCCTCTCATTTCCAAATGTTCGGTGTATCCTAATAGCCCATCCTTGCCATCGCCTGTGAATTGTAAGAGGTTAGTGATATTAGCAAAGGGAGGTGAGGCATTTGTTGTAGGATCCTTTGGATAAATAGACCCATCGGTCCACAAATTCAAATGATCTTCTTTTTTTGTCTTTCTAAGTTCTTTCTCTCGTTGACATAAGAAAGACTCCCTCCTACGAACTTACAATACATCAACATAAAAATGATGTGTGTTCTTTCTTTGGGTAAGTGTTGAAGATGAAGGGGTTGAGTATTGCAAGTTCAAATTGGTGTTTTCATCAGAAAAAGAAGCGTTCTCCATTCCTAGAGTTGATAGAGAAATAGACAGACACTCGAAACTCATGAAATATCTCAAGTTTTGGGAGGGAAGGCCATATTCTTATGTTTAGAGTTGATAGAGTTCCTGTGTCTTATGTTTCTGGAGGGAATGCTTGTAAGTTGGCATTTCAAATCATTAGTCATACGGCTAGTTGGGTTCTTGACAAGAGAACAAAGGATAAGGATGATAAAGACGGCGGCTACCTACCAAAGAATGTCATTTTGGCTTTTTGTTGGTGCAAAAAAGTATCATATAAAATGCACAATTTAATATTTTTATTTTCTCTCTCTAAGCTGACGTGGAACTTCTTACAAGGACCAAAAGGTAGTCCAACTTTCTCCTAATGCCAATTGTTAGTGTACTGGTACATATATCGACAATACCATGGCGACGATGATTTCGATTCTTATTCCAACGCTTTTTACTTTTAAAACAAGATTTGAGTCATTGGCATCCGTGTTGATTTTTGTGCAGTGAAATACCATGCTATGACCAAGGACATTTCCACCACGAGAATCACCATAGTACAATCAGGTTTGGCACAGCGGTCCCTGCTTTGTAACAAAGCACTGAAGTAAAGGGGGGATACTAATGTGAGCACTCGATCATAAAGTTTACAACAACCCTTGCAGACTCCAACAGTTAACTACATGCAACACACATGCTAAACACATGATCATAACCACCGAATCAACAACCTGGGATCTAAGATATAACATGAATCTCTTTCCAAGCATAACATCAGCAATCATCTGCTTCAAAAAGAGGGTGTGGCCTTGTATTTCCTTCCATATTGCCTCTAGGATATCATACTCAGTCTGTTACCGACCAACAATAATACAAGCATTTCAAATTAGTACCCAAAAGCTAGCAGGCAGTCTTGAAGGCATCATACTACCAAGTAGTACCAAAAACTACTAAGTCATCAATGACAGAAGACAACCATGAACTACCAAATAAGAACCATGAGCTATCAATTAGTAGCAAAAACATAAGAAGAGAAACCAAAACCCTAACAACCACCAAAATAGAATTGTTAGAGTCTACCATAATTACTACCAGAACTACTAATACCACCAAAACACCATTGCTAGAAAACAACCATAAATTACCAATGGGAAAACTAGAATAGTATCAAAAGCATTATAAATACACCCAAGACAAAAATAAACTACTAAAACATAACCAAAACTACCAAAATAACCTTGTTAGTAGATTTACATCATAACCTTGTTAGTAACGGTTTAGATGTACTAGCAACACAACCAAAATTTCCTAATTAATATCAAATTTATCACGCTACTGAACGTCTAAAAATAACATGATAGAAGATATCAAAACAAAAAGGTAGAGCCAAAAAGACCAAAAGATACCAGTATGAACAAAAACTACCAAAATACCATAAACAAAATTCAAAAAATCTTTCTAAAATTACTAATCTACCTAAAATAAGCAACTACCATACAGAAGCAAGAGGACCAAACATTGACAAAACTACCAAATCAAGGTTTACGGATACTAAAAAAATACCAAGAGCTTCCACGAATAAGACAAACTACCAAAAACTTTCAAAAATGCGAGACTTGGTAGGATCTACCAATACTGAAAAAAATTAACTGAAGTACTAGATTATTTGATAAACCACCAAATGTATTAGAACTACCAAGGCAACACCAAATAGAAGTCATAAACACTACCAGAATTTGCCAAAAATAACAAAACCACTTTCTCACAACATGGATGTCAAGAATTACTTGTTGTAGATTAACCTCCTTCTCTAGCTTCTTCATGTCCTCAATGTTTTCAAGTCGGAAAACCATGTATCGATTGGCTCCCAAATCAGTCCCCCACCTCTTTAATGTCCTCATCATTGCAAGGGTTTGCCTACTTTTGTTTTGCAAGTTGCACTTCATAGTGCTCTATGTCATCTTTCATCCGCTTAGCAACAACATTGGAACCCTCCACTCTCAACAAAGTTTCATTGTTTTGCTGCAAAGATGCTCTCAATGCTTTTAGCCTATCAAATGCAGTTGCACATGTATGAGGAACTCTCTCAACAATATTTTCCAAGCTTGTAATGGGTGGCCTCTGTTGGAGGCACCGTTTTTCCTTCGCCAAGTTTTGACCTTCCTCTCCAACCCTTCCGGGCGGTTGTTACACATGCTGAGTACACTCTCTCCAAATCTTGTCCATGCGACCTTATGGTCTGGCCCGGGGAGTCCACTATGTACAAATTGCATATAGCATGTGCGAACAAGAGGTATTTAAATAATCCCTTACTTGTATATTTTCAAGTGTTATATGTACCCCTTATGTATGCATTTTTGTAAAAAAAACTAGCCCTTTATGTATGAAAAGTTTTACTTTCTCAATTAAAAAACCCTTTATGTAAGTACATTTTCATGTAAATGTACCTAATTATAAATTCCTTATTTTGTTTGCACGTGCTATCTTACATATTTCCTAGTGGACGTCCAAGGTGACCTGGCACGCAGGGTCCTTTGTTGCCGTTCTCGAAAGAAAAGCAACACACAAACTTTGCAGTGATCCCCCCATAAGATGTAGAGGCTTGGTATACTTTGTGGAACATGAAGTTGCTATCTAAGTTCAACCAGTCTTGGCTTCTCTTGTGGAACAGGAACTTGCTATCTGATTTCTCCATAGAGAATCTCCCCTTGCTAGCTCTCGTCTTTGCGGTGTTGATGCTCTGAGGAGATTTTGTACCTATCAAAGGGGACCTTGCATCCATGGTCCTATGATTCTTTCCCTTGTCTGGTGATCCCCTGCCAGTAGACTTCCTCGTAGGCATCCTCATAGTCGTGATGGTGCACAACAGGAGACCTCGGTCGTTGCATAATAGAATGAAGAATGTGTTGCTTCTGAGAGAGGTCCAAAGCGTTTGCTCAAAAATACTTGAGAAAGGTGCTATTTGTAAGAGAGGTGCAAATCCGCTGCTTAACAATACCCAGTGTTAGTTTACTAACACGTCCGACAGAGTATGGGTTAAAGAAAGGTTACGTACGGAGCCATCACACGAATTTAAACGTACAACTCCCATCCACAATTGTCCCACCCACGTTTTCTTTCAAAGGAGTGGTGTTTCAATTTTTAATAAATTCTCCCTTGCAGTACTTCAATTTAGAGGACAAAAAAGTTCCCTCCAAAACAGCCTAAACATAGGTAGAAGGACCAACTAGGTAGAAACAAAAAAGGTCTTTTTTTGTAGCATCAATGTATGCTTTTAGTTATGACTAGATACATCATTCCCTCATCATCCAAGTACCGATCACCACTGTAGTCCACATGCACTAAGTTCTTGAACTCACTCGGTCTATCTTTTAGCTTTACATTATCGTTTCGCTACGCTTCCACAATGGAAAATAGGGCCAAAGGATGTGAACTAAGTCTATTTGAAGAATAAGGAAAATTGGTGGAGTGTAGTTAAAGTTGTGCTCCACGCCACCTTGGCTAATATTTGCGCTAAACTAAGTGACTTGCACTGCTTTGGGTTGATATGTAAGACAAACACTAGAAGAGGCTATTCATATTAGCGACGCTCACACAACGACGCTCAAAAAAAAAATCCCGGCGTCGCTATGAGCGTCGCAAATTTCTTTGTTAATTTGCGACGCTCATAGCGACGCCGGCTGGGCTAAAAAAATAACCGAGCGCGCCCAAAAACTCAGATCTTTGATCTGAGTTTTTCGGCGCCCTCAAGCAAGGAGCAGGTAACGCTCTCTCTCTCTCTCTCTCTCTCTCTCTCTCTCTCTCTTTTTCTTCTCCACACACACACACACACACACACACGAGGAGAGGAAGGAGAGCCAGGTATGCTCCTTCCCTCTCCTCATTCTCATGTTCCCTTCCCCTCTTTCTCTCTCCCTCTCTCTCTCTCTCTCACACACACATACACACACACACACACATAGTGTTTTTGAAAGAGAGAGAGAGAGTACAAACATAAACAAAAACGCACACACACATACATAAACAAAGAATGCACACACACATTGAGAGAGGAAAAGAGAGAGAGAGCATGCATAAACAAAAAATGCATGCATTGAGAGAGGAAAAGAGAGAGAGAACATGCATAAACAAAAAACGCACACATTGAGAGAGGAAAAGAGAGAGAAAACATGCATACGATCCAAAAAAACGCACACACATTGAGAGAGAAAGAGAGAAAAACTAATTTAACGTCGTAGGAAACTAATTAAAATTAAAAGACCTAAAGATCTAGCCGACGAGGAGTTGAACTCAAGACCTATTATTCAAGAGGGAAATGGCATAATCAATCTACCATACTTGGCATGGGTGATAGAAAGGTTATACCATTTATCTCTTTTTATTGGCACACACATCCACACACGCGCACACACACAAGAAGAAGAGAGTTATAACGTCGTAGGAAACTATCTTAAAAGACGTTAAAGATTAGGTTATATGTAGACTTACATTAAATTAGATTTAGGTTTATTTTTAACTAGATTTACGTTTATTTACGCTAGATTTAGATTTACGTTATATTAGATTAGATTTAGGTCTCCATAGACTGCGATGCCTGCATGAAGCGGGTGAAGAAAGCCCTCAATGGAATATAGGGTATTGCTGCCTTCACTCATGGTGGGCTCCGTCGATCCAAAAGTACTGGTGAAATGTCTTCACCAGATAGGGAAGAAGGTGGATCTTCAGGGCGGCAAGAGTCACTACATCCCCGACACAATGACCATCTAGACAACCTCTAGTCATTCAACAGCAACTTCAAAGTTAGTAACAAGAGCAAGAACGGTGTAAAGGGCCAATTGCTGTCGTCAGATGTGGATGGAGATGAGGCAGCGTCACCGCCGGAAGTTAACTCTCACATCTTTAGTGATGAGAATGCCAACTCTTGCCGAGTTATGTGAAAAATTATGTGTTAAATCAGTTTTAAGGTTCTTATAATCCCTGTTAGTTTAGTTCTTTGTTTTTAATATAACATAATTTACGTTAGATTTAGATTTATGTTATATTAGATTAGACTTAGGTTTATTTAGGTTTATCCACACACACACACACACACACACGCACACACACACAAGAAGAAGAGAGTTTTAACGTCGTAGGAAACTATCCCAAAAGACGTTAAAGATTAGGTTAGATGTAGACTTACGTTAAATTAGATTTAGGTTTATTTTTAGTTAGATTTACATTTATTTAGATTTACGCTTATTTACGTTAGATCGAGTCCACGCAAGAATTACTTACGGTTTAGGGTTTAGGGTTAGACGAACAGTGAAAAGATCTACTGTGAAAAGATGTTAAGATGCTGTGAAGTACTACAGCTAGAGAAGAGGCAAAGGGGTTTTGTCCACTACATGCAGTATCATGTAGACGTGGGTGTGTAGATTTCTTGTACCCACAAATATAGGTATTGACCAATAAAGACGAGATTATAACCCGGTGGTTCTGATCTCCGTGCACCTCTAGACCGAGGTGTGCGGGGATTGGACATGACTAGAGAATGTGAGGTAAAGAGAGAGAGAGAGAGAGAGAGAGAGAGAGAGAGAGAGAGAGAGAGAGAGAGAGAGAGATAAGACGAAGAATGCCAATAGAATATTAAATTTGTTGTCCAGGTTATAAGTTTTTTATCCTCAGTATGAGTAGTGACGAGGATGTGGGACCGTCCAACCGAAACACCTATCTCTCAACGAGGGTCTTATGTCCTTGTAATCAATGCAAGCATGATGTGCGACGGACAAGACGTGTTTCTTTGCAGCACGTTCGTGAATTTGGCGAGTTCGATCCATCTATTATAGATCGAGTTGTTGCCAATTATAACTCGTCGGACTCTGACGCTGGCCAACAAGCAGCAATCTTGCAACCCAATAGACGTGTTCGCAGGCGCTTTGGTCAAGCAGCATATGTGAGGCCACAAGATGTAGCCTCTGACAGCTCGGGGGATGATCATGCAGAGCACATTCCCAACGAGGCAATGTTTGAGCCCGAGATTGATGAAATGATCGAGACGATCATGGATTCAGAAAGGCTTATCTATGATGATATGAAAAGTGAAGCTGATACGCCATTGTATAATGGAGCACGTATGTCTAGATTGAAAGCACTCCTGGTTCTTCTCAACATGCAGGCAAAGTTTGGATGGAGTGACACTAGCGTCACAGCGCTTTTCAGGTGATCTATTACAATTAGTTTACTTTAATAAAACTCTAAATGTATAATGATCTGATAGATTTTTACACGACTGTATCATATTTTTATGTTGTGTAGATTGCTGAAAGAGCACATACTACCAGCTGACAATGTGATGCCAGATTCCCGAGATGAAGCAAGAAAGATTTTGCGAAACTTGGGGATGGATTACAATTCTATCCACGCTTGTCCTAATGACTGCATTCTTTTCAGAGGGGAATACATAGACATGGAGAAGTGTCCGAAATGTGATTCCGAAAGATATCGAGTAGATCTCCATGGGACAAAAATTCCACAAAAGGTTTTGCGACATTTCCCTCTGCTTCCTCGCATCAAGCATTTCTTCGAATGTAAGTCCATGGCCGCCCTAGCATCATGGCATGAGGAGAATAAATCTTCGGATGGTGTGCTACGAATTCCTGCAGATTGCGTAGCGTGGAAACATATAGATGGAACATGGTCGGATTTTGCCAGGGAAGCTCGAAATTTACGCTTAGGCCTGGCTATGGATGGCGTAAATCCATTTGGTCAAAGATCAACATCTTACAGTGTATGGCCCGTTGTCATCGTCAACTACAACATTCCCCCGTGGTTGACTACGAAGAAGGGGCACCTATGGCTAAGCTTGATTGTGCCAGGGCGATATAAAGTGGGGAATATGGATGTGTATCTTCGTCCACTATTGGAAGAGCTACAACAATTGTGGATTGGCATAGAGGTGGTGGATATGAGCCGACACACAGGACGACGGAATGCTTTGATCAGAGGCATTCTAATGTGGACCATGCATGACTATCCCGGGCTAACAGAATGCTCAGGTGATCTATTGACACTCCTCACTCAGACACTGTAAATCTTGTTTTTTCCCATAGTTGATCTATTATCATGTGTATACATGCAGGGCTTCAAACAAGCGGATACAGAGCATGTGTCACATGTGGACCTAGACTGAATGCACGTAGGGCACCCTCACTAAAGAAGCAAATCTACGAAGGTCATCAAGCGTATCTTCCAGAGAATCATGTGTTACGCGACGGCTTTTTGGGAAGAGAGCCACCAAGGATGTCTGCACAAGCATGGTTAGAGCAGAAGGAGATGTGCGATGACGGATTGCCTCCAGGGATGAAGAGACTATCTCTATGGTACGAGTTACCATACTGGCCCCGACTCATGATCAATCACTTGCTCGATCCAATGCACATATTCAAGAATGTGGGTAATCTACTATGGGACCATCTGACCGGCAAGAAAGATACTTTGGGAGCCAGAGTTGACCTTAGAAATGTGGATCGTATGGAGCAATATTGGCCGCAAACAGCGTCTGATGGATCGATAAAACTCCCCAAAGCACCATGGATTTTCACAGGAGCCCAAGAACGCAAAGTAAAAGAGACCATTCGATCTTTACGGACCCCCACTGGCGTAATGCACTCGCTCCGAACGTGTTTTACTAAAGAAGGAAAGCTTACCGGTTTGAAGTCACATGATTGGCATAAAATGTGTCAGGTACGTTCATAGTGGACTTTAATATCATTGCATAAAATGTGGACTTTAATATCATTGCTGCACATACTTTACAGTTTATTTTACCGGTTGCCATTGAGGGATATTTGTCTCTCGACATCCGTAACACAATCTACAAACTTGCAAAGCTGGTGCAATGGATCTCACAAAAGGAGATCAACGTAGACTCCATACCATTCGCCAAACTAAATGCTGCGGAGCTTGTGTGCATGTTTGAGAAACATTTTCCTACTACAATGCTAACCATTCAGGTGCATCTTCTTGTTCACATAGTTGATGAGGTGGAAATAGCTGGCACAGTTCATTCCAGATGGATGTTCTTCTTAGAACGTTTCATGAAAACGCTTAAGGGATATGTGCGTCAAAAGGCACGTCCGGAGGGTAGCATGGCAGAAGGTTGGTTGGTATTAGAGTCCCTAGTGTACATTGGAGAGTGGCTAGACGGATTTGATAAATCCCGGGACACGCTATGGCGAACCATAGATGATGAGTGCATATCTGGGATTGTCATGTGCAATCTCGGTGTTGAGAAGAAGATGACGGAAGATCTAGAGGCTAAAATCAACCGATTTTGCATGCTTCACAATCCAGTGATGCAAAAGTGGATTTCACAATATGAGGATGCAAAGCAAGAGCGACAAAGGGCACGAATCGAGTGGAGACGGGGAAGACGACCACCGATGCACTATCCAGCGGTTCTGGAGAGCCTACCAACCTTCATGAGCTTAAGATGGTTGCACAACCAATTGAAAAGCGCACAACAATGCGGTGACGAAGTGACTGAGGAAGAGTGGGAGTACTCTCGGGGTTGCGCGACCAAGGTAAGTTTGCAATGTACGACTAGCTAGTGACTTTATTTCTAAACGTTTGAACGGCCACTCATAATCTTTGTTCGTTGTAGTATAAGTCATACACAGCAGCATGGTGTAAAGGTCGACATTTTAGGGTGGAACGAATCGACAAAAAGCGTTTTACTCAAGATTGTGGAATCATGGCAAAATTTGAACAGTATAGTCGACGACGTTCCTCTGATGCAGATCCTGTGGTGGCGGAACTCACTTACTTCGGCACGCTGCAAGAGATTTTGAGGATCGATTACAGAGGATTTTTTGTCGACTTGTTCGACGTGCAATGATTCAAGATAATCATGGAGGGTCGCAACGCTACTGTGCGTAGAGGAGAGTCTGGTTTTCTTGAGGTGGATTCTACTAAGAAATGGACTGACCTAAGAGACACTTTCGTACAACCCGAGCATTGTGAACAAGTAAGTATGTAAATAGTTAACATCCCCCTTTTACAAGTTATGTGCTTGAAAGCTCTCATGTAAGTTATGTGGCTCTGGCAGGTAATATTTCATCCTACAAAGTCTACATCAAACTGGTGGTACGTCATAGAGGTAGCCCCTCGCAGTGCAAGGACGTATGAAGGCTACCATGTGCCAATCACAACGGCATCAATGGAGGAGATCAGAGAAGATGCTCAATCAGAAGCCGCTGCGGTGGTGCCAGACGAGCATCAAGATGCTACTACTCTATATGGGGTGCATGCAGAGGAGCTACAAAATTAAACAGAGGATATGTGTTTAAACGGAGAGCTCTATATAGATATAGGAAGTTATGCTGAGTTATGCGAGGATGAGAGAGAGATCTCTTAAAGCCACAAATATTGTATTTGAACAATTTTGCTTCGTGTTGTAAAAGCTCTGGCTCTCTAAGTACCTTCCATGGTGTATAACGCTCTTTTCTACTCGCGCTCACATCTTTTGATTGAAAATTCTGAGTTTTCGACTTGCCTTTTCTATCACTCGATTCATTGCGTCATTGTATTTATATGCGTCATTACGTCATTGTATTTAATGATCTTTGCGTCATTGTCTACTCTATTCATTCAATATTAAGTTTAAATATTCGTGTGTTTAATGCAGGTATGGATGATGAGGAGTTTCTTTCTTCTTTGTCACCGCAGCAGAGACAGTGGTACGTGGAGCGTCATCGCTCTGGCGCATCATCGCGCGTTCCTACTCCATCCGCATCTCCCTCTCTTTCGGAGCATTCGGCGCGCTCCGAAGCTTCGGCGTCGACGAGACGAGCTTCACACTCATCTAGACACTGGCGCTCTAGTGGTGGCGGTGGCGGTTGTTGTGGGGATTCCTCCACCAATGCCTCCACACCGCCTCGTGTTCAACGAGGCTCTTTACCCTCCCCTTCTTTGCCTCGTGTTCGACGAGGCTCTCACAAAAGCAGATACAGTTCTTAACACTAGGTTGGTAACCTAATAGGACATAAAAGTGTCCTTTCAGGGTTTTGAAAAAAACCTCCCAAACCATAGTAAATCCACTCATTTTGTAAAATCCTTTCATGAGGTTATAGTTCAAGGCCTACTACACATGTAAAAAATAAGAAACTTGTAAAATTTTTCATCTTTTGGTCACACCAAGCCTCCAAAGTTGATGGACCAGTACATTTTCATCAAAACAGTCATTTCTTACGTTTTGCTGCATAAAAATAAGATTAGGGATTTTTGTAGGACTTGAGATAAATTCCCTAGTTAACTTCAATGGGTTGGTGATCAGAACATATGATTGCTTCTCACTCACTATTTTTTGTTTTGCCAAAAGAAATAGGTACAAAAAGTTGAATTTTTATCATTCTCCAAACCTATCATCAAAGTTTCTATATCCACGCTCAATACAAATAATATATGCATCTTTTCTTAGTTCCCTATTGTCCTTTAGGTTCACAAGGAGCCATGGAGAATGTCAAAAGAATAATACATCTCTTACCAAGGGGAATCTTGGGGACAAAGATGAAGTGCTAAATACAGCAAACATGAAAAAACTGGGCTCAATTAACATTATGAGTTGTAGAATCCCATAGAAACTATTCAATATCTAGCCAAATTTGATCCTTATAACTAGATATGGTTACTACCTACAAAATGCATGTAGTTGTCACAAGAAACTAACAATATTGAAAAAGCTATACTTGATATACTAGAATGTTTCGTTTCTTCTATAAGTGAAAAAATCAACCATCGTTGTCTACTATGCAAAATAGGGTATTAGGTGCCCCAAAACTCAAGGAATATTAGCTTTATGTTACAATATGTGACATAGAAAATCAAAACTCCATTTGGATATCATGAAAGCCATCAAAAGAATCATAGAAGAGCTAAAATTGGCTAAAAAAAAAGATTTGACAATTTTTGTAATTTGGTCATAACTTAGAACTTTAACATTTATTTCTCCCTAGAAGCAGAAGGACATGTTGAGGACTACTAAAGATAGTTCTCTAGCATTATAGACCTCACAAACATGAATTCTAGAGTGGTATAGTTGCAAAAAGTTGAAAAAAACCAAAAACAGGACCCGTTTTTTCACACAGTTTAGGCTGTGAAATGTTGTGCAAAGACAAGGTTAAAGATGGAATTGATATTCTAAAAAAATGTCGAGTTTTTTTCAGCTCATGATCGAGACAAATGTCTAGACAGATAACACCTCAAAATCCATTTTGAAACCCTTGACATAATTCAAGGAAAATGGTCACTTAATAGGACATAAAAGTGTCCCATTACCAACCTAGTGTTAAAGGACTTTCTCCATGCGAGTCGGAGCAAACGTCCGTATGAGCACATAGGGTCGCCTAGACGCACTCGAACCCATGACTTGGGTCACGGAGGTTGAGTACTCAACCAACCTAGCTAGCTCCTTTCTACATGCTTATAATTAGCCTCTTCCTTCTTTCTTGAAATAGCTCTTCATATTTTTTTATGGTCGTTCTTATAAATAATTTCAATGTATTGGCAATAAGGGGGGCGTCCCTTTTTTGTCCCTTTTTTACCCCTGGTCTTTGTGAAATGCACCTTTCCTACCACACTGATGTAGTAAAAAATAAATAAATAAAATTTAAAACTGCCGTCAATGACAAGACGAACTCACTTGGACTTTTTGTTTAAAACAAGAAATGAATGGATGAGTTACAAGCAATTAAGAGGTTTCATAGCCTCGCATCCACAGAGAGGGCACCTCATGGACTCATTTTTGGACGTGCCAATAAGAACAAACATCAAGCAGCGCATACACGCTGCAGTGGCCATGGTTGTGCTTGCATTTGGTTCATTGCCATTCTCATCATCACTGTCCAGCTCTAGGGTGCATCTGCACCAGTCTCTAACCGCAGACGGCATCGATGGGGATGATAT
Source organism: Adiantum capillus-veneris (assembly GCF_014529385.1). Lineage (NCBI taxonomy): Eukaryota > Viridiplantae > Streptophyta > Polypodiopsida > Polypodiales > Pteridaceae > Adiantum > Adiantum capillus-veneris. Next base: position 103,446,495 of record NC_140952.1, read on the forward strand.
TGTGGACGACAACACCGAGCCAGACCGCTTTGAATGGTCTGCATGTCCATGATTAACTGTGTTTGGGCAGTTAATAATATTCGATCCTACGCACATCGCATCAGAAATGCACGAGTGCTGGCTATTTGTGTGCAAAGTATAATTACAGGAGGCCAGAGATAATGATGATGATGAAGATGGTGATGTGGGTTGAGAATTGTGATTGATATGCAAAGAGCTAGATAACCTTAAGTCCAAATCGACATCCGCGAATACGCTCTCACCAGAGCATCGATCCTCTGCTTGTCCAATTGATGTGTAACCATGTTGACCATATCCATAGCCATGCTGATAATAAGGACTGATTGCTCCAGGGGCCTTGACATTACTGTTAGCTTGAATCAATGTATTGTCATTCTCCCATGACAAACATCGAATTGAGCTAGAGTTGACACCAGAATTGCGCTCCAAAGCGCCGAAAGCCGTACGCGGATCCACATGGGTGGTGCTCCCAGTGCTCAAATTTTTGTAGAAGAGCTCTCCGGACTATGTTCGACACGCATGAGAAACCAATGATCAGAATAGGAATATTGTAATGAACCATCCACCATCTAGAGACACAACATACACACATAGTTTTTCAATAAGTGACTCGGACGGGTACGTAAGTACACAGATCACACCCTCCGGCGATTCCATATGGCACACTAATTAGAACAGTCTACATATAATGACACTTAAAACCATAGAATGCAGTGAAACATCATTGAAACTTTACAATCTAGCTCATCCAAAATCATTTATCATAGTACATATCAATCATTGGGAAAGTCTGGAAAACCCATTCAGACGTCAATCGGACTCCCACGGGCTCGAAAAAACTATACATGCACACATATGTAGTAGCTAGATGTCGAGCCGGCTGACCCATGTAGCATATGAGCACACCAATATCTCCGACTATGATGTTTTCTGCCACCTGAATATCTAAGCTGATCCTCTCTAAACATATCCCATGTTTTGGTGAATTTAGGCCATAATTTTCGGCTACTATGTCGAGATATAGTGCAAAACCATGTGTGTGTACTATAGGGCATGCAGCACAACTATATGACATAATAATTATAGCTCTTGGAATTAATAAGTACTAGATACTGTTCATATATATGGCATCATGAAGGGAAATCAATGCTTTTTTAAAACAGCTATAATTAATCGTTTTGTAGGATCATGGAGATGGCAGCAATAATATGGTTCCTCTTAAGATATACGTGCAGAGGCATGCATGCAATGTACATGCAGAACCTCTCTCTCTCTCTCTCTCTCTCTCTCTCTCTCTCTCTCTCTCACACACACACACACACACACACACACACATGCGCGTGCGTGTGTGTGTGTGTGTAGAGAGAGAGAGAGAGAGAGAGAGAGAGAGAGAGTGAGTACCTTGAGATCGAGGCATTGCTCCCATCCAGGGGGGAGACGGGATCCCAGCTGCTGATCCAGTAACACTTTGTTTTCATCGTCATCCCCATCAGCTGAGCTTCCAAATATACACGTCATTAAATCGGGGCCATATAAGCTTTTACTCCCCTCTCTGCTCAAAGCTGGGAGGCCCAGCCCCTGCAGCTCCACGTTCATCATCTTCCCACCAATGCAGAGATCAGCAGAACACTTCTACCCCCGAGAGAGAGAGAGAGAGAGAGGGAGAGAGAGAGAGAGTTTTAACGTCGTAGAAACACTCCCAAGAGACATCCAATATCGACGAGTTTGAACTAAAGACGTGCTTCCAGGAGGGTGATCTCGTACTATGATGGGCGCGGTATTTATCGACACACACACACACACACACACAGAGAGAGAGAGAGAAGCTTGGATGGCTGGATGGCTTGCGCTGTTGTGTGTGAGAGAGAGAGGATGATGATGAGAGGTGTGAGAGCCAACTATTTTAGAAACGCTTAGCAAAGTGCTAAAATTGATGATGGTCGTGAATCGTGACAACCACCACCCCCAGCCTTTGACACCATTTTCTTAAATGACCCCCGTGGGCAATGCTCTCTCTCCCACTTTTCTCACCCCCTTCCACTAGGCCTATAAGGGTTGAGTCTATAATGGGTTGAGTCGCACCACGGAAAAGTGGGGGAGTGAGAGGGAGTGATAGGAAAAATTGCATTAAGGTCGTACCTACACAAACAAAAAAGGAGAAGATTTTATAGGAGAAAGTTGTGGAAATCCACAACGATTTGACTGGTTTCTGAAGCCCTTAAACCTCGGGGAGCTCTGCACCTCTGTAGCCCTCACTTAATACCTGCACAATCCAAAGTGCTAACAACGCTTTAGCATGGCTTCAATTTTATTGTAGTATGACATCGATATGTCCCAAATTGGCAAGTTATGTCTTTTTGCTAGCGCTGCTAACCCCGAGTGCGACTCGACTTTAACAATGCTTCAACAGGGCTTGGATTTTCGTGCGACATGACACATATATGCCCCAAATCGGCAAGAATCTTTTTTGTTGCTAGCATTGCTAACCCCAAGTGGGAATCGTCTCTAAGCTTTACTTGCAAAAATGAAAATTGCAAAGACAACCCAGAGTCCCGACACTAATTGGTTCTCTTCATCCTGAAAAGCATGTTGGACTAAAAACTAACTATTCATCCAACAGTTAGTTGTTTTAAATTTATAATCTCGTCCACTCACTTGTTGACCAAGAAGACACACAAGCCTTGCTCATGAAGACGTTGGCCTCATACTTCAATGATCAGTTTCAAATCATAGTCTAGACATAGAGTCCAATCTACTGTTAGGGTGCGGTTGGAGATTAGTTCTACTACTAAGATTAGTATTCATTCCGAGATTGGCTTTTGCAATTGATGGCCCTGATTAAATGGCATGTCACCTTTACATTGCCCGAGCATGGACCCCTCTCTCTCTCTCTCTCTCTCTCTCTCTCTCTCTCTCTCTCTCTCGCGCGCGCGCGCGCGCATTGTTTTCCATTTTTGATGTTCGTTAAAAGTAGCCATGACTAAGGTTTCTATAAAATAACACTCTTTTTCAAAAGGGCGTGCATATTTGTGAATAGAAATGATAATTCATCTAAAATGGATAATTTTAAGGAAGTTTCTCCCAATTGCATCAAAAGTGTGATAGTTGGCTTGTGTCTACAGATGACAACGAATGGAAGGGTGGCTGCAAGATCGATCAGGTTTATCCAATTTTGGCAGTTGGATACTAAGTGTGACATTTGACATAGCCCAAATATTTGTTGATGTGGAGTCACTACTATATGTGCTTGCATGGCTAGTTAGGATTGAGAGGCTAGATAAAACACTTAGATGACACAAAAATGAAAAAATCTTGGCTTTGGCACATTCAAAACCCTTAGATCAACAGATAGGTGAACTAAAGAAACAGAATTAATTGAAACAAGTGAAAGATTAGCTTATGGTGATTATATCGAGTCAAATGGTTTTCTACAAGCAAGTTGCACAACTATTGCTAGAGGATCTATGAAATCCATAAGAAAGAGTGTATAATCTTATTTATATTTTAATTAAAAATTATATTTATTATTTTAACAGGTTGAGGTGTTGTTTTACAAAATATCTACTAAAATTTAACCGTTGAAGTTTGGATTTTTTGACATGACCACATTCCTTATAAGTGTATCTATGGAATCACCGTAGGATCTTGCAAAATGAGCTTTGCATCTACAGATATCTTAAAAAATGAAAGTATAATCAACTACGCGTTTTAATTAGGATAACTCATAAAAATTACACACCTGGCAAAAAAACACCAATAATTCAAAATAAGCTCCTAATATGTTCTTACCTAATGTGCACGATAACTTTTGCAATATATGAGCGATACTCTACTTATGTTCAAGTATTTACCATGGCCAAGAGAGTCTTTACACAAAAAAAGTTTTCTTTTTGTGAGATTAATTGAAAATTAGGACTTTCCAATGTATTCTTGGCCAGGTATTGTGTGGGCACTAATTCTTGGCCCTCTAAAGGGAGCACAACTATGGTAGCATGCCATACTATTTTCATAAAATGCCTGTTTTTGCACAGTCCAAGTGTGCAAAAACTACCAAAAGTGGGTACATTTGCTCCTGCACATGCCTCTCAAAAGAATCTTTGTATGCATGAAATAAATTTGTGCTTGCAGCATACACAAGGAGGTACTCGTGTTATAGACATATATTGCCACTTTGGCTACTGCTCTCGGCTGCAGCTACTCAATCAGCTCTACAATTATTATGATGCCTTTGAGCACCCTACGAGACTCAAGTGACACAAGATTCTTTTTTTTTAAACAGCAAAACTCACAATTCGTTAGTGTATTGTATTAAACACATCATAATATTACAAAACCAACCTCAAGCTTGTATCGAGCATTGAGGTGCAAAAGTTTACATATTGGATGTTTGCCACCTCGTAGTAAGGCCTTTCACCATCGAATTTGAACAAAATTTCTAGGCTTTACTTACCGTCTGTTGACAACAAGGCATGAGTAGTCCTAGACCAATCTTCCGAATTTTGCTTTCGCCCGAGCGTCCATATTAGCACTTTGCTTTCTTGTATAATCTCTGTGAAGCTTGCCACATGAGGATCTCCTTGGAACACCTGGCCGTTCCTTGTCTATCATACATTATGGAAGAAGAAGTACCTTACAGTTTGAGTGATGATGAGGAGGGCAGGACTTCCCAATTCTTAACTGCAAGGACTAGATTAGCCTTGAAAAAACCAATTTTCCATGTACTTTAGTGACACAAGATTCTTACTCAAGCATCATATTATATATGTATTGGTGAATTATAAAGAATACATCCATTCATTGTAGAGCTTGCAAATACAAAAGTCGATCATTTGTGTGTATAGATGCATGGTAACGATATTTATTATTCTAAAAGAGGAAATTCCATGGACATGATGTTAATCATAGACATTATAACACTTCCCAACACATCAATAATAAGATGTCTTCATGTGGGCAATTTCTTTGAGAAGGACTTTGGCCATTTTTAGATTACCATAAACTTCATGCAGGCGATCGTAGTGTGAGGAGTGTTCTCGCACCACATGTCAAAACAAATGGAGAAAATGTTGAGAGAATTGAGGATCAATGATGTAGTGATGAAGATGTGATAAAATTGGGGTGATTATGGTGGGTAGTTTAGCCTAGCATTCGTGCTTAAACATGGAGTTAATTACGATAAGCTAATGATAATTAGAGAGAGAAAATAACAAGGAGGCTATACACAAAGTAGGATCGATTTGATTAGATGAATTGAAATGAACCAAGTCAATACCGATTATATAGGGTAGGAGGTGATCTCTTGCTTACATCATTGACCATGTTTCCAATGTGCAAGAATCTACCAAACTTGGCAAATGTATCTCTAGTCGAAGTGTAGTGTATCTAGTAAAGTTGTGCTAGGGTGGTGCTCCATGGTGTGAGCTAGGAAAAAACCTAACAACCCTTCCCTTTGTGTCTGAGAATTCCAGACATGTCAAAATCCTTCTAGTGGGGTCTAAGTCTCCCATCTAGATAGATACACCAAACATTAGGAAAATTTTGAACTCATTTTTGGGCCTTTTAAGAGTGCCACATCATCAAAGTTGTATAAAAGAAAGAAGCCCGGTAGACCCCTCTAAATATTGCTTAGAACCCCATGATATGACATATCATTGGAAAGTTCTTGAAAAATGGATTCTAAAGAGCCAAGGTCCAAAAAGTTTGGATGGCTTCTATGAAAGTTATGCCTTTTTTTTTCAATCAGCCAGGTTTTTTTATCGTTACGGTAATCTAAAATCACCTTTTTCTAGATCTACATGAAGGCAATGTCCGATACATGCATGCTATATATCAATAGATAGCATTTGAAGAGTAGATTCTAAATATCCAACCTCCGACAACTTTGGATCTTATTTGCAAAAAATTTACCGATCCCCACTTTTTGAAAGCTATGCCACATCAACAATTCTTACAAGGCCCATTTTTGAGTCCAAACTTTTCCTAATGTAACTGCCCTCCCTACAGAGTTTTCCGAGTAGAGTGTAGGCCAAAGCTCCTCCCCATGAGAGTAGCTGAAAATAAGGGTGAAGGAAAACATATGGAATGTGTATCTCAAAGTTTATCTTCTACAAAGCACATTTCTCCCTTGTCTTCATCACTTGACTCTTCAACTATGTTGACTTTTCCGTTGTCTCTATCTTTGTTTTTATTGTTGTACAAACAACAATTAGACCCATGGTTATTTTTACCACAATGCACATAAGGAATATTGACTCTGTAGAGCTTGCTAGATGAGTGTATAGTGTGGTTGGAGTGTTTACATATCTTCATGGTTGGTGGGCTCCTTGATAATGTAGCATCAAAAACTCCTCATGCGGTCCTTTTGTCTTTGATCTTCTTCTTGTAATCCTAGAGCAAGTTGACAATGTCATCAATACTCTGTACACACTCCTTCTCTTTGAGTACAATGACAATTTGACCGTATTCTACATCACGTATTTCTTTAAGTAGAATTCCTACTCGGTCTTCATTGTCCAATGGACGCTTTATATATGCTTATTGGGTGTAGATATTCTTCATGAGATTCACAAGAGAAGGAAGATCCTCTCCTTGCTCATACAGTATTGTTGCATCTTTAGAGATATTTTAAAGTGTTTGTCTATGGCTCCAAAGTGTCTCTCTAATGTGAAGCACGTGCATAATAGGAAGTAGTACAAATATTCAGATAGTGGACATAGTTGTCTCCTATTATTGTGAGAAGAATTCTCAGTGCTTTCCATCTCTTGCTTTGAATTGATTTGAAGATTTCCTAGTCTTGATCCTCTCTCCCTAACCTAGTGTCTTAGACAGTTAGCATATTTTGTTTCTCATCAAGTAACCCTTTGTCTTGATTTGCTAAGTGTGAAAATCTTGGCTGTAAAAAACAATGAGAGTTTCCTTGTCCATAGTGTACATTGTAACCTAATGTGCACGCTAAGGAGAAGGTCTTTCCCCCCTTAACGCAAGGGAGTGTCTAGTCCTTACAAATTTTACACCCAAATGTTGAGAAACTATATACACTTGCCCATAAAATGTGAAGAACCTCTTCACAAAGCATGGAAAAACTTGAAGTTTGAATTTCTACTGGAAGAAAAGGGGCCTAACAAGAACCAAGGCTTGATAAAATTATATACACTTGCCAAAAAATGTGAAGAACCTCTTCACAAAGCATGGAAAAACTTGAAGTTTGAATTTCTACTAGAGAAAATGGGTCCTAACCAAAATCAAGGGCTTAACGTCTTAGCCTAGCAAGGCAAACAAACTCTAGACTTGAATCATTTGTCATGGGAACTCCATGGGAATCTCCTCTAAAAAAGTCTAGGGAGTTTTGAGCTCAAGATGACCACGAGAATGCTTGCTAAAAGCCAAAGGGATTAGGGTTTTCAATGGATTCAAATCGGTATGGGATTGTAGCTAAGCTAGGAAGATGAGTTTGAGCTCAAAGGTAGCCTGTGGGAAGGCCTGCTTTACAGAGTCGGGCGGCAATTGGAGCGACTGGGTGGGGCAATCGATAGAAAAGGGCATTTGGGGCATTCAGACAAAGTCTGTGGTTGACCACCATAGACTGGAAAATAGGATCCCCATGACAAAAGAGTGGTTGAACGTAAAGCACATTGCATACATGTACATGAAAGAATAACGTGCAACATTATGGCCCAAATAAGTGTACGCCAATTATCCTCTTTTCCTAGACTTCCCAAAAGACACCTTTACTCCCAATGAATGAGAGAATTTCACCCTAGGACAAGTTGTATATATGTATAATTAGCACATCCTACCTCTTATGTCGTGCGCTCTTGATATTCGCCTCTATCTTCTCCATCGTTGCGTGCATTTTTGCAACCATATTCCACCATGAGAAAAGCCAAATATGTATGTAATTAAGCTAAATAAACTATTCTATAGATTGAAACAAGCACCTAGAGGTTAGCTTGAAAGGATTACAACAAATTTGCTCACCATTGATTCACATTAGGGAAAATATGAACCCCAAAAAGACCCTTTAGCTTAAGAGGTGATTAAGCATGGACCAATAGGAAGAGGGTGGTGGCCACATCTATATCCTCTTAAAAGGTACGGTAGTAGGGGGCATGGGGGCCTATTTGTTCCCCTCATTATAGCTTTGTCCCCTAGAAAGAGAGAGAAGGGGGGGGGGGGGGAGGGCTTTCCCTCCATTTTCATGGGCGTCCATAAAGTAACCCTAAAAATTCAATTTAAAAAACAAAAATCTAAATCTCACTTTTCACTCTCCAAAATGCCTCATACCCAAATACATGGTCAAACAACTATTTTCTTTGACCAAAATCTGCATTTCTCAGTGGTACCCTTTATTCTACCTCTTCTCTCTTCTCTCTCTCCTTCTCCCGCTCCATCCAAGATTTCCATAGTTGCACCACTTGTCTCCCCCTTTCATCCACACCATCCCTTTGAACTACTTCTTGTCCCCTTGCCCCCATTGAACCACTTCTCCCCTCCCTCCAAGCTTTCTATAGTTGTAGCACAAATGGAAGCTTTCCATAGTTGCACCATTTGTCTCCCCCTTTCATCCACACCATCCATTTGAGGTACTTCTTCTCCCCTTGTTCCCCATTCAACCACTTCTCCTCCTCATTTCATTCCTAAAGCAACATGCCTCTCTCTCTCTAACACCACAATTCTTCTTCTTCTGGTGCTACCATGTCAACGCCCTCCACTTCAAGGAAGCCAAAGGATGAGATAGAGGCGGTTTGCTTGCATAACACTAGGTATTCTGATGGGGAATGTGTGCCGCAACTGTTTTCTACAGGATCTTGGGTCTTCATGCAACCTGCAGCTATCGAGTCTCATCGAGTTCGAAACCGTGGCAACCTTGAAAAACATTGGAAGGGGAAACTTCTTGGTTTCAAGTACCATAGAGTCAATGGCACAGTGGCCATTGTTCAACATGTGTACTCTTGGCGTTCCATGCACTTGAGGAATGGAAGATCAAGAGATTTTCCATTAAATTGTAAGTCATAACACATTGTTGGTTGCGGATTCTAAACACTTGTTATTTGTTTTTGACTTGATAGTTTTTTGTGTTTTCATAGATATATTCCCATCCAACTTTGTTGAGGAACAACCAATGAAGAGTCTCACAGGAACCTTCAACACTCTTCATGCCGACATTAGTGTTATGATGCTTCCCAACTCGCCACCTTCGATGCTGCTGCAATGCAGAATCTTCTTCTACTCACACATGTATGTAGTGCCGCCCTCGAAGGATGGATATAGTAAGATCATTGGTGTTGAAAAACCTTCATTATTGAGCCTGGAATGGATATATCCCGATGCTTGGTCACTCTTCTCTATGAAGGAGAAGATGCTTTTTGATATTTTCTCCTCATTAAAATTTAGGAAGGCTTCTAAATCAGTAGGGCTCAGTTGGTGTTGCCTCGTGCATGCTTTTGTATACTTTTTTAAGACATTTCCATTAATTCAGTGTCATGCCTACTAGTTTTGTAGCAAGAACGTTATGTATGAAGCACTAAAATGCATCTTTGGAGATAATTGGGGAATGGTTGAGGGAGTGCACCAAGGAGATAAATACAAGTGTAAGGTGGGGGCTTCAGGTATCAGGATACGATATCTAAAAGTGCGCACTTCTTTGTACCTATGCTTTCACTATGAGCGTTGGATGTATAAGAGTGGAAAATGGATACCCTTATAATCTAGTGTTGCTTATTTTGTGACATTTGACATGTCCATTACTTTGTCAAATGGTGTTTCTGAGATTGTGTAAGTTATTGAACACTGGACTCTCACCAACATACAGGAACACTTGATTATCTTGGTCTATGAAGATATCAAATATGCTTACTTTCGTCTCAATCGGCAAAAGGTCAGTTCAATTTTTATGTTGTCTACAGGTGCCAATTGTTATTCTTATTGAAATCTTGTTTGTTGTTTCAGATTGGTAGGCAGATAGAGGTATCCATGAAAGTGCAAGAGGAGTGGAGGGTTGGCAGTGCACTGTCTTTAAGTTGATCTTATAGATCAATGTAACCGGCTCTAATGCCATGTTGTAAAGCATTTTGTTTAATGGAAATTCAAATTTTTTTGGTCGTTATAGTATCACCGTCATTGATTAAATTTTCTAGATTTTGTTTGGGTGTTTGTGTGCGCACCCATGTGTGTTTGTATGTATTTCAAAGAGCTTTGGGATGGTATCTTTTTTTGCAGTGGACAGGTGGGAGCGGGAGGGGGTATATAAATGGGAGGGGGCTTCTTATTTGTCTGTCAACGCTTGAGAGTGAGGCACAGAAAAATACACAGAGAAATAAAGAGAGAGAGAGAGAGAGAGAGAGAGAGAGAGAGAGAGAGAGAGAGAGAGAGAGAGAGAGAGAGAGAGAGAGAGAGAGAGAGAGAGAGAGAGAGCAATTGCCATGGAAACACATGCTAGCGCATCCTCCTCCCATGCAGCAGCAACATCGAAAGAGCCACACACCCCCCTTTCGAAGTTCCTTCTTTTCCTAGAGGACACCAAATATGTTGGACGCAATGATCTTCACGGCTTCTTCACCCGCACAGTGGATTTACAAAAAACCATGCAACTTCACAATGAAACTTTTCATGAAGTCATAGAGTATATGCATGTGCATTTACTCAAGTATGGTGTGAACTTTGAAGACAACGCCATGTTGTGGTTGCCTGTGATCTACTTTGCTACATCTGCAAGGGCGACACTGAATTTTCAAAGAGACTAGCCCGCTTTGAGGCGATTGCAAAAGGGGCGAACCACTTCCGCCAACGGACAAAGGAAGTTGCAGACTCCTTCAAGAAGCACAAATTTGGGCAATATTTCTTGTACAAAACTGCCACTCTCTTCTTCCTATGAATGATGAGCCCTCCTTGGAGGAGATGGTTGAAGGTCCCGCATCTGGCAGTGGGTGGGGTTCTTCCAGTTCATAAAGATCCCAAGCATGCCCCTATAGATGTCCAAAATGACCAAAGACTGTAAGCCACTGAATATCCCCACAGCTTGGAAGGGGCATTTGCAGTGAGAGAGAAGATTTTTGGCATCTCCGAGGTGCCCGACCCTGAGAGCCGCGACCCTGCTGCAATTCTGGAAGTGGAGATTAGTCGTCTAAGTATCATAATTATAGAAAATGAAGAGTATTTATACTTGCATGATCCAAAAAAGGCTTTTTGGTGTCCAGCTAGATGAATGTCTTAGCCTCATATGAACCAAGATGGAGTTGCCTCTTGATCCTACACTCGAAGCTACAAATTAATGACAAGCTGCTTCCATTGTAGGACTCTGTCGCTCGCTGACACAATTGCATTAGTGACATCAGATATTCTTGCTGCAGAGAAAACTCAATTCATGGACGAGGATTTTGTTGCAACACAAGCCAGGGTTGTTGCCAACCAAACTCCTACTATCCCGACTCGCTTGGCTCGCAGAGCCCCCGCAAAGTTGATGAGAGAAATTCCTCTATCAACCTTGAAGCCACACCAACTATGGATGATGAGGATAAGCAACAAGAGGTAATACTAAGCATCTTGTACATTGATAATTTAACATTTCTTCTTTGCTTTTGGTTGATTCCATTTTTGCAGGATGTTTTAAACATGGACGTGTGAGCTAGTCGGAAGGGGAGGGGGAGCGCACGTTGTTTGGGCCTCAGGCAGACCTTGTACACTACATTGGCAAACTACCAATGCAGAATGTGTGCATCATACACAAGGATTTCTCCCCCAATGGCCATTTTGTTTTGTGGGTGCTTAAGGACGCAAGTAAACTCCTATGCTTAGCCCACATCCCTCAAACAACCCATGTAGTTATTATGGTGAAAAAATCACTTGCAATTTCCACTTTTGGCATTGGTTTTCGTGGCAAGGTCATGACACACATGGCACTTATTCAAGCCCTGGGGATTGACACTGCCCAAGATATAGTTGCTTCTGTGCTTACATCCATTCTTACCAATGCTGTAGAACATCGTAGAGAGATCGCGAAGCGCCTCCTATCAAAAGATAGTTAAACTGGATGTACAAGCTTTTTAAATGAAAATTATCTCTCTTGTCCATGATCTTTTGCAAAGTTCAATTTACTAATTTGATCATGTTCAGTGAATAAAAACATTACCACAAAATTCCTACAAGAATGGACAAAAACATTAACACAGAAGCACATATTTGAGCGTAGAAAAATGCACCTTGTAGCATTCGAGCACCACACTCGAGGCTAAAGTCTCTATGGCATTGAATCTCCTCTTACGTTCCCTTTCACCTAAGGGCGTCTTTTTAAGATGCAGGATCTTACCTTCAAGCTTCGCAATCTTAGCATCCTTCCCGTCTACCTATAGATTGAGAGTTTCCACTTCCTCCTCTGCATGAACGATCCTTTCGGGCAATCCACTAGTGGTATGGGAAAGAAGTTGATATTGATGCAAAGACCATTGTGCACTATCAGCTCCAATAGTCGACAATCGCTTGCAGTATCCAAGAAGACCTTGCTCCCCTCCACCTACATATTGTAAGAATGAAGCAAGGCTATTGAATGTTGGATACACATTGATGGCTAGATCATTAGGGTAGAGGTAACCATGCACCCATAGGTCCACATCGGTGTGACCTGCACCACGACGTTGTTGTGCAGTTTGCAAGTAATGATGCTTTGAGGGTGCGAAGTCCTTTGGCAGCCAAACATGTAGAAAAACCATTTGTGAACCTGACGATCTTGCTGTGGATGGGAGGTTTGTAATGTCGCCTAGCTCCATGGCAAGGAGAATAAAGTTGGCTGCCTCAAGCAAGAGTGGAGAGCCGCAACAAAGCCACAGAGTGGAGAGATGAGCTATGGAGTGAAGAGCTATGTGATGGAGAGCTGCAGGAGAGCTATGGGGTGGAGAGTTGCAACAAAGCTATGGAGTCGACCTGTAACAAGGAGAGGAAGAAGGAAGAGTATGCGTTGAAAAGTAGGAGAGAGAAGAGAGAGGGAGAGGAGTGAGAGAGAGGGCAGTGATTTTGGAGGGAAATAAAAGAAGGTGAAAAGTTTGATATTTTGTAGGTCTAGCAGTGAGATTTTAAGAGAGAAAATTGATTTTTGAATATACATAGAGGTTGGGGAGAAGTTTTTAGTAAAAGTGAGCTTTTTTTTATTTTTTTTGAAAAAAGTGCTTTTTTGTGTTGAGGCTATGGACGCCCTTGATGAAGCCTCCATCATCTATGCATGTGGTTGTAAAAGATGGGTCTTCTATGTGATGAAGCCTCCATAAGAAGGCGTCGGATAGTAAGAGTGAAAAGAGTATACATACACTCCTTGTCCCATTTAAAATCTACCATGAGTGTAACATGGATGGTACATAAATACCATCAACTTGTAGCACCACCGCATGACTGTCTTTCACATGTCAAGCCATCATAAAAGTACTAAATGCTTAGTTGCTACCTTTGTAGCTATGCATGCCTTTGTCAATAACGAGTTTTCCATGTGATGAAACCTCAATAAAGGAGCCATGAGTAAGATTGAGATGAGTGTACGTGCGCTCCTTGTACGACATAAAGCTTACCAAGAGTGTTATGACCTCCTTGGGTGCCAACATGCTCTTCACCTCCCAACCTCTCTCTATATAGCCCTTGGCCTAGAGACCCTTGAACTATTTGCACGACATGTGGCTTGCCCTAGGGACTTTCCTACCTTGGTTCTAAGGACCATGGCCCTCACATTGGTACAAGGAGATTGGTTGTCTTTGTTGTGTGCTCTCTTGGTTGTGTGTGCATGTCCTTGCAAGCACTCAAGCTCTCTCCTTCTCTATCTCTTCATAATCCATTTTTATTAATAGCATGTACCAATGGGGTAAAGTTTTTTCTTTTTTGTGGATGGGAGGGAAGTATTTTTCAGTTTGTTCAACAAATAGGTCTCAAAGTGCACTTTTCATACGACTACAGGTCCTATAAAGGAACTACATTAAGTGACTTATAGACCTAGCTTCTCAAGAGGTGGTTAGAGTGGACTAACGTTTCTGGGTCATTGGGACAACCGATACCACATCTACAATGTGACTTTGGAAACTGAAGTGAAGAGATACCTATCTCCCCTACCTCTAGGACCATATTGGGGTACACTTTTTGTCATACAACAACATGACTTGGTTGCCACATCTTGATCGGTGCACATGAGGCCATATTAGTATCACTCGAGAGTTTGTGTCAATAGAAGGGACTTACTAAGGATTTTCTCTTGCTTTTTTGAACACAAATTTGATTGATTTCTCACTTATGAACGATGTTTTTAGTTTCTTGATCGATCATTGCTTGCAAAAAAAGGTTTCCCCATTCGTACAACTCTCATGTTGGTGGCTTGCATGGGTGTAAATGTAGAATGTTCTCAAATGATATGCATATATAGGGAAGCTAGGACTTTGGAAGATGGCCACGGTACCATGCCCACTAACCTTGTGTGCATGGAGGGAAGCTAGAACTCAAGTTGGTGTGATATACTTCAATCACGACACTGCTTGCATCGAGCGACTAGTGGGGGATTTGAGTAATTACAAAACGCTTGACATGTGAACCTTATTTGAGAAAATGGCCAATCACTTGCAAATCTTCTAAGCGCATTTTGAGCTTGTGCATACGTGGATACCATAGAGCTAGTTCCCGTGCACGCCAGGTTTGCAACTGGTTGCCAGCCAGTTGCCAACTTTTCTTGTTCTCATGAGGGGGTTGTGGTGAAAATGCTCGCAACTGGTTGTAAACCACTTGCAGACATGCTCCAAGGGGAGGGGTGGAGCAGGTAGGCAACCGAAAAGCGACAAGTGCTCTGTTGACTTGTTCAAGCTTGCAAAGGGAAGACGCCAACTAGGTTGTGCATTTTTCCAGGCTAGTGTACTGAAAATAGGAATTTCCTCAAGCTCACATGAACACATATGTTGTGAGTAGTTGGTTGCAAAGAAGTTCGTAACCTAGCGTTCATGCGAACAACACCATAGACTTGTCTACACGTTCCAAATACAAAACAAAGCTCAATACAAGGTTGTGGTTGCTTTATTGGATGAAGGGCCCCAAGGCTTCAAAGGTCAGCTACACTCTCTTTAATTGCATGCGTTGTTTATGGAGAAGCTTAAAAGGAGCGCCCATGCAGATTTTCTCATTGCATGGTGTAAAAGATCATGGGAAGGAGGAAACAACCTTCCACAAGACGAAATTAAAGGCTAGCCTTCATTTGATTCTAGGGTCCAAGTTGCAACCGACTCCACGTAGGAGTCTGGGACTGCTGATGAGCGTGGTCGCTTTTCTCAAAAAAGCAAACGCAAGCTTGCGCCTCGAAAGCTGAAGAGTCTAATAAAAGTTAATACATAAACATGTTCCCATGCACTGAAAGGTGGGCTCTTGACCTGGGTTCTGGTTTGCCACAAAAGGCCTAAACTCTAATGAATGCAAAGCGGCCAACCTTATTTCTCAACTAAGCGCTGGTCTCTTGGTCTCACAAGCCCCCAAAACATGCATTCATTGCCACTCTCTCTCTCTCTCTCTCTCTCTCTCTCTCTTCCTGAGTTCTCAAGCCTAAAAGTCAGAATCTCGATTCTCTCGAGTCTCCAGCTCTCAAATTTGAAGGCTTACTTTTCATTGAAGAAACTCTCCTTTAAGTGCACTCGCACATGTGGTGGTTCATGAGCTAACTGTGAGGGGGGCACTGTTCGGAAAAAATGTGTCTCAGCTTAATATCGTGCCGTTTTCAATTTCAAAAATGCCGGGTGAGGGCAAGCGCAAAATGAGAAATTTCAACCCAAAATATAGAAAAATAGTGTAAAAAATGCAAAAAATAGCCTAATTTTTAAAATTTCCTCTTGGTTAATTTTAGAAAATAAATTTTGTATGTTAGGGAAAATGGTCTTTCCCAAACACTGGACGGGGGTGTAACTTTGTCAATTTTGGCAGCATTATAGATTGCTATAACTACCCTCGCCACTCTCCCAGGTGAATGGAGCTAGAATTCACATTATACAGCATGCGGACAAAACTTTTGGATCAGAGTGGAATCTTGATTGTACATTGGGTAATGCCTCCATAGGTCTTTCAAACATTTGAAAAACATTGGCTTGTCACCAGCCCTCCTACAAGAACTTTGCTCGAACTTGTCGAAGAGCAGCAATATTTTCAACTTTTTGCTTACAAGAGTCGGGATTGGGAGAGTGCTGTCAATCAAGGCACCGTATGCCTTGTTTTTACTTTCCATGCAAGCTTGTTTCTTTTTGAATCGTGCTCTCCTCCTCACCACACGGAATGAGTTGGTCACTTTTGGTAGCTATTCTAGGTTAGATTAGTAGAGTTAGTTAAACTAGATCAGACAAGCAGACTTCAGATAACACTTTAGACAAAGACGAGGATAGAACTGAAATGGAAAATAGAGACTGATTCTGGAACTGAAATGTATATTTAGATAAGTACAACTGATAGTAAGTACAACAGTATGATCCTAAGAGTGCTCCAAGCTTAATGTCAAAAGAGTACAAGAGCACGACGAGCTCCATGAGTGACACTAGACACTCAGCATTACAATAGTCAACAATAGATCATGCCAAATGAGTAATGGGACCTATTTATAGGTGTCAAATTTGTCCTTTGATTGAGTGTGCATTGTACAGTTATTGTAGTAATTGGACTCGATAACAGCTAATTTCCACTGTTGATCTGACTTTTCGAATGGGGTCTGTTCCTACTGTCTACATTTCCTTCCCGTATTGTTTTAAATTTTGGAATATTTCCAAAATATTGGGTATTTTTTTGAAAATTCTAGGTAAAAATGGATCGAAATCCACCCACTTTCCTTCTAGCTCACTCATCTGTAAAAGAGATCATGAGCTGGTCTGGGTGCACCTTACTTCTTACGAGCTGAGGTAATTAGACCTCTTAGCTCTCTATGCTTATGAAGTGGCTTGCATACACTGAGTGGATTTCATCGTTTCCTTTTATCTGGGACCTTCTTCTTTGTAGGTTTTGAGATGACCCAAGATGGAGCCTAGATTGCCAATGGTTGGCCCGCACCTAGAGCACCAGTACCAACATTCTCCTTCTGATTAGTCGATAAATCTCTTCTTGCTCTAGCTGCTCCTTGTATTCAGTCATCATCTCTACTGCATAGGGTGTCAAGGCATTCCAGGTCTCATCATAAAAAATTTGTTTGTCCCTTGTAGCTTCGCCCTAGCCAACTTATGACAAACTGAGGCAATATGAATCCATTCTTTTTGCAGCGGTTGCTTCGATTTGATTCGGGCCTCAAACGGGACTTCAGCCATCTCTCTGAATTAAGGGTCTGGTGGAGCATTGTTCGTGAGTTCCTTTTTTGAATCTTAGAAGATTTAACCGATAGTTGTAGCAACTCATTAGTGATCTTTATCAACTTCCTTAGTCGATCCCACCATTGATACATTTTAATTTTGAAAAGCTACAAATTGGCTTTCAGCTCATCAAGAGTGAATTTCTGTTTAGCATGATTCAAAATTTCTTTCTAGGCTAATACCCAGTCTGCTCTGTCATAAAATCTAATATCTAACCAACCCAAATGATTTTCTCATATTAAATTGATCACTTAATGTGGGAGAATAAACGGGAACAAGTGTTAAGATATAGGTATGTGCTTATAGATCTATCTCAACACGGGGCCAATAGTAAAGGGGCCCAAATGGGAGATGTTCTATCAAGAGCAAGGCTAACCAATGGAGCATAAGACCTTAGGGTTAGCTTCATTGAAGACCTCCAATAATGTGTGTAAAAGTCCTTTGACCTTAGGTAAGCTAGGAGCTTGAGGTGGGAACCCGGCCCAAGCTCGAGGTGCTTGTCGTGCTTGAGGTGCTTGTCCTGCTTGAGGTGCTTGTCATGCTTGAGGTGCTTGACTGGCTCCATGCTTGAGGTGCTTGACTTGGTGCATGATTAAGGTGCTTGAGGTGCCTTGAGAAGCTTGCCTGAGATGCTTGTGGGAACACCCCCTACTTCAAGTGCTTAGTCATGCTTGATGACTAAGGGGCTTGCTCATCCAAAGTCAAAAAGATCCCTACAAGGAGGGGGGCGAGCCTACAAGAGGGGGGGATGAGAGAGAACACACACACACACACAAGGGAAGCCCCAGCTTGAAGAGGCAGCAAGGACACTTGTCAAGTTCCTCCTCATGTTGCCCTCATGGTGTGCCTGAAGCCTATTGGTTGGCCACCCAAGGGGTCCAATGATAATTTAGGATATCTAATTAATTGATTTTTCATTTATCAAGTCCTCTCTCTAAAAGGGGAAAGGGGGCCACTTGTCCCAAGGCTACCCCTGTTGCTTGTAATGGCTCCTGCTTGTGATTGGCTAGGCCTGGAGGGGTCCAATGAGCTTCAAGCATGAGCTACAAGGGGGGGTCGACCCAAGAAAGCTAGGGGGGTGCTTAGGGGGTATACTCACCCACACACACTCACAAACACTCTCATTGTGTGCTATGAAAAGTGCAAGAGCTCCCTCTCCAAGCAAGTAGAGGTTTAGAGACTACACCAACACTCTTGGCTATGGAGTGCAAATCCAACCAAGAGCCATGCTTCAATGCTTGAGCTTGTCATCTCCTTCTTCTTCATTACTATGCTATTATGTATGCTAGCTCAAGAGTTATGATAAGTGAGGAACTAGCTCTTTCTCGTATGAAATGTTTCTTCTTCCTCTTCCCTACCCTCATTCCCTGCTAGCTCTCTCCACCTTCGAAGGTGTTTGAGGTCTTGGGACTGAGGCTTGGTATAGTTAAAGCTTTCTTCAAGTTTAGGTTATGCTATGATGGTGATGCATGAAGCTTTCCATCTTCATTGCTTGACCTAGGTCACAAGGAACACAAAGAATGTATTGTAACAGGTCTCTCTTTATGGGAGAAATCATAATACAAATGCCTATTGGAGGGGGGACCGGCTCCACATAAATCCGGTCCTCAACTGTTGTCATGTTCTCTAAATTCTCTCTCTTGCAAAAGTATTGTCTATGCCAAGTTAAGTAATTTCTATGATTATGTTGCTATCTTCAATTATGTCTACCCGCTATGCTCACAAAATCATTTCTTGAAAGTATTCTCATTAAATTCCGCTACTCTCAAATTGAATAGGCAAATTCCATTACAGCTCTATTCAACTCATACCATTCTCACAACTGATCAACTATCTTGATGTAGCACTGCTGATCAGGTGGTTTGTTATACTTGGGGTACAAAATACGAAAAACCCTAGAAAGTTCATCCTCCTTCACCTATAATGCATACATCAGAACAAGTGAATTGAGAACAAACTCAATGAAATTCATAACAATCTGAGTTTCTTATTGCAACATTTTTTGAAAATTCTGATGAGATGATACAAGCTTTTCAGATTCATTTCTTGCTCCTTGAGTGTCATTCACGCTGGAGAGGGGGAGTGGGGAACACAACCAACACACACACAAAAAAAATGACTCTTTGTATTCACAACACCCCTATCTTCTAGAAAATCACCTGCGAACAATGCACACGAACCAATGCACCGACATACTCGACGAAACACACACGCACTCACAACATTCGCACAGATTCTATTGCATAGACCATCGATGTTACCATATACATGTGGTAGTGATGTGTGTGAACACACTAGAACCGCCAGGGCATTTTTTCCCTCTTTAGGAGGGTTTTTCCCTCGAGCATTGTATATATGCCCATCACTCTAGGGCTATCAATCTTTCCATTGCACACTAAGTAACACACTCTCTATTGTGTGCCTTGAGCTTCCTTCGTCTTCTCCAAGTTGTGTGCGTTTCTTTGCAACCCTAATTCCAACAATTGGTATCAGAGCAGGTTGCGTCCTCCCGGGCTTAGTCGCCAGCTGCTCCAGTACACGCCTGCTCACTTTCTCCGAGTTTAGTGAGCTTTGGCGAGCGTTCCCAGGTCGACAAATGTTTTGATTTGGGCTCATTTCGGCCTCCGTTTCCACTACAGGCAGTACTGCACAGGCTATTTTGTCATTTTGTGCAGAATTTCTGTCAATGCCGTTTTCTGTATAACAGGTGCCTTATAGTCTTCTACAGTTTGTTCTATATAGCACAGGTTGTTTCCGCTCCATTTATCCTATTTTCGGACAGTTTTCACATCAAGTGCAGCATTTACCATGGCTGATAACAACAACACAGATGTGTTCAAGATGTTTGCTGCTAAGGATAGGTTGGATGGGGACAATTACCCTATGTGGGCTTATATGATGCAACATGTTCTTGTGTCAAAGGGAGTCTGGAACATTGTGCAGGGCATTGATGTACGTCGTGGTTCTGAGGATGTAGGCGATGTTGAGGATGTTGCAGGTCTTGCTGCAAGGATTGCAGTTGTTAGAGTTGTTTTGCCTACGGCAGAACAAGCTCGTTGGGATGTAAAAGATGCGTAGGCTCATGCATTGATTGCGATGTCTGTGAAGCGCACCATTGTTCCTCACATCTGTTCAACAAAATCTGCAAAACAGGCTTGGGATATTTTGGTTGGTCTTTATGCAAGTCGCAATGAGGCTAAAATTCCTTTGTTGCGTAAAGAGCTGGAGTCGAAGATTATGCATGAGGAAGATGATATGGACACTTTCCTTCCTAGTGTCAAGGATATCAATGAGCAGCTTATTTCTGCAGGTGAAGTCATTTCAGATAGTTCCCTTGTGCAGACTGTTCTTGATGCCTTACCAGATTCCTACCAGACTTTTGCTAGTACTTGGAGACTGATGACCCAAGGAAATCCTGAAGTTGTCAAGTTTGATGCATTATGCACATTGCTATTGCAAGAGTCACTTTCTAGAAAAAACAGGACTAGGCAGCGTGCAGTTGAACAAGCTTTTATTGCTTCTCAAAGAAAGGGTGGTAACAATAATGCAGCCACTTCTTATGGTTCTGTTGCGAGTGACAAAAATTATGTTCCTAATGCTTCTACTGGCAGCATTTTGTCTGGCAATTCTAGTGATAAGGGCAAAAAGAAGATGCATTGCCATTATTGTAAAGCTAATGATCACTTGATCAAGTCGTGTCCTAAGTTGAAGGCCAAAGAGGCTAAGAAGAAAGAGGGTGGTTCCACTGCAAATGCTGGTTCCACTACAAATGCAGCCATTGTTGATTCTTCTCTGAAAGGAGACTGTGATGATGATGTTGATGCAGAATGGACTTTTAGCGCAGAGTGCACTTACAATCCTGTTGTCCATGATGCATGCTTGTCAGTTGCTGCAGATTCACATGTGTGGTATTTCGACAGTGGTGCTACAAAGCACATTACCTCACATCGTGAATTGCTTACCTCTCTCGAGTCTGTCCCTCATGGGAATTCTGTCACTTGTGCCAACAACGCCCCTTATCCGGTTCAGGGAGTTGGAAAGATTGTGCTTACTGCTGCAAATGGCAGCTCTTTCACACTTGTTGATGCACTTTATGTACCTGGGATCAAGAAGAATCTCTTGTCTGTATCCGCACTTGCTAGACTTGGACTTGTAGTTAGATTTGTCGATGACAGATGTATAGTTCATGATCTCAGTTTTGGTGATGAAATTGTTGCATCTGGGCTTTTGTGCCGTGGGATGTATAAGCTCACTTTGTATGACAAGTGTGGACAAAATTTTGCAAATGCTGTTGCAGATTCAAGGGCTATTTCAGATGCAAAACTTTGGCATGCACGTTTTGGTCATCTGAATTTTGCCAGTTTGCTGCATTGGCAAAAATCTGATATGGTTGCTTCTTTGCCGCCTCTTGAAGCACCTGTCAAACATGTTTGTGAAGGCTGTATTTTGGGTAAGATGCAGCGTTCTAAGTTTCCAAAGGATGGTTCAGTTCGGGCCACATCCACGTTCCAACTTGTGCATAGTGATGTTTGTGGGCCCATGCAAACTCCGTCCTTGGGAAATTACCTGTACTTTGTGACTTTCATTGATGATTACTCCAGGCATGCATGGGTATTTCCGCATAAAGCCAAGTCCGTAGTTTTTATGTGCTTCAAACAATTTCTGGCTACGTGTAAGGTCTCTACTTTCAAATTTCACACAAGTTCTATTACGCATTTGAATTTTTTTAACCATCCCTCATTATTTAAGATATTGAAGTTCAAATTATGAATCGTAGGTTGAGAAAATCTAGAATTTAAAATTTACGCTACAAAATTTTGACATGTTTAGCTATATGAATCACTAATTAACTTATTGTAAAACTTAGTTACCGATTGTAGAATTTTCTTTTACTACTGTAAAGTTAATATAAGACTGTAAAGTTTAACTTAAAAATGTAAAGTAAATTATCATTAAGGAAATAAATAAAATGATTATAAAGACAAAAGAATACACATGGATGACAATTGAAGGCACATGGACTCACCTAGACTCACATAGGAGGGGACAAAGTGGGACACACTGTCACATGAAAAGAAGAGGCTACTCTTGACTAATCTTAATGAGGGGGGGCCTGTGTGGCCTTATCTTTTGATGATAATGACAAAGTGGTCAATCTCATGGGTACCACAAGGGTATCAAAAACGCGGGTATGATTTTTTGCGGGGAAAAAAATAAAAAAATAAAAATTTTAAAATTTTAAAATTTTAAAAAATATATATTTTTTTTGAAAAAAAAAGTTGGACGTTTTCTTTTCTGCTATAAATAGAGCATCCATGCTCACACTTTAGACATAGAGATTGCCTGTATAGTGCTCATGAAGTGCTGCCATTTCTCTTAGAGAGAAGGCGTCCACAAACCACTAAGAGAGAAAAAACTCTAATGGACTAATAAGGTGCGTATTAATCAAGCAGTCAATTAACTTTAGGAATGATGTGTGTGTGCTATCTCTTACTCTAATCTCTCTAATAGATTAGTAAGATTCAATTAGCTATGTGTGTGTGTGTGCTATCTCTTACTCTAATCTCTCTAATAGATTAGTAAGAATCAATTCGCATGTGTGTGTGTGCTATCTCTTACTCTGATCTCTCTAATAGATTAGTAAGATTCAATTAGCTATGTGTGTGTGTGTTTATCTCTTACTCTAATCTCTTTACTAGATTAGTAAGATTCAATTAGTTTTACGAAGGATATGTGTGTATGTGTGTTATCTTTTACTTTAATCTCTCTAATAGATTGGTGAGATTCAATTAGCTTTAGAAAAGGATGTGTGTGTGTTCTCTTTTACTCTAATCTTTCTAATGGATTAGTATGATTCAATTAACTTTAGAAAAGGATGTGTGTGTGTTCTCTTTTACTCTAATTTTCTAATGGATTAGTAAGATTCAATTAACTTTAGAAAAGATGTGTGTATATGTTTTCTCTTACTCTAATCTCTCTAAGTATCCCTAGTCTCTCTAGTTAGTGCATCTTCACTATTAACTTATGCATAGTTAATTGAAAGTTAATACATAAGAAAACTTATCATATTCTTATTATACATGATGAAATTCTTATTTATCAATTTTATTGTCAATTAGATTAAGTAGAATTTTGAATAATACTAAAAATTGATTTAGTTGAAGTATAGAAATTGAAGTTAGAATTGGATTAGAAATGTGAAGCATAAAAGTAATGTATTCCTAAACTTTCACTCATAGTTTACACATTTAATTTTTGATTAATTACGATTAGCAAATATTTGATGTATAGAAATTAGATGTAAAACAACAACACTAAGTGTGAATCTGAGTTGGCGAGGGTTCAAATTACAGACTCTCTTTGGAAACAAGGAGATTACTAGGGAAATTGACCAATTTAAAGTTCTAAGTGTATAATATAAGTGTAGTACAAAAAAATGGCTCCAAAGCGTGCTCGAACACAAGGCGCTAATGATCATGAAGCCGATACAAGTAACGGTGGAACTCCTGCGGAACATGCTATGTCTCCACCAATCGGATCAATCGAAGCTATGGTACAGGTTAGTATTGAAGTTTCAAGTTATGCATCATTGCATATGCGAGACCATAGGAATATATTATTTACCTTATGAAAAGAAAACACGGAGCGAAACCATGGGGCTTAACCCAAAGAAACTCGTCATATGTTTGACAAATAGGAAAGATTGTCTGGTTAAACTGGTTGCTATAGGAAAGAATGTTTGTCCAAAACCTTCGGTATAGTTTCTCTCAAGTCTCTCTACTTATTAGCGCTAGTATTATGTGGCAGTTGCCGAGGCGTGAGATGACACCCAGGATGGCACCATTGATGCTGTGGTGGGAGTACACCCAGATTAGCCCGGCTGGATACTGCGGTTTTGTTTTGCCGTGGCGTGAGGATGACGCCCAGATTGCCACCGTTGTTGCTGTGACGGGAGTACGTCCAGATTAGCACAACGAATACTTGTCGAGCGGTATGGGACGCTCATGAGGACAAGGGTTTTTATAAATAATGTATATACCGATCGGACATAATAGCGTTAGTAGAGATTCTTAAGTGAATCTAATCCAAGGGTTGTTGGTTTAAAATTGGACGACTTCTTGTTTGACAATTGTTTGTAATACAGTTTGAAGGGCTGTTTTAACGAACCAGTATCATAAATAAAGTAAAGGAACATGTATGTTTAAACAGTGTGGTAGTAATTAGATAACAAAAGAAGGGTGAGTGTGGTGTGGAAAGTGGGAGAATGATACCCCGACGGTATCATTCTATGGACGGGTGGACCCGATGAGTTGGGTAACTTTCCAACGCGAGAATTTTCTTTTTAGTCATAAATCTTAAAAGAGACAAACCTTGGCGGCTGTGCTTCTGAAACATGGAGAAAAAAGCGCACAGGTTGGTCACTCTAAGATATATACTTTTAGGTATAATTGATTATAGATAGTTTTTAGATAGGGTTATGGTGGTCACGCTCCGCCATAGCGAGATAGGACCAATCCTTCACTAACGGTTCATGCCCGTGGGTACGCAGTAGCTAAAGCAATGTCCGTTGGTTTTTCCTTATCAGGATTGGAGACCTATCAAAGGTACTCCGCTCCTCTCGACAAGGGGCAGGGACCTCACACTAAGGCTGAAAATGTCTCAAAATGTACTCTATGGGCACCCTCCGTCCCAATCAAGGGGGGGAGTATATGTCTCATGAATTTAATGCATTTCTAGCTAGTCGTCGGATAAAACACCAATGTACAGTGCCTTATACACCTCAGCAAAATGGTGTTGCTGAGAGGAAAAATAGGTCATTGACGGAAATGGCACGATGTATGGTCAAAAGTCAAGCTTTTCCGCATTCTTTTTGGCTTGAGGCCATCATGTGTGCCACTTATGTACTTAACAAGTGTCCTACGAAAGCTGTGCAGTCTATTACTCCATATGAAGCATGGCATGATAGAAAGCCTTCTATTGAGCACATGCGTGTTTTTGGCTGTTTGGCATATGCTTTGGTGCCACAAGTGCAGCGCAGAAAATTGGATGATAAGGCTGTCAAATGTATTTTTTTTGGTTATAGTGTTGAAAGCAAAGGTTACAGGTTGTATCATCCGTAAACAAAACGTATTCTGGTTTCACGGGATGTAGTATTTGTGGAAGATTCTGTTTAGCCCTTGCTGTCATGTACTAGAGACAGTAATGTAAGCTCACAGGACATTTATGACACTTTGTTGCCTCTTTTCAGTGGTGGAAATAGGAATGTAAGTTCCAATGAGGCAAATGTACAGCCTATGGGGGTTTGTGAAAATGTTACAGATCAGCCTATTACTGATGCATATGTACATGATGTACTTGATGAGGAAAGGGCTGAAAATGAGCAGGCTAGAGGTATGCCAAAATGACTGGTGCACACTTTGCGTGATAGTAAATTGGATGCACCTTTGTCTAGTCGTACTCGTTCAGGCTCTCGCCATGCATCTTATGCATGAGATTGTTATGCTTTGGCTGTGTCTAGTTTACATGATGTTGCAGAGCCTCTGTCTTTTGAAGCACAGAATTCAGAAAATTCGATGGCTGCCATGCAATCAAAATATGATGCACTTATAGAAAATGACACATGGACTTTATGCGATTTGCCTTCTGGCAAAGAGGCCATTGGTACAAAGTGGGTTTACAAGTTAAAAGACAAGCCGGATGGTGAGATCGATTGCCATAAGGCTCGAATTGTTGCGAAGGGTTATGCACAGCAAAAAGGCATTGATTATGAAGAGACTTTTGCTCCCACTTGTCGTATGACTACTGTGCATTTTCTATGTGCATTGGAAGCTCATTTTGGTTGGGATGTACATCAATCAAACATTGTTACTGCTGTCTTGAATGGTGACATATTTGAGGAAGTTTATGTAACGCAGCCTCGCGGTTTTGTCATAAAAGGACAAGAGGACAAAGTGTGCAAATGTAACAAGGATTTGTATGGGTTGAAGCAATCTCCTCGTGCTTGGTATGAGAAAGCTGACACTCATTTGGTTAAACGAGGATTTCGTAACAGTCCAATAGAAAGCACATTGTATGTAAAGCGTGAGGATGATGTATTTCTCATCGTGGTTCTTTATGTTGATGATTTGCTGATCACTGGACCAAATGAGAGACATATTGCTGAATTTAAGGCTGATTTGAATGCTACTTTCAAGATGAAAGATTTGGGGCTGTTGCATCATTACTTGGGTATACAATTTAAGCAATGTGATGGTGGTATTGCCTTGTGTTAGAAAAATTACATAGAGACATTGCTATGTAAGTTTGGACTTGAGGATTGCAAACCTATTGCCACTCCCATGGAAACAGGTTTGAAGTTGAGTCTACATGATGCTGGTGATCCTTCTGATGTCACTCTTTACCAAACTACTATTGGCTGCCTCATTTATGTATGCAACACGAGGCCGGATATTTAGTTTGCAGTCTCACAGGTCAGCAGATTTATAGCCCAGGGTCTAAGCATTGGCAGGCTGTCAAGAGGATTTTCCGCTACCTTAGTGGCACTTTACATCTTGGCTTGTTTTGTCCCAAGGGGGGATCATCGCCGCCAGACTTACATGCTTTTTCGGACTCAGATTGGGCTGGTTGTTTTGACACGCGAGTGTCCACAAGTGGTTTTTGTTTCATGCTTGGCAGTTCATGTATATCATGGTTGAGCAAGAAGCAACCTACTGTGGCCACTTCGAGTTGTGAGGCTGAGTACAGGGCAGTCTTCACAGCTACGGTTGAGTGTGTATGGCTCAGATGCCTTATGGATGATTTGGGTGTTGAACAAGACACTGCCAACACTATCTACACTGACAGTCAGAGTGCATTGGCAGTTGCGAGGAACCCAGTTTTTCATGCTCGCAATAAGCACATTGAGGTGCATTACCACTATTTCAGGGAGAGGCTCTCAGCACGAGAGATCAGCTTGGCTTATGTGCCAACACAGGACAACCTTGTAGATCTTTTCACAAAGGCATTGTCTCATGAGAAGATTGAAGCTTTCCACAAAGCTTTGGGCTTACTCCCCTTTGTGGACTGATCCTGTCCTCAGGGCATGGCACTTCCCTTTACTCATGTGCCAGTTCTCGTTCACCGCATCACTCTAGGGGGGATTTGTTACCATATACATGTGGTAGTGATGTGTGTGAACACACTAGGACCGCCGGGGCTTTTTTTCCTTCTTTAGGAGGTTTTTTCCCCCGAGCATTGTATATATGCCCATCACTCTAGGGCTATCAATCTTTCCATTGCACACTAAGTAACACACTCTCTATTGTGTGCCTTGAGCTTCCTTCATCTTCTCCAAGCTGTGTGCGTTTCTCTGCAACCCTAATTCCAACAATCAACACACACAAAAAACACCTCTCTCGCTCTCTCTCTCTAGGGATTTCATTCACGTCTTCACGTGAAGTGTGAAGCGATAATAACTCATGTTATTAACATTCCATGGGAGTGTTAATAACAACAAATTCACAATGAATGGCTAAAACTGCTGTCAAGCAGTTGGTGGTCTTGCCAGGAAGGCACCAGGACTCTTGCTGTGAGAGTTTGTGAGGAAGCTCAAGGGTTATGAGAAGGAGCTAAGATGTAGATAACATAGCTTCTAGAGCTAAAGAAGAAATGTAGCCAAAGAAGCCACTCAGTTTCCCTTACAAACACATACGTGTTGGAGAGAACTCATGAAAGATAGTCAAAACAAAACAAATATAAAAACCTCGAGATTACGATCATATCGTAACATGGGTAGGATTAAAGGGTTAATGGATGAGTTAATGATATTTAATCTTCGTTGTCCAAATAGCTACGGATTGATCTTTGGAACCGTAGCTTTGTGCTTACTATAATGTATATGTTTTGTCTAGCGATGGGGATTAGTTGTGAGTACAAATCCTCTTGATTCATAATAAAATAACCACACTCACATCAAAAGAGAAGTTATAGTCAATAATAGGTAGTATGATGGGATATGGTGAGAGAAGGGTAGGATAAAAGGGTTAATGGATGAGTTAATGATATTTAATCTTTGTTGTCCAAATAGCTACGGATTGCTCTTTGGAACTGTAGCTTTGTGCTTACTATAATGTATATGTTTTGTCTAGCGATGGGGATTAGTTGTGAGTACAAATCCTCTTGATTCATAATAAAATAACCACACTCACATCAAAAGAAAAGTTATAGTCAATAATAAGTAGTATGATGGGATCTGGTGAGAGAAGTATTTCGTTGAGCCTTTCAGGACCAAATAGAAACACTATGCGTTGCTGAAAGTGAATCTTTCGACTAATCCAAATGTTGACCCTAATAGATTGCATAGAATGGAAATGAAAGAAATCACCTCTATGTGGATTATGGTTATTCATCGATGATATACTTAGTATGTTCAAAGATAAAGGTGTGAAAGAAGTGAAAGAAGAAGAAGAAGAGAGTTTCTCTTCCAAGCCCTATTGTTGCCCTTAGGCAATAAGGATATTGCAGGGAGAGAAGTACTTGTAGCAAGGAGATTCTAGAGTTTGTGGAAGAGAATGAGAACCTTAAGAGAGATAAGTGCTTGTGAAAGATAAAGATATGGTTACTAACCTTGTGCACATAATTGTTTCCCGCAAGAAGGTTGTGCCCGTTACATTGACAAGATTGTTGCTTGAATACCTTCCAATGAAACAATTAGGACACAACAAGAGAGATGAAAGGAGGAGTAAAGATAGAATTAGAGATAGATCTAAGTGTGGTGGTGGTATTAAAGATAAATAATGAGAGATAGATATGGAGTTAAAGACAAGTATTGGACTAGATATGCAAATGAAAGAAAAACTAGCAACATATATCTTACATGAGAGCAATCGCCACCACCTTAATGGAGAGAGAAGATGAGGCAAGACTTCAGCCTTTCTTCAAGAGAAATTGTGGCACTAAGATGAGTGTGTCACTATGGAATTGAGCTATTCTCACTCACTCATAACTTGCCCCCAATGAAGAGAAGGTTGCCCTTTTTATAGGTGAGGGAGCCATGTTTTACATAATCACTTGATTAGGCTAAAGAGTTAGCCCAAATCAAATGTTCTTTGGACATTTCTTAAAATGGGCTATATTAGGACTCAAAATATCATGAAATTCATCATTTTTGGTCGTTGAGGCTCCATGTGGGTGCATGATGTATATGGGCCCCACCTAGGCATCTTTTGTGTGGCTCCAGCAGGAGGTTCCAACTTGTGTCTCTTGTCCTTCAAGGCATCTTTGAGGTGTCACATTCACATGCTTGTGTCTTTTATCCTACAAATATATTATTTTATGGAAAAAGACCAAGATTACCTCTTTTCACTTGATTCACATGTTTACCATCTCTTCTTGCAGTGTAGTTGTGAGAGGCTTTTTCACTCTTTTTCCTGTAACTTTTGACCTGTAACTCGGATTGACATGCTTCAAAAGGAAAAATTGGCCTACTAAAAGAGATTGAATTGGTTTTGGCCTTTTCTCCACGCCCTTAGGTTGGGATTTTCAAATTGGGATGGTCCAAGAATCTTTGGATCTTCCTTTTCATAAAGTCTTGTAGTAGGCCCTTCCCTCTTGTATGTATCCAAGAAGGTATGCATTATTGAAGGGTTATATTATTAAATAAATGTGAAAAGAAGAAAATAATTTATATATGTTAGGGTATAGCTGAGATATTAGAATAAATATACAAATGCTTTTTCCCTAGACAAAAAGAGGCACAATCATTGATACTTCTCTTGCAGTACTTTCTAATAGTAATGTACATTTATATTACTTCCAAGGTAATACTAAGGTATGGTAGAAAGCTTTTATTTATGCATATGAGTATTATATGAAGTATACTTATGCATCAAAAAGTTACAAGATAAATCGTTTAATGCCCGTTCCCACTATATACGTGTCACAGCACGACACCGCGCCTTCTTGTTAGCCCATTGGGCGTCCCTTTTGGCCCGTCAGGCCCCGTCCGGCAAGCAGCGATGCTTGAGGCTTGGCTATTTCCTCTTCCCGGCCCCCACATTTGGAGGTGACTATATTAACATTTCCCCCTCCTCTTAGCTTTCCATTTTGTCACGCTTTGCAAAGATTTCCACTAGAAATCTTAGTTGAGATTTACCTGTAATTGGATTTCATTAAGGTAGCTTTGATCACTATATTTTATAAAGTCCACGAATAGTTACCTCCCTTAGGTATCTATCCACCTGGACACGGGTTTGGGTAGGGAGCATCCTCGTGGAGGGTTTAGGTGGTGCAAGTGGTTGGAGCTCATTTCTATAGATGGAAGGGAGCGCTGCTTATCACTACACCTGTGTAATTTTCTGTTACGTTTAGTTGCCTTCCCAGGGTGTCTATCCGCTTAGAAATAGGTTTGGGTACGGATAATCTTCATGGAGGGTTTAGGTGGTGCTAGTGCCTAGGGGCTCAATTCTATAGTTGGAATGGAGTGCTTCTTATCACTACACCGAGGTACTTGTCTATTGCATTTAGTTACCTCCCCTGGTTGTCTACCCGCATGGAAATAGGTTTGGATAGGGAGCATCCTTGTGAAGAGTTTAGATGGTGCAAGTGCTTGGGACTCATTTTTATTGTTGTAATGGAGGGATTCTTATCACTACACCGACGTACTTCTTTGTTACGTTTAGTTACCTTCCCTGGGTGTCTATCCACGTTTGAAAACAGGTTTGGATAGGGAGCATCCTTGTGAAGGGTTTAGATGGTGCAAGTGCCTGGGGCTCATTTTTATGGTTGGAATGGAGCACTCCTCATCACTACAACGACATACTTATCTGCTCATTTCTATTGTTGGAATGGAGCAATCCTCACATTACCATCAATTTCATGTCTCTGTTTGATTTATTTTATATGTATATTATTTCTCTTTTTATACAAATATTCAATTAAATCCAACTTTTAAAAACTTTACATTTTTGTGATTGTATAAATGCATAGGTGTCTTGTGAACTTATCATGGACACTAATG
Organism: Adiantum capillus-veneris; assembly: GCF_014529385.1. Taxonomy (NCBI): domain Eukaryota; kingdom Viridiplantae; phylum Streptophyta; class Polypodiopsida; order Polypodiales; family Pteridaceae; genus Adiantum; species Adiantum capillus-veneris. Next base: position 103,477,833 of record NC_140952.1, read on the forward strand.
CTTGCTCCCAAAACATCAATGCAGCTACTTCTAGTCGCCCATCAACTAGTGGTCATTGATGAAGGATTAACCAATGGAGCTTTCAATAAATGGAAGCGCAATGCCGGTGGTAAGGGGCCAAGCCGTGAGTGGAAATTTTCTGAGAATGTAAAATCATTTATAGATTGGCATTGCAAATTATGTGGCAAAGACACTTTTTGAGGTGCACCTCGTATTAGGGAACACTTCCTTGGATCATGGAATGGAACAACTAATAGAGAAAATGGAGGAAGATGTAATGTCGCAGGTCATGAGAGTGATACGAAATGCTTGAGAGAGTTATTAGGAGGGGTAGACAATGCAAAGCTACCTAGAATACTGACTCCTAGCGGGTTGGCTTTAGAGCACCAAAGTAGTGTTGGCTCAACACAAGGGAGACAAAATAGTGGTGCACCCTCCATGCCGGTCACCCCCCACACACACACACACACAAAGAGCTAGAACTTAAGATGGATCACCTGAGTACAAGTTTGAAATGCATAGAATGAGGGTAAAGTGAGTATGGTGCTAGTTTTCCCTCTCCATCGTATCACCTAATGCACACAACATTCTTGGATAAATGCTTTGTAGACACCCAAAAGGAGGTTGATAGACTGGTCTTGAAATCAATTGATCAAAGAGGATACACTATAGTCAGTGATGGATGGTCAAATGTCCAACGTAGACCACTAATTAGTAAATATTGTTTAGTCCTCGAAGGGAGTGCTTTATTAAAGCAGTTGACAACTAGGGTGAGATAAAGTCAAGGAGCTATATAACTGAAATAATAATAAAGACAATTCATCAAATATGTGTCCCAATGTAATACAAGTGATCATGGACAATGCAAAAAACTATAGAGCAGCTGGTCGTCTCTTGGAGGAGTGCTTTCCTAGCTTGTATATGTTTGGTTGCAATGCTCATAGCTTGAAGCTTGTGTTGTTGTATCGATATAAAAAAGATAAAACTAATTGGTTCAATGAATTATAGATAAAGCAAGGAATATGGTGAAGTTTATTTTGAATAGCCAACATGTGCTAGACATGTATTGGCAACCTATTTCCACAATATTGAAGCTTCTACGCAAAACAGAATTTTGCACTAATTTCTACACTATGGAAAGTCTATTGCAAATAAAAAATGTTGTTTTGGAGACACTTGTTTGTGCTAGCTTCTATAAGTGGAAAGTAGAGCAACCAGAAAGAGTAAAAACAAAGGTGCATTCCTTGAAAGTGTTTATTGATGATAAATACTTTTCGTATGATGCTGCTGACACATACATAGTGATGAGGCCTATGATGATATCCTTAAGTCAGTTTGATCTTAAGTTACCCAATATAGGAAAGGTGTAAATGGAGTGGTATAATGTTCAAGAGAGTTTGAACTCTCCTTCAGGTCCTGAAATTTTTTTTATAAAGACTTGGAGAGCACCTTTTAATAAATCCAAAAGGGATATCTTAAATAAGTATGTACATGCTCGATGGGTGTGAGGTCCCCAACCATGGAAGATTGGGGCAACTTGATAGATGGCCTTCCTTTATTCTCAAGTTCTGTTGATGACACCCTACTCCGTTTCCATGAATTAGAGATACGAGCAATAGAAGAGAGGAAGCCCTCTATCCATCGTGATCGTGGCTGTCAGGTCATATGCCACAGACCAGGTCGATAAATCAAAGGATTCTAATGAAAACTAATTTCTATATCACAAAGATACAATCTCATTGACATACTTAAGATCTATAAACAACACCTTTTTTACCACGTCTAAGAGGCACGGCCGCCATTCATAAATCATAGGTGTGATATGAGACTTATACTTAACTAACTAATAATCTTGTGAAAAGTACTCAACTAGTCAGGTCCACCCATCCGTAGACGTAGATCCGTTAGGATACTAGTCTCCCACTTTCCACACCACACTCACCCATTCTTCTTGTTTCTTAATTACGACACTGTTTTACAAATACAAACAAGGTTCTTTTATTATTTTCAGACATAGGTTTGTTCATACAACCCTTCAAACAACACCAAAATAATTCAAACAAGGCCTAATGAAGACAGTCCTATATTTCAACAAAAATAACTCCTATTCTTATGAGTTTTCCCTTACCCGCGAACTTTCTCTGTCTAACCAACAAAGCCTTTGCAAAGGATTTATTTGCTAACTGCAAAATGCACAACCTTTCCATCTTGCTAACCGCGAGGCATCCCGCTAACCACGAGGCATCTTGCTAACCACTAGGCATATCACTAACCGTGAGGCATCTTAATAACCACGGGGCATCTTGCTAACCACAAGGAACAAAGAGAGTTGATAACCTTAGCTTAATCTCCGCTAATCGTGGAATCATCTCGCTACCAGGGATAGCATTGTAGGCTAGCACTTTATTGGGGTGCTGAACAATTTGAAGCCATGTAAACTCTTTTTTTGTGACTCGTGGCCCTTTTGCCAAGGGAGATACCACAATTACTTTTTTATTGTCTTTCAACAGGGGAGTTTGACTAATGCCATTTATGACTTTAAAAAAATTTGTTGTCTTGAATCAATGGGCGGATTTAAACACTTTTCATTTATAAGGTTAGTTTACAAGTTATTTTTACAGCATTGCTTATCAACAATGTCATATGTTTCTTTAATAGTGTGTACAACCACTAGAGTTAAGTACATTTAGGACACTAGTATCTAGTATTAGGACCACAATGTTGGATATACACCAAGAAAGACCATTAAATCATTCACATATCAATTTTTCCATGTTTGGTTACAAGGCAGTTTGCTTTAACATTCATTGCAAGGGTATCATATACCATGTTTGGTTACAAGGCAGTTTGCTTTAACATTGCAAGGGTATCATATACCGTGATTCAAAAGTCACTAAAGTTTTAGAAGGCTTCAGCTTTCATTGCAAGGGGGACATATACAGTGATTAAAAAGTTACTACAACCCACTCCAGGTTATGATTTTTACAAAGATAAATTTAGGTTATCCAAAATAGAGTCTCTCTCCGTTGTAGTGGCCGCCACTAAGTGTTGACAGTCTTTCTCCATTTTGAACATAGAATACATAAGCTCGTCAGTTAGAGCCTTGCAAATATGGAATTATTTTTTATTTACCATGTTTTTCATGAGACATGGCAAATGGTACATGTGGCCGCAAGCTATTCTGTAGTGACCGCTCCAACTACAGAAAAAGTGTCCACAAATCGGGCAAGGATCCACTGTGTCTTCTATGTAAGATGTGGTTGCAATGTGTTGGGATGCTTGATCATAGTCATGATCGATTGTTGTTGTTGACACCGCTCCTCCATTTCACAGAGGTCATGCTTGAGGATCTTGATGTCTCTCTATAACTCTTTTGAGTTACTCGTGTCACCTTCACATGTTGTTTATGTGGGGGTATGAATCTGTGTAGCATCATGTGTTTGCATAGCAGCACTAGCCAATGCATATCTTAGCTCCTCTCGTGATATTGTAATTATCTCACTTTGGATATCCACTATGTTTTTATTGGGGGCCCTGTTGTTGAAGTCCATTGGGTCATTTTGAACATATTTCATGTATAGCATCTTTGCAAAGCACAAGGGAAAATCCGTGTGGTTTAGTGTACTCCCTATGCATGCAAGGTATATGGCCTTAGTGTGCATGCGAGTTTTTGGCACAACACATTTGTCCCACTTCAATCTCCCCTTGTGGATGGAGAATTTAGACATAGTCGGCCATGCTTCCTTGACCGTCTCTGTGGTTACACATTTGTTGATGTCTTTTCATTGCTTTCAATTTGTCACTGCCCACTCACTGGTCCGTGAAAAAACTCTTGCTCAATCATTGCAGATAGTTGCATTTGCAAGTGCTCACAAGCAGACACACTATTTTTTAGATTTCTCATGTTCATCCATGCTTGATAGAAACACATTTACAATGTCTTCAATGAATGATAAAAACTTAAGTTTAAACCACAGAAGCACATTTACATTTCCAAATCCGTTGGTGCAAATTGATTTAAGTTATCAAAACACACCACACTCTATATTGACCTCTTTGCACCATGGTCCATCATTATAATTTAGAGACTTTACTAGCAAATTCGATGTCCAAAATTCGATAGAAACTATCACAACACACCACATACTGTATTGAATTGCTTTGCATCATGAGTCCACCACTATAAGAAAAAATTTACTTGAAAATCGAGTGGATAGAAATTGAAATAAAATACCAAAAGAAACCACATAGTGTATTGATCACTTTGCACCATCGTCCATCACTATACAAAAAATTTCCTTTTCTACTCTAGCGTCTAGAAATCATTAAAAAATTTGCACAACAAACCACGTAATATATTTAATCCATTTGCACTCTAGGTCCATCACTTTACAGAAACATCCATTCGCAAATTTGAAGGCTAGAAATTGATTTAAATTTTCACAACTCACCACATACTGTACTAAAACACTTTGCACCTTGGTCCATAAGTAATGAGAGACAGTGTAGAAATGACAGAGATATAATTTAACTCCATGGTCCATGAATATACAAAAAAATCCATTTTCAAGTCCGATATTGAAAAATCCGATTAGATAATTACCATGAGCAAATTGAACAAGACTGGTGTCTACAAAAGTGAACATAAAAACTAGAATCTAGGCATCATATCACTAAGAAGATGCAAACACACCTCTAAGTTGAACTCTAACATATCCAAATGCTCACTTAGGTTGCTTTAAATAGTTTTTGTGCATTATGCTGACAATCATGCTTTTGCTATTTCCAAGGCACGTTGTAATGTTTTGAATTTTGTTTACACCACACATAGTTTCTTGATGCAGAAAGAAACTGCATAGGTGTTGATGGCTTTAGAATACGAGAAGGCATATTTTGGCTTGCAAAGGTCGGGGTCCCTCAGGGCATAGGGCATGCTTTGTGGAGTCCCTGATATTGGTTGTTCGCTTCTCAATGCCCACTCACAATGCCAATCCCCAATCAATGACACCCACACATGGCACACCCTCCTTGGTGAAATTAGTCATGATGTTCCATGGGTGCAAGTCACAATGTATAACTCCTTTTCATGTGCCATGGTCTTCACTATGGCATCCATAAAAGAAGGTGCCCAATTAAGCAGATGCTTGCAAATCTCTAACTCTTGCTCTATGGGGAGTATCTAGGATATTCCTTTTGAGCTACCAGTACGTTAGAAAATTTTCCTTTAGGTGGTGGAACACACTCTAACATGTCACCCAGATCCATTCCATTAAAGCAAGGAAAGGTGAGGGACCATGGATCTTAGTGTGTTTGTGTTATGCATCATACAATGCCCCTATGGAACAATTGCATGCTCGCCCCTAGAGAAAAAGATTGGCGGATCTCTGTTGCATCTCCTTTGGATTCCTTACATATTTCACTTTTGATGGCAGCTAAGTGACTCCTTTGATGGTGCACTCTAACACAACTCTATAGCATCCTTTGCCAAGCTTTCTACCATGCTTGATAGCTTAGCGTGTGAAGTAAACACCAATGGCACACTGGGACATAAAGCGAGTGTGCACTAAATGCACACACCTTTTCTCATCAATTTTGACGGTGCATCCTCTGAGTCACCATGAAAAAAAGCCTCCTTGGTATGGAAAAAGACCCTCTTTGGTTTGTCAAAAGACCCTTCAAAATGATGAAAAAAATTCTTTATGGAGCCCATTGGCCATTTTTAGCAAGTCATGGTCAACTGGACACTAGTTTATGTTGGTAGGTTTGCATGGGAAAACACCGCTGGTAAGCCTAGTCAACTTCTTTCTCTCTCACTTTCTTTGCATAGTGGGAAGGGTCCCCCCTCAGGCACCAGTGATAGTGCTAGTGGGGTCCCTTCAAACCTCTTCAAACACACGTGCAAGAACCCAAAACTTTTCACTACCCAATCCCCAGAAACTTCAATGGAGCTCAGTTTTAGATAAGGACAAACACGTGCACATCAAATGAGTTTTCATAGTTAATCATTGGAATTACAACAGGCAAAGGACATTCCAGGATCTCTCGTAATCTTCTTGGCTCGAACATAAAGACTATGCGCTGTTGGAAAAAAATCTTCCTGGACACATGAACATTTATCTGGATTCTCTAAGTTAAATGAAAAGGAGTGAATTGAGGGCCATTTTGATCATCCATTAAAGTCAACCATGAAGCTCCCAAGAAGGCACACCTGACTTATCCTCTGATTTTGCCAAAATTTCAACAGCATAACAACATAAATGGCTTAAAAGACCAAAAACCACCCATCATAACTTGGAAAAATTTTGACAGAGTTTCCCCAGAAGTAGAGCGGTGAGAACCCGAAATATAGACTGTATATGTATGCATAAACTACCAACAATAGAACTCGAGCATCAAGTAGGAATCACTAGTATATAGCCTATGGCGAGGTCACAAAAAGGGTGCTCCAGCTACCTGTATCACCGAAAGGATCTCCACATTTGAGAATCCCCCAGCTCAATAAAACCTCACGCTATCGACCCTCACATGAAGGCTTATGAAAATCTCGTCTAGTCAAGTCTCAGAAATGACTATCTTCCAGACCAAGTATCAAAAATGGCTGGGACTGCCAAATAAAACCAAGTATGGCTCCACAAAGGCGTACAATGGTAGTTTGCACAAGTAACGTACAATCCAGCAGACAATGCGCTCAAACTCGCGCCAAGTGATGCATACCCACTACAACTGCAAGTGACACCATTGCTAGTATATCATTGTACTCTAGCTACATGTACCTGTGTGAACCGCATGTACCTGTCCCTGTAACCTATAACCTATAGTCTATAACCTATAGTCTGCAACCTGTAATCCCGAATCTCGAATCTCGAAGCTCGAAGCTCGAAGCAGAAGGTACTCGAAAAAGATCCTCAGTGGGGGTGCCAAAAGAATGTGAGCGGGATGGAAACACACAGAACACCTCTATAATGACCCGACACACACTCTTGGGAAGATACACACACACACACACACACACTATGGGGCACCACTCGGCTTACACAATCCACCTGGCCGAGACAGGGAACACACCGATGGAGTGAGAGGAGAGAGACTATCCACTTGCCCACTCCACACAAAGAGACACACACACACACACACCACACCCAAAAACATCAGCTCAAAAGAGGAGAATTTATGATGTTTAAATGCAATAGAGATTGGTCCAACACCAATGGTGCAAATAGCTCACACAATATGGGTAAAATATACCAGATACAATCATAAATTGGAGTAGAAGATTCGCTCATAGAAGAAACTTACACAGCCAAAATAGCAGAAAAACAGTGAGAAATTTGGCAAAATGTGCAGCGCCATCGCATTCGGAACGGCCCAAAACCCCAGTCTACAATGTCAAAGTGCTCAAATCCGACCCCGGATGAGCAGTTTATGGCCAAAACAGGGTCCAAAATGGGCAAAAACACAGTTTCGGTTGTTCCTCCTCTTCTCTCCACTCTTTTTTTTGGTCTTCTCTCTGGTTTTTCAGTTCACACACTTAGCTTTATTACTTGGGCACCCTTGGCCTTTTAGATGACCTCAAACTGATCCCGAACAGGCCAAAAACTGACCTCGCAGTGCATAGTTGTCACAAGAAAACACCCACATTGTGTCCGTACTTCTCCACGTACAAATATTGATCCCATACCTCCTGACGCCACTAGATGCCATTTGATGCACCTGCTTACCTCATGTCATCGGCCCGCGGATAGCTTATTCCGGAAGTTTTACGCGCTACCAACTCCTCATTATTATAGAAAAAACACACTGGTACTGGTGACGATGAAAAGCGATGCACTATGTACATGTTGTCCTACCTGTACACATGTGGGACCCACGTAACTACCTGGCTCTGGAAAATAGGCCATCCTTTATTTGATGCACCATGCATAGGTATGTACATATGCGCAATCCCTTGTTCCAAAAAACTCCTGACAACTCTACGCGTGCACCGGTGTGGTCAAAATCGAGTGCGGAGATGTGCAGCGTGTTGCCCCCGAAGAGAGCTACGTGCCAACACCTACATTGCAGGTGTACGACCTGGCTTTGGGAGCTCGACCCACGAGCTATATCTGGTGATTTGATGAGCATACATTATCCATTTTTGCATTGCAGCATATCCACGCGTTCGCATTGAGTAGAGCTACACATTAGACACTTAAGTTTTTGGAAACAATGACCTGTAAATTTCAACCAGACATCCTACGTGATTTTGCGCCTAGTGTTTAGGGTTGGAGTTTTGGTTCATGGACCTTAGGGAGAGCGACCTATTGGTGTTAATAGGATTTCCCTCAAGTTCCGTAGCGTTTCCAGAACGTTTGATGGGTATTTGGCTCCTGAAAGCGTTGTAGGAAATCTCCTCTTGTATACTCTTGAAGGCTGTAGCTTAGGCATTGGGTAGAGACCTTTGTACGAAGTAGTCAATAGTCGGTCGAGTGTAGGTTGACACCCTATGCTTGCTTCCACGCGCCTGCGGGTTGAGCTTCGTCCTTAGCTGACAAATCTTGGTGGGTGAGTTCTCGCTATGCTGACGTCGGTCGCGGCGAATCCGCGAACATTGGCGCCGTTGTCGGGGACGAAAACCCTAGGTAGGTGATCGAGACTAGTCCTTGAGGATAGGGATTCTCTGGCTTGCCAGAGTCTTGTTTTATATTTAGATAGGATCAGAGGGTGGGAACTCTCTAGGTCTTAGGAGGAGTCTAGGGAGCAAGTGTCTGGCCTAGATCCTTCGACTTAGGTAGACTTAGGTAGTTTTAGATATTAGTTAAGTTGTGGTGTAGAGAGTAGGAGTTGGAGTGGTAGAGGCGATGAAAGGATAGCTTGAGAGTCCGCAGAGGCCAGGAAGCAACCGAGACACCAAAATCACCATCTTACTTGATGAGTAGGAGTAGGGTAAGTAGTACATCATGATTTATGATCTGTAGAACTTCATGCATGTTATATTTGCTGTTAGGCTCATCAAAGAGCTGTAAAAGACGGAAAAGAGTGTTTAGAAGCTGAATTGAAGTTCAAAAGTTTCTGTGAGTATTTCTGAGAGAGCTGTAGAGCATAGGGAGTACTTCTGTCAGAAAAAAGTTAAATTTAAATCCAGTAGACATGCTACGCGTAGGATGTCTACAGGGTGTTCTGGTGATAATTTTGAAAATCTGAGTTGACCAGTGTGTTTAGAAGGTAGGTTTTACCCTATTTTCACCTAGAAAGTGAAAGTTTGACCATATCTTGACAGGATAAGGCCAAAAGAAAGGAAATTGCCAGACATCCTACCCAAATTGTGCCAAGGTATTATTTTAAGACCAAAACCATAGGATGGCTTCATGAGCATGATCTACATGATTTATTGAGTACATGAGAAAGGTTTCATCTCAATTGGGAGAGAAAATTGGGTTTTAAGAAGACTTTAGCATTTTTGACTGAAAAAAGGCTAGGATAGCTAAAATTGGGGTCTTTTGAAATCCATGGCTCTTGAGCCTCTAAGACCATTTTTCCTTTTGCCACATTATCTCCATATCTGTTGTAATCCTCAGGGTTACTAACTATTAGATAGTGGTTCCCCTTTTCGTCTCGGAATCTATCTCCATCATCATAGACTCGAATTATCTCCAGTCTCTAAGAAGGTATTTCTTCTATACAAATACACTTGCGTCCCCGATAGTCAAAATAAACTAGGGCTCCCCTAGAGTTTGTTCCTTCTAAGAAGATTATAGTGAACTTGGCATCGTTCAAAGGGTTTTGGGAGGTACTTCATCCTGGCATTGGTCCTTCACCAGAGAAACCTCCTGGCTGTTGACAATCCATCATGAAGAAGGACTTATCTGATGAAGTGTCAGTATCACTACCCTCCTCAATGATTAGTGCTAATGGATCTAGCCTTGCCTGAGTTACACTCTCCTCAGTGGACACTAAGCTACCCTGATCAGCTGCCACTTTTTGGTCTCTAGGAATGTGTCTTCCTGATCTTAAATTCATCAAACTTAGCAATGCAATTTATCACAAATTCAACCACTCACCTGGCAAAGTATCAGTTTCCGCACAACTTCTTGTCTTGACGCTGAATATTGATTTTGGCAATTGAATCAAAGCATTTAACCGCTAGAGGTGGTCTTAGTAATGATTAGTATAGCTGGAGGGTTAACCTCAATCACTAGTGTACTTTATACACTTCGGATGTTCTTGATTAGGTATGCTAATATGGAACTGTACTTCACTCAAATGTTTGTCAATTTAGAGGGAAAGTCTTAATTCCATTTTTGCTCCGTCAAAAGGTCAAACAAGATCCAATTTCAATTTTGAAAGAAGTTATGGAACTCTTAAGTCAATTGGAACATCACTCTATGTCCACAGTCAGATTTTGGCTTCAATAAGCCCCTGTAGACATCCTACACGTAGCATGTCTACCTGCTCTATTTTGGCTGAATTTTTCATTATAGATTCCCCTTGATGTGATAAGTCCACAGCTATTCTCACTTTTTGATTTGGACCCCTATAAGCTGGTCAACTGATCAGAAATCTGTTCCAGCAGCCTGATGCTGGTCTGACCAGTCAAATCAACTCCAATTTGGACCAAAATTGACTAGGAGGATTGCCTAAGGCTATACAACACCTTGATATGCCTATAGTCAAATTCTTTTAGAGCTTTCCCTTGATGTCAGCAACCCAATCCAAAAATTGATCGACTTGGAGCTCTTTTTATGTATGATAAAAAAACAACCAAGGTCTCTACCTATAATGAGAATGTGGGAATTTACAAGCATGAGAGCGAGGGAGTAGTCTCTTATTTTCGATGCAAAGAACCCTACCCAAATGAATTAAGTAAAGACAAGGGTATTTACTTATTCTCTTATGAAATTGCTATCGGGCAGGATATCATTTTTTTTGACAGGTACAGGCGAGAATACAAACGAATTCTCCCAGAGGAGGTAGAAAAGGCAACAGTTCCAGAAACATCAACAAATGCCCCTGAAGAAGTACCAAGGTCCACCTATACCCCTAGCAAGTCGACAAATCCATTTTCAGAAGAGTACGATGCAACATCACATTCTAACCGACAACAGATATTCAACTACCAAAGCCAACAAGCAACCCAACCATCATTGCAGGCATGGCTTCGACAAAGTGTGACATTAGAACAACACCGAAACAAAGATGATTATCCAGCCGCACGAGGTCTAAGATATTTACAAGAACCACCACTCTATTCACAGTATCAAGGCAAGAGTAAACCAAAAACTCAAGAGTCGGCACAGCCTGGAAGACAACCCATAGAACAAGTTCCAAGAGATGAACCACCTCTTGCAAGAACCATCAGAAATTATGGCTTAGGGGCACCTCTGGGAGAGGAACCCTCCCACTACCAAAGGCCAAAGGAGGCATATCGAGTAGGACGAGGAGAACCAATGATGAGATTTGTAGACCATCGTAGAATTAGACCTTCTCAGGTGCAAAAATGGGTAAACAAGAAATACACGGGAAGCAGAGATCCTAGGGATCATGTAGCAGCCTTTGTGCGTGTAATTAGAGCCGAAGAAGTGTTAGACTTCCCTACTCAATTTGCAGGGTTTGGATTTACCCTAGAAGAGGATGCCGCTACTTGGTTTGACTCTATGGAGCGTAGAGACTTTGAGTCTATGGAGGAGGTGTTTGACGAGTTTATTGAGGAATTCTCACAAAGAGGGATAGCTCATAATATAGTCTCACAAATCCATAAACTCAAACAGAAATCTGTGCGAAAGGTAGCCCTACGACTAAAAAGATATGTGAAGTTCTGTCCTGTGGAAGAACTGTCAACTCAGTCCAGACTTATGCTTATATTTATTCAAGGACTAAGGAACGTAGATCTCCAGAAGGACTTACATATGAAGAGGAGCACAACGTTAAATGAGTTAACTAAGGAGACTCTTTACCTTGTAGACAATTGTGCGGTCTACAAGGAGGGTGAATTCAAGGATCTTGATGACGATTCATCCTCACAACAAAGTGGAAGCAAGTCCGCTAAGACAACACCGAAAGGAGAAGTAGCTGTAAGCCAGGAGCAGATTGTGGAGAAAGTGCTACAAAAAATTAATATGTATGCAGGGCCTCAGACTAAATAGCCAAAGTGGTGTGCTATTGATAAAAATGGACAAACCATGTGACGGAGGAATTTTATTATAACAAGGGATATGTGAGAGAGCGACCATATGCTCCCCAAGTTCAGGTAGCATCTCCTCAACTTCCACTGATGTCTAGGTATCAAGTAGGCAACCTACCAGGACATGTAGGTGTAGAAAGACCACAACCAGTATTGGGGCAACAACCACCCCTACCAGCATTCAGACCAGTTGGCATAAGATACACACCAATGGTAAACAAACCAGAAGAGAAGGCTTTGGTACCTATGCATGCATATTACGAAGATTCCAATGGATATGCAGCAAATCTTGTCTATTATCCACCGGAAGAACCCCCAACGCCAGAACCTTGGAGCATGATTGGAAGTAGAGGACCACCAACAACTGCACAGGCAGTAGGAGAGGGAAGATACAGCTTGGATGAACGAACATTGTTGTTCATAGCCAACGGAGGCATGGGTGGATAGAGACATGCATACCAATAAAGAGGAGCTCAAGGAGCACCTCAACAACCTAAGGGACCCTGCTACAAGTGTGGTGGAGACCATTGGCTAAGAGACTGTCCTCAGGATGAAATCATTAGAGTCAACGCGTATTGCACCGAGTGTGGAATTACTCAGTTGATTCTTGATTGCCCTAAGAACCCGAGCAAAGGAGCAAAAACTACTTTGAACATGCTGGAAGCAGTGTCTTCCAGTGGAGGGTCAGAAAATGAGACAGTAATACCTATTCAGGCAGTGACACGAGCACAAGCTCAACGAATGACAAACAAACCCATAATTGAAGAGCCAAAGACCGATACCCCAAGTGCAGAAATGAAAAATTAGAGAAGCACTTGGAAAGCTAGAAAGGTGCGTATGAAAGCCAGGAGAGAATGAGAGCAAACGGCTCTATCCAAGGAGTTAAAACACACAAAGGATAGATTAGAGCGGTTAGAGGATCTAACTAGTTTAAGCTCACACACTGCGGCAACAATAGGGCCCAAGGAAATAGTAGAACCCAAAAGTGCAGGATCAGTGCTGGTAGAAAAAGTAAATGAGCAGTCAAACGTACTTTTAAAAGCATACGAAGCCAGACTCAAAAACAACCAAACCTAAGAGCAAAGATGGATGACTTATCCATATGCAGAAATAGAAAAAGAGAGGTTGGAAATGTGTCGAAAGATGATTGAAACAGCCCAATCATTGATAGAAAATCCGATTGGCAAACCTACAAGTTGGCACGAGGTACCAGCTCCAACCCCTATCAAACCAACTCTAGAGAAACAAGTAGACACGAAGGAGAGACTCACAACTGCCTCTGAGTCTAGGAGGGAACCTATCATAGTGCCAAATATGATAGATGAGACAATTGATGGTTTCCAACCTAAAACATTGGTAGAAATGGGTAAAGATTGTAACAGTCTAGATGACCTGTGGAAGCAAATCCGGGAAGCAAATGAAGCTAACAGGGTGAGCCACCAAATAAATAGCATGAGAAAGGAGGAAAATGAGATCTTACCTCCCATTGAATAATTTGAGGCAAGACCATAAATGAACTTTGATATGCATTCACAAGGGGGAGACCAGGGTTCAATTAGTTTGGGGCACAGCCACCCAGACTCGCTAAAAACTCTACCCTCTTACCTAGGGGAGTATGAAGCTAAGTGTGAGGTGAGAGCAATCCCATCTCAAAGACTTTCTTCCAACAGAGTGACGGATTCACAAGGTTTGATTGAGTTATTGTCCACCCCTATGGCATGCACAATCACGTTAGCCGAACTCCTGAGGTTACGACCAAACATGTGGACCACCGTAGGCAAATTCTTAGAAAAATTTAGAGTAAAAGACCCTACCTCTAAAATTCAAGAAGGGATCAGAGAATTGGACAAGCCTCAACTAAACACTAGGCGAGTACCTTTAAAAAAGGTTGGAGAATATTGCGAGGGAGAAGATGGAAATACCACAGTACCAGTAGAGTTTTGAGGAGTAGTTTCCAAAGCTATTCTTGACAGTGGAGTGGGAGTCGCTATCGCCACCAAGGAAATCTGGAAAAAATGGGGAAAACCGGCTTTGAGAGCTACCAGAATGAAATTGCAAACAATTGCAGATGGATTCATGGAAAATCCACTAGGACTTTTAGAAAAAGTAATTGTCACCTCTTGCGGAATCGAGTATAAGCATACATTTGCAATAGTTGATTTCGACAAAAAGAACAATTACGAGATCATCTTGGGAAGACCATTCATGAGACAATTAAAGATGGTCCATGATTGGGGTTACGACCACACATACCTCAGAGATGGGGAGACTACAACCAAAATATACCTAAAAGACCATAGTTACAAGGATGTGAACCAGACACCAGTGGAAGAGTTTGATTCAGCTTCATTGGCAGGGTCTGAACTCCCAGCATGGTTAGGGAAAAAAAAAAGAGCTATGGATGTGCGGAGCTTCACATTGTGGGAGCTTAAAAAGAGAGGAATGCGTCTTAGAAAGAGCTATTGAGGACAAGGATTACATTCCGGAACCTTTTCCTGAAGATGCCTTAGAACCTCTGGAATGGGAACACATACTAGCAACATTGGATATCTGTACCAATACAGATAGCCCAACGATAAAATTTTGCGATAAGGATGGCTATGATGTACTACCCTATTTTATGGTAAGCCTTATACCAGCAGGAGATGAGAATGTAGACTCACCAGAACAAGAAGAGTTTTATGACTCCTCTGAGCACCTGGAATTAAGTAACGATGCAGATAACGAGTGTTCAGATAGCTCAAGCGAGCGTGGGGAAACAACCGCGAATATCAAGTTTATGATTTTGCAAATCAACACCCTAGACGCTAGGAACACTATAGAAAAAAAAGAGCAGAAAACAAAATTAGAGAGAACCTAATGCCCATGATAAAAGATAAAACTCACTATCTAATGCTTTTCCAGACAGAGGATTGTGTAAAAGACCAAATATCAGGAAGATTTTCAAGAGTTCGAAAGGAAAGGATGCACGAGGAAATAAAACAAGCACAGAAGACTAAACCAGAAACAAAATCAAAAAAATCTCAACAATCAAAACAAGAAAAGACAAAAGATCCAGAGTGGACCAAAATGGAGCGTAAAAAGAAATATCAAGAACTAAAATGGTCATTACGAGAGGTATGGACTACTGAGGGAGAAAGTGATGGTAAGGAGGATTGAGAAAAAAGAAACATGAATGTAATCATCCCACTATCAAAAATTCACCATCCAAGACAGAAAAATCATAATGACTCCCCCAATAAGGGAAAGAATAAACCAGGAATCTTACGATGGGCCGAAAAATGCAAAATGGATAGACCTCACTGCGCCAGTCGAAGAGCCTCAGCGTGTCTATATAGCAACTGATTTAGAGCCTGAAGAAGAAGAACTACTAACACAACTTCTCAAGAAGTATAAAGATGTGTTTGCATGGTCCTACAAAGACCTCAAAGGAGTTGATCCATCGATATGCCAACATACAATTCCTTTGAAATCGGATGCCAAACCCAACAAACAGCGTCCTTACACATATAATGACACATTCGCTAAACGAATCAAAGAGGAGATTGACAAGCTGATGGATGTTGAATTCATCTATGAAATCGAGCATACAGATTGGGTGTCACCCATTGTGGTTGTCCCCAAAAAGAACAAAAAGCTGCCTCCGTGTGTGAACCTAAAAAAAGTGAACGCAACCACAATAAGGGATAATTATCCCTTACCGATCACAGAACATGTGCTTTAGAGGGTGGCTGGAAAATGGGCTTATTCTTTTTTAGATGGGTTTTCGGGGTATAACCAATTGGCAATTGCAATAGAGGATCAACACAAAACAACATTTGCCACAGACTGGGAAATATATGCGTATAGAGTTATGCCTTTTGGCCTAACCAATGCCCCAGCTACCTTCCAAAGGTTAATGACTCATGTGTTCAAAGAATACCCGAGAATATTCTTAGAAATACATATGGATGATCTTTGTGTTCACTCTCTTCTCCGAGAAGAACATATTGACCATTTAAAAAAGGTATTTGAGAAGTACAGAACATATCGAATCTGTCTCAACCCGGAAAAGTGCATTTTTATGGTTAGGCAAGGCCGCATCTTAGGACATATTGTCTCAAGAAATGGCATAACCACTGACCTAGACAAATAAGAGTCATAGTAGACTTGCCCATGTCTACTAATTCCAAACAAGTACAATCCTTCATGAGATACTGTGGATATTATCAAAGATTCATATATATGTATGCAATCATTGCACAACCTTTGTATCACTTATTAGTCAGTTTCGATTGCACTGATGAGTGTGAAACTTCATTCCAACACCTTAAGAAAAACCTAGTATCAACACCTGTACTTAAAGCACCAGATTGGAAAAAGATATTCCATGTTTACATTGATGCATTTGCATATGCAATTGGGAGTATTCTGGCTCAACCTGGAGACGGAACAATGGATTTCCTAGTTTGTTATGCGAGCCAACAGCTAAATAGTGCAGAAAAGAACTATACCACCACTCAAAGAGAGGGATTATGAATGATTTATGCTGTAAAGAAATTTCAGCATTACTTGCTTGCAAACAAATTTGTGTTCTTCACAGATCATCAAGCTCTTTTATATCTAGTAAATAAACCATGCAATACTGAAAGAATTGTACGCTGGTTTATTATATTGCTAGAGCTTGACTTCACAGTGGTAGTAAAAAAGGGTAAAACTCGTCTACGGGCGGATCATCTTTCAAGGCTACAAAACGGGGAAGCTCCTGAAGGAGTAGACGATGACATACCTGACGCTTATCTTTTCAATATTGAAATGATACCCAAATGGTCTCAGGAAATTGTTAGCATTCTTTCCTTTGGAGGTAGATTTGATAAAAGGAAGACACATCCAAACAACAAACATTTCGACAAAAAAAAACTTTCAGTTGATTGCAGGATGACTGTACCATCTAGGCTTGGACCAAATTCTACGATTATGTATAAATCTAGAGGATTCGAGTGTTATCTTGAAGAAGCACACATCCAGGATTGTGCATTTCATTGTTCAACAATGAAAACACACCAAAGATTGGAACACTTAGGAGTTTATTGGCCAACTATGTATGCTGACACACATGCTTATGTTAACAACTGTACTATATGTAGTGCCAAACGACCGGTGGATCACGCGACATTGTTTCAGGTAAACATTGCACCTACATGGAGTCAATATATCATTGATTTCTTAACAACAATGACATTTCTTGAAAACATAACAAAAGCGCGGAAAAGGGCTATAGAGTTGGAGGCTTGAGACTTTAATTTAATCGGAAATCAACTCTACAAGAGAGGAAAGGATAATCAACTTAGAATCTGTGCAAGTGAAAGTGAATACCTGCTGATTCTAGAACACGCGCATGGAGGAATAAGAGGAGGCCATTTTTCAGGCGATAAGACGACAACAATTGTCTTAACCGTAGGAATATGGTGGTCTACATTGCACATGGATGCCGAGGAGTCTATAAAGCATTGTGACACATGTCAACGCACTAGGGTGCCGATAAAGAGAGATGGGATGCCACTAAGGCCAACGATATGAGCACGGGCATTTGCAAAATGGGGCATTGATTTTGTGGGGCCTATTTCACCCCCTGCATATCGCACCCATACCCAATATATCATTGTGGCTACGGTCTATCTCACAAAATGGGCGGAAGCCAAAGCAACACAAAAAGCAGACTCAAGAACCACTCCACAATTTTTCTACGAGAATGTCTTTGTACGATACGGATTACCAATAGAAATTGTCAGTGATCGAGGAACACATTTTCTTAATGAAGTCATTGAATATTTGCTAGAGGAATTCATGGTCATACATAGAAAATCTGCTCCATATCATCCACATGCAAATGGACAAGCTGAGGCAACAAATAAAACACTATGCACTGTTTTGACTAAAATTGTATAAGATTCAAGGACAGACTGGGATCAACAATTACACTCAACACTATGGGCATACACGGTAGCTTACAAAACATCAATCAGAACAACACCGTACAACATGGTGTTTGGTCTAAACGCTATATTACCCATAGAGTTTTTAGTTCCAACTCTAAGAGTAGCAAAATGCTTAGAATGGACAAGGCATGAGCTCTCTTCAAGAATAGATGATCTTCAAAAGCTAGATGAACTTCGACTGAGAGCTGTAGCTTTGATCTATGCTAAAAAGAGAAGACAAAAAGAGTTTTTTGACAAGCATGTGCATACGAAAGAGTTCAAAACAGGTGATTATGTACTTGTTTATACTTTGAAGCAACATGCCAAGAAACTTAAAAAGCGAGGGATGGGACCCTTTGTGATTAGTGACTTATCACAAAGTGGAGCTGTCAAACTTGCCATCAAGGATTGATGTTAAGAGAGTGTGGGAATTTGTCACCACAATCAAAGAGGACGGCATAGCCAGAGTTACAGATCTGCAAGGCAAGCCTAATACAATGATCTTCATCACAGAGAAGGTGGTGGCAGCAGCACTTAACCTCTCTAACAAAAGAGACGGTGTGACTAAGAGGTGAGATGACATTAAGGTCTACTTGAAAAAGAAGAATAACTACACATTTGAAGATATTGCAAACCCGAAGGTGGCTATCATGAGCCAATTATACAACCAGTACTTCCACATGTGTACCAAACAGCCACAAAAATACAGGATGCCATCCGGAGCTATTGCCAACACTTTCACCTGGGCGATGCAGAAGAGCAAACGGAAGGAGATAAACTATGCCGCTTACATTCACGACAACCTTGTGAAGATGGGGACCCAAAATCCCACTTATATTGTGCCTGGTGAGTTAATAACCAAAGTCATCTATGGAGCATTGCATGCCAAGGGAAATTGGTCTCTACCTCCCTCCCAAAATGATTCGCTCAAGCTAAAGGAAGACAAAGAAGAAGAGCCTCCTAAGGCTCCAAGGGTAGCCACAAGGTTGAAGCGCCATTTAGAGACAGTGCTAGTAGAGCCGCCAGAGCCCAAGAAGAGAAAGAAAGAAACTCTACAAGTGCCAGTAAAGGAAACAAAGTCACAGAAAGCAGCAAGGCTAGAAAGACTAATGGAAAGTTTCAGAGCTAAGAGACGCTAAAAGGGGATCTGAGCGAGTTATGGAAGCCATCAATTGAGGCTATGTCTGGATCATCTCGAAGGACTCAAAGGGATCAGTTTGAAGATTATATCCAGAATTTCGAGATCTTAGATGCTACCGTGGAGAATATCCCAAATATACCTTCTACCGTAAGAAGAGGTTGATGATGTGAGACGGCAACTACTAGAAGAGCAGGAAGGCCAAGAAAGAGAGAGGAAAACAAAGGCGGATCGGGATTTCTGGAAGAAGCAACCAACTCCACCATCAAACCGAGAATCCAGCCCTCCACCATCACCACCTCCTCTTAGTCCTCCTCAAACCCAACAAACTGAGGAGTTGGACAAATCTGATGGGCAACAAGACTCCAAGGAAGGGTAGAACAAAGAGAAAGAGCAGAAGGCAGAAGTTGAAGCAAAAGATGAGAATCCAGATCCAGAAGAAAAAAATTATAGAATATTTCTTGATCTCCTAGCTACTGGATACTCTCGAGAAGAGGCAGCTAATGCAGCTTTTGAGTTGTTGAGCACTAGACCCAAAGAATATATGTTGAGTCCTCGATTGGTGGAGTTCAAGGAAATGGCCACAGATACAGTGGATTTACAGCCACAAACCAATGATTGGGATGAAGGATGCAAAGACTCACTGGGCTCAGAGCAAGGTCTATGGCCACTGAGATTGAAATTGATAATCTCAAAGCAAATGAAGTTCAAATCAAAGCCGAGGTGGACTTGCTGCAAAAGAAGGACCAAGAGAACACAGAGAAGCAAACCAAGCTGCAAGCCGATCTGGACGTGGCACTAAAAAGATGCCAAGAGATGGAAAGATAGAGTCAGGTAGCAGAACAAAAGCTTCCAAGAGCAGAGGAGGAGTACAAGAAAATCAGCAAATCACTGACAGATGCGGAGAAGGAAAGGGACAACTTGACACTCCAGCTTGCTGAGTCCAAAGAAGTGGAAACTTTGAGGAATGCTAAGGAAAAAGCTGAGCTAGAACATGAGGCAAGCCATGATGAAGTTATAGAGCTAAAAGATCAAATGAAAGTGAAAGATCAGACCATCCAAAGGCTAAGGGCATCTTCGGCCAGAGTCAGAGCTGCTACCTCAACTAGCACTGCTTGAGAGAATGATATATATGAAGAACATATGAAGGAACTCCAAAAGGAGTTGACACTAGAGAAGAGACAAAGACTGATGCTGGCTGAGGGCTCCCTAGTAATGCAAAGCCATCTGGAAGATGACAACAAGGCCATGAAAGATGAGCTAGAAGCCTTGAAAAATAAGATGGACGAGGATCTAAAGAGGATGAAAATAGAAAATGAAGACATCAAGAGGAAACTAGAAGAGGCTGAAAAAGCCAATGCAGAATTGAACGACCTCTTAGTGAACATGGGGGATCAAGCTGAACAGGAAAAGAAAGCATATCAGAAGCAGATAGATGAGCTGAAAGGCCAACAATAGACTGAAGAGCCACACTTGAGCACATGGCCAGCAACAATGGAAGGAATTGACATAGACAATGTATCAGATCCAGTGGACACTACAATGCAAGAGGACATCCTTGTGGGACCATCCCAAGAGCCCCAGGATCTGACACAAGAAGAAGAACAAAATCTACAAAAGGCAATAGAAGCGGCAATAAAAGACACGGCCAAAGAAGCAATGGAGTGGGAGCAGAGGGTATTAAAGTCTATGACTATCCAGAAGTTAGATGCAAATGTCGTTCGACATGAATGGATACAACCTTCTCTCCCATATCCTCTTCTCAAGTATGAAGCTGCTACAATAAACAAGCGGATTAAAGAGGAGCCAATAGTGCCACTATACAAAGAACATATCTCCAAACAAGTAGGAGTTAAGCTTATTGTGGACTCTCAGCCTAAATGGAGAAAGGCATGGATAAATAAATACCCACAGTATTTAGTTGGTAGAGGCGCCTAAAAGAATCAGAGACAACCTTAGCTTTTTCCCTCTACCAAGGATGCAGAGCTGGAAAGAACAAGAGCTGCTGATGAAAATCCACCACACATGCTCAACTACCCAAATCTACCAGGCTTGAAGGTAGGCGAGAGAATGAGTGAGCAATACATGGTGAAAACCCTAACGGGCACCACTAAATTGTTCACTGGCTTGCCTCACCTCTCTTGCATCATGCTTAGGAAAATCGTAAAACCCTTCTAGCAGTTTTTGAAACCTTTAAACCTGGACGGGCAACAGACAGCATATTCTTTTTCCAAGACACATATAGATGTGCATATGAACTGTCTGCTCAGCATTCCCATGAGGTGGTACATGCCCTTTATCAGAAAATAATGTTTTTGCCCTCGTACTATCGCGAGGCCTTTGAAGAAGCCTTCTAGACCGGTTTCTTCACTATCGATACAAAAATATTCGGCCCTACATTACTGTCCCAACATGCACGGTATGAGTCTCTTTTGAAGATGCACGAAAGCCTCCACTGAAGAAGCAACTCTATTGTCATGTCGGGGACGACATGATCCAGGAGGGGGGGAGTGTTAGCGGATGGACACACCCAACGGAGGATGATTGCCCGACAGGATATTAATTTTCTTTGTAATTATTCCTTAATTGAGAAGAAACTGTTACCCACCTTTGTAAATAGTGGGGCTTGCAGAAGCTTCCAGATTGTATCCCATTTTTGACATTTAGACTGAGTAAATGGTTAAATTGGAACATTAGGGTTTGAGATTGTAAGGTATTTATACCACTTTTGACCTTAATGCAAAAAACCTTTTTGTCATTTTTATAAGTTTTTGTCTGTGTGAGTTGAGCGTACTCTGTGTACGAGAGAGAGTGTGAGTTTTATCTTGACGCTACGCACGCACCGGTGATCGGAATCGAGTGTGGAGAAGTGCAGCGTGTTGCCTCCGAAGAGAGACGCGCCAACACCTACATTGCAGGTGTACGGCCCGGCTTTGCGAGCTCGACTTACAAGCTATATCTGGTGATTTGGTGAGCATACGTTATCCGTTTTTGCATCGCAGCATATCTATGCATTCGCATTGAGTGGAGCTACACATTAGACACTTTAGTTTTCGTAAACGACAACCTAAAAATTTTGACCAGACATCCTACGTGATTTTGCACCTATTGTTTAGGGTTGGAGTTCTGGTTCATGGACCTTAGGGAGAGCGACCTATTGGTGTTAATAGGATTTCCCTCAAGTTCCATAGCGTTTCGAGAACGTTTGATGGGTATTTGGCTCCTGAAATCGTTATAGGAAATCTCCTCTTGTATACTCTTGAAGGCTGTAGCTTAGAAATTGGGTAGAGACCTCTGTAGGAAGTAGTCAATAGTCGATCGAGTGTAGGTTGACACCCTATGCTTGCTTCCATGCGCTTGCGGGTCGAGCTTCGTCCTTAGCTAACAAATCTTGTCAGGTGAGTTCTCGCTATGCTGACGTCCGTCGCGGCGTATCCGCCAACAGAAGGTAGCAATGCTTGTGCTCAATTTTTAGTCCAACAAGGCTCCAATGTGAACTGATTGCACAAAATTTTTCTTGGTATTCATAGTATACAAAATATTGAAGGATAGCGAACACTTACTTTTCGTTGTAAGCTAAAAGTAAAACTTTTGTCGTGTCCATGAGTCATAAAATTAATCTACAACTTATATTAGGAAAGTGGACTCTGAGGTAAGCACAATTGATAGTTGTGCGTCCAAAACAGCTACCTCGAATTGTTGATTCCATGCAAGGTTGAGAACTAGCATGCTGCAAATTGAGAAATTAAATTGATGAGGAGCTACAATAAGCTAGAATCAAATAAATACCTATGCAAAAATAATATGACATATGAGAGACCAAAATTTATAATTTGGTATGTAAGCTCCCTCTCACTATTTTGAAAAACAGCTATCTTGTGAGGGCCAAAACAAAAATACAAAATTTGGGCCCATACCAAAAGTGCTACGTCGAAAGTAGGGCAAGAAAACCTAGGGTCTCAGTGTTAGCTTGGTCAATTGCTGCTAACATCTCTAGTTCTTCATTTGACTCGACTGAAGGGTCTTCCATAAGTAGCTCTTGGGTCCGCTCCACAATCAAACATGTGACATACATGTGCTGTGTGGTGCTCACATCGTACACCTTCACTTTGGTGATTGGAGGGATTGTCAAAATATTGTCCATTATCTTGTCAGATAGATGGACTGGCGCACATGTCTTGTTGTAACTCAAATGTAACAGCCTAAGAGAATTGATATCCTGGGACATCACTGTCACTCTATGAGCATGAGTTGTGAGGACGTAGCTATCTTGGAAAAGATCGATCAAAAATTCCTCGGATGCCTTGTGGAGGTAATCCATCGCACTTTTGGTCCACCAAAAATCCAAATTCGTGCTCTCACAAATCTGGTAAACTACTCTTTGGAAGGGTAACTTAGGAATATCCAGAGAGATATGCCTCTAGAGTTTGCGCAGCTGAAGCAGAACACTTTGGCACTTCTCGTACCTCCGACTACACATGGTTGCCCAAAGATTAGGGAGGGTTTTGCCTACAACTCTTGAGGATGAAGGTTTGTTGTCTTGTGGTTAAAACTTCATTGTGGTCTGCTTCATGCGAGCCATGGAAACAACTGTTTACCTTGGAAAGTGTTGTGGGGAAGAATAAGAAGAAGATTAAGCAATGAGAAGGTATAAGGAAATGAAAAATTTATATGAGTGCCAAGGACATCATCATCATTACTAATTGAGTCTCTCATCATCATTGGGAAGAGTGCATCACTGCATGAAGGGCACGTGGCATACTGCATGTCGATTGGGGCACCAGGTTGACTATGTGGTTGTCACGGCACAACAGGATATGGGATGGGCCTTGATCAACCAAACCCCCTACTCGGGTTGTGTGATGACAAGGAAAAATGTCATGGCACAACGCGAGAAGGGGAAGTGTACTGGAGCCATACCTCCTTATCGCATTGTGGCATGACACTCTTGATGGCATACCACAACGCGATAAAGAGTGTCGTGCACAATGCGATAGGGACAAACCAAATAGTGGAGATACTCCCTGTTGCGTTGTGGCGTGATATTTGGATGTTGCACCACAACGCGATAGGGACCACCCATATCATGGACACACCTCCCTATCACGTTGTGGCACGACATTTGGATGTCGCATCACAACGCGATATGGACCACCCATATCATGGATGCACCTCCCTATCATGTTATGGTGTGACATTTGGATGTTGCATCACAATGCAATAGGGACCACCCATATCATGAACAGAACATCCTATCGGGTTGTGGCACGACATTTTTCTATCACTCCACAACACCAGCAGGTCAACGTCTGTGTGACATAAACCTACCACTTGCATTGTGGTGCGACACATTTTGATAAAAGATCTTCCTTCATCATCCATAACCAAAAAAAGAAACAAAGAGGCAGAGACAAAGGGGGAAGATATAAAGACATTTGCATTATCTTCAAGGACTCCATTACACAAGACTAAGAGGTGATTGATACACTATTGATAGCCGTTTTTCGGCTCTCCGTAATTGCCATAGTGAGTTAACCCACCCTACCAAAATCATCCAAACACTGTGTCTATCCCTACCATTTCACTGTATATAGGTGTGTGTGAGTTAGGGGACTTTCCCATATCTTCTTAAAAACCTTTAGCTAGCTAGTCACTGGGCTAGTTGAGCCAAAAAAAAAAAAAAAAATAAATAAATAAATAAATAAATATATATATATATAATATAAGTATATTATGGCCCATTTGTGTGTAAATATTTCATTTTATATAGAGCCTAAATAAAATGATTTTTCATAATTATTTTGGTATTTATTTAAATATTTCTACCTATGGTGTGTTATTTATGCTATGTACATTGACTCACCATTACCATATTTTTTCTTACCATTTTGCATACTCTTTATTCCATATAAAAATAATTTCATTCAAGCTTCTCTTATTTTTGGTGTAACTCTTTCCCAACAAAAAATTCCAAAAAAACTAGTTTTATTTATGTGTATATTTTTTCACTATTGTGATTTTTTCTTCCTACATCTATTCTCTTTTACTCTCATAAATTAGAACACCAAAAATATTCATCTTTTTATGGTAAACTTATAATGAGAGACATTTATTTTGACCCCTTTATATTTTTTCCACCTATATTATTTATATTTGACATGTACATATTTTTTTGGACCCTTGAATATTTGATTTTCTTAGTTGTAGTATTCACTTATATCATGATCTCAACAATATCTTCAATTATAGACCTACCAAATAAGGTCAAGGGTATGTGGAATGCATGTATGCACCATGGGGAGCTCACTCTTGGGGGTATTCAAAAGAATCATCCAAAGAAGGACCTCACAAGGACCTTGTGCAGTGGAAAAAACAGTCGGTTTTGCTGAATTTTTAAAGATCACATGCTCCCCGAATTTGAAAAGGTGATACAAACAAAAGTTGTAGCTCGTGAGCTGAACTTTCACCTCAAAGTTTTTCATACTTTTTTTAGCTACGAGCTGTGAGCTAGGATTTTATTTGTGGACCACAGTTTCCCTATGCTATGCAGCCACACTCCCTCTTTCACACACACCTCTCCACTCATCATCCCCACCTCTCTCACCACACCTCTCTGCACCCTACTCATCTTCCTCAAAACCTTGACGAATAAGAGAAACCATGGTGAACTCATGTTTCCTACACATACTTCCATTCCAAAATTGACCACCTAGTCTCATTTTTCCTCATCCATATTACCCATATCTATCAAAAAACCATAAAATTCAGCCTCTTCTCTTGAAAGACAGCATCATGGTGATTGATTACTCATATTCAATTACCTTGGCTCCCAAAGGAAGGTCAAGAGTGAAAAAAACGTACCGTCAAAGCTAGTGGACCGTCAACAAGCGTCAAAATTGACCCTACTCAAGACACTTCGAGCATCAACGTTGTAAGAAGTCCATGTTTTCTTACCTATTAAGAGTTTTTTCTTCCTTATTTGTATCCTACTTGGATACTCTCATTGTAAATATCAAATTCCATTTGTAAATCAATAAAATAACTAACTCTACTAATTTACTAACACTAACCTACTATGAAAAGTCCTATCACCTCCACTTCTCTCCTCTCTCTCTCTTCTTCATCTATCCACACCAACTTCTTGATAATTCCAAGAAAAAGAAATTAGATAAGTGCTGAAAATCTAACCCAACCATGGTTAGAGGAGTAACCCTAGCCTTCAAAATTGCTATAAAAGGAGGGTGTAGCTAGCACAAAGAGAGAGCCATAAGCAAGAGCACTATGCTATAGCTTGAGAAGCCAAGCTCAACCTCTCTAGAAGGAGCTCTTGAGTGGAAGCTCATTGTCGTATGATTGTGCATGTGTTGTAATAGGGGTGACTAGCACGGGAACTCTATGCCATTGTAACAGAGAGAGCGATCATTCAATTGAGAGTGGAAAATCTATCATTCCTCCTACTAGTGTAAGCTTAACATTTGCTGAATCAAGGAGGGTGGATTTGGACTAAGCTTGGATACTTTGTCTCTCTTCCAACGTGAAGTAATGGACAACAATGATGTGTAAGTGTCTTGGTGATATTTTTAGTTCTTGATAGCTTGTGTCTGGGTGTTGTCATCAATTTAGCCATAAATCCCACATATTGTAAGAGGGCGACAGGGTGGAGAGGACTCCCCTGGCCTTAAGACAGTGATTGGGGTGGCTTTTCTTGTGATGTGTCGTGGTGAAATTTACTCAAGCTATGTTGAACAAATACTAATCTCACTTTGATCTGTCATGACAGATTTGTAAGAAGGTATTAATGCAACAAGCACCCCCTCCCTCTTCTCTCTCTTTCTTACATATATAATTGTGTTTGCTTGATCATTGCCGATACATTTCAAAGCAGCCCGAGCACTCTCTCTCTCTCTCTCTCTCTCTCTCTCTCTCTCTCTCTCTCCGCGTCCTAGTTCGCATCCAAAACTAGGTGGTGCCCCAAATTTGTGTAGGGTTAGGTTGCGGGTTTGTGTGTGTGTTTATTGTTTTTTCCAACCCCAACCCAATTGAGCAGCACGGGAGCCTACAAGGGTGCTTAGAGGCCGCTCTTCTTGTTGCCCGTCCCGGACCGCCTCAAATTGGTGCCCCCACGGAGGACGGCTTGTGTATGTTTTGTGAAGGCTCAACCTTTAGCATAATCAAGTAGCTTGCATGAATCACAAGAATTTGTATGATCCTTTCATTCCGATTGCAAGGCAAAAGGTACACATAATTGTTAGTACTAAGTTGCAATTTCAACGAGTAATTCATAGAATTTTAGGTTCTCTTAGGTTAGCCGAAATAAATGCTTCGATAAATCCTTTTATTTTGCCTCTCATTATGTACGATCTTAGTTTCGATGTATATATCTTTGTTCTATTTTAAGCATTAGGTTATGTATAGAGCATGGATAATGGCCCAGAAATTTTCCCTTTTTACTTCACACCACATATTAGGATAAATATTGCACTTAGTAGAAAGATACATTTTCAGCAGCGTATGGTGTTTATGTTTGGGGCTGAAAGAACAGGGGAAATTCTTGCATCTCCACAACCTGTCATTCTACCTCTCATCAACTACCACACTTCTTTTGATGTACATGTGTTCATTTTATTTTAAAATGAAGTGCAACCAAACAAAATAGTGTGTATGTTGGCTTTTTGTTTGTCCACGTTTGTTACAAAAACAAAAAAAAACGATCATTTGTTCTAACAAGGAGTGTGTGTGCAGTGAAAGTTCAATCCTTAGAGATCTAGCTCTATTACCGATTGAGTTGCAGGAGCAGGTAGTAAAGTGTCTCCCTCATAACAAGAGGGTGGTGAAGCTAAGACGAAAGGTCTTGCGTGTGGATTCCATTTTCCTTTTGCTGTTGGGCACTAAGGAAGACCGTACATTCATCCAAGTAGTGTGTGCCCTAAGATTGGTAAATAGAGTGAAATTTGGTGTTTGGCGATTGCATTTCACCATTGAGGAAGACTCTTCAGGAAACTTGCGGCCAGAGTTTATGCTTCATAGACTCACATTTGGTGAATTTTTCCCTCATTTGCGTCTTATTAATAGTCTTCCTTTTACTTTCAACAAAGGAGATAGGGAGCT
The DNA here is from genome assembly GCF_014529385.1 of Adiantum capillus-veneris. Lineage (NCBI taxonomy): Eukaryota > Viridiplantae > Streptophyta > Polypodiopsida > Polypodiales > Pteridaceae > Adiantum > Adiantum capillus-veneris. The sequence goes on from NC_140952.1 coordinate 103,506,193, forward strand.
ATTTAGGTCTTGTCTTAATAAAGAGAGCATCGAGAAGATTGCAAATTTGTATAAATTCTCATCCTTCTCTACTTTCTATGACACTTTGTTCATAGAGACATTGTAAATCTCTTGATGCTTATGAATGATTTAACCATAATCCTAAGGAGTTTTTGTCCAGGAGTTTTGTAGCACAAGTGGAGTCTTTAAATCTTGCAAGCTTGATTGGACTTGAGGAGGATGTTCTTTATGAAATTGTGAAAAGGTTGCCTCATTCCGACTATGTGGAACTCGAAGGAAGGGAGCTCCTAGTCAATTGCTACTTTCTCACATCCTTCAACGAGCATGAGGATCTAGTTTTTATACAAACCGCTTGTGCATTGGAAATTGTAGAGTAAGTGCAATTCATTACTTGGGACGTGGTTGCTCTTCTAGATCCAGAAAATGAAGTTTTAGATATTTTTGTATATCGTCTTAGCTTTGAAGAATTTCAACCCTTCTTAGAGCTCATAAATAGTCTACCCTTTTGTTTTGATCAAACAAATCGAGACCTCATTGAAGCTTGGATAGCTGAAGAAGAAAACCTAGAGTGGTACTTTCTTACTTCTTCATTTGCAGGCGAGTGGTTCTAAATTTCTATTGTATCCCTTGTTGCAACTCGTGTTGTAATCTTTCATAATAATGGAAAGCCAACGCTAAATGTCCGGATACTCTCTTTTCTTTGGAGAGCCTGGAGAGGATGCAGAATTATTTTTAGCAAATTTCAAGATGTCTTGTCGTATCAAGAGGATAGTAACTGATCAAGAACATGTAGAGATGTTTGAGGTGGTCCTTAGGAAAGATGCTAGCACTTGGTTTGACTCTTTTCCTGAGGAAGTTAAAGGGAATTACACGAAAGTTGTGAATCATTTCAAGAGATACTTCTTTGATCCTCAAAACACTCAAAAACTATGGCAAGACATTGTTTCTCATAAGCAAAAAGATTTAGATGACTACTACTTGTACAAGCAAGAGTTTCTACGCCTTTGGGCTCTATGGATACGAAATGTTGCTAACCCTGGTGATGGTGCTGAATTTCTAAAGAAGGAGAGATTCATAGCTGGACTCTTTCCTGATCTTAAGGTAAAGGTGGAGGCAGATGCACCTGCCACCTATGATGCAGCTGAAATTAGAGCTTCCAAGAAGTATAGGAAACTCAAGTGCCTAAGGGGAGAGGTTCCAATAGAAGGTCTTAGACCCAAAGGTAAGTCACAAGCATCAACATCTAGGGAGCTTCCTGAGGTAGCGGTGGAAGTGATTGAGAAGTTAAATGAATCTTCAAGCAGCTTGTCACTTCACCTTGCACAAGCTGTAGGTCCAAAAGGACAAGCAAGGAAGTCTGAAGAGAGAGATCCACGACCTAGGAGAGTCTTACAATGTTGGAATTGCGGAGAGTCTGGACATGGGATGTATAATTGTCCTTGGCCCCGTGGGGAGCCAGGGAGGCCTAACTTGAATTACCCAATGATGAATGCAGGTGAAGGAACTAGTCAGCAACCATGGCTTCTACAAAGGCCAAATGGAGAAAGACCACCTCCACAAGGAGTGGAAGGAGTTCCACCTTTGCCAGACACAAATGTGCATGTGGTAGAGGTGACAAATTCAAAAGAGGTTGACATGGAAGCAAATGGCATTAAGCGTGGCCGTGGAAAAGGGAAGGAGAAAGAAGGTGTCACATCATAGAGTGACCATGGACGAGGTAAGAAGGCAAAGGAGACCAATGAAGGTAGGAGGACTCGACGTCGTATCAATCTCCAAGACTTCCCTCTTGGACATGGTATGGCTCCATACAACTTGTTGGAAGACATGAGAGGTAAGGGTCCTGATATCACATGGCCTCAGTTTCTTGCATTATGCCCACAAGTTAGGAGGGATTTAACAAAGGTAGTTAGCACTAGGAGAAAGGTAAAAGAGAGTGTGCCTTTTGTAAAAATTGCACATGCTGAAATGAATGAGGATATTACACCTGTGCTAGATTGTTACATCAAAGGAAGATTGGTTAGGAAAGGTCTAGTGGATGGGGGTGCACAAATTTGCTTCATGAGAGAGGGACTCATGCAAAAACTAGGCATGCACATCCATGAGACACCTGAAATTAAAGTCAAGATGGCAAACAATAGCAAGGCTAGGTGTGTAGGCATTTGTAAAAATGTTTTTGTAGAGTCCTTTGGCATTAAGAAGGCGGTAGATTTTTATGTTATGTCTACCAAAGGAAATGGTTACCCATTTATCATAGGGAGACCATGGCTAATGAAAATGCGATATTTGCAGGATTGGGAGAGTGGAAAGCTAATTTGCAGGAATGACAATCATAAGAAGGTTGTCTTTGACATGAAGGAGCAACGCAAAGAGGAGCTCCATGAAGAATCATCTCAAAGTGAGAAGGAGGAAGGCTGGACCGATAGCACTTCAGAAGAAGAAAGTAGCGGCAGCATTACTGAAGAGGAGTCTTCCATCGAAGTCATTGGGGTAAGGTCTAATCCAAAAAACCAAGAGACCTCTTGCCCAGGTTTGGAAGAGGTAGGTTCCCAAGAGAACCAAAATATGCAAGATGAAGGAATGTTAGAAGGTATGTTGTCTACAACACTTACAAAGGACGAAAGAGAGGAGTTCAAATGTGTGTTAGGGAAATTTCTGAGGCTTTTTGCTAAAGACTACACCGATGTGCGTGGAGTAGATGCTGTTCAACACAAAATTGAGTTGAAGCCAGAGGCCACATCTAAGGCTCAAAAGCTACGAAGGCTAGGAGTCATCAAGGAGCATGCTTTACTCAAGGAGGTAAAAAATCTTCTAGCAACAGGTTTCATTTCTCCAGTGGAGAATTGAAAGTGGGTCTCTCCCGTTGTTGTCACTCCTAAGAAAAACGGCAAGTGGAGGGTGTGTGTGGATTACCGTCCACTTAATGAGGCAAAAAAAAGAGATCACTTTCCCCTCCCATTTCAGGATGAGATACTAAATGAGGTAGCTGGTCATGAGAAGTACACTGTGTGTGATGGCTACTCGGGTTACTTTCAAATAGGTATCGCATTGGAAGATCAATTGAAAACAACCTTCATCACTCCTTGGGGTTGTTATGCTTTTAGAGTCATGCCATTTGGCCTGACAAATGCTCCTGCAACTTTCCAACGCTTCATGAACATGGTGTTTCAAATATTCTTTGGAAAGTCCATTAGGGTTTTTATTGATGATTTTTGCATTTATAGCTCAAAATCATTGTATCTACAAAGGGTAGAAGAAGGTTTAAAGAAGCTCTATGACATGGGAGGTCAACTCAACCCCGACAAGTGCCACATAGGTGAGGATGAAGTGATCTTGCTTGGTCACAAGGTTTCCTATAAAGGCATTGAGGTGCATCCTTCAAAGGCAAAGGCTCTTATTGAGCTCCCATCACCCAAGAATCTCAAAGAGGTCATCTCATTCATTCAAAAGGTGAAGTATATGTCACGGTTTATTCACTTAGCTTCGGAGTTGCTTCATCCTTTGCAAAAGTTGACACAAGAAGTAGAATTTGCATGGTTTGATGAGCTTGAAGAGTACTTTTGTAACATTAAAGTCATCTTGTCAGAACTACCAATACTCATGCCTCCTTGTTGGGAGTACACATTCTTTGTTAGCTCTAGTGTTGGGAAAGAAACAATTGGAGAGGTTTTGCTACAACAAGATCCCCATAGTACCCGGATGCGACCCATCTACTTTGCTAGTAGGGTCATGAATGCTTTGGAGAGAGGCTACACGGAGGCAGAACTCATGATGCTTTCTCTCATGTTTGCGGTGAGAAAGTTTAGATCCTACTTGCTACCAAAACCTTTTGTAATTCTCACTACAGAAAATTTGTTTCCTTGGGTGTCATCTCAAATGAATCTTAGCACTAGGATCTCAAAGTGGATTATGGAATTGCAAGAGTTCCAATACTCTTTCAAGGTAGAAGATAGTGTGCGTGCACAATTGGCAGGGATCCTTACTTATAGGGTACATGAGAAGGAGATTAAGGTGCCTGAAATAAAGACCCTACCATTACCACCACCGAAAAATATTCCTAATGCTTTTAACTTGTTCTTTGATGGATCTTTTCGACGAGTCACAGGAAAAGCAGGGGGAGGGCTTGTGTTGCTCAACCCAAGTGGGGAGGTGGTCATGAAAGAGAAGGTCAATCTACCAGGTTCAACCAGCAACAATGAAGCAGAATACGACACACTACTTCATGGTTTGAAGATGTGCATTGACCAAGGGATACAACGTCTCATGGTAAAGGGAGATGCATTTCTCATTGTTAAACAGATTTTAGGCATTTGTGCATGCAAGAATGAAAGCTTACGGACAAAAGTTCATGCCATTTGTAGGATGTTTAATCACTTTGAATAAGTGCAACTATATCATATTCCTAGGAAACAAAATGAAGATGCCGATTTACTTGCACAACAAGTAGTTACATGTGTTGAGAAAGAAGTGCAGGTCATCATGGTGGCAGCAACTGTCAAGCAACCGAGATACCAGGGATTGGGGTCACTGACTCCCATTATTAGCTACATTTTGGAGGGTGAGTTTCCACAAGACTTCACGAAGGCTCAGAAGAGGAGACTCATGAAAAAGGCAAGCGCGTATCTCTTCCTAGAAGGATCCCTCTATCAAAGAGGGAAGGATCAAGTGTGCAGAAGAGTACCAACTATCAAGGAGATTCCAGCCATTCTAAAAGGTTTGCATGAAGAGGCATGGGGTGGTCATTTTGCCCAAGAGTTAACTGTGAAGAAGATTTTGCTTGCGGGGTATGTTTGGCCAAGTCTGCATGTGGATGTCCAACATTGGTGTAAAAGTTGTCACAATTGTCAGGTAAATGGGAATAGAAGATTGGTGTATGGTCCAAGGTAAATGGTCCATTTGAAAAATGGGGCATTGATGCTATGGGTCCATTGCCTAGGACTAAAAATGGGAAATCGTATATCTTGGTGGCCATAGACTACATGATGAGATGGGTAGAAGAACAAAGTGTGGAAAAGGTAAATGAGAGGACAGTGAGAAAATTTTTCTACACTCACATTTGTTGTAGATTTGGCACACCTTTGGAGATTGTTTCTGATAATGGTCCAGGGTTTAGAAAGGGCTTGCTCACAGAGGTCTGTGAAGAACTTCACATTCTACATCCTCATAGTACACCCTACTATCCCCAATCCAATGTTCTGGTAGAAAAAGCTAATGGTGTCATTGCAGGCATCATTATAAAGATGGTTAGAAACAAGACAAAGTTGTGGGATGACTTCTTGGATGGTGCCTTGTGGACGTATCGAACCACATATAGGGAAGCCACGGACTTTACACCATTTCACTTGGTCTATGGTCAAGAGGCTTTACAACCAATTGAGCTCAACATCCCAACAATACGACTTCATGGCAAAGCAGCACAAGATGATCAAGAAGCATGGATGGATCGACTTCTTACCTTAGCTGAGCTTGAGTGGAAAAGAGAAGCAGCATACGAGTGCTACAAGAGGAAAGCTACGCAGGCAAAGGAAAGGCTTGACAAGAAACTAAAGGACAAAGACATGAATGAAGGAGATCTTGTGCTAAGGTATGACAATCGACTTGAAAATCGTTTTGATGCCAAATTTGAAACTAGATCGCAAGGGCCATACATAGTTAAGAAGGCTTTCAATTCAAGTTACTATCAACTTATGGACTTGAATGGGAAAGAGCACTCCAAGAAGGTAAACGGGTATCGCTTGAAGCCTTATTTGCGTCGCCTTCTACCAAAGGATCTACCAAAGATCTGTCAAAAGGCAGCTATCTCATGTAGGTATTGTTCCGTGAAGCATGAGTGTAACTCAAACCAAAATTCTGAGGGGCCAAACAATGAAGACCTCGTCAAGGACTCTGAAGCACTCTCTTTGGAAAAGATGCTCTATGATGGTACATGAATATACCATCATCCTGGGAGAGGGCTAATGATAGCCATTTTTCGGCTCTCCGTAATTACCATAGTGAGTTAACCCACCCTAGCAAAATCATCCAAACACTGTGGCTATCCCTACCATTTCACTGTATATAGGTGTGTGTGAGTTAGGGGACTTTTCCCATATCTTCTTAAAAACCTTCAGCTAGCTAGTCACTGGGCTAGTTGAGCCAAAAAAATATAAGTATATTATGGCCCATTTATGTGTAAATATTTCATTGTATATAGGGCCTAAATAAAATGATTTTTTATAATTATTTTGATATTTATTTAAATATTTCTACCTATGGTGTGTTATTTATGCTATGTACATTGACTCACCATTACCATATTTTTTCTTGCCATTTTGCATACTCTTTATTCCATATAAAAATAATTTCATGCAAGCTTCTCTTATTTTTGGTGTAACTCCATCCCAACAAAAATCCAAAAAAACTAGTTTTATTTATGTGTATATTTTTTCACTATTGTGATTTTTCCTTCCTACATCTATTCTCTTTTACTCTCATAAATTAGAACACCAAAAATATTCATCTTTTTATGGTAGACTTATAGTGAGAGAGATTTATTTTGACCCCTTTATATTTTTTCCACCTATATTATTTCTATTTGACATGTACATATTTTTTTGGACCCCTGAATATTTGATTTTCTTAGTTGTACTATTCACTTATATCATGATCTCAACAATATCTTCAATTATAAACCTACCAAATAAGGTCAAGGGTATGTGGAATGCATGCATGCACCATGGGGAGCTCACTCTTGGAGGTATTCAAAAGAATCATCCAAAGAAGGACCTCACAAGGACCTTGTGCAGTGGAAAAAACAGTCGGTTTTGCTGAATTTTTAAAGATCACATGCTCCCCGAATTTGAAAAGGTGATACAAACAAAAGTTGTAGCTCGTGAGTTGAACTTTCAGCTCAAACTTTTTCATATTTTTTTGAGCTACGAGTTGTGAGCTAGGATTTTATTTGTGGACCCCAGTTTGCCTATGCTATGCAACCACACTCCCTCTTCCACTTTATCATTTTCCTCTTTCACACACACCTCTCCACTCATCATCCCCACCTCTCTGCACCCTACTCACCTTCTTCTAAACTTTGAAGAATAAGAGAAACCATGGTGAACTCATGTTTCCTACACACACTTCCATTCCAAAATTGACCACCTAGTCTCATTTTTCCTCATCCGTATTACCCATATCTATCAAAAAACCATAAAATTCAGCCTCTTCTCTTGAAAGACAGCATCATGGTGATTGATTACTCATATTCAATTACCTTGGCTCCCAAAGGAAGGTCAAGAGGGAAAAAAACGTACCGTCAAAGCTAGTGGACTGTCAACAAGCGTCAAAATTGACCCTACTCAAGACACTTGGAGCATCAACATTGTAAGAAGTCCATGTTTTCTTACCTATTAAGAGTTTTTTCTTCCTTCTTTGTATCCTACTTGGATACTCCCATTGTACATATCCAATTCCATTTGTAAATCAATAAAATAACTAACTCTACTAATTTACTAACACTAACCTACTATGAAAAGTCCTATCATCTCCACTTCTCTCCTCTCTCTCTTCTTCATCTATCCACACCAACTTCTTGATAATTCCAAGAAAAAGAAATTAGATAAGTACTGAAAATCTAACCCAACCATGGTTAGAGGAGTAACCCTAGCCTTCAAAATTGCTTTAAAAGGAGGGTGTAGCTAGCACAAAGAGAGAGCCATAAGCAAGAGCACTATGCTATAGCTTGAGAAGCCAAGCTCAACCTCTCTAGAAGGAGCTCTTGAGTGGAAGCTCATTGTCGTATGCTTGTGCATGTGTTGTAATAGGGGTGATTAGCCTGGGAACTCTATGCCATTGTAAGAGACAGAGCGATCATTCAATTGAGAGTGGAAAATCTATCATTCCTCCTACTAGTGTAAGCTTAACATTTGCTGAATCGAGGAGGGTGGATTTGGACCAAGCTTGGATACTTTGTCTCTCTTCCAACGTGAAGTAATGGACAACAATGATGTGTAAGTGTCTTGGTGATATTTTTAGTTCTTGATAGCTTGTGTCTGGGTGTTGTCATCAATTTAGCCATAAATCCCACATATTGTAAGAGGGCGACAGGGTGGAGAAGACTCCCCTGGCCTTAAGACAGTGATTGGGGTAGCTTTTCTTGTGATGTGTCGTGGTGAAATTTACTCAAGCTATGTTGAACAAATACTAATCTCACTTTGATCGGTCATGACAGATTTGTAAGAGGTATTAATGCAACAAGCACCCCCTCCCTCTTCTCTCTCTTTCTTACATATTTCTTGATCATTGCCGATACATTTCAAAGCAGCTCGAGCGCTATCTCTCTCTCTCTCTCTCTCTCTCTCTCTCTCTCTCTCTCTCTCTCTTACGCGTCCTAGTTTGCATCCAAAACTAGGTGGTGCCCCAAATTTGTGTAGGGTTAGGTTGCGGGTTTGTGTGTGTGTTTATTGTTTTTTCCAACCCAAACCCATATGAGCAGCACGGGAGCCTACAAGGGTGCTTAGAGGCCACTCTTCTTGTTGCCCGCCTCGGACCGCTTCACTACCTTGTTTGTCCATTACAATTATTCTTCTTCCTCCTTTATTGTTGGTGGTTTCTTGTCCTTGGTCTTTGTAGTGTTGTTTTCTTCAGCCTTTGCCTCTTGGTTTCCTTTGTTTTTCTTTCTCAGCTCCTATCAAAGATATTTTACCTCAGCTAACGTTTTCTTGACCTCCTTTATTTCTGCCATCATCTTTTGGAAAAGCTTTGTCTTTCCTCTCTTATTCTCCTCCATACCTGCATTGTGTATATGTGAGCAAGTTCTTGAGTGTGCAGTCAAGGTGCTTTATATAGCTACGGTACTCACCCAACCAAGACACGTGTCATAGGGATGGTTGAGCTTGCCTCTTATTACAAGGAAGTGCAAGTATTCCATGAGGTGAACTCCGTATTGCAGATCGACCAACAACGCCTCGAGGAGAAGCTAACCAGAGAAAGAGAACAAAATGAGAAGCTACAAGGCTCGTATGTGGTGGTTAGCAGATCTCTAACTCAGGTCCTAGCCATACAAGAGACCCCCTCCTCCTCAATGATGATTGCAGGAACTATTGCCTTGAGCCATTAGAAAATTTCGAAGGTCATTTAGAGGGCCTTGTAAGAAATTGTATTTCTCTCTCTAGAAACTTTTTTTAAAATGCACTTGTACCTTGTGAGTACGTCCAAAAGGACAACCAGACACTCTAAAAAGTAGATTTATATTCCCAATCGTCCTTGAAAACGGTCACTTTTTTATTTAATGCGAGCGTCTTTTTTAGGAGGCAGGTGCGGCGCATTCAATACAGCTTACGTCATCATCACTGGAACTTGAAAAGTCACAAACTATCAAATGGTGATAGATTTTGAGGTTGTTGACACCACCAATGCATTCGGAACACCAACATACCCTAAAAATGAATGTCTACTTGTCTCATTCCGACATCCGGAGAGGCAAAAAATGTCAAAAAAACCCACAAAATTGGCTTTTTACTTAAGGCGCGCGAAGAGGCATTCTAAAATTATAGAATTCCCCCCTGCGCGTTGTTAGTGCAAAGCTCCTTTTAGTGGTTTTTGGACACTTATCTTTCAAGAAAGCCCCTTTTTAGAGGTTTTTTGACATTTTCCTCTCAAAAAGCTCCCTAAAAAGAGGAAAAAAGGGGTTTTTTACTAACGGGGCGCGAGGAGGCATTCCAAAATTTTGGAATGCCCCCTCGTGCGCCGTTAGTAAAATGTTCTTTTAGGGGGTTTTGACATTTTTTGCCTCTTTGGATGTCGGAGCGAGGCAATTGGACATTCATTTCTAGGATTTTTGGGGCGTTCCGGACGCATTGACAAAATCAAAAGTTCCAAAATCTTCCACCACTTGATAGTTTTGTGACTTTTTGAGTTCTAGTGATAACGTAAGCCGTATTAAATGCACCGCATCTACCTTCTGAAAAAGGTGCTTGCATTAAATGAAAGAGAGTGATCGTCTTCAAGGACCACTAGATTAGTAAATGAGGAGAGGGACACCTTTTATATTTTTGTTAATATCAATCTATTTTTCTACGTAACGTAGGCTCTTCTCTCATTAGAGGAGCTTATTTTACTCTCTCTTCCAAAAGGCCCTCCAAAAGATCTCCGAAATCTCCTAATGCAGAAAATCAAAGAGTTGAAAGAAGCCCTGAAACAAGAGAAACATGACAGACAGATCATGACGACAGGTCATAGGGCCCTACAATAGGCCAAGGATGAGGAAATCGACAAATTAAAAAGGCAACTGGCTGATCCAAGAGGGAAATTATCAGCTCTGAGAGCAGATCAACCAAAATATCAGCAGGCCCCAAGGGAGTTTGAGCAGGAAGGAGAATTCAAACAATCAACATTTGAAGCTCATCAAACGGAGGTACCCACTACCAACACTGGAAAAGGCATGCAGGAATCTGCAGATTCAGCCATGACATCCACTTTGAAGTTAGCAAGAGATGAAATTCAGCGCTGGATCTTAGAAGTAAAAGACCCTTCACACAAGGCGTATATGCAATATGAATTGAAAGTGCTCGAATCAGCTGCCCTCCTCATGATCACTCTAGATGAGGTAGTTAAAAATCATGGGCACAAGATGATCGCACTGCCATTGATGTGGCAAGAAGTGAGATTATGGTAGAAGAAGATGTTCCCCAAACTTGAACCAAATAGCAGAGGGGACTATAGAGAGATTCCTGTTACGACCCTTCAGATTCAAGCCATCCTAGACAATCAGCTCCCCAACATCTCAGGATCGACCCCACCTTCTATCCCATCAATAGACGGTGATCCTGGGACAATTTTTACATTTGGCAAAGCAAAAGACCGGAAGTGTTGAACTACCCCGTAATTACAAAGCCTCTCAATAACAACCCACCATCCGAGCACTACATGAATAAAACTCTAAAAGGGGCAATCCCAGATCTCGCCTGTCAGGTGCTGGTAAAGATTGCCAAAATGATCATCACATGCATTATAACTTTCAATACTATAGAGGCAGTAGAACATCCCAGGCAACTTTTTGTGGAACGCACAAGAAGGCTCTGCTGAAATATGGAGACTGAAATCCCAAGCAGGAATGTTATCATGGGATTGTATGCAAGAGTCATGTTTTTTCCTTCTCATTACACGCAAACCTTTCAAGAGGATTTCATGACAGGATTCTTTGAAGTGGACTCTTACATATTCAATCGAATGACAAAAGATCTGCCAGCCCGTCACATCGCCTACCAAATTACCCTCAGCAATAATCCCTTGAGAGAGCTGCCCACCAAAGTTGATATTGAAGCACGAGCTTAGAAATTCAAAAATCTCACTGCAACGCTTGAAAGAAGGCAATAGCCTTTCTCAGAGAGAGCTTTCATGAGGACGTACAATGAATAAGAAGGGGGGAATGTTTGGTGGATACACGCATATATAGGCGTATGCACACCAAACCCTATAAACACTCTATTCTTTAAAAGAAAGCCATGTAATTCAGCCTAGGATGAGGTGTAATCATGATGTAATTAGACAATACCCTTTTTACTCCTCTGAGTCTACACCCTTGTAAGATGCCGGATGCTCGTGGGAAAGACCCCTTAATTTTTAAAGTCGAGAGATTTATAATTAGTTTGAAGAATAAAAAACGTGCACTGCGGAGGCCTCTTCTTGCTTCAACTTGTAATATTCTTTTCTCCTGAGCTGGTAATGAGAAGTTTTTTTGGAATAACACATTGTGTTCCTTGTCTCTTGCTCTAGAATCTAAGTGTAATCATTTTCAATCCTACTATGGTTCGCGACGCATTATTTGTGAGCTAAATGCATTGATTTGGAGGTTAAAATGGTTGTTTTTTGATGTTTTGACCATGGATAAGTGTTTCTATGCTTAAGGAAGACCTTTCCAAGTACTTTTGTTTCAATTTTCTTCACATTTTTTGTGATGGATCGTGATTTATATACCTTCCTAGATGGTGACAGAACTTGGTAGGATTGAGCCCTTAAGTGTTGTGATACCTCTCCTCAAGTTTCGTGGTGTTCCAGATTTGTTAGGATGTCGAAAAGGCGTGATGACCTAGAGTGGTGAGATTGGACGCATACTGATTGTTTGACTAGGAAGTGGTTGATTTGCTTGTGTGGTAGAACGAGTAGCCCCTGTGTTCACTTTGGTGAGATTGACACTCTCATTAAGTTTCTGTGCCCCATCCCGAGTCGCTTCCTTGCATATTGACAATATGTTAGTACAAAAGAGCTATGCTTCAGACGTTCATCGCGGTGACCTGCTAACACATAAGATGCATGGCGGGAGCCTGAACAAGTACAACTAGACAAAGGTGCATCCAATTTACCGTCACGCAATGTATACACCAGCCATTTTGGCATACCTCTAGCTTGCTCATTTTAGCCCTTTCCTCATCAAGTACATCATGTACATCTGAATCAGTAATAGGCCAATCTATAACATTTTCAAAAATCCCCATAGGCTGTACATTTGCCTCATTGGCATTTACATTCGAACTTCCACCACTGAAAAGAGGCAACAAAGTGTTCTAAATGTCCTATGAGCTTACATTACTGTCTCTAGTACATGACATCAAGGGCTGAACAGAATCTTCCACAAACACTACATCTCATGAAACCAGAATACACTTGGTTTGCAGATGATACAACCCGTAAACTTTGCTTTTAGCACTATAACAAAAAAACAAAAAATTTGACAGCCTTATCATCCAATTTTTTGCACTGTGTTTGTGGCACCAAAGCATATGCCAAACATCAAAAGACACGCATGTGCTCAATAGAAGGTTTTCTATCATCATGCTTCACATGGAGTAATAGATTGCAAAGCTTTCATAGGACACCTGTTAAGTACATAAGTGGCACACATGACGGCCTCAAGTCAAAAAGAATGCGGCAAAGCTTGAATTTTGACCATACATCGTGCCATTTTCATAAGTGACCTGATTTTCCTCTCAGCTAGACCATTTTGTTGAGGCATATAAGGTACTGTACATTGGAGTTTTATCCCATGTCTAGCCAGAAATGCATTAGATTCATGAGACATATACTCCCCCCCTTGATCGGAACGAAGGGTGTCCATACTACATCTCGAGACATTTTCAGCCATACCCAAAAATTGTTTGAAGCACATAAAAATTTTGTACTTCACTTTAAGCAGAAATCCCATGCATGCTTGGAGTAATCATAAATGAAAGTCATGAAGTAAAGGTAATTGCCCAAGGATGGAGTTTGCATGGGCCCACAAACATCACTATGCACAAGCTGCAACCTGCATGTGGCCCTAACCGAATTATCCTTTGGAAACTTTGAACACTACATCTTACACAAAATATAGACTTCACAAATATGTTTGGCAGGTGCTTCAAGAGGTAGCAAAGAAGCAACCATATCAGATTTCTGCAAATGCAGCAAACTGGAAGAATTCAGATGCCGAAAATGTGCATGACACATTTTTTCATATGAAACCCTTGAATCTGCAAATCCATTTGCAAAATTTTGTCCACAGTTTTCATACAAAGTGAGATTATATAGACCATGACACAAAAGACCAGATGCAACAATTTCATCACCAAAATAGAGATCATGAAGTATACATTTATCAGCCACAAATTTGACTACAAGTCCAAGTCTAGAAAGTGCAGAGAGACAAAAGATTCTTCTTGATCCCACATACATAAAGTGCATCAACAAGTGTGAAAGAACTACCATTTGCAATAGTAAGCACAATCTTTTCAACTCCTTGAATCGAATAAGAGGCATTGTTGGCAGTGAAGGACAGAATTGAGAGAGGTGAACAATTCACGATGTAAGGTAATCATGTGCTTCGTAGAACCACTGTCGAAATACCACACATGTGAATCTGTAGCAACAACTGACATACATGCATCATGGCTAGCAAGATTGTAAGTGCACTTTGCACTAAAAGCCCATTCTGCATCAACATCAGCATCACATTCTCATTTTACAGAAGACTCAACAATGGATGCATTTGTAGTGGAACCAACATTTGCAGTGGAACCACCCTCTTTCTTTTTAGCCTCTTTGGCCTTCAACTTAGGACACTGCTTGATCAAGTGATCATTAGCTTTACAATAATGGCAACACATCTTATTTTTCCTTATCACCAGAATTGCCAGAAAAAGTGCTGCCAGCAGAAGCATTGGGAACAAAAGTTTTTCCACTCGCAATAGAACCATAAGAAGTGGTTGCATTGGTGCTACCACCCTTTCTTTGAGAAGCAATAAAAGCCTGTTCATTTGCACGCTGTCTAGTCCTGTTCTTTTTGGAAAGTGACCCTTGCAACAACAATGTGCATAATGCATCAAACTTGACAACTTCAGGATTTCCTTGGGTCATAAGTCTCCAAGTACTAGCAAACGTCTTGTACGAATCTAGCAAGGCATCAAGAACAATCTGCACAAGGGAACTGTCAGAAATGACTTCACCTACAAAAAAAAGTTTCTTAATAATATCCTTGACACAATAAACAAGTAAAGTGTCCATATCATCCTCCTCATGCATAGTCTTCGATTACAGCTCTTTACGCAACAAAGCAATTTTTGCCTCATTGCGGCTTGCATAAAAACCAGCCAGAATATCCCAAGCCTGTTTTGCAAATTTCACCGAATGAATGTGAGGAGTAATGGTACGCTTTACAAAAAACACAATCAATGCATGAGCTTGCACATCCTTTACATCCCAACAAGCTCGTTTTGTCGTAGGCAAAACAACTCTAACAGTTGCAATTCTTTCAACAAGACTTGCAACATCCTCAATATCGCCTACATCCTCAGAACGAGGATGTACATCAATGCCCTTCACAATATTCCAAACACCCTTTGACACAAGAACATTTTGTATCATGTAAGCCCACATAGGGTAATTGTCCCCTTCCAATATGTCCTCATCAGCAAACATCTTGAACACATCTGTGTTGCTATCAGCCATGGTAAATGTTGCACCGGATGTGAAAACTGCCCGAAAATGTTATGGCATTAGCCGCACCTATGGTCCTGCGGAGATATGGACACTGCGGATCAGGAGTCATGCGGTATGCGGCGGCCGTAGCGGTAGTTCTTCAGGGGATATCATGGGACAAGAGTGTGTGCGCCTTTCCCGATCTGCACTAGAGAAGCGGTTGTATATGGAGGGGCATACCTATCTTTTGATATAACTTAACCAATCTCTATGATATTCATGGCATCTACTGTTGTAACTGTGAGTCTGGATTATACATGAATGAAGCAAGAGGTGTTGTATGCATGTGTACTGTGTACTTCCTTCTCTTGTCATTCTATATGTTGATGTTCACATAATGTAGTTGCGGGTAATCATTCCCATAATGCCTATTGCTCCTATGTGGGCAATAGCCATTACATCTGGCGACCACGATGTGTGATGGACGGCCTGTGATGAATATGCATGCACACTAGGTCGCAGGTTCCGCGTGACCCTGTGGTTCCAATTGTAGGAAGACGAAGGAGGAGAGGCGGTTCAGATGAATTTATTTTTTCTTCACCGCAAATTGAGGAATCTGTATCTCCATCACCAAGCCCGGTGCGTGGTAGGTGGTTGCGGCGAGCGAGATGTACTCCGCGTAGTCATTCATGTCCTCCTATCGTACGTTCACCCTCACCCACACAGGTTGCTCCACCACCGTCTCCGGTAAGCAGCCCGGGAGTATCTCCGCCACTGTCTCCACCTCCTAGTGCTCGTCAGCTTTTCCCGAGAGGAGGAAGGAACAGTTGGGCAAGGGGTGATGGCTCATCCTCAGATTAAGTATAGTCGGTTTCGAGGTCTTTCGATTGAAGACCCTGATGCACATTTGCGCCAATTCAATAAAGCTTATGGATTGAATCATCCTAGGGTGGTGATTCCTCTCCATCAACAATCAGTGTTTGAATCTACATTCTCAGGGAAACCTGCGAAATGGTTGTCTGAATACCCTAAGGATCATTTCTAGATGTATGCCGATGGATCCATAGCGTTTCTGCGAAGGTTTCGAACGGAAAAGACAGTCCCTCAACATTTGGAGAAGCTTCTAATGCTCCGGTAGAAGTCAGTGCCAGTGGAGGATTACGCTGCAAAATTTCGGATGCTTTTGCAGAGGGTACCTCAGGCACAAAGGCCGGCAGCCGAAGTGATGAATGATTATGTTTTGCGGGGGCTCAATAAGGATCTTAGAACGGCTATGGAAACAGTGGATAAGGTAACTACTCCACTGGATAATGTCATCGCTAGGGCGGTAGTAGCAGGAGAGGCTTTAGAGGATACGGAATCTCCAAAGAAGTCAAAGAAAAAAGACAGGAAGAAATCTCATCGCAAGTCACAAGACAGTGGCAGTGACAGTTCGGAGTCGGAATCCGCAGTATCAGATTCCTCGGACTCAGGCAACAGCGATTTGGGGAAAGAATCGGAAGAGACACCGCAAAAAAAAATCCCTGCGTCACGGGAAAGGTGTTTCATCCGAATCGTCGGAATCAGCTGTGGTGGCTAAAAGTCTGAAGGAATAGTATGGTGTACCCAATGTCGGAATCCGGGCCATGCTGCTCAGGAGTGCGCAATGAATCAGAAGTGGTGTGCGATTTGCACGACCAATACTCATAATACATTGGAATGTTATTTCAATGGCCGGGGTCATCCGAGTCAAGGGGACTCTTCTACCTGGAAACAACCACAGATAGGGCAGGGACACGAGCCTGCTATTGCGATGGCTCATGCTCATACATCAGAGAGGCCTGTGCAAGGTCCAACAGGAGGACGGGGTCAAGGGGGAGGACGAGGGCGCGGAAGAGGTGGCCAAGATCCTAATCGCCCCAAGACATGACTTTTCTGCTTGGGGGATGGACACTGGTGATCTGAGTGTACTGAAGCTATGGAATACGATCGAAAAAAGCAGGAACGCGCTGCAGGGAAACAGCCTAGTGTGGCTATGGTTCAGATTGAAGGACTGGAGGAGTTTGATCCAATGGTTTCATTAATCACACGTTCGGGTAAAAATGTGGTTCCAACTCCCGATGTGAAAATTCCGGATTGGACGGTTCAGGAAGAAGTGCGGAAAAAAACTGTGTCCTGGTTGCCACAATCCGCACCATGAGTGAAGACAGCAGGACCATCGACATCGACATTGCCATCGACTGTGGGCCTGGAAATAGCGGAAATAAAAGCTGGAAATAAGAATGATATTAAAGAACAGGAGGATTGGAATTCAATTTGGCAAGAGGTCCTCATGTCACCAATTCAAGTACCTCTTGGTTCATTGCTGAAATTGGTCCCGAATTTCCATAATGCATTGCTGCGACAAACGACCACTGAGCTGAGGGAAGTCGCCATTGGGAAAGTTTAAAGCGAGGAGGATGATTCAATCCCGTTTCCGGCGAATAGGATCACGGATACCCGCATTATGGAGCTTTCAGTTCAATACCATGGAACATACATTGACAAGGTACTATTGGATGGCGGAGCGGGAGTAAACATTATCACCCAAGCAGCTTGTGAGTGTTTTGGTCTCAGTGATTGGGAGCCTGCACCCTTTGTAGTCTGCATGGCAGATCAAAGAAGAGTACAACCAGTGGGTTTACTTCGGGGCATTGTTTTGGATGTGGCGGGCTTATCCTTTGCTGTTTCCTTAGTAGTCCTTAATATTGAAGATCATAATCAGGATTATCACATTATCTTGGGGAGACCCTGGTTACGACAAGCGAGGGTAAAACATAGTTGGGAAGCAAATATGCTTACAGTAAAGAAGGGTAGAAGAAAAGTGCGTGTGATGTTAGGAACATGCAGACAGCCAGTTCAGGCAGCATGGCCGGTGATAGCCGAAACAGTCAATATGGTGGAAGGATTAGAAGAGGATGAAGAGGAACAATTTCTCAAAGCTAATCCGGATTTGGTTTCTTTATATCTTGAGGATATTTCTCTGATTCTGAAAGGGGATTTGGTGGGGGTTACAGGTACTCCAATAGGAATAGGGGAGCAACAATAGGTGCTTCCAAGTCCTGAATCATTGGAAGACGTGATTCAGCAAGAACAAGCGTTTGAGGTGCAAATGGGTAAAATTACAAGGGTTAAAGAAGATGAATTAGAGAAGGTTTTTCTTAGGGAGCAAGCGGAGTCGTAGCCTATATACATTAATAAGCAACTGGAGGCGAGTTTTAGAGAAGATTTGATCAAGTTACTGACCGAGTTTAAGGATGTTTTTGCATGGGAATATGCGGATATGCAAGGATTGGATCCTAAGTTTTATCAACATACGATCAATCTGAAAACGGATGCGGTGCCAGTGAAGCAGCACTCATACTGGATGAATCCGAATGTGGCAAAGCAAGTTAAGATGGAAATTGACCGCCTATTGGAAGTGGGTTTTATTACCCCTATTGATAATCCGGAGTGGATTTCTCCAATTGTGGTAGTACCAAAGAAAAATAAGCAAACCCGAATTTGTGTGGATTACCGGAAATTGAATGCAGCTACTATTCCAGTTCCTTTTCCTCTTCCGTTTTTGGATTCCATTTTGGATGATGTAGCAGGACACGAGATGTATACTTTTTTGGATGGATTTAGTGGATATAATCAAATCCGAATGGCATTGCGGGATCAGCCAAAAATAGCTTTTATTACCGCATGGGGTGTGTTTGCCTGCACAGTGATGTGGTTTGGATTGCGGAATGCACCTTCCACTTTTCAAAGGTATATGTTTCAAATTTTTGGTCCTTATTTGACAAATTTTATGAGAATTTTTCTGGATGATCTCAGTGTTTTTGGAGCGAAATTGGAGCATTACAGTTATGCTTTATGAAATGCAGAGAGGTGAAATTCAGTTGGAATCCTTTAAAGTGTGCATTTGCGGTTCGCAGTGGCAGGCTACTGGGGCATATCATTTCTGTGGATCCGGATAAAATTGCCGCAATTATGGAAGCACCTACACCTCGGAACCAGAAACAGTGCCAGATTTTCCTGAGACAAGCTCGTTGGCATGGGAGGCATTTGCGGTTTGTCACGCATTTAGCAATTCCGATCACTCAGGTAGCTAATGCTATAGATTTTGAATGGACACAGGAATGTGACTTGGCTTTTTGGAGATTAAAACTTCATCTATCCAAAGCTCCGATTATGCTTGCACCGAATTGGGGTCAGGATTTTCATGTGTTTGTGGATGCTTCGGATCGTGCTATTGGTAGTGTGCTGATGCAGGAACAAAGTCAAGGATGGTTCTGAACTGTCTATTATGCCAATAGAGGATTATCATCCGCAGAAAGAAATTATTCCGTAACTGAAAGGGAATGTTTAGGGATGATTTATTCAGTAAAGAAATTCCGGCACTATCTGTTGGGCCGACGTTTTTTCTTCCATGTGGACCATTCGGCTCTTTTATACCTAGTAACGCAACAAAATTTGACGGGAAGATTGGCCAGATGGGTGCTTTTGCTACGGGAATTTGACTTTGAGGTCATACATCGGCCAGGGGCCCAGCATGCGGTGGCTGACTACCTATCTAGGTTAGATTCCAGAGAGCCGCAGACGGGTGTAGCTGATGAATTTTCGGATGCGTCTCTGTTTCTAACAGGAGTAGATGTAGAGGATATCACAGTCCCGCAACAGGCAAGGGTCATTCCTAGCATCCCATGGACATGGTATGAGGAGATGTTTCATTTTCTCGACAGCGGCGAAATGCCTTCTTTCTTGTCCAGCCAACAGAGGAAATGTATGGCTATTAGAAGGAGGAATTTTGAGATTATTATGGGAAAGCTCTATTATCGTACAGTGGCAGAGGTGTTACTCAGATGTGTGCTACCATAGGAGCAGGAAGCAGTATTAGAGGAAGTCCATACTGGTATTGCGAGAGGTCACTTTGCAACATTAATCACAGCTCGAAAAGTTCTCCAATCTGGATTATGGTGGCCCACATTGTTTCAGGATGCGAGAAATTATGTGCAACAGTGTGATGTGTGTCAGCGGTTGGGGCAACCTACCAAACGGCCCAGAATGCCTTTTCAGCCAGTTCTGCCTTTGAAGCCTTTTCAAAAGTGGGGTTTGGATTTTGTTGGTCCTTTTAAACCAGTGGGCAGCTCACACAGGAAATAAGTATATCTTGACAACCACGGATTATGCTACCAAATGGGTGGAGGCATGGCCTTTGAGAGATAACACTGTAGTTTCTGTGGCGGGATGCTTATATAAGGATATCTTTTCTAGATACGGCTGCCCTATTGAGTTGGTTAGTGACAGGGGAAGTCATTTTTTGAATAAGGTGATGGAGAGAATGCTACGGTTTTATTTTGTATTACACAGGAAATCTTCTCCATATTATCCTCAGGCGAATGGGCAAGCAGAATCAACTAATAAGCACTTAATTTGGATTTTAACAAAGTTGGTGAATATGCATCGAACGGATTGGGATGTGAAACTTCCTTCCGCCTTATGGGCCTATCGGACAACTTATAAAGTGGCAACAGGATTGACTCCTTTTAAGTTGGCATTTGGCATGGAGGCAATCACTCCGGTGGAGCATGTGATTCCGAGTATGCGGATGTTGATTGTGGATCGGCTTCTTCCAAAGGATTCTGTGATTTATGGATTGGATGTTTTGCAAGAACTGGACGAAGAGCGGCTGAATAGCTTTGCGGTGCTGCAGAATCTGCAGTCTAGGCGAAAAAAATGGCTGGATCGCCCAAAAGCACGGAAATTTTTTTGGGGACAGCTGGTCCTAGTCTTCAATTCCCGCCTCGGGAAGATGCCGCGGAAGCTTAAATTACGGTGGTCACGACCATTCTGGAGTTTTCAAGCATGCGGGCCCATCTCTTTTGATTTGGTGGATTTGAGGGGGGAGGTTATTTCTGTACCGGTCAATGGTTTTAGATTGCGCCATTATGTTTCACCTACCACGATTCAGTGCCCCTTTGCTGTGGTACAAGAGCCGGAAGTCGCCCTAATCATGATTGGGGATTCTTTTGCAATCTTGGAAAGCGGGAAAGAATCTATGATGGTTGCGACACCATGGATCGCTCTATTTTGGGAACTCATTGTGGAAAGGTTACTACTACATGCAGACGATTCTTATCGTGTTTCTCTTGTTTCGTGTGTTGCGCATTCTTAGTTCTCTACTCTCTGCTCCTTCATCTTATCGCCACCATGACAGATTCTCTCCTACAATGTATTCCTTTCACTCCTGTACAGCAGCAAGCGCTTCGACGAGTAGACGCATGGCTGCAAGACTTGCGGCTACGTGTGTTCGCCAACCTGGATTGGCAAGGGATCCCAGTTCACCCGCAGGCAGCAGGTTTGATTGAGAAACTCGCTGCTGGCGATATGGTGGTGCTGAATAATCAGCAGATTCAGTCAGCAGAAAGGATTTCAAGGTGTTGCTGTTTGGCGTGGTGCGCGCCTCTCATGTGATCCCTGTTGTAGATGTAGAACAAGAATTTGGTTTGAAGGTAAAAGGGGAGTATAAGCTGTCAGGTTTGTTAGATGTCGCAACAAGGGATGCATATCGGTGGTTTCTCGAGGCGATTTGGTTACAGGCCAAAACTTATACCATTTCGACCCGAGCACGAAATGTTTTGCATTCGGCCAACTTTGGGCCAGTAGCTTGGGCAGCGGTGGTCAGAGAACGCCTACTCGCGGAGTGCCAAAGAGTGATGGCACAGTTGGGGAGGAATACCCCAACCAATACAAAGGTTGGCCAACATTGATTTTTCCTTTAAGAGAAGTTTTTCCTCTCGCCCTGCGTCCGCTCTGCCACTTTGAAGATGATCGCTTGGTGGTCCAAGGCACTAATGCTCCTCTGTCGCAAACACAAAGCTTGGCAGTGCCGCTTGAGAGGGAAACACTGTAGCAGCATGTGGGCACTGGGGATTTTCCTTGTCCATTGACAACAGTGGTATCCTCTGGAGCCCAAGAGATGGCCACTGCAGGTGCAGGATCAGCAAGCCGCAAGCGCGGCAGGGAGGAACAACAATTTTCGACACCACCTCCGGAAACTGCATCTCTTCTTTCAGAGGATTCTGCGGTGGCTCGCTGGCGCCGCCGAATGCAGGAGAGAGTGGGCAGTGCTACTCCTATGCGGATGAGCTCTCCGGTTGCGGATGTTCCCGTTCAACCGGAAACTTCTGGCATTACCAATGCAGCCTCGATGGGAGGTATTCTTTCCGCAGCGCTACCTTGGGAGGCTACGGCAGTGACCCCCGCTGACCAATTGCAGGCATGCGGCACTTTTTTTAGCAGACTTGCAGAGTCTATTCATGCAGCCTGGACAGCCCCCGCCACAGAGGGAAGATTCAATGAGCTGGAAGCACAGGTAGCGGCTTCGCAGACTCGCATTGACGAGTTATTCACTCAAAATGAAGACCTGACTGCAACAACTCGCCAACAAGGGGTAGAAACACAAATGTTACAAGGGGCTAATGCTGAGTTTGTGGCCTCTATTCAACAGGACCTTCTTCAGTTGAGAACGCAGCATAGCCTAGCCTCCTACTTAGCCTCGCACCCTGGCGATGTAATGATTAATATGAATGATTTGGATGCGTTGGCAGTGGAGATGCAAGAAGATCTCCGAGTTTTTTTGGATAATCAATTACAAAGCTCGAGCACACGCTTGGTTGTTGAGGTGCGAGCACAGCCACCCACTCAGCAGTGGATGCAAGAAGATCTCCGAGTTTTTTTGGATAATCAATTACAAAGCTAGAGCACACGCTTGGCTGCTGAGGTGCGAGCACAGCCACCCACTCAGTAGGTTGTGGTGCAACACCCCGAGTCCTCCAACACTGACAGAGGTAAGAGTTTTGTTCCCGAGGGTTTTGATGTTGCTGATTGGGCACAAGCTACATAGGATTGTGCTGAAGCCCAGGCTCATGTATCTCATCTGCAAAAAATGATTCATCGATTTCGTAAGGAGTGGCGCAGGGTCTGTTTTTGGGTGGAGACCTTAGCTCATTCTTTTTCTCTCAGTCTACCACCTTGCCCTCCATTTTGGTCTTCTCTTAACACTAGGTTGGTAATGGGACACTTTTATGTCCTGTTAAGTGACCATTTTCCTTGAATTATGTCAAGAGTTTCAAAATGGATTTTGAGGTGCTATCTGTCTAGAAAGTTGTCTCATGAGCTGAAAAAAACTCGACATGTTTTTGGAATATCAATTCCATCTTTAACCATGTCCTTGCACAACATTTCAGAACCTAAACTGTGTGAAAAAACGGGTCCTGTTTTTGGCTTTTTTCAACTTTTTGCAACTATACCACTCTAGAATTCATGTTTGTGAGGTCTATAATGCTAGAGAACTATCTTTAGTAGTCCTCAACATATCCTGATGCTTCTAGGGAGAAATAAATGTTAAAATTGTAAGTTATGACCAAATTACAAAAATTATCAAATCCTGTTTTTTAGCCAATTTTAGCTCTTCTATGATTTTTTTGGTGGCTTTCATGATATCCAAATGCAGTTTTGATTTTCTATGTCGCATATTGTAACATAAAGCTAATATTCCTTGAGTTTTGGGGCACCCAATACCCTATTTTGCATAGTAGACAACGATGGTTGATTTTTCCAATTATAGAAGAAAACGAAACATTCTAGTATATCAAGTATAGCTTTTTCAATATTGTTAGTTTCTTGTGAAAACTACATGCATTTTGTAGGTAGTAACCATATCTAGTTATAGGATAAAATTTGGCTAGATATTGAATAGTTTCTATGGGATTCTACAACTCATAATGTTGAACCCAGTTTTTTCATGTTTGTTGTATTTAGCACTTCATCTTTGTTCCCAAGATTCCCCTTGGTAAGAGATGTATTATTCTTTTGACATGCTCCATGGCTCCTTATGAACCTAAAGGACAATAGGGAACCAAGAAAACATGCATATATTATTTGTATTGAGTGTGGCTATAGAAGCTTTGATGATAGGTTTGCAGAATGGTAAAAATTCAACTTTTTTGTACCTATTTATTTTGGCAAAACAAAAAATAGTGAGTGAGAAGCAATCATATGTTCTAATCACTACCCATTGAAGTTAACTAGGGAATTTATCTCAAGTCCTACAAAAATCCCTAATCCTATTTTTATGCAACAAAACGTAAGAAATGACTGTTTTGATGAAAATGTAATGGTCCATCAACTTTGGAGGCTTTGTGTGACCAAAAGATGAGAAATTTTACAAGTTTCTTATTTTTTCCATGTGTAGTAGGCCTTGAACTATAACCTCATGAAAGGATTTTACAAAATGAGTGGATCTACTATGGTTTTGGAGGTTTTTTTCAAAACCCTGAAAGGACACTTTTATGTCCTATTAGGTTACCAACCTAGTGTTAATAGATACCTTTCTCGCTATTATCCTTTACATACACCTCTTGCTCCTTTGCCACAGGCGCCTCAATCTATTTCTTTGCCAACGAAGTTTATTCCTCGGGTTGCCTGGCCGGAACAAATTGAGATAGATCCACGTCTTCTCGATGAGGTCTATCGGGCACATACTGCAGATTTTAGAGGCTTTGGCTATATTGATATTTCCTCTTCACTAGAGTAGGGTGAAGAGCAACCACCGGAACCTTCCAACCGGAGGGGCTGAGTGTGGGTTCGCGCAATCCACCGTGCGTGCCAGATGTTACGACATTAGCCACACATGCGGCCCTGCAGTCCTGCGGAGATATGGACATTGCGGATCAGGAGTCATGCGGTATGCGGCAGCCGTAGTGGCAATTCTTCACGGGATATCATGGGACAGAAGTGTGTGCGCTGTTCCCAATCTGCGCTGGAGCAGTGGTTGTATATGGAGGGGCATAATTGTATTTTGATGTAACTTAACCAATCTCTATGATATTCATGGCATCTATTGTTGTAACTCTGAGTCTGGATTATACATGAATGAAGCAAGAGGTGTTTTGTGCATGTGTATTGTGTACTTCCTTCTCTTGTCATTCTATATGTTGATGTTCACATAATGTAGTTGCGGGTAATCATTCCCGTAATGCCTATTGCTCCTGTGTGTCACACAATGTATACACCAGCCATTTTGGCATACCTCTAGCTTGCTCATTTTTAGCCCTTTCCTCATCAAGTACATCATGTACATCTGAATCAATAATAGGCCATTTTGTAACATTTTCAAAAACCCCCATAGGCTGTACATTTGCCTCATTGGAATTTACATTCGAACTTCCACCACTGAAAAGAGGCAACAAAGTGTTCTAAATGTCCTATGAGCTTACATTACTGTCTCCAGTACATGACATCAAGGGCTGAAAAGAATCTTCCACAGACACTACATCCCATGAAACCAGAATACACTTGGTTTGCAGATGATACAACCTGTAACCTTTGCTTTTAGCACTATAACAAAACAAAATAAAAATTGACAGCCTTATCATCCAATTTTTTGCACTGTGTTTGTGGCACCAAAGCATATGCCAAACATCAAAAAACACGCATGTGCTCAATAGAAGGCTTTCTATCATCATGCTTCACATGGAGTAATAGAATGCAAAGCTTTCATAGGACACCTGTTAAGTACATAAGTGGCACACATGACGGCCTCAAGTCAAAAAGAATGCGGCAAAGGTTGACTTTTGACCATACATCATGCCATTTTCATAAGTGACCTGATTTTCCTCTCAGCTAGACCATTTTGTTGAGGCGTATAAGGTACTGTACATTGGAGTTTTATCCCATGTCTAGCTAGAAATGCATAAGATTCATGAGACATATACTGCCCCCCTCGATCGGAACGAAGGGTGTCCATAGTACATTTCGAGACATTTTCAGCCATACCCAAAAATTGTTTGAAGCACATAAAAACTTTGGACTTCGCTTTAAGCAGAAATCCCATGCATGCCTAGAGTTATCGTAAATGAAATTCATGAAGTAAAGGTAATTGCCCAAGGATGGAGTTTGCATGGGCCCACAAACATCACTATGCACAAGCTGTAACCTGCATGTGGCCCTAACCGAATTATCCTTTGGAAACTTTGAACACTACATCTTACCCAAAATATAGCCTTTACAAACATGTTTGACAAGTGCTTCAAGAGGTAGCAAAGAGGCAACCATATCAAATTTCTGCAAATACAGCAAACTGGAAGAATTCAGATGCCAAAAATGTGCATGACACATTTTTTCATATGAAACAACCCTTGAATCTGCAAATGCATTTGCAAAATTTTGTCCACAGTTGTCATACAAAGTGAGATTATATAGACCATGACACAAAAGACCAGATGCAACAATTTCATCACCAAAATAGAGATCATGAACTATACATTTATCAGCCACAAATTTGACTACAAGTCCAAGTCTAGCAAGTGCAGAGAGACAAAAGATTCTTCTTGATCCCAGATACATAAAGTGCATCAACAAGTGTGAAAGAACTACCATTTGCAATAGTAAGCACAATATTTTCAACTCCTTGAATCGAATAAGAGGCATTGTTGGTAGTGAAGGACAGAATTGAGAGAGGTGAACAATTCACGATGTAAGGTAATCATGTGCTTTGTAGAACCACTGTCGAAATACCACACATGTGAATCTGCAGCAACAACTGACATGCATGCATCATGGCTAGCAAGATTGTCAGTGCACTTTGCACTAAAATCCCATTCTGCATCAACATCAGCATCACATTCTCATTTTAGAGAAGACTCAACAATGGATGCATTTGTAGTGGAACCAACATTTGCAGTGGAACCACCCTCTTTCTTTTTAGCCTCTTTGGCCTTCAACTTAGGACACTGCTTGATCAAGTGATCATTAGCTTTACAATAATGGCAACACATCTTCTTTTTTCCTTATCACCAGAATTGCCAGACAAAGTGCTGCCAGCAGAAGCATTGGGAACAAAAGTTTTTCCACTCGCAATAAAACGATAAGAAGTGGTTGCATTGTTGTTACCACCCTTTCTTTGAGAAGCAATAAAACCCTGTTCATTTTCACGTTGTCTAGTCCAATTCTTTTTGGAAAGTGACCCTTGCAACAACAATGTGCATAATGCATCAAACTTGACAACTTCAAGATTTCCTTGGGTCATAAGTCTCCAAGTACTAGCAAAAGTCTGGTAAGAATCTAGCAAGGCATCAAGAACAATCTACACAAGGGAACTGTCAGAAATGACTTCACCTACAAAAAAAGTTTCTCATTAATATCCTTGACACAAGAAACAAGTAAAGTGTCCTTATTATCTTCCTCATGCATAATCTTCGATTACAGCTCTTTACAATGACTTCACCTACAAAAAAAGTTTCTCATTAATATCCTTGACACAAGAAACAAGTAAAGTGTCCTTATTATCTTCCTCATGCATAATCTTCGATTACAGTTCTTTACGCAACAAAGCAATTTTTGACTCATTGCGGCTTGCATAAAAACCAACCAGAATATCCCAAGCCTGTTTTGCATATGTCACCGAATGAATGTGAGGAGTAATGGTACGCTTTACAAAAAACACAATCAATGCATGAGCCTGCACATCCTTTACATCCCAACAAGCTTGTTTTGTCATAGGCAAAACAACTCTAACAGTAGCAATCCTTGCAACAAGACTTGCAACATCCTCAATATCACCTACATCCTCAATATTGCCTACATCCTCAGAACCAGGATGTACATCAATGCCCTTCACTATATTCCAAACACCCTTTGACACAATAACATTTTTTATCATGTAAGCCCACATAGGGTAATTGTCCCCTTCCAATATGTCCTCATCAGCAAACATCTTGAACACATCTGTGTTGCTGTCAGCCATGGTAAATGATGCACCTGATGTGAAAACTGCCCGAAAATGTTACGGCATTAGCCGCACCTATGGTCTTGCGGAGATATGGACACTGCGGATCAGGAGTCATGCGGTGTGCGACGGCATTGGCGGCAGTTCTTCAGGGGATATCATGGGACAAGAGTGTGTGCGCCTTTCCCGATCTGCGCTAGAGAAGCGGTTGTATATGGAGGGGCATACCTATCTTTTGATATAACTTAACCAATCTCTATGATATTCATGGCATCTACTGTTGTAACTGTGAGTCTGGATTATACATGAATGAAGCAAGAGGTGTTGTATGCCTGTGTACTGTGTACTTCCTTCTCTTGTCATTCTATATGTTGATGTTCACATAATGTAGGTTCGGGTAATCATTCCCGTAATGCCTATTACTCCTGTGTGGGCAATAGCCATTACATCTGGCAACCACGATACGTGATGGATGGCCTGCGATGAATATGCATGCGCACTAGGTCACAGGGTCCGCTTGACCCTATCGTTCCAATTGTAGGAAGTCGACTCAGGTGAGGCGGTTCAGATGAATTTATTTTTTCTTCACCGCAGATTGAGGAATCTGTATCTCCATCACCAATCCCGGTGCATGGTAGGCGGTTGCAGCGAGCGAGATGTACTCCGCGCAGTCATTCATGTCCTCCTATCATGCGTTCACCCTCACCAACACAGGTTGCTCCACCACAGTCTCCGGTAAGTAGTCCGGGAGTATCTCCGCCACTATCTCCACCTCCTAGTGCTCGTCAGATTTTCGCGGGAGGAGGAGGAACAGTTGGGCAAGGGGTGATGGCTCATCCTCAGATTAAGTATAGTCGGTTTCGAGTCTTTCGAGTGAAGACCCTGATGCACATTTGCGCCAATTCAATAAATCTTATGGATTGAATCATCCAGGGGTGGTGATTCCTCTCCATCAACAATCAGTGTTTGAATCTACACTCTCAGGGAAAGCTGCGAAATGGTTGTCCGAATACCTTGATGATCATTTCCAGAGGTATGGCGACGGATCCATAGAGTTTCTGCGAAGGTTTCAAATGGAAACTACAGTCCCTCAACATTTGGAGAAGCTTCGAACGCTCCGGCAGAAGTCAGTGCCAGTGGAGGATTACGCTGCAAAATTTCGGATGCTTTTGCAGAGGGTACCTCAGGCACAAAGGCCGGTAGCCGAAGTGTTGAATGATTATTTTTTGCGGGGGCTCAATAAGGATCTCAGAACGGCTATGGCAACATTGGATAAGGTAACTAATCCACTGGATAATGTCATCGCTAGGGCGGTAATAGCAGGAGAGGCTTTAGAGGATACGGAATCTCCAAAGAATTCAAAGAAAAAAGATAGGAAGAAATCTCATCGCAAGTCGCAAAATAGTGGCAGTGACAGTTCGGAGTCCGAATCCGCATTATCAGATTCCTCGGACTTAGGCAACAGCAATTCGGGGAAAGAATCGGAAGAGACACCGCGGAAAAAATCCCAGCGTCATGGGAAAGGTGTTTCATCCGGATCGTCGGAATCATCTGCGGTGGCTAAAAGTCTGAAGGAACTATGGTGTACCCAATGTCAAAATCCGGGCCATGCTGCTCAAGAGTGCGCAATGAATCAAAAGTGGTGTGCGATTTGCACGACCAATACTCATAATACAATGGAATGTTATTTCAATGGCCGGGGTCGTCGGAGTCAAGGGGACTCTTCTACCTGGCAACAACCACAGATGGGGCAGGGACACGAGCCTGCTGTGGAGATGGCTCATTCTCATACATCAGAGACGCCTGTGCAAGGTCCAGCAGGAGGACGGAGTCAAGGGGGAGGACGAGGTTGCGGAAGAGGTGGCCGAGATCCTAATTGCCCCAAGACATGCCTTTTCTGTTTGGGGGATGGACACTGGAGATCTGAGTGTACTGAAGCTATGGAATACGATCGGAAAAAGCAGGAACGCGCTGCAAGGAAACAACCTAGTGTGGCTATGGTTCAGATTGATTGACTGGAGGAGTATGATCCAGTGGTTCATTAATCACACGTTCGGGTAAAAATGTGGTTCCAACTCCCAATGTGAAAATTCTGGATTGGACGGTTCAGGAAGAAGTGCGGAAAAAAACTGTGTCCTGGTTGCCACAATCTGCACCATCAGTGAAGACAGCAAGACCATCGACATCGACTGTGCCATTGAATGTGGGCCCGGAAATAGAGAAAAGAAAAGCTGGAAATAAGTATGATATTAAAGAACAGGAGGATTGGAATTCAGTTTGGCAAGAGGTCCTCATGTCACCAATTCAAGTACCTCTAGGTTCATTACTGAAATTGGTCTCGAATATAGCACAAACTATAGAAGACTGATAGGCACCTGTTATGCAGAAAACAACATTGACAAAAATTTTGCACAAAATGACGAAATAACATATGCAGTACAAATGTAGTGGAAACGGAGGCCGAAATGAGCCCAAATAAAAAATATGAGCAAACTAAGCTCTAAGAGCTCTCCCAAAGTTTTTGTTGACCTACGAATGCTTGCTAACGCTCACTGAAAGTGGAGAAAGGGAGCAGGTGTGTGCTGGAGCTGCTGGCAACTAAGCTCGGGAGGATGCAACCTGCTCTGATACCAATTGTTGAAATTAGGGTTTCAAGAAAACACACACATCTTGGAGAAGATGAAGGAATTTCAAGGCACAACAGAGAGTGTTTTACTTAGTGTGCAATGGAAAGATGGATAGCCCTAGAGTGATGGGTGTATATACAATGCACGCAGGAAAAAACCTCCTAAAGAGGGAAAAAAATGCCCTGGCAGTCCTAATGTTCACACACATCACTACCACATGTATATGGTAATAGAAATTCCTTCTATCCACATTTGAAAGGAGCCTCTAGTTTGGACAAGTGGTAGATCTTGAAACCAAACCCCCAACTCTATAGAAAATGGTGAGAGAAAATACCTTCGATGCTATAGCATAACATAGGATTAAGACCCTCTATCAATTTTGCATGCATGGCTTTGACAAGTAGTTGATGTTTCTTATTTGTATGTTTTAATGGAGCTTAGCTTGAATAAATTTGCAATATTATTATGCTCCAATGAACTCCAGCTTGAAAATGTGGTGGAATTTGATACCGAAGCTCATGTTTAAAATGTAGCATATCTTAATAGAGAATTAATGGACCATGTAGTGGTTTCTATTGCTTAGTTTTGACATTTGGTGAATCTTGTTTATCTCCATGCTCAATGGAGCATATCTTAGACAAGTGGTGGGCCTTGCTCCCTCCCATGAAGAAAATATTGGACATATGGTGGGCCTTTTAACTAGAATCTATATACTATAGTGGAATAAAAGTTAGACAAGTGGTATACCTTGAGATCAACTACCCATGGTACTAGAGATTATAGGTTGGCCATGTCCATAGATAAATCATTTAACCTAGCCAAGGGAAACTAGTTAAAGGTCCACCAATTGATCTCAAATCCATTGAAGTCCTAATGAAGTATGAAGAGAAGAAAGGTATACTTAATCCAATTGGATCATGAAGAAAAATGAGGTATATCACTAAATAATCCAAGGCAAGAGAAATAAATTCAAGGTTCACCTCTTGTTCAACCTATACTATGTTGTAGCATGGGGCTTACAAGATATATTACTTCTTTGAATTGAAATCCTTAAAGTTTAAAGAATCAAGAGAGGCAAGGCCCATTAACCATTAGCTATGCATTGAAATTAGTTTTAATATCCACCACTTTCCCAATCTTAGATCTATGAATGCATCAAAAGAATCAAGGTCCATCACTTGTCCAAGGTTAGCTCCATTGAAACATAAAGATAAACAAGGTATCTCATTTGTCTAAGTTGGACATGGAGAATGAACACAAGATCCACCACTTGTAAGACCTATGATATATTGTAGATGGTAGCTATAAGGCTCACCATTTTTCCAAGAGAAGCTTCATTGAAACACAAATAGAAAAATACCATGGATGAAATGTTACCATCATAGGTTCAATCTATCATTTCTATTAGCAAGGTAGGTTTATTCTTAAGCTCCACCACATCTCCAGCCTTTATTTTTCTATAATATGGAGATTTGGATTTCACGCTCACCACCTATCCAAACCCTAGTCCATTGATGCTTGAAGGTAAGCAAGGTGTGGACCACTGGGTCAAGAGCACAACATAACTCAACAAAGCCTTATTTTTTGAGAGTTATGGAATGCTAAGTATTATGGTTATAAACATCATTTATATTAAGTAGGTATTGTAGTTGTAGAAGATGAGGTGCAATGGCACTTCTAGATTGTAAATACCAAGCCATTTGACCCCTCTAACTCTATGTTTGCTTAACCTAAGGCAGCCTTAGTATATAAGGTACCTAGGTCACTTTTGTAAAGAACACTTTTATCATAATCAAGTTCTAAGCTGATGTCTTTTGTGTGTGTGAGAGAAAGAGAGTAAGTGTGAGCTTCATCCTCACGCTATGCCCGGCTCTCTCATTGCATTGTAGATCCGATTACACCATCACGCTAGACTGGAGCAGAGCCACACAACAACGCCAAGCATTCCATGCAAGATGAAGCACACGCACCGACGCACCTACAAGCTATTTGTGGGCGTAAGTGTATGTAATGATGTCTATTTTCTACGTGCAAGTAGTCATTAACATCGTGGCGACATAAGTTACACATAGGTATTCATAGATTTCAATTTTGGGCACTTTCAGAATTCTACTCTGTCTTTATACACGTTTTTTACAGATGGGTTTAGAGCTAGGGTTTTGGGTGTAGAGGATTTGGGACAAATGTATCCTAGTGAGGGGATGGTGATCCGTAAGTTTCATATGATTCTGACATGATTTTGTGAGTTTTCTTTCATTGTGTGCATGTGGATTGGTGGTGTAGTAGAGAGTAGTGAGATATTAGATTGTGGATTGGTGGTGTAGTAGAGAGTATGAGATATTAGATTGGTTTAGTTGGCCTTTGAGAGTGTTGTATGTGTAGGATGCTCTCAACCTAACAAGCTAAAGAGATTTCCTCTGCGTGTCTATCATGTAGTTTGTGTCCTCGATTGACATTATGTTGATCTAGGTTGTGTTGCATGCACTATATGGGTGGTGTGATTCGCTCCCACCACATTGGTGTTGTTTCGGGGATACAAGGACTTAGGTAGGTATTCCTACTAACACTCATGTGATGGTTTCTTTCTTTAGTCTTGGCTAAATAAAGCATTTTTCTTAAGTGGATCTCGAAGAGGTTATTTCGAGATCAAGTGGATATTTAGGAAGCGTGTGTCTTGCAGAGGCTCTGCGACTAGGTAGATTTAGTTAAGATTTGTAGATTAGAGTATTTGTTGGTGGGTGAGTCATTTGTGAGGTTATAAAGAGTTTGCTAGTCTGTGTGTGGCATTGAAGTGTTTTTCTACTCATAGATGAAAAACCCTATATGATTTGTAGAAGTAGCTTTGGGTAAGTAATCTTCTGATCTAGAGCTATTCACCATTAATTTATTTTCTGAAGTGATTGATTGCATTTAGAATATCTAAAACGTCTGCTTTTGAGGAAAAAATCCAATAAAAAACTTTTTGTTGATATTTTTGCATGATTGATTGATTCTGAGCATATAAGACAGCATGTGCAAGAGTTTTGTGTACAAAAACTATACTTTTGTAAAGTTGGACATCATAGCGTATGATGTCTCCAGGGGCACGTGGAGAC
Source organism: Adiantum capillus-veneris (assembly GCF_014529385.1). Taxonomy (NCBI): domain Eukaryota; kingdom Viridiplantae; phylum Streptophyta; class Polypodiopsida; order Polypodiales; family Pteridaceae; genus Adiantum; species Adiantum capillus-veneris. The sequence continues at coordinate 103,539,633 of NC_140952.1, forward strand.
CAAATCTAAAAAATTTGACTACACTAATTTTTTCAAAAGGAGGGTTTTACCATGAGCACACATTGAAACTAGAGTTTTGACAAACTCTAGACACCCAAAGACTCCTTATCAAAAGTGATGATTTTGTACATTTTTTAGTTCCAATTTTTTTGTGAGCATCTATTCTTGTTGTATGCATCAAGAGATATTGTGGATAGAAACAAAAGTCCATTCTAACCACTTTGACATCATACCTGTAAGACATCTTAGAGGCTAGATCTGGCGTCAAAAAATACATATGAGTGCACCCTTGTGATCTATAGCATTTGGGAAGCATATAGGCCAAATTTGAAGCATTTTTGGGCTTTCAAAGACCATAAGATGCATCTAGGAAAGTGAATATCTGTATTGGCTATAACTTGCACAAAAATTGGTCAATTTAATTCTGAAACTTGCTGTGAGTTGCAAGTATAGAGAGGAACCTCTAGAGTGAAATTCACTTCATTCTGACCAGTTAGACATCATATGTGTATGATGCCTAGAGAGAATTTTTAGGAACAAAATTTGAAATATGAGATTACTAGGGTGTTAAGCACAACAAAACAACCCTACAGACCAAGTTTGGGCCAATTCTAAGCACATAGACATCATATGCGTATAATGTCTCATGCCAAGATCTAAAAGTCAAATTTCAATTTTGATCATATAGGAGGGTTGGAAATTATGTTTTAAGCATGTTTGCAAACTTTCATGTCATTTTGAGCCAAAAGACTTCATACATGCATGATGTTTTACTGACCAGATTTGGGTCAAAACAAACATTTGGGCATACCTCAGTGCCCTAGAGCATAAAAGAAGTCCCTAGCCAAAATTTCATTGCATTTGGAATTCATTTGAGCTGGTAAAGGCCAGAAGACATATCTGGACAGATTCATGCTTGAATTGATCATAAATTGCCCAAAAAAATGTCCAAATTGAATTCTAAAAGTTTTCGTGAGCTACTTGAGTGACAAGGAATCGTTGAGACAATAGTCGCTTCATTCTGCCACAAAAGACATCATACACATATGATGTCTCAAGTGCCAAATTTGAAGTCAAAATGTGCATATGAGATTACAGAAGTGTTTGCTATCATAAAATAAGCCTAGAGACCAAGTTTCATTTAATTTGGATCACTTTTGGCTTAGTAACTCTTCCCGAGAAATACACAAAAAAGGACTGACATACCTCTCTAAAAGTTTCAGAATCACAAACTGAGACTTGAAGTGGGTAAAAGACATCAAGGGGAGTCTACGGTTTAAGTTTAGAGAAAATCTGAGTCAGGAGACATTATACGCGTATAAAGTCTTCATGCATAGGTTGAGTAAGAAAAAAATAGTTTTGGCCATAACTTGAGCTCCCGATATCGGATTCAAAAAATTCTTTTATCAAAACAAAGCTTGAGAGTAGCTCTACAAGTTTAAGACCTCCAAAAAACATTGTTTTAGGCCTCAAAATTTATCTAAAAGTTAGGGGTGTCTAAAACCGACAATTTGAGAGAATTGTGAGAAAATGGTCACGGTTTTGGACATAGTTTCGACTTTTCCCTAACCAAAGCACTTGAACACATTGATCCAAGATTTCTTACATCAATCTAGAGCTGCTAAGCCCAGAAATCATGTACATTTTAGATTCAAACTCAGTGTACACAAGCTTCAAGATCCCAGCGGTAGAGGAGCATCCGTCCACAATGGATCTTCCGAACTTGCAATTGATAAATACCAAGGTTGTTGAAAGAGTTTGGATGACAAATCACGAGAGTAAAGGATTGTATATATACGTTGAGGACAATGAGGTCAACCATTATAGGTGCTTAGAGACTTACCCAGAAGAGCTAAAAGACTACAAGCTCTTATATGTCTATACATACGGAGTCTACTATCAATGGAAGTCTATAGTTGTTGACAAGTATGGAAGAGAATACAGAGCTGTAAAAAGAACAAATCTACAGACTGCACTAGAAAGAGGTAGATATTTGGTCAATGAAGGAGCACGGATACCTCCACCAAACATGAGAATTCCAAAAAGGGAGCCACCTGGATTCCCTTCTAGAGAGATAGCGAGAGAAGGATTAGGAAATTCTATGTGGTTAGACTTGTAGACAATTGGCAAGTTCAACCATCCCATATCAAAAAATAGGTAAACAAAATTCTTCGAAGATAAAGATCTAAGAGATCACATAGTAGTTTTTAGAAGAGTAATTAGAGCAGAGAAAGTTTTAGATTTTGCAACACAATTTGCAAGATTTGGATTGACTCTGGAAGATGACATGGATTAGACGTGGTTTGACTCAGTGGGAAGATGTGATTTTGCAACACTAGATGATCTGTTTGAGGAATTCATCAAAGAATTATCGCAAAAAGGCATAGCTCATAATACGGTCTCACAAATTCACAGATTCAAGAAAAAAGAGAGTGAATCAGTCCACAAAGTGGCATTACGGCTCAAGAGATATGTCAAGTTTTTTTTGAGAGTAGAACTACCTACCCAAGCACGGTTAATGATGATCTTTATCCAGGGGATGAGACATGCGAGTCTTCAAAAAGATATGCACATATGATAATGAGCTTGATCCTAAAAGAGTTGATCAAAGAAGCTCTTTATGTGGTGGATAATTGTGAACAATATAAAGAAAAGGATTGTAAGAGTCAAGAGGACAACACATCCTCTCATCACATTGATTCATAGATGAGTTAGTCCATTGTTGCAAAACCAGTGCTACATCGATCGATCAAGAAAATTTTATCAATAATAAAATGGTCAAGAGGTTAGCTCCTCTTGTAAATTCTGATCCTAGGGAGCTTAAGTGGTGAGAAATTGAGAGGATATGGACAAACCATACAAGAGAAGAATGGCATGGAATATGCTAGGGAGAGGTATGTACAACCTAATCTGGTAGCACCTACTCCATGTTAGCCTTGCATATTCTTTCAGTAAAGTGTTATCGAACCTTAGTAGTTTACTTTTAAGTTTGTAATTAGTGAAGAGCTTTGTGACTCTTCATTCTTCCTAGTAGTTGGCCTCGCACCTGATGGTAGCGCGTTGTATGGGAGAACGGCGATGAATGAAAGGCTATGGCTATGAAGATTTTGTGTTTCTCTGTGTATTCTATCTTCAGTTTCCATTCACTACCCTGATTTTGTTTCGAACCTGCACAGGTACTGAAACTATTCTGAATATGTAATGAGATGATGCATTGTCTTAATGGTTGATTTAGTTCACTATAACATATGCGCGGTATTATCGCTCACATTACCCCATAAAAACAAAGAAATTTGTAATCTGAAATTTCCCGTATGCGGAAAATACTGCGGCAACACTTGCGGTAATGGTCTCACGGTAACATGCGCGGTAATGCCTGCGGCTATATTTCCGCACCTATTACCGCGTTATTTACTGCAGAAATACCCGCGACAGTTACCGCGCAGACTTTATCGCCAACATTACCGCAGACGGGTTTATTATAAAAAAACAGATGACCGTTTGGATTGTCCTTTGCAGGACCATCCAAAAGGTCATCTATTTTTTTATTTATTTAAGATATTTTACAAAATTATTACTAATTACAACAACATATCACAATTGGACAATACATTGAGCCAAAAAAATATTGATAATTTCATTTACATAAGTGGAATTACAATTGGGGAAGGTATTGAGCCAAAAAATGATAGGTATTGCATTTACATAAAGGCCAAAAAAAGCCCGCGTGTACAAAATAGATTATGGTCATGTGGGATAGGGCAAGCGGGGCCCGCGTATACAAAATAGAGGATGCTCATGGAGGAGATGGCGGCATTTCGCGTGGAACTCCTTGACTCTGCAAAACCAAAAAAAGAAACAATTAACACTTTGTTATTTAATATTTGATATAAAATCAACAATTTGATAATTTAAATAAGATTAAACTTCCATGATGCAGACTTCTGCACGCATTTTTGAACTCCTCTCGAGAGATCATTTGATTTTCAAACAACCAACACCAAGTTTGATACTCCGTATGGTTCTCTCTATATCTCTGCACATCTCTGGCCGGGCGACTCATGGTAATGTTATACTGACAAAAAATAGCAACCAATTAATTAAATAAAAAACATTAGATTTTTTACAATAATACTAATATTTTTACTTACATATTTGTCTTTCCAAGCCGTTTTTCCTCTCGAACCATAATGCGTAGGAGTCTGATGGGATCTGGCCTCAACTTGAATCGTATACATCCTCGCACCCGTTGCCCTTTCGTCCTCTTTCTCTTCCATAGCTGTCTCCCACTCCACATCATGGACATTTCCTGGCTGATAGCTATGCTCTGGAGACTCCATTGTCTTCTTTGCAGCTCTCCTCACACTATACTTTTTGTTCTTGAGAAATGTTTTGACATGCTCTTGCAACCATTGCCTTGAGAATTGTTGCCCCTCAGGGTTGGGGAAACGCATGTGCATGGTTGTCTCTATATATGTGAGGTTGTAGGGATCTTGCTGATCAAATTTGAGAAAACAATTGATATATGTGGAGTGGATTAATTGGTTGACGTGTGTGCTGTCCCGAGATCCACCATACCTCCTCTATGAACCTGGTAGTATAACCCGCGAGCATTTGGTGAAGGCATGTCATGGTCCTCATCTTTTGCTAGAGCAGGGAGCAGTGATTGTGGAGGAGAATCTGTAGTACTTCCTCCCCCCCCCCCCCAAAACAACAACTAGCTCCGCTCCCTCATCGAGATCGATCGGCGCTAGCGCGCGAGCTGCCCTGGCGCTGACTGCCAGAAGAGCGCCGACGTGAATCTGGGGCAGAAGATGGGATAGGTGATGGATAGGTAGATGCCTGTGGCGTCACACCCAAGGACATCGGACCCTGGGGTGTTGGACCCTGTGAAGGAAAAGATGAACCTGGAGCTATAACTGGAAAACTCTGCAGGTACGGAGTGCCACCAATCGGAGTAGAGACCTCTGATAATCCAAAAGCTGCTAGATGTGCCTGTGAATAGCGCTGCGTAAGGGTCTGCTGCGAACCTAACCACTCAACCCGAAGACGCAATGCCCTCTCCACATCTGGATCGGTCACATGCACGACAGCGGACCCACCAAGAGCGTCCCAAAACCAACCGAACTGTGATGATGACTGCTGAGGTGACGGCTGTGAATGATAGGCAGAGAGAGCATCGGGATATGACATCCCGTCCGCCATGAAATCCTCAATGCTGCAAAAGCGTGGTGTGGAAGAAGAAGACATGGTCTGCATTTATTACGACAAATATTAAACTAGGGTATAAAAATTCGAATATATGATTAAACATTTACACATTGATTGTGCACACACTAATTAGTGTGTGCATTGGCTTGTGTAATTGGCCTGTGCACACACTAATTAGTGTGTGCATTGGCTTGTGTAATTGGCTTGTGCACACACTAATTAGTGTGTGTTAACATACACTAATTATTACTTGCATTGGCTATTGTAATTGGCTTGTGCACACACTAATTAGTGTGTTCATTGGCTTGTGCACACACTAATTAGTGTATGTTAACACACACTAATTAGTGTGTGCATTGGCTTGTGTAATTGGACTAATTACACACCAACGTACACACTAATTAGTTTGGGATTAGTGTGTGTAATTTGACTAATTAGACACTAATTAGTGTGTGCATTGGCCAATCCCATTGGTCAATGCACACACTAATCACACACTAAATAGTGTGTGTATTGGCCAATCCAATTGACCAATGCACACACTAGTTACACACTAATTAGTGTGCGCATTGGCCAATCACCAATTGACCAATGCACACACTAAATAGTGTGTGTATTGGCCAATCCAATTGACCAATGCACACACTAATCACACACTAAATAGTGTGTGTATTGGCCAATCCAATTGACCAATACACACACTAATTACACACTAATTAGTGTGCACATTGGCCAATCACCAATTGATCAATGCACACACTAAATAGTGTGTATTGGCCAATGCACACACTAATTACACACTAATTAGTTTGCGCATTGGCCAATCACCAATTGATAAATGCACACACTAATCACACACTAAATAGTGTGCGCATTGTCCAATCACATTGGTCAATTCACACACTAATCACACAATAAATAGTGTGTGTTAAGACACACTAATTAGTGTGTTAGCACATACTAACCTCAAACTAATTAGTGTGTACATTGGTCAATCCAATTGACGGAGGCACACACTAATTAGTGTGCACATTGGCCAATCACATTGGTCAATGCACACACTAATCACACACTAATTAGTGTGTACATTGACCAATCACATTGGCCAATGCACACACTAATCACACACTAATCACACTCTAACTAGTGTGTGCATGGCCAATCCCAAATTTAACATATTAGGTTTTGCAAGTAATAAATTTAACAAATTTGACAAATTTAACAAGTTTAGATTTTGCAAGTAACTAATAATTAACAAATTTAGGTTTTGGTGTGTCTTTACACACACTAATTAGTGTGTGTAAAAAACACATGCACTAATTAGTGTGTGTAATTAGTGTTTGTGTATGCATGTGTATGCATGTGTGTGCATGCATGTGTATGAGTGTATGCATGTGTGTATGCGTGTGTGTGTGTATGCATGTATGTGTATGCATGTGAAAAAATCAAAAAACATAACAACAAAACTTACATGGAATTGAAGAGCTTGTTGGGAGAGGGTAGGAGAGTGGAAGAGTAGAGATGGTGGAGAGTAGAAGAGTAGAGATGGAGGAAGAGCTCAAGGTTGTGAGGTTCGTGCTCTCGACTTCTGTGGAGAAGACGTTGCAATTCGAATTTTAGGGTTTTGAATTTCGCGGTGCCCCTATTTATAAAAAATTTTGAAAATTGAATTTCCGCACCTATTACCACGTGCTTTACCACCATTGTTACCGCGACTATTACGATATTTACCGCGATATTTAACAAGTTTAGATTTTGCAAGTAACTAATATTTGACAAATTTAACAAGTTTAGATTTTGCAAGTAACTAACAATTAACAAATTTAGGTTTTGGTGTGTCTTTACATACACTAATTAGTGTGTGTAAAGAACACATGCACTAATTAGTGTGTAAAGAACACATGCACTAATTAGTGTGTGTAATTAGTGTGTGTGTATGCATGTGTGTGCATGCATACACACACATGTAATTAGTGTGTGTGTATGCATGTGTATGCATGTGTGTGCATGCGTGTGTATGAGTGTATGCATGTGTGTATGCGTGTGTGTGCATGCATGTGTGTGTATGCATGTGTGTGTATGCGTGTGAAAAAATAAAAAAACATAAGAACAAAACTTACATGGAATTGAAGAGCTTGTTGGGAGAGGGTAGGAGAGTGGAAGAGTAGAGATGGTGGAGAGTAGAAGAGTAGAGATGGAGGAAGAGCTCAAGGTTGTGAGGTTCGCGCTCTCGGCTTCTGTGGAGAAGATGATGCAATTCGAACTTTAGGGTTTTGAATTTCGCGGTGCCCCTATTTATAAAAAAATTTGAAAATTGAATTTCCGCACCTATTACCGCGTGCTTTACCGCCATTGTTACCGCAATATTTACCGCGACTATTACGATATTTACCGCGATATTTATCATGTTGTGCATGCATGAACAATGGAATTTTTTTTCATCTACTATATTATTTGTGCCCTGTAGATTTGTGAGCTCCAAGGAGATAGAAGTAGAAGCCATACCAGTAGCCCATCAGCTAGCAGTAGAGGCAGTGTGTGCTATTGAGGATGCATTCCCACGTACAATCCTTGTTAGCCAAATACACCTATTGCTTCACCTTGTTGAGGAGATTGCCATTTGTGGGGTGGTTCACTCTAGATGGATGTTCTTCTTGGAGAGATTCTTGAAGACTTTAAAGGATTTTGCTAGATTGAGGTCACAACCGGAGGTATGCAAAATCAATACAATATAGATAGAATTTATACGCTATGGAGTTACTAATAAAAAATATGTGGTTTTAATGTTTTCAGGCAAGCATGGAAATAGGTTGGGTGGTGCAAGAGGCATTTGTGTATGTCTCACAGTATCTCATCACAGTGGATCCATCATTGCCTCGTCTATGGAGTGAAGAAGAGGATCCTAGGAAGCACTCAACCATTCCCAGTGGAAAAGGCTCACTCTTGGTCATGGATAGAGAGTTTCATGCCATAGTCAGCAACTACTGTTTACTCAATGCCACTATCATGACCAAATGGGTCAATATGTACTTGGAAGCCCGCGCAACTAGAGAAAGGGATAGAGATGCATGGAAGAGGTCCCATGGAGGTAGACGTGCACCTCCTTTTCCTAAAGATCTTGCAAAATATCCTGATTTAATTCAAGTAGAGTGGATCCATAATGCCATAACCAATGCCAAAGCACAAGGAGAACAAATAAGCCCTAAAGAATGGGAGTATGCGCGAGGATTCTTGCGCAAGGTGAGTGTGTATATGTTATGTATGCATGTATGCAAATCACTTAATGAAATTCGATGTAACCTCTTATGAATTGTGATTGTAGGGTCTTATTTTCAACTCCATTTGGTCCGAAGGCCGACATTTTTGCACCCGCAAGATAGATGAGCGTCGGACCACTAATGATTGTGGCGTGATGGGAAACTTTGACACAACAACAGATGACGTCAGATAATGTGGTACTATTGAGAGAATAATCAAAGTGGATTTTAGATCTTTTCACAAATTCCTCTTTGAGTGCCGATGGTTTGCGGGTGAGGTCAAAAGACATGAAAATGGGCTCATTATGGTGGATTCCACCCAATTCCATCAGGGAAAAACTGACAACATGGTGTATCCTAGTAGTTGTGAGCAGGTAATTTAGGCTATGTGCAATTAACTTAAATTAAAAATTTAATATATGTATATCAGCTTATTCTTTTTGTGTGGCGTACAGGTCTTTTATGTGCCATGTATATATCAAAGAAGACTTCGGTATGCCATTCCAGTCATGCCGCGGGGTAGATCTATCTTTGCAGAGACGGACATTGATCCAGTAATTGATCCCATCATACCATCACCACAAGATGCAGAGGAAGATCTATCTTTGCAGAGACGGACATTGAGCCAGTAATTGATCCCATCATACCATCACCACAAGATGCAGAGGTAGATCTATCTTTGCAAAGACGGACATTGAGCCAGTAATTGATCCCATCATACCATCACCACAAGATGCAGAGGAAGATGTAGTAGAAGTTGAAGAAGGTCAGCCAAGCCTTGCAAATAGTCATCTTGAGGAGGAGGAAGAGGGAGAAAGCGATGGTGATTCTACAGGAGGTGATGGAGAGGAGATAGAATATCTAAACTTGTTTATTGATTTGAATACTATGGGTCTAAATATGGATCCTAGTGCGTGTAGAGATCTTATACAAGATGAGAATAAATAAAACTCTCCATTCTTTCACTTGGTGTAGTATATGATTAATTTGCAAATGTTTCGTTATGTGCTTATGAATAGTATTTGTAATGGTTTTGTTGTGAGTTCAATGATTTATGTATAGAATTTTTAGAGTGAAAGAGAGATTAAGTGAAGTGAGCAAGCATTCTGGAGAGTGTAGGAGATGTAGTGTGTAAATACATTTTGAGTTGTATTGGATTTAAATGGTAACCCGCGGGGGGAGAGGGAGGGGAAAGGGGGTCTATGGCTTTAGCGGTAATGGGCGCTGCAATATTCACGGAAATGCACGCGGTAATACAGGCGATAAAATGCCGCTTGAACAACAAAAGGATTTCTCTCTCCTCATTTTGAATTCCTCTCTCTTGTTTTGCGGCAATGGCCCGCGGTAAACACCACGATCTCTCATAGTGGTTGTTATTCCCACTCCCCTATGCCTCAATAACACTTGGCGATCCTGCTGATTGTGGAGCAAGCTTTGATCAAAGCCTTAATGGAAAATGGGGTCTAGTTGGGGCATATGGGGTTGTGAACTTGAAGATTTCTTGCAAGCATACTCCAATTGGAAGTCAGAGGAGGAAGAACAAGAATAGTACAATCTGATTTTCCTTCAAGATTTTGTCCTTGGAATAGCATGCTTTGAAACTTCCTGGTGACTTAACACTTGACAATCCTTTACTGGTTTTTGTCAGAAGTGGTAAATTAAGGAGTAGAAACCCTAGTTCTATTCATGGTGTTTTTTATTTTCAAGGCGTTTTTAAGAAAATGGGGTGTTTTCTTGATGTTTTCAGGGTCGTTTTTGCAACCTGATGGCATTTTTAAGCAATGCAGGGTGTTTTCCTAACAGTTTGCAGGAAATTCAGGCAGTTTCAGATAGTTTACATAAAATTTAGGCAACAGTTTCTTGATGACAGTTTCATGTAGTTTCCCTGAGAGTTTGCAGGAAACTTAAGTTTAATGCAGTGTAATGCTGATTCTTAAAGTATGGGTATACTATATGTCTCTTTTTCCTTGATGTCTACTCAATGGCAAAGAAGAAGAAGAAGAAGAAGAAATGTCTTATTTGTCAAAATCATGGACATTCCATCAAGAAATGTCCTTATATGTGTACGCTTTGTCAGAAGAAAGAGGGATGTGTGAAGTATTGCATGCCAAAACTATGTAAGAGCCTCTATCGCATCATAAAATCTTTCTAGGATGCATTAAGTTATGAGGACTTTGTTGAAGCTAAAGAGGATTTGGAAGAATTCTCCGATTTTTTTTATGAAGCATGCAAATGGCATAAATGTCGTAATGGCAAGAGAAGGAAGTCATGCTCTAGTGAACGACCGATCTGAATGTTGCAAGTAGCGGCTGAGAATGTAATTGAGGAGTATGAAGATGATTTTGTGGACGATGCAAGCGATGATGATGATTCTCAATGGTGTTTTCAACAATGTGTTATTGTTTCCAACCTGAAACAACCTTAGGTTGTTGGTTTTCAGTTACCAACAGTTTTTCAGGAACCTGCAATTTCAAAACCTCATATTCCAAAGCCTCAATCTGATTTGTCAGCACTTGAAGTTTTCCAAACTGATTTTGATGTTCTTGAATATGGAATCAAATTTGTAGATACTCAGATTATTGAAGAGAAGTAGTTGGTTCAAGAAGGAGATGTTGATCAATGCAAGGGATATGAAGTCCAAAAGATGATGAAGGAAGAAGGAGGAAGCTAGGAGCAGCTCGTGAGCCAAAGGAGCTAAGAGGACTGCCAGCTATCCCCAAACCTCACATCAAAGAAACTCACCTCTCATCAAGAAGTGAACACAACTTATCCAAAAGAAGAATTGATGATTGAGAAGGGAATCCAAGTGGGGGTGAGCGAGAGAAGCCACCAATATCCCATACAAACCCATATGCCAACATTGGACATCAATCTTGAAGAGGCTGAAATTCAGGGAGACATCAGATTACAGTGTATTAAAGTGGAGGAGATGAATATACATGAATACATAAAGAGCACCGATGATGAGGATGATGTGATGAATCAATTTTTGATGTATCTTGATGAAGATTATTCCATAGGTGACAACTTGTTGATGGAGAAGAGTTTTTTGGTGTTTTGAAGACTGAAATCCAATTTGCAAGAACGGATATGAATTATTCAGATTGTGAAGACAAGGATCTTCAATTTCAGGTCCCTGAATTACAAGTTTTGATACCGAGGGTTCCCAATTTGTAGAGTTTTAGAATTCAGGTCCCTGATCCGCAAAACAACTAATTTACAAAGGAGTTCAGTACCTGAATTTGCTAAATATCAAAGTCTTTCTACTTCTCAAGCGGAGATGATCAACAATCTCTCATTAGAGTTGGAGAATGAGAGGCATTCAAGTATGGTTGCGGCAAATGAAGCGGTTTCCAAAATCAGGCAACTTCAAGAAGAGAAGGCATCATTGATGGTGGAGATTTCTCAGGTTCAAACTGAAGCTCACTTACATATTTCTTACTTTTATGAAGTTCATGGTGCTCTTCAGTAAGTTGTTTTTGATAAGGATAACCAAATTGAGGATTTGAATCTTCAACTTACTCAAATCAAGAATATGGAGTCTTCTTCAAACCTTGATGTTGTGGAAGATATCTTGAATGATGATGTTGTCTTAGATTATCTTTATGATGTTGGTGCTTTTACAAATTCAATCAAGGAGATTGGAAGTCCACCTTTTCCGAAGGAAGTTCACTTTCCTGATGGTATTCTCGAAGATTTGTATTCCTTATGTGGTTAGGAGCCTGATGTCAATGTTGTGAATAGTGTTTATGATGCTGAGGACATGGTTTTGACAGATGATGATGCAAGTATTTTGCAAGTTCTTGATGATGATCGAGTGGGTTTTCTTGGATATTGTTCTATCTTTGTCTGTGATGTTGTCAATAAAGGAGATATGATGCATAATATGTGCTTTATGCAAGAAGAAAATAACTGGAAGGAAATTCAGGGGACACAAGCTAGTTTCAGGGAGATATTAGTGATTGGAGAGATTTACGACCAAAAAATGGATTTCTTGATGTTTTCAAGGGAGAATATGTGCAAGCCATCTTGGTGGTGTCTTTTATGTGCGAAGGAGATTTCAACCTTTTGTTCTCAAGCCTTGAGTCAAATCAATTTGATAAATAAGCGGATGTTTCTTGAATCAAGATTTTTAGGAAAATCAATTGTTTTGGCATACTGAGTATAAATCAGGTCTTCGAGTGTTGCATCTACATGCAAAGATATTGGAAATGTTCAAGAGGTGTCTAAAGGTTGCAAAGTTTGCATCCTATCTTGAATCTTTGTTCAATCTTCTTGAGGGGAAAACTGAACCTAAACAAAAATATGAACCTAAACAAGAACCTGAATTGGAATCTAAATATGAACCTGCTACTAGACTTGAATGTGTACCTGAATCTAAATTTGGATCTGAACCTGATCTGAACCTGACCCTGAATCTGAACCCGCTATACTGAACTTGTTTACTGAACCTAAACCAGAACCTGAATGCGTACTTTAATCTAAAAAATGGACTTGAAAACGTGAAATTACTTGAAGAAGAGGAAAGTTTACTGATTTGTAGAAGAGATTTCAAGCGGGATGTAGGAAGCAAAGATCAATTTGCTTATTTTTTGCCTAACATGAGTCCAGAAGATCATGAAAATCTTGTTTTTGAGGATGTGGAGTCCAGAGTTGAATCTAATCTTCTTCCAAAGGTGTTGAAGATGCTGAAGAAGCAATTCTTGATGGTTTGCAAGGTGTTTTTTCATATCGAACCCTTTGTATCTCATTTTTAATTGAAACCTGATCTATCTAAAGGTTATCTACTGCAAATTGGTGGTTAACATTGATTGGTGGAGATGTTTTTGAAGTATGTGATGATGGTTACTGAGTTTAAAGTTGCACATGCTTCAAATCTTGAAGTGTCGAAAGCGGGTGAAGCTCAACCTGAAATCAGTTTTTCATATTTCTTGAATTTTGAGATTGCAAATCAGATCTTGTAGATAGGAGATGTTGGTTTTGATGATTCAATAACACCAGTTTCATATTGTTTGAATCGAATTTTGCAAGGTAATGATCAGGAGAGAAGATATTGGACCTGATTTTGCAAAATGATTGTGGCGTTTAAAGAAATTTGATTTTTTGGATGTTTTTCTTGCTAAAGTTGTAGACTTTGATGAGTGGATTGATTGAGTTGCAAAGAGATGACTCTTTTGAGTCTAATTTGCCGATAATGATGAATGTTGAAGAAGAGATGTTTGTGGAGAATTTGGATCCATTTTTCCATGGTTCTTGGAAGCAATTTGTTTACTTGAGAATATGTTTTGGGGATATTATTTTTTATTTTCAGATTTGCAAAGGGATGCAAAATTCAAGAATGCAGAATTCAATACTACAGATTTTAGGGATGCAGAGGATCCTGAACCTGAATTTGAATATTTTTATTAAATTTTGGTTGAGTGAAAACTTGATCATTGGACTGTGGTTCTACCAGTTTGTTTTGTATGAGCTCTTATGGATGATGATTTACTTTCATGGGTTCCCAGCCCTGGCATGTTGCCAATAAATGGTGCACTTCTAAATCACTCTTGATGGTGAGGTGGTGCACAATGTTTTGCGATATCAATGTAATCCTTTGGGGGGACAAAGGGCGGTGTCTAATGGCCTTAAGGTATGTAGTTGTATATCTTGGATTTACTTACAAGCACTATACTTTGCCTACTTTTGAGGAGTTAGCACTGAGTTTTTGGAACAAGGGATGTGTGGGATTTGAGTCCAAACTTTTTTTTGGGAAAAACTTTTTGCCACCGGGCTATTCCAGGTGTTAGCCTTGCATATTATTTTAGTAAAATGTTATTGAACCTTAGTAGTTTACTTTTTAGTTTGTAATTAGTGAAGAGATTTGTGCCTCTTCATTCTTCCTAGTAGTTGGCCTCGCACCTGATGGTAGCGTGTTGTATAAGAGAAGGACAATGAATGAAAGGCTATGGCTATGAAGATTCTATCTTCAGTTTCCATTCAGTACTCTGATTCTGTTCTGAACCTGCACAAGTACTGAAACTGTTTTAAATTTTTAATGAGATGATGCACTACCTTAATGGTTGGTCTAATTGTTATTCTCACTCCCCTATGCCTCAATAACACTCCACCTATATACGTTACAGGGAATGCGATGGGACCAGTTGGACTTGCAAGGCCACAACTTGTCTTAGGACAACAACCTTCACTGCCAGGTGGTAGAATGCTTGTAGAAATGAGATAAATTTTGATGATGATAGCATCTAATAAACAAGTGATAGTACCAACTACAACATATTATAACAACCAAATCAGGTACTGCCCTTTGAAGCGACAAAAGATGAGACTCAAAAACAAATGGAGTGGTGAGACCGGCACAACCTACACCTCCTGCATTTTGACCTAAAGAAAGAAGGTATGAGATGGATGAAAGGACATTGGGGTTCATTGTGAATAGAGGATTAGCTAGATTAGAGCCTGCTTACAAACAAGAGGAATTGCAAGAAGAAGCCCCTCAACTAGAGATAGATTGTCACAAAAATCCATGACAACCACTTAGTTAAACAATTTTCTCAGAAGGAGATCACACAATTAAATGCCTTTTGTCTTGATTGTGGTGTCATTCACTCGATCCTCGACTATCAAAAAACCCAAACCGAGTTATCAAGGTCGCAAAAAATGTCTCAAGAATCATTCAGCTAACCAATAGCTCGAAAAATGAGAACGTTGTACCAGTTCAAGTAATTACAAGAGCGCAAGCTCAAAAGGAAGCTGAAGAAGCAAGAGACAAAGAAAATAGAAATTGACGCGAATCTAGTGACGGGTGAACCAAAGACTGACATAGTTAGTCAAAAAACTAAGAGCAAACAGAATAGCTAGAAAGCTAGAAAGGCTAGGATGAAAGCCTGTAGGGAACGAGAGCAGAAATCTCTAGCTCAGAAGCTTAGAGAAGATAAGACAACATGAAGAAATGGTTGCACCTTCTCTTACGCAAATGAATCGACCTCTAAAAGAACCATCCACATATGAAAAACCAAGAATTTCTAGTTCGGGAGGATCAGTATTGGTCGAGAAGGTAATGAGCCATTGAATGCCTCCTAAAAGCCTATGAAACACGGCTCAAAAACAACCAAACCCAAGAATAGATGTGGATAACATATCCATACGTGGAATAGGAAAAGAATATGCTTAAAATGTGCAAGAAAACGATTCAAACAGCCCAAGCTTTACTAGAATGACAAGTTGAGAAACCTAAGGGTGTGATCCCTATCCCACCTACACCAGTATCCAACCAAGCCAAGAACAAAAAAGAGCTAGATTTTCGTCACGAGCACGAACAAAAGCTCAAGGACACAGCATTAGAACCAAGTATAGTGCTGAATACCATGGATAACTCTTCCAAGGGATTCCACATAGCTATACCCCCGGGGAGGTCACCTAATAAAAATGTAACCTATCATGTGAGTTCAACAAAAGGGTATTTAAAGTTCTTAAAACTTACAGAAATATATATACAGAAAGTTATTATTTACTCAAATTTTAAAATATATATACATATTTTAAAAGAAAAGGGTACATTATGTTCTTAACAAAATTCACAGATAAGGGGTTTTACAAACATGTCTTGAATGCACATGATACGATAGTTTTACACATAATGGACCTCCCGAGGCTATACTTGACAATTTTAAAGATAGATGGTCTTGAAAAATTGTGGAAACAAGTCAGAGAGGCTAATGAAGCAAGTGAGATAAGAAGATGAGTAGACCAAACCGGTGATGGAAGAGGAGTGTCTCTTCCACCAATAGAGGAATTTGAGGTTGGATCTCAAATAAACCTAAGAGTGGAATTGTATTGGGGTGACAAAGGATCTGTATAATCTATGGACAGTCAACCCCATTTGCTAGGAACACTACCATCCTATACCAGAGAGTACAAGGCAAAGTCAGGTGTTATTCCGGTCCCATCACAGAGACTGTCTCCCGACAAGGTCATTGATTCAAAAGGACTGGTAGATATTCTATCTACCCCAATCACTTGTATGATAACACTAGCCTAGTTGCTTAGAATATGACCAAACATGTGGGCTACTATGGGAAAATGCTTAGAGAAATTTGGTGTCAAAAAACCAATGACTCAAATCGAGGAATGGATCAAAGAGCTTGAAATGCCGTAGCTAACCACTAGGCTAGTGCCACTAAACAAGGTAGGCAAGTACTTTGAGGGAGAAGATGGGAACACCACTCTTCCTGTGGAATTCCAAGGTGTGAAAATCATGGAAATCCTTGACAGTGGAGCTGGTGTTTCCATTGCAACAAAAGAGGTCTGGAAAAAATGGGCAAAACCAACAATGAGGGCTATTAGGATAAAATTGCATCTTGAAGATTGACACATGGAAAGGCCCATAGGACTGCTAGAAAAAGCAATTGTTACTTCTTGTGTAATTGAATAGGAGCAAACCTTTGCTATTGTTTACTTTGGCAAAAAGAACAACTATGATATCATTGTAAGAAGACCATTCATGCGACAATTGAAAATGATCAAAGACTAAGGTTATGACTATATCTATATGAGACATATGGAAACCACAACAAGGATAAACTTGAAGGACCATAGCTACAGGGATGTGACAAGAACACCTATGGAGGAGTTTGATTCCACTACTATAGCAGGATCAAAACTTCCAGCATGGTTGGGTAAGCCTAAAGAAATGTGGATGTGTGGAGCTTCACAATGCCTAAGCTTAAAGTGAGTGTGATCCAAGAAAACAAAGACAAATCAGAAGACGAGTTCTATGACTCTATAGAGCACTTGAAGCTTCAAGAAGATGAAAACAATATAGATCCGGATGACACAACATATTAAAAAACCAGGAACCAATGTCACTACTATCATAATAAAGTGCATCAAAAGTGGATTCCAAAATCCATGATTGAAATGCAGCTCCAATAAGCATCCTCATATGCCCATGAAGAAAAGACTCAGCCAAGAAGAACACAACCATGTCAACGAGCTACCAATGTTCTAATCAAGTGGATACCAAAGTCATCCTAGAAACAACAACCCAAGAGCAAGCAAATAGTGACTTTCCATAACCAGCCAAACCACAAAGGGAAAGTTCTAGAGTGCAAACTTGCTGAGGACAACAATGATAGTGATGATTCTTATGACATTCCCTACTAGAAACTTAGATCATCAGCATCACTAGTCGCTTTCGTAACAACCAAAGAACGCCAAAAGCAAAGAACAACAAGCTAGAGCCAAAACGTTTGACCAATCAAGATACCAAAGAGCCAGATCGGCCAAAAGCAGGAATGGATCAAGAAGACAAAGGTCTCGGATAACAAATTTCAAGATCCAATGTTAGCAGAAAAATAGTCGAAGATTGCAAGAACATCTAGGAAAATCACAAAGTCGCAAGCTTCCGCAACTCAGATTTGGGTTTCAAAGAAGTTGATTCAAGCATAGACAGGGTAGGAGTTTTTTTGGATTCCAAAACAAATAAAGCATCAACTCCCAAAGACTGAATCCAATCCTCAACCAAGCGTTACAAAGACTGAAGTAAAGACCGCTACTAACTCATACAAAGACAAGGTGGATCCCAAAGAAGTCTCTTCAAACACAAACAAAGTAAGGACATGTTTGGGTTACCAAACAAGAATCATCAATGAAACAACCAGTCATCACAAATACGTGGGTCCCAAAGGAAACCAATAACACTCATGTTACTGCACCGCCACTCAAATTCTTTCAATTCCTACTACAATTATAGTACAGTTAGAAGAGAATGCACTATGAGGAACAATGCCAAATACGACAGCCAACCACAAGGATAAACAGGATTCCAAAGAAACATCAAACAAATAAGTAAGCTCTCAAAATGCTCTACAACGTCTCATCATGAAAATGGCACATGAGCTTCAAATAAAATCACATTAATTAGACTAGGAAGCCTTGACAGCAAATGTCAATAAAAAAAATTCTTATACGCACATGTTTCACATCATAAAATTTTCCATGCATTGACCGTGTATGCATAATAGGGCTGCATTATAAGGCCTACATAGGCACAATTTTTGATTGCCCAAGTACAACACATACCCTTGGCAATACCCTGTTGTCAAGGAAGACTGAATAGGAGGGGGGGAGGCATTATAAATGAAGACCTAAGGACCTAATATATGAATATTAGAGGGAAATGTTTTGTGAGTTGTATTGAATTTTTGCGTATGATTGTGACATTGCTTGAAAGAATTCAGAGTATATGCCATCATAATAGCGTTACAAGAGGAGTATGGGGACAAAAGCCATATATGAGGCCTTAGGGACATTGTACAATGTACACAGTGTTTAGAATTTTATTAGAATGATTTTTCTTTTTGAGTTGAGTTGATTTTTTATTTTGTTTTTTTGTTTTTGAGATTTTAAAAAAAAGGCAAGAAAAATCCATAATCCAGATGAAGAAAATAATGGAGAGATGTCGATCAATACAAAGAGAAGCAGGTACAGGATAATGAAGAAACTTCATGAGGTATGCCTCAAAAGTCAAGAACAAAAGGGAAAAAATGACTAATCAATCATCTATCGTGATAGATGTATGCAAGAGCAAACAAGGGTCAAGCCAAATTATGATCATCATCATTAGTTCTACATGTGATCTAGAAGTGCCAGAGTCATCAGTCATTCCCGAGACTGAAATCCAAAAAGTTAGCTTGGAAAGCAAAATACAAGTCAAAACCTCAAGCCAAAATTTGTCAAGAGTCTGTGCATAGAGAGTACAAGCCTAAGGGTTTTTTTATAAAAAAAAGGGTAACTCCTAGCCAAAGATGCAAGTTTTTCAAAGTTGAAGCAATGATAGCCATATAGATACCCTATACATCATGTATATGAATATAGCTCATCGATGGTCATCTATTGCAAATGATGTCAGATAAAGCTCTTTTGAAGCAAGTTACTAACTTGGGGAATTAACTGGGGTTTGTGAGGCTTTAATTAAGTCATGTATCAAGTAGAAGTAGTATACCAATTTACACACATCTCACAAAAGCTAACAGTGGCATATGCAACTTTGATCACCTTGCAAGGTTACATATCTTGTCCTTCATGAGGTGAATCAAATGCTAGACATGGGTTTTGAACCTTAAGTCAGGAAACATTATTCTCAGATTCGACCTGATAGACAGACTTTTCATTGGAGTGCAACTTGGAACTTTGAACATCCAATATATCTACTTGAAAATTATTGACTGAGGACTTTAATGTTTCAAATGATCTAGTGAGAAAATCTCTCAAAGATGTTGAATCTTCAACGTCTGATCCAAGAAGCTGTTTCCAAATCTCCACTATACATTCACAAAGCTTCTGTATGGTTGTATCGTCCAATGGTACTAATGATACCTGAGATACAAATTTATCTTGACTTTCCATTTTTTCTTTGGGATCTAAAAAAAAAAGAATCAATGTGATAAGAGACACTCATCACAATCATATTCAAAGACTTGATATTTAAAGTTCTCTTAAGATCTAAACATGAACAATTTTTTGCTTTGGTATGGAAGCAAATACAATTTGATGAGTCATAAGAGACAAACTTTAAAATAAAAAATACCGACATGATAATGATTTATAACGCAACAATATTTATGTCTTTCTTAGTAATTATTGGAATGTAATCATCTCCAATTTGTGATGTTTCATCGCTATCACTGTCAGATATCATGATAACATTAGCGTGAATGCTTTCATCACTTAATGTTACAGTGGTCCTTTTTTTTTTGGTTGGTGTTATCTTTCTTGAATTCTTTCAAAACATCATCAACAATAACAGTTTTTGGATCTTGCTTTCTCTTTGTCTCTACAACTGGTTCACTACATGCAAAAAAAAACTATAAGTAAACTTAGAATATATACATAATTAAAACCATATACAAAATAAATTAACTCACCTTTTTACTTTGGATTCTTGCCATCTCCTTCTAAACCAATCATTACGAGGTTCAACAATTATAAATTGTTCGTCTATGACAAAAATAACCATGATATCTTTGCAGGCGACATCCATAGGAAAAATCATGCATCTCCATAATACCTCGATTTTATTCGTTGGCATCCCTCGTCCTTGAAATGGTGTTATCCACGATTACGATGGATAATACTTACCACTCTTTATCATTTTATGAACAATGGCCAAGAAATCATTGCCGATTGGATGTTGCAAATTGAATTTCCAATACATTAAGGCTCGGTCAAATATATTTGCATGGGTTAGGCAAGCCCTATTTTTTAAATCATCACTATATTGTATGTGTTACATTAATAAGGTTGGTCAAATATATTTGCATGAGTTAGGCAAACCCTATTTTTTAAATCACCACTATATTGTACGTAAAGTTCCACTCCTTTATTAATATCCTTTGCATTGGTATTGTGAAAGATGCTTTGAAAATGAGTCTTGTCAATATCCTTCATACAATAGCCAATCATACCCTGAAATGTATGAATATTCTTTTGCTGCAATGCTCTACATAATACATTGAAACCGATTGGATTTCCAACTTCCCATCCCATATATTTTTTTATTTTATGATTTACTACAATTAGTGATGTAGCTACAATGCATATTATCATCTGAAAATGTAAGTGGAAAGACAGTTCCCCCTCTCTCCAAAGAGCACATTCCAGCTAGAGTTTCTTTCTTCAGTAATTCTTCTAGCTTTGGAAACAATCCTATATCTACGTCAGTACCTTCAATTGATATGGTACAACTCAACTCAAACAATTTAGTTTCTTTTTTTGCCTCTCTACTTAATTTTTCTTCTTCTGTTCATTTCGGTCTCCCTCTTTGTTTCCTTTAATTTGGACTATTATCTTTTGCTTCACGAGCTATCTTCTTTAAGTTTGCCATCCCTATTTTTCAAATTAAAAAAACATAATTTTTTATACATAAATTTATGAAAATAATTTTTTTACTCCTTAGGCTATAAGTCTTTCAAATTGATTCGAAAGCAATGTTCAAAAAAAATGTCTCATGACTCTCATCTTAATACCATGCCGTTTTTAAAAGTTTCCTCTTGGCAAGTTCAAGGAAAGAAATTTTGTATGTTTGGAAATATGATTTTTCCCAAACACTGGGAATCGCAAGACATGTGACATTCAAAAAGATCATGTTATAATATGCACCTTATTTTGAATATAAAGATACATTCTTAGTTCTCTCATTCGAGGTCTATACTTTGAAGTCTTATATTTCGGTTGGTTTATTCCTTCATCTAGTCTGATTTCAAGTCAAATGATATATATAAGGTGCATATTATAATAATCACCTTCACATATATAGTATGTAGTATGTAGCCATGATTGGAGAAAATTGAATCTTGGGAGACTTAATTAAAATAAATGCATGCGTGGCTACATATTTCAACTTTCAGGAACCGCCGTGGTCTTTGCCATTACTGGGAGTTGCGCAAGCGGGGCTAGCACACAAAGACAACTGGAGGGAAAACTGGTGTGTTCAAGAAGCGCTAAGTGAAGGCTTTGCAAAGTTTTGTGTGTGTGTGTGTGTGTGTGTGTGTGTGTGTGTGTGTGTGTGTGTGTGTGTGAGAGAGAGAGAGAGAGAGAGACACAGAGAGAGAGAGAGACGCAAGCAGTCCTTGCAGTAGACGTCGATGCAGTCACAAAGGAATGGATACAAGAGAGAGAGCAGCAATATTCCCTTTTAGCACAATAAAATATTTTAACCTTCTAAATTCTCTACACGAAACCTCAATCGACCTAAACTAGTACAAGGATTTTTTCTTTTTCCGAAATTGGGGAGACTTACTCATTGAATGGATTACTTAATTCTTGAAAGCAATTCTGAACTTTTGGTTCTTCACCTACTTGATTTCCTTCATTAAAAAAATTTGAAGTGCTTTTCCCCTCTGGTCTTAATTTGAACTAGTCTGCCACTCTCTTTGATGTTGGATGTTCTAATGGCCATCTGTCCAATTGGATTGTCCTCTCCCTATGGTTCATCTCAATGAATTGGTCTGGGTATGGTTTCTTTTGTATTTTGAAGCGATCCTTATCCATGAGCAGAACAATAAGGTCAGTTTCTGTCAAAGGAAATTTATTCATAGGAGCAAGCATCCTTTCAATTTTCTTTGTACCATACTTCTTACATAATTCCTCAGGCCTTAGAGCCTTTTTCTAGATTCTGGTATTACCCATTTTGATTTGAATTTCTCTATTAGAGCCATGAATATCAAATTCTAGTTTGCATAATCATAGATAGCACCAATAGTTTTGAGCCAAGTTCTTTCTAACAGTATCCCATAGGTTCCATGCACATATAAAACTTCTCTTTTCCTACCTTGATTTGCATATTCTAAGGTAGAGGCTGGGGATCAACAAAGATGAGTCCATTAGCTTGTACTGCTCCGTGGTCAGCCATTCTGACTTTGAATGGGGTTGGTTTCATCTCTGTTGATCCTCAGCTTCTACCTTAGATGCTCCTCAAGGGTGTTCAGTCTGGCTTCCTCATCCAAGATTAATCTAGACAATGGTTTCCATAGGAAAGAGATTGACACTGAAAAAGAGAACTAAACCTCAAATTGTATTATTTAGAAAGTGTTAACAACTGAAGCCAGTGATGAATGACTTCTTGCTTAATGTAACTAAAAAGTACAATAGCTAGTGGCTCAAGATACCAAATTGCTAGGCTTGGGGTTAGAGACTCGGGAGTTAGATCTAGGATACGTGACATAATCCATCCCAAAATGAAGTAATGGGCCCTCTTTATAGTCTTCCCGTTTGGAGTATGATTGGTTGTGCACTATATTAGCTATCATGGTAATTGTCACTTTTACATTCCTTCTAGAAGCCTCTTGTCAGCCCTCCACCAGCTTCCTCCTAAGGGCCGTTCCCACTTTCTACACTAATGCATTTTAGAAAATTTTAACAAATTTGAGTCAAGTTCAAATCTTGATACCCATAACATCCTTTTTCAAAAAGCCACTACTTTATTACTTATGAGCCAATTACTATAGCTAGCTTCACTTGCCTTTTAGTTTCTTAGAAATGAGATAATTTCTCTCTCATCTTAGCTATAATTTCACGTTTATAGCACAAATAGTTTTCTACCCAAAAATGCTTTCACCCAATTAGATCTACCTCATTTTTCCATTGCAAACATTTTTCTATGGCTACCATACAACCCTTCAATCCTCTCTCATTGGGTGTGCCAATCATCCCTAGATCCACCTCGATCTAGATCTCATTCATGCATCAAATTAGCCCCAGAGGTGTTTCACCTTAAAGAGTTATCATGGCTACATCATCCATAGAGTCATGTAGAGTCTTGCATTCCTAGGGGGTCGACCATATAGTCATATTATTATACCACATGATTTCAACATGAGGGTTTCCTATTTTTCAAAATTTAAGCAATTTAATAGAGATACATTAACACTAGCCTTGGAGAGATAAAGCCATTTTTGTGGCTTTTAAATACTTTTGTAAAAAAATCACCAATAATTTTTATCCTTTCAAGAAAACCTACACAACACATAGCACGAATTGTCAAAATATTTTTAGCCAAGCTTAAAAGTCATTAAAAAATATCTACATAGGTGTGTGATAGAACTATCAAGATTTTATAATTTTGAAATAAATACTAATGACATTTAAGACACTTCTAAACTAAGCAAAAAAAAAAGCAATTTTATGCAAAAACTATTAATTTTGGAAACTTGACATTTTTATTTTTTAACTTTTTGAGTCCAATAATTATTTCAAAGCATTGCTTGAATTTAAAAATCATACTCACGAAGCTTTGTGAAGTTTTGGTGTCATATGTGAAAGTTATACTCTCGAGGGGTGCTAACTAAAAAACTGCTTTTGAACATGTTTGACTAAATTAAAAAACCCCTTATTTTAGGATTTTTTTCTAAAATCGAATATAAAAACCCCTTATTTTAATGTGTCTCTTTTAAATTGCCTAATTTTTTTAGCATTTTAAAACCCCTTCTATTGAACTCACGTGGTACATTACCATGATTACATAGTGCACCCCCCTAGGTTATGCTCGAATTACTAAAATCTAGCATGAGCCACTTTAATGGCCCATATATAAGACTAGTGTCAAAAAGAGGATTTTTAAAATTCATTTTGGAAAAAAACATGTTCACTCATAAAGAAAGAGGCATCAATTTATGCATGTCAACATCTTAACATAGGGGTTTTAAGTACCATGTGAATGCACGTTATATAGGGGGGTTGAAATAGTGTACCCCGAGATCTTGCACTATATGTATTCTATTTATGGTATTTAAAATAAATATCACATTTCTCATGGTGTGGGAGGCCCTTTAGAGGGTTGGTTGGGGCCCCATTGGTGCATCATCCTCTCTCTCTCTCTCTCTCTCTCTCTCTCTCTCTCTCTCTCTCTCACACACACACACACACACACCTCTCAAAAGAAACTCTCAATTTAATGCAAATTTACATTCACTAAAATGCAAGAAAAAATCTTAGTGTTGTGATAGTGTGATTTCTCAATTTGGTTAAAAATGCAAGAAAACATCTTAGTGTTGTGATAGTGTGATTTCTCAATTTGGTTGCACCTAACAATAAGAGATCTCCCCCTCTGGATCACAAAGTTGCAGGCTTTATCTTTATTATGGTAAGGCATGTTGACATGGGTCCAATTAGAAAAATCAATTCAATCCAAAAATATGGCACATCAAGAATCTACCAAAGGGTCCCCCTCAATGAAGAAAGGTTGGGAAAATGCAAGAAAAAATAATAGGCCTCTTTCGTGTCAACCAAGTCCAATATGATACCAGGTCAAACTATGGCATGAAAATCTGATAGGAATCCAATCGACTTGTGTCAACCAAAAACTATGATAAAGAGACACATAAAACCTTGGCGTGGTCAATATACGTAAAGCCCCCATATTACGTGCATCTAAAGCATAATTATAAAATCCCTAATCTAAATATTTTTCATGAATAACCTTTTCCTATTCAATATGTGTAAAATCCCTTTTTTTTAATAGCAAAACTCACAATTGTGAGTGAATTATATTAATCAATCCAAATAATTGCAAGGTCTTGTCATGCTCATGTTGAGCCATGACATCATCCAGGGACCATAATTACATCCGCTATCAGAGCAGCCATCCAAACCAACTCGCCCCCTTATCCTTGATACATAGGGTCCATTATCATGTTCTTCTGAGACCTTTTATTTACCGATAGCCGAGATTTTTCCCCGTCCTAAGCATGCCCTCTGCTCACAACAAGGCACAAGTAGTCCTAGACCAATCCTTCGAGTGTTGCTTGCGCTCGAGCATCCATATTAGCACTTTGCTTTCTTGTATAGTTTCTGCAAAGCTTGCCACCTCAAGACCTCCTTCAAACACACGATGGTTCCCTGTCCGCCTTACATTATGTAAGAAGAAGTACTTGACGATTTGAGTGCTGATGAGGATGGTTGGACCACCTGAATTCTTTCCTCCAAGGAATAGATCAGTCTTGTAAAACCCAATTTTCCATGTTCTTTGGACCCACTTGCATGTTTTCCTTGGGAGGCCTTTGATAGTTGGGCAATCCATGAAGAGGTATGTATAAAATCCCTTTAG
Organism: Adiantum capillus-veneris; assembly: GCF_014529385.1. NCBI lineage: Eukaryota > Viridiplantae > Streptophyta > Polypodiopsida > Polypodiales > Pteridaceae > Adiantum > Adiantum capillus-veneris. The sequence goes on from NC_140952.1 coordinate 103,565,703, forward strand.
TGGGTACCCTTTTGGTATGTGTAAAGTATGTAAAATGGATGGTTAGAGAATCCCTTCTATTGAAATCACATGATATATCTACATATTTATGAGTGAGCCCCCCCCCCCCCCCCCCCCAAAAAAAAAAAAAGGATAAACCAAGTGGAAAACAGTGATAAAAATATGCTCAAATTTTGGAAGACTTCCAAGATTATTTTGGCATAAATCTCAAATCAAGTCAACCATCAAACATGGACTATTACATATATAAAATTTTGGGCATAATCTGATTCAAATCTAAGTCATAACATTGTCAAGCCAGCTTGGCTATTGTGCAACTAGTCCCATCTACATGTGTTCTTTTGAAAGGTTGTGATAGGGGAGCTCCCATGACCAAATCAACCTCACATTGGGTAGCCAACCCCTCAGCGTTGGGCTTCCAAGGACCTTATGACCAAAACAACCTCATATTGGGTAACCAAGCCCCCAACACTTGGCTTCAAATAACCTTATGACCACCTTCATGAATCACTAAGCAGACTCAAGACCCAAAACAATTTCCAATGAATATCAAAATTGACATTCTAAGGCTATGTAAGGTAGTATCCCCAATCTTCATACATACATTGTGAAAGATATGAATGTTAGCATATTGCCATGATGGACAGTTATAGCATAAAAATCTTGCGTTATGATAATCTAATGTCAATACTCAGGGAAGAGACCTCGATTGGTCATGGAGATGCATTGGAGTGTGAATAAAAATGCACTAAACCTACAAAATAAGATGCACAAGAGAAATCACAAACAAACAATCCACAATTAGTCTTGTCAAGCATACAGTCAATCCTCACACCAACTAATCACTTGATGTTGTCTCACCTAAATGAGATTTAAAGGCTTCAAACTCCAAGACATTATAGGAAGGGCTATCAAAATATCTCTATATCCTGAAAACTTGATTTTGGGAGGTACATGAATCAAAATCCATCGTTTCACACTGTCATCAAAAAACAAAAAAAGTCCCTACTAATTGCCTAAGAACAACCTCCTACCAAAAGGTAAACATATGAACCTTAAACTATCACTAAAATAGTAGATTAAGGCTCACATAGTGCATACATGAATTGTTATCAAAGAATTGACAATGAATCAACTCAAGAGAAAGAGAAAGAGGAGAGAAGCACAATGCACTTGTAGACGATTGGAACAACCTCTAAGAAAGAATTCAGATTGGTGGTTGAGCTTGTTATTACGAGGTTATTACCAAACCCAGTTTACTGCGGTAGGTGCACAATGGACATTTAGTCAGAAGTCAAATACAACAACTATAAATAGGGGCAATGCATTACATTAGGGCCAAAAACGTCTAAAAAAGGGATGTTTGGTAATCCACGGATTAAGAAATACGCCAATACTCACTTGACACGTATACAAAAGTATGGCATTCTTGTCTCCTCTAGCTTTAGCTTTTGTGCTCCTACTTTAGCGGAAAAGATCTAAATGTCACTTTCATTTGGCTAAATTGTCTATACTTGATGGCGTTCATGTTGTTTTTTATGGATAACATCATATTCTAGTCCTGATGTACAAGTGCTCTTTTCTATTTAATAATGTACAATATTAAGCTAGAAGATATGAAATCTTTCTTTTCAAACAATGATGATGACACCTATTAATGATTAATCCATTTTTTTTAATGTCTACTTTTCACTTACCCTCTACTTTTAAGCACCACATCAAGAGCTTGTACTCATCATGTGTGAACATAATATCTAATCAACATGGGACCACACCTAAAGACATCCTTTCTCACATTGTTTTGGATCAATGAACACATTGTGCAATTGTGGCTTGATTGATCTAGTCACTCTACCCCCACTCGCCCCGTTTCGGCACTGTACCCACATCTTGCACAAAAGGACTCAATGAATTTTTCACTCCTCCCCATATCTCACTGGTCCAGCTCTTGCCCACAGTTCGCTTGTCATGTGTGAGCTTGTCACCCTCCTATCATGTTGTTCTAGCTCTGCGGCCACACCACATAAGAATCTTGAATCACCTTGTTAATTGGATTCCTAAGGTTTTTCTAAATCATGTGCAAAGTGCTCAGAGACTTTGACACTCCCCATGTTGCATCATTTTAGCTCATGTCCACACCCCGTGAAGAGGGCATCATAGAGCTTGTCACTCCCCCCTCATCGCGTTGTGAGTGGGATGGAAACACACACAACGCCTCTATAATCATCTGACACACACTCTTGGAAGATACACACACACTATGGGGCACCACTCGGATTACACAACCCACCTGGCCGAGATAGGGAACACACCGATGGAGAGAGAGGAGAGAGACTATCCATTTGCCCATGCAACATAGAGACACACACACACCCCCACAAAAAAAATCATGTGCAAAGTGCTCAGAGACTTTGACACTCCCCATGTTGCATCATTTTAGCTCATGTCCACACCCCGTGAAGAGGGCATCATAGAGCTTGTCACTCCCCCCTCATCGCGTTGTGAGTGGGATGGAAACACACACAACGCCTCTATAATCATCTGACACACACTCTTGGAAGATACACACACACTATGGGGCACCACTCGGATTACACAACCCACCTGGCCGAGATAGGGAACACACCGATGGAGAGAGAGGAGAGAGACTATCCATTTTCCCATGCAACATAGAGACACACACACACCCCCACAAAAAAAATCAGCTCAAACGAGAAATATTTTTTATGTTTAGATACAATTGAGCTTGGGCCAACACCAATGGGGCAAATAGCTCACACAATATGGATGAAATATGCTAGATACAATCACAAATTCGAATAGAGGCTTCGCTCACAGGAGAAACTTATACAGCCAAAATAGTAGGAAAAAGTTAGGAATTTGGCAAAATGGACAGCACCATTGCATCCAGAGCAGGCAAAAACCCTAGTCTACAATATCAAAGTGCTCAAATCGGACTTCGGATGAGCAGTTTATTGCCAAAACAATCTCCAAAAACAGCAAAAATTGAGTTGCGTCTATTCCTCCTCTTCTCTCCACATTTTGCAGGTCTTTTTCTTAGGTTTTTTGATTTCCACACTTCACTTTATCCCTTGGGCACCTTTCGAATTTTGATTGACCTCAAACGGATCCCGAACAGGCCAAAAACTGGCCACGCAGTGTTGAGAGAGAAAGAGAGAGCACAGAAATAGAACCCCAAAGTGTGTAGAATACACACATGAGATGATGTATATATAGAGCGGACCTGGGTGCCATATATAGAGAAGCCATATATTGAGTAGCTTCACATATAAGCTCAACATGCAGTGTGTTTTTGTCACCCTTCTACATCCATTCGCACACCTGGCACTCAACTTTTCTCAATAGTGTATCCCGAGTGAAGTGCCCCCCAGATATAGTTCTCATGATGACCTTTTTGCATAATCATTAGAAAAAAACATCCATGTTGTGTCCGTACATATCCAAGTGCAAGTCTTGACCCCATTCGACCTCTTGACGCCACCGGATGCCACTTGACGCACCTGCTTACCTCATGGCGTCGACACGATCATAGATTTCTCAAGAATTTTTACGCTCTATCAACTTCTCATTATTATAGAAAAACACTAATACTGGGTACAATGAAAATTGATATACTATATACACGTTGTCCTTACTGTACACATGTGGGCCCCACGTAACCACCTGGATCTGGAAACTGGGCAATTCTTTATTCAATGCAACATGCATGCGTATGTACATATGTGCAATCACTTCTTCCAAAAAAACTCTTAACGTAATTTTCCCATCCCCTAGCCTGCTAGATCATTCATGATCGGTAGCAGCAAAAAGAGATATGAGACTCGCCGCGTCACAGGTCTCCTCATCCCTCACATACATTACTTGTTCTACAGACAACTCATCTTGCTCCATCATCATCAACCTAGCATGATATAATTTAAGCTGAAATCCATTTACCCTTGACTTATGTAGAATCCCATCCAGGTTAGCCAGCTGATATATACCATTCGGAAAACACTCCACACTTATACCTTGAAAGGGCCTTCCCACTTAACTTGAAACTTCTTTTGAAATGTCTTGTCTAGCTTACTGTTGTAGCACAACACGAAGTCATGTTTCTTGATAACCTTACTTTTGACCTTTTCATTTGTCTTTTCTAAAGCCTTATCTTGCATATGTCCATAATGTTTCAATGGGCTCATCCTCTCCAGCTGAACCTCTTGTAACTGTAAGAGCCTCTCTTTGAATGCATCATTGGACTACCCAAGAAACTTCTCTAGCATCTTGACCACAGGCAACTCTACTTCCATAGGCAATAGTGCTTCCTTTCCATATACCAAATGAAATGGAGTAAACTCTGTACATGTCTTCACCGAAGTACGGTAAGCCCATAATGCACTAGGCAATTCCAAATCCCAATTTTTTCCTTGGTGCTCTGTCACTTTCGAAATAATTTGTACCAACTCACCATTGAATCTTTCATTTAAGCCATTACATTGTGGACAGTAAAGAGTGGTATGCTGGTGTCTAATCTTCATCTTCACGCATAAAAAGTCTAATAGTTTAGCTCTAAATCGTGGCCCCTTGTCCAAAAGTAGCTCTAGTGGCACCCCAAACTTGCAACATATTTCATTGTACACAAATTTTGCCACATCCTTTGCAGTAATTTGTTTTACTGCTATAGCCTCTGCCCATCTAGAGAGCTAGTCCACTGCAATCAAAATATAGCTTTTGCCCCTGCTTGTGTTAGTAACGGCACTATAAGAGATTGTGTGCTCTTGTGACGCTTTTAGCGACGGAAATATATTGGGTTTTTATAACCCTTGACGTCGCTAACAGCGTCGATACGGGAACGGCACTATAAGAGATTGTGTGCTCTTGTGACGCTTTTAGCGACGGAAATATATTGGGTTTTTATAACCCCTGACGTTGCTAACAGCGTCGATACGGGAACGTCACTATAATCGTTGTTATATAGCGACACCTATAGCGATGATTATAGTGACATTTGCAGGCTATCTATAGCGACGTTTATAGCGATGCTGCAGAGCCTTATATAGCAACATTCATAGAGACGCCCAAGAGGAAAAAAATTTGGTGGCAGGGCATTCAACCATCAACCATATTGAATGTTTGATTAATTGATTCCCCTTTGAAAAAAAGTTCAAAGGTAGATATAGACCCAAAATAGTCACCCACAAGACAATATACCCATTAACTCCATCATCCATAGTACGTATTGTTTGCAAAATAAAGATACAAAATTGACAAGCGTGAATTAATGAAAGTAAATCAATGACAATTATACACATAGGCAAAATCACTTGATTGTTAAACTTTGCAACTGTAATAGTTACAAACCATTGTCATTATTGAAAAAATATACATGGTTTTCAAAAAGACGTATAAAAGTCGTCTCATGATATATAAGCTATGACAAAAAGAAACTAATGCTATCTAGCTACGGCTAAATTGACGTCGTCTAATCAGACATCTCATCGCGTCCAAGCAACGTATCTGTCGAATTTTGCACACAAAAAAAAGACAGCTTTTTGTAAGTATAAACATATAGCGACGTTTATAGAACAATACAACAAATAGAAAAGAGTAAACCCTAATATTAACCATGCCGCCACGAGAACTCAGAATGTCCATCAGGGCATTTAAGCCCTTCCTGCCTGTGTACTCGCGCTCGTACGGTGTGGAATCACGTCCTGTCATCATCGACCATTGTCAAAACATACAAAGAATCCATTATGTTAGAATTTAAAAACCCATAAATCCTACACTATCAAACATAGAGAGCAATGCAAAAACACTTACAAAATCGGCCTCAACTAATGCCCACCCGCCGCTCCCCAAGTGGTGCGAGCTCCCTGCCTCTACTCGCGCTCTGGCTGCCTCCTTTTGTTGCTTCCACTTGTCGGGATTCTTGCGCCTGCTTTCTTCGCATTCTTCCAATTCTCTTTGGCCAACCAATCTGGTCTATTCTACCCATGCTTGATTGCTTTTTGCACTTCGGAACGCCTGTGCTTGTAGTATTCGCACATTCGAACCTTCATCACATCTTCATTGAAGTGCTCATCCCGTGTTGGAACGGGAAACTTGTCATAAAGAATGTTGAAGAATCTATCTTTTAAATCATTTGGTACTTCACTCCAGTTGTTTAGTATGTAGTGTCTTAACACCTGAGAGCAAAGACCACGCATGCGCGAAATCACCTTCTTGCCTTCATCATCCAAGATGATGCCGCCGTTGAAGTCGACAGAGTAAGGCAATCCCCCTCGCCGCTGACACGTGAACTTGGGTGTCCCGACAAGAGTCTCTAGCGGCATGTCGACGGGGGCACGGACATCAGGTGTCTCCAGTGGCGTCTGAGCCCCGAAGCGAGGAGTGTCCACTGGAGTGACTCTTGGAGGAGTAGCTAGTGGTGTGTAGCTGTTAGGAACAATAGTCAGCCGTGCAAAACCTGTTGTCGATGGCGATGCCGTGGCTGGTGTCGGGGAGGTCAAAGAAGAGGAGGGAGCCTTCTCGAACATGAGGCGGTGTCGAACCATCGGCGGCGGCATCCCCACAACAACCGCCACTGCCACCACTAGAGCGTCGGTGCCTACACGAGTGTGAAGATCGTCTCGTCGACACCGAAGCTTCGGAGCGCGCTGAATTATCCGAAACAGAGGGAGATGCGGATGGAGTAGGAACGCGAGATGGCTAGGGTGACAAAGAAGAAAGAAACTCCTCATCATCCATACCTTCATTAAACACACGAACATTTAAACTTAATATTGAATGAATGGAGTAGAAAACATGGACAAGTAGATATATAGATAGAGAGAGAGAGAGAGAGAGAGAAGGAGGTGCTCGTCGTCCCTGCTTGTGAGAACATACCTAGAGCATACGTACCTGAAGTGGACGCAAAGACCATTAAATACAATGACACAATGACGTAATGGCGTGTTCTTCTTCTATTCAACTTGAGTGATGGAAGAGGCAAGTCGATAACTCAGAATTTTCAATCAAAAGAGAGAGAGAGAGAGAGAGAGAGAGCGCACACAATCAAATCTTGCAGTCGAAAAACCAAGTGGTGGCCATGGATTGCCCAGGATGTGAGTGCAAAATCAAAAGAGCGTTATACAACATGGAAGGTACTTAGAGGGCCAGAGTTTTTACAAAACGGAGCAAAATTGTTCAAAACGGAGAATCGTACAAGAATCCGAACTATCTCTTTCTTTTTTGACGTAGAACTTGAAGGTGCTTGTAGCTTTGGAATGTTCAAAGGCTAGCAGCAACCGAACGCGTTCCTCTTCTATTCAACTTGAGTGATGGAAGAGGCAAGTCGATAACTCAGAATTTTCAATCGAAAGAGAGAGAAAGAGAGAGAGAGAGAGAGAGAGAGAGAGAGAGAGAGCGCACACAATCAAATCTTGCAATCGAAAAACCAGGTGGTGGAGCTGCATGTGGCCATGGATTGCCCAGGATGTGAGCACAAAATCAAAAGAGCGTTATACGACATGGAAGGTACTTAGAGAGCCAGAGTTTTTACAACACGGAGCAAAATTGGTTAAATACAATATTTATGGCTTTAAGAGATCTCTCTCGCATCCTCTCATAGCTCAACATAAATTCCTATATCTATATAGAGATCTCCGTTTAAACAGATGTCCTCTGTTTCATTTTGTAGATCCTCTGCATGCACCCCATAGAGAGTGGCAGCTTGATGTTCGTCTGGCACCACCTCAACGGCTTCTGACTGAGAATCTTCTCCGATCTCCTCCATTGATGCCGCTGTGATTGACACATGGTAGCCTTCATTCATCCGTGCACTACAAGGGGCTATCTCTATGACGTACCACCAATTTGATGGACTTTGTAGGATGAAATATCACCTACCAGAGCCACATAACTTACATGAGAGCTTCCAAGCACTTTAATTCTAAAATGGGATGTTAACTATTTACATACTTACTTGTTCACAATGCTCGGGTAGTACAAAAGTTTCTCTTAGGTCAGTCCATTTCTTAGTTGAATCCACCTCAAGAAAACCAGTCTCTCCTCTACGCACAGTAGCGTTGTGACCCTCCATGATTATCTTGAACCATTGCACGTTGAACAAGTCAACAAAAAATCCTTTATAATCGATCCTCAAAATCTCTTGTAGCGTGCCGAAGTAAGTGAGTTCTGCCACCACAGGATCTGCATCAGAGAACCGTCGTCGACTAGACTGTTCAAATTTTTTCATGATTCCACAATCTTGAGTAAAACGATTTTTTTCAATCCGTTCCACCCTAAAATATCAACCTTTACACCATGCTGTTGTGTATGAATTATACTACAACCAACAAAGATTATGAGTGGCCGTTCAAACATCTAGAAAGTCACTAGTTGTACATTGCAAACTTACCTTGGTCGCGCAACCCCGAGAGTACTCCCACTCTTCCTCAGTCACTTCTTCACCGCACTGTTGTGTGCTTTTCAATTGGTTGTGCAACCATCTTAAGCTCATGAATGCTGGTAGGCTATCCAAACCCGTCGGATAGTGCATCGGTGGTTGTCTTCCCCGTCTCCACTTGATTTGTGCCGTTTGTCGCTCTTGGTTTGCATCCTCATATTGTGAAATCCACTTTTGCATCACTGGATTGTGAAGCATGCAAAATCAGTTGATTTTAGTCACTAGATCTTCCATCATCTTCTTCTCAACACCGAAATTTCACATGACAATCCCAGATATGCGCTCATCATCTATGGTTCGCCATAGCGTGTCCCGGGATGTATCGAATCCGTCTAGCCACTCTCCAATGTACACTAGGGACTTTGATACTAGCCAACCTCTACCATGCTACCCTTCGGACGTGCCTTATGATGCACATATCCCTTGAGCGTTTTCATGAAACTTTCTAATAAGAACATCCATATGGAATGTACTGTGCCAGCTATTTCCACCTCATCAACTATGTGAACAAGAAGATGCACATGAATGGTTAGCATGGTAGTACGAAAATGTTTCTCAAACATGCACACAACCTCTGCAGCGTTTAGTTTGGCGAATGGTACGTTGATCTCCTTTTGTGAGATCCATTGCACCAACTTCGCAAGTTTGTAGATTGTGTTACAGACATCAAGAGACAAACATCCCTCAATGGAAACTGGTAAAATAAACTGCAAAACATGTGCATCAATGATATTAAAGTCCACACACGAATTTGTTACACAATTCCCACTATGATATATTCCACTATGAACATACGTGACACATTTTATGCCAGTCATGTGACTTCAAACCGGTAAGCTTTCCTTCGTCAATAAAACACGTTTGGAGCAAGTGCATTACGTCAGTGGGGGTCCGCAAAGATTGAATGGTCTCTTTTACTTTGCGTTCTTGGGCTCCTGTGAAAATCCATGGTGCTTTAGGGAGTTTTATCGATCCATCGGACACTGTTTGCGGCCAATATTGCTCCATACGATCCACATTTCTAAGGTCAACTCTGGCTTCCAAAGTATCTTTCTTGTCGGTCAGATGGTCCCATAGTAGATTACCCACATTCTTGAATATGTGCATTAGATCGAGCAAGTGCAGATTGATCATGAGTTGGGGCCAGTATGGTAACTCGTACCATAGAGATAATCTCTTCATTCCTGGGGGCAATCCATCATCACACATCTCCTTCTGCTCTAACCATGCTTGTGCAGACATCCTCGGTGGCTCTCTTTCCAAAAAGCCATCGTGTAACACATGATTCTCTGGAAGATACGCTTGATGACCTTCGTAGATTTGCTTCTTCAATGAGGGCACCCTACATGCATTCAGTCTAGGTCCACATGTGACACATGCTCTGTATCTGCTTGTTTGAAGCCCTGCATGTATACACATGATAATAGATCATCTTGAGAAAAACCAAGATTTACAGTGTCTGAGTGAGGAGTGTAAATAGATCACCTGAGCACTAAGTTGCATTATTCGTTATTCGGGAGACGGATAATACGCGAATAATGGGCGTATTATTCGTTTATTTAAATTATACGGCCGTATTATACGGTGCCACATCAGCATGCACGGCCAAACGTATAACTTCTTAGTTTTTCGAACGAAATTATTTTCAATCTAAAATAATAACGATCGAAAAAAATATCGGCCGAAAAAAAGAACGATAGAATATATCAGTATATAAAGCAACACGCGACATACAATTTTCACACCATCATTCACAAAGTTAGTGTTTTCCATGTGAGTATTCTCACCAAACAAATAAAAGAATAATATGTAAAAAAATAAAACAATTTGAATTAGATAAAAATTGAAATTCAATGGATTTTAAGTTTTGTGTTTTAAATTTATAAATTTGTTTTGAATAAATTAGTAAATAGTTGAAAGTTTGTATTTTGTAAGGAGTTTAATCTCTTACCTGATACAAAATGTAATTATAAGAATCACTTGTCAATGTCTTCAATTAATTGACACTTGAAAGTGACTAATTAAAAAAATTAGGATATTAGCGTTGTGTGTAGAGTGTACTCTCACATGAGATAATTAGTTTAAAAATATAATTACATAAAAATTAATATATGTAATTTAAAGGTCAATTTTGATGTGTAGAGATTTTCTCTCACTTCAAAATGAATATAATGAGACAAAATTATATTTTTACGTCTTGTGTAGAGCTATTCACACTGCTATGCTCTCACTAGAGTAAAAGTTTAGGAAAAACATATCCAAAAATATTGATATTATCTTATCTTTATTTGGACTGTAAAATCTATCGTACTGTGTGAGAGCATACACATGCTCGCATTGTAGATAGATAATCGCTTAAAAATCTATGGTAAAGTGTAAGAACTTTTTGTTCGCACTTTACATAGATACGATAATTATCAAGTATTTTAAGTGATTATCGTTTTGACATTTAAAAATGTCACTTATAGCTCTTGTAGGTATAACAATTCATAATGATAATCATTTTAATACTTGATTTAATTGTAATTATTAATTATCGTAATGTGTTAAAGCTACAAGCTTGCACTTTAGATAAATCGATGCAATTTATATATAATCCAATGGTATTGTTTTTTATTATTTTATTTTTGTTCAATCATTGTTTTTAATTATTTTAATTTTGTTCAATCATTGTTAGTTAAATTAATTTAATGTTTAAATTGATTTTGATTATGAAAATGATCACTGAATTTATTTTCACTAGCAGATTACTTTTGTGCATCATGGTGAAAGGACAAGAGTGGAGTTATGTGCATGAGTTAAGTGCTGGGAGAAATACATCTCGACTTAAATGTAAATCTTGTGGACACCAGTTCAGTGGTAATGCAACCAGAATTAAAGAGCAGTTATTTAAAGTCCCTGGCAATGTTGAAAAGTGTGGGGCACCACCAAGAGATATTCATGAAAAGTTTTCCATGTATTCTCGCAAAGTAAAGTTGATTCTTGCAGCTAAACATAAAGGTGATGTTTCTAAAGATATTCATGCGAATATTGAAGCATCTGTATGCAATGAGGCAACTGAACAGGTGTTTTCACTGAAGTAAACGATCAGAGTTCTCAATTGAACCCTCTTCATGGACATGCTTCTACATCAAGAGGAGTTCCTAGCACAAGAAATCCGACAGAGCGTCATCCAATGGATAGACATTGCCTGAAGCATTAGATAAACAATGGTTGCTTGAGTTGCATTTAAAATGGACACAAGCATTTGTTGCGTGTGGCATATCGTTCAATGCTATGCGCAATCCAATATTTCAAGATGCTTTGATGAGTACAGCCAAAAAATGATTTGTGCTTCCGGACTATAACAAGATGCGAACTGAATATCTTGATAAAGTCAAGATATCTGATATTTCAAGATCCTTTGATGAGTACAGCCAAAAAAGGATTTGTGCTTCCTGACTATAACAAGATGCGAGCTGAATATCTTGATAAAGTCAAAGACAGTACTAAAGCCATTCTCAAACGCACAATGCTAGAGTTTGTTCCAGCATATGGATGCACCATAGCATTGGATGGATGGACTAACTGTCAGAAAAAACCATTAATCAATGTAATGCTTATTAACCCTAGAGGGGCTATGTTCGTGGAAGCAATTGACAGCTCATTGAAAGAGAAGACTATCACCTACCTAGCAGGGGTGTATGAGCATGCAATTGCAAAGGCAGGTGGACCAAAGAATGTGATTGCTATTGTCACAGATAATGCGGCCAACTACAAAGGAGCAGGAAGAGCTATTCAAGTCAAGTATCCGGAGATTTCTTGGGTACCATGTGCAGCTCACACTCTAAATTTTCTTTTAAAATATATTGGTAAAATGGCATGTGCGAAGTAAACTTTATTGGATGCAAATCATGTGGTGAAATTCATTAGAGAGAATCAATTTTCGTATGCTCTTTTTCAAACCAAGTCACCAAATAAAGCTTTTCAAATATTTTGCACGACAAGGTTTGCTACGGCATACTATGTTCTTGCTTCTTTGCAAGAGTTGAAGCCTGCATTGATGGAAACCTTAGCAGACAGACAGAAGATGGGATGGATGGCTCAGCAAGTATCCAAGTTATCAGGAAGCAGTTGGTTCATGTGCGCAAACAGTAAACTCGCCAGTCTTTTGGCGTAAGGTAGAAAGAATAGTAACTGTGTCAAAGCCATTTGTAGATCTTTTGAGAGCAGTTGACACAGATTCTTTTATTTTTGGTCGGGTCTACTGGTATATGTCAGAGGCTATACACAAGCTAAGAGAAAATGTTAGTTTTGGTACAAAGGATAAAGCTACCATGATTACAATTGTTAACAAGCATTGGGTGCAGTTGCATACGCCATTGCATGGTGCGGCTTTTGTATTGGATCCTAAGTTTCAAATGCATCAGCAATCTGCCAACAAAGAAGTTATGTACGACTTCAAAATAGTGTGCTCCCAACTCTTAGGGCACGAAGATGGAAAAGTAGCTTTTCATCAGCGAGTAGATTATGCCAACATAACTGGTATGTTTCAGGATCTGTGGCATATAGATGCCATTGGCAAAACAAGTGCACCTTTATGGTGGAAGGAGTACGGTGGAGAGAAAGTGGAGTTGCAACACATTGCAATTAGAGTTTTATCAGTAGCTGCATCAAGTGGAAGTTGTGAGCAAACTGGTCAGCATTCGACTTTGTGCACACTAAAAAGCGAAAGAGACTTCATACTAAACGTGTTGCTAATTTGGTGTATGTTTTTTGCAATATGAGACTTATTCATAAGCCTCAAAAGATTGCAACTAGAGCCGCTCAAAAGCAATATGGAGTCTTCCAAACGCATGAAGCTATTTCTGCAGAAGTTGATGATGATGATATGGAATGGGAGATAGTTTCAGAATGCTCAGATATGGACGAAGTAGATGATATGGTTGCAGTTTTTGAAGATGGAGATGATTTGTGAGAGTACCATTGTAATACTTACTCAACAAGTTTTTGTATATGATGAAAGAAAGTACATTATCTCGTTGTCGTTCACATCAAAACCTCTCTCTCTCTCTCTCTCTCTCTCTCTCTCTCTCTCTCTCTCTCTCTCTCTCTCTCTCTCTCTCTCTCTCTCTCTCTCTCTCTCTCTCTCTCTCTCAGACACACATATTCACTCACACTCAAATATATACACAATTAAGAGATGCGGTCTCTTCAGTTGAAAATAATAAATTGCCGATAATATCTTGTTGAATAAAAATTACATAAAGGTTATGTAGGTTTGAAATTACAACAAGGTTTTGGGAAATCAGTCAATCAAAAAGAGTTTGATATAATTTTGAGATTACAAAAAGCTTTTCAGTGATTTATGAGTTTGATAGATATGCTATAAGTTCGTCTATGGTAAAATCTGTAATTCCTAGCTCAGGGGATGGTTCAGCAACATCTTGATGTGAAGTGGTAGTATCATCTGGCAAAGGTCCATACAATGATTCATATCGTTGAAGCTTTGCTTGTGCATCACTTATCTCTATTTCAAGCTCAAGAATCCAGCCACGAAGCATGTCCGGTGTTTCTCCTTGGCTGGCAAGGTCTTGTCCTTGGCTGGCTAATCTAGTCAGTGTTTCTGACTCTTCAGGAAGTAAAACAATAGGACGCTTGCGAGGAGGCATTGGATTATTTTCATTGCGTGCTGCCACCTTTTCTGCAATGCGTCCACGTCCAACTCTAGTGGTGCCTGGATGATCTGACCAATCCACTCTCTTCAGCAAAACATATCGAACATAGCATTGCTGGATAAAGTAAATTGCTACTTGGTTGTTGTTTGGTAGGCATCTCTCTTGTCGTATAAACCTTTGCAGCAATACACGTGCTAGTCCTTTATGTTGCAAATCAGAGAGCTTTAACGGAGTAGTATCTTTTGCATTGCCACTTATTTAAAATAGTTGATGGCGTACAAAGTGATTAGGGAAAATCTTTTTGCACTCCTTAAGGGTTAATGGTTCTCCCTGCAGCTCAGATTAATCTTCTTCAATGTTGGCAATAGTAGAAAGATCTGCTTGTCCACATCTAACTTGTTCTTCTTTAAAAATTGCATGAGCTTCAGCGTGGTTGAGTTCTTCTTCCATATCTGCATATCAGGTGAACATGTCATTACTTTTAAATACCCATTCAATTAATTTGACAGTATATCGAATGACAAACATAGAATTTTTGCTCAATTAAACATACAATTAAATCTGACACCAAAAGTAAATTATGGGCACCATTTAAACATAAGGAGAGATCAAAAGCATTAGGCCGGGTTTTGGGGTGAACGCACTTGCCGCTTTCAAGATGGGCAAGTATATTACTCAAAAAATGTCTCTTGCTTTGTTCTTGGGGGTCTAGTAAGCACTTCAAAATGCATTTACATGTATGGCACATGGAATAAATATCCATAGCTTTGGTCCAGGAGGGAGGATTACTAGATATACATTCAGGGGCTACCCATGGATAATCTCTCTTATATTGTTTTCTAGTTTCTATCTGCATATCGCGTAGAGGAGGAAAACCGGCTGTCGTATTTGTTTTGGTGTATGAACCCCAATCCACAATGCCGGCGTAAACACCTTTTTCGCCAAAATGTAGCATCATATTGCAAGAGTGTAGATCATTGTGGAGGTAGTTATGCGTATGTATATACTTCAGAGTTTGGAGGAGAGCATTGATGATCTGCAAAATATTCTCTTGGAATAGCTCTATTGTTCCTGCAGTGAGTACGTAATCGCAAATGACAAGTTGGCTGCCATTTGCAGTGCATTAATTCTTTTATCCATTGCTCCACATGGACGCCATTCCAAAATCGTGAAATGAGCATAGGTCGCTCCACGTGGCGCACCATGGCAAGAGGGTAGATAATACCACGATGTGAAATATCCAAAATTGTTGCTTCGTCTTTGACCTGTTGCTCCATGGTGGGCCCATGTAAGTGTACTTTGAAAACTTTTGCAGCATACACTTGATCTTTGAAAGCGGGATGTGTGACACCCACACGCTTCACATGTGCCCATCTTCCCTCTCCCAACTGTGGAGCTTGGATATTGAAGACGGCTATGTCGGGTAAAAGGTGTAAAATAGGTGGTAGCTGAGAGAGGTCTAATGTAGGCGGATGACGTTGCAGGCTCTGTTCTAAGTTGGATTTCTGGTTCAACAGTAGCTTCGGAAGAGCTGCTTCCACTCTTGCACGCTTTGCTGCTCTTTCTAACTTTTCCTTGCTCTTGAACTCTGTATAAAGCTGTTGCACAAGATGTATGCACTCAGTTATGTTTGGCAAGGAAGTAATTGCAGGATTTTCCAGTTCCTGAAAGGTCCTCATGATCTTCCCAATGGTTTGTTTGACCATGTTTACTAAAGCACCTGATGTCATGAGGGCTATGTCAAAAATAGCTGGTGAAAACTCTGCCTGGAGCTGCTCAAACACAGCCTTGGTTAGAGTCTCTGTAAGCTGATAAAAATTCTCTGGAGCGACAGGGTTTAAACAACGCCTAATCTTTGTCTCTAACATGTAATGAAAGTGTCTCACAATCACTTTGGAGCTTTTTTCGGTCTTTAAGAGAAATCTTCAATTGAAAATATCCTGAACAACCATCACACACATTGTACCTCTCATAACCTGCCACCACTGAATCCAAGATCTGAGCAATGAATGGAAGAGGGTATGGGTTCTTCTTAGTGGTTGAATTTAAGGGTTTAAAATCTACACAAATCCTCCACTTTCCATTCTTCTTTGGGCTAACTACTACTAGACTCACCCATTCTGTGGTCTCTACTGGGACTATGATCCCTGCCTTCAATAACTTGTCCACCTCTTCCCGCAAGGCTTCCATTTTCTCTTGACCCATCCTTCTTAGCCTTTGTCCCACTGTCTTAGCAACTTATTTCAGCTCTATATGCATTCCTTCTCCTTTGAACCCTCTAATCTCTTCATATAAAGTAATGAACAAATCAGAAAAACTTGCCAACATGCGAAAATATATCTCCTTCTCCATAGCTGAGAGGTCTCCACTGATCATTTGTGTCATGAAATCCTGCTTCTTTGACAATTCAACCTTAGTTTGCATCAGCCCTTCAATCACTTCATAAGGCCCTTCACTTTCATCTTCAATCTCATTTGAAAATGCAACTAAACCAGATTCATGGATTTCTTTGTCCATCAAAAGAAATGCAACATCAACATCCTCATCACTGATGGTAGTACTACCATTGTCCTCGTCAGTCACTGTGGAATACTCTTCATCACTAGACTCATCCTCATCTTCATAAATCTCCTCCAATCGTTTCCTTGTGTCCATATTATATAGCTTCTTGGCACTTGTCTTTCCATAGAGGCTAATCTTACCACCTCTCCAATCTTGAATAGCTCCCACTGCACGTAACCATGGTCTACCCAGTATAATAGGATATTCTCCCAACCCTGCTGGCATCACATGAAAATCAACCACCACCTTTGCATCATACACCTCCACTTCTAAGCTCTTTACAACACCCAAACATTTTACTTTTTGATGGTTTGCCAATCTAATCCGAAAGCCTGATACCCCAGTCACTGTAAGACCCATCTTCTCAACGCATGAGTGTGTTATGGCACATATTTGGGCTCCACCATCCACATAACCTTGTCCTATATTTTTTCTTTCGTGCCACACGTCTACTATTGGGCAAATGTTGGGTAGCTCATCCATCACCAACACCTTCACGAAAACTCTCTCTGGTTCTTTCTCTATTGGGTTGACCATCCTCTTCCACGGTCGCTTTAGCTTAGCCACCATCTCTATAAGCTGCCCAAAAGTAACATCTGCTTTCTTGCTTGTCAAATCCTCCTTCAAGTCATAGTTTCATTTCCCATCCCCTAGTGGAAAATCTGAAACATGAAACTTGCGACAAACCTTTCTTTTCCTCTTGGCCTTGACATCCTCGCCTTCTTTTCCTCTTGGCCTTGACATCCTCGCCTTCATGGCTCTTTCCCTTCTTCTTGCTAGGACTTGGGGCATTTCTTCCTTCCTTATCCTGTGTGGCTCTCTTCCCAATAGGAATCACTAATGTATCCTCCACCTTTGTTTCCTTCTCCAAGGTGACTACACTTATCACTTTTGTCTTTCCCTTTTCCTCTTGGGTTAATCCATTGGTTCCTTCTTCTCCCTTAATTTCAATGCCATAATCATTTGACCTAGCTAGCACCTGTCTTGGCAATGGATACATGTCTCCCCCCATCCTTGGTGGCTTATCACATTGTGGGCTAATGTCCGCAATTATAACATGTGGACATCTACCTCCAGACTCTGCCATTGCTTTGTCCAACACCATTCCTGGGTCTTTCTTCACCTCTGGGCTGATTTACAAACCTCCCTCGACCTTGATTATTTCCCACATTACCTAGCATGTTTAGGCTAAGATTCTTCATCAAATCTACCACTTGCCTCATGTCTTGCCTTAGCCCATCATCTTGTACTGCTATAGTGACCATTGTTGGCATAACCTGAGGAGTAAAAAAAACCACTGGTTCATGATGAACCCCTGGCATGCGAACTTGCAAAGAATTCATAGGCTGAAATTCAGACCTCCTAGGTGAAGACTCTACTCCTAGCTGACTCTTTCTTCTCATCTTCCACTCTTTGCTCCTTGCTACCTCTAGTGCATCTTCATATGCTCTAGGATTATTTAGCTCTATTCTCCAACATATATTCTCCCAAAGACCAGCCAAGAATCTATCCTTCTTCATCATGTCAAGTGGGGGTACCTGTGGTGCTAAGGCCTTACACATCCTCTCCCATGCCATTGAAAACTTACATATGTATGCATCTACTGGATCACCTTCCCTTTGCACCAAACCCTGTACTTCTTGCCACACTTTGTCAGGATATTTGTCTTCACAAACTCCACTTTCAATCCATGTTGTAGATTGTACCAACTTAATCTCATAGGTGGATCAGCCACATGCAACTCCTCTTCAAATGCTTTGGACCAAACTCATGCATCACTCTTTAAAAAAATCTGGAGAAGATGTAACATCTTTGCGGGATCATGAATCTGGTTGCTAATGAAGGCAACCTCCATCTTTTCCAAAAGTCTTCCACATCTTCATCACTTCTTCCATGAAATTCCGGATAAGAGAAATCCATGGCTACCCAAGTTTCAATTCTTTGAGAACCCCTTCTAACACACGTGCAAGAATCCAAAATTTTTGACTGACTCAATCCCCAGAAACTTCAATGGCGCTCAAGCTTTAGATAAGGATAAACACATGCACATCAAATGAGTTTTCATAGTTAATCATTGGAATTACAACAGGCAAAGGGGATTCCAATGTCTCTCTTAATCTTCTTGGCCCGAACATAAAGACTATGCGCTAGTGGAAAAAAATCTTCCTGGACACATTAACATTTATCTGGATTCTTTGTGTTAAATGAAAAGGAGTGAATTGAGGTCTGTTTTGATCATCCATTAAAGCCAACCATAAAGCTCCCAAGAAGGCACACCTGACTTATCCTCTGATTTTGCCAGAATTTGAGCAGCATAACAACATAAATAGCTCAAGAGACGAAAGAACCAGCCATCACAACTTGGAAAATTTTTGGTAGAGTTCCCCCAAAAGTAGAGCAGTAAGAACCCAAAATATAAACTATATATGTATGCATAACCTGCCAACAATAGAACCTGAGCATCAAGTAGGAATCACTAGTACATAGTCTATGGTGAGGTCACAAAAAGGGTGCTCCAGACACTTGTATCACCAAAAGGATCTTACTGATGCTATCGACGCTCAATAAATCCTCATGCTATCGACCCTCTCACGAAAGCTTATGCAAACCTTGTATAGTCAAGTCTCAGAAATGATTATCTTCCAGACCAAGTCTTAGAAATGGCTGGGGCTTCAAATAAAACCAACTATGGCTCCACAAAGGTGTACAATGGCAGTATCCACAAGTAACGTACAATACAAGACAATGCGCTCAAACAGGCGCCCAATGATGCATATCCACGGCAACTGTAAGTGACTTCCACTTGCCAGTGTATCACTCTACTCCAGCTACCTGTACCTGTGTGAATCACCTGTACTTGTACCTGTACCCTGTAACCTGTAACCTATAACCTATAGTCTGCAATCTGCAACCTCTAGTACCGAAGCTGAATGGTACTCGAAGAACATCCTCCACGGGGGTGCCAAAAGCATGTGAGCGGTATAGAAACACACACAACGCCTCTATAATCATCCGATACACACTGTTATGATGATACACACACACTATGGGGCACCACTCAGCTTATACAACCCACCTGGCCGAGACAGGGAACATACCGATGGAGTGAGAGGAGAGAGACTATCCATTTGCCCACTCAACACAGAGACACACACGCGTACATCTCCAAAAACCTTAGCTCAAAAGAGGAAGATTTCTGATGTTTAGATACAATTGAGCATGGGCCAACACCAATGGGGCAAATAGCTCACACAATATGGATGAAATATGCTAGATACAATCACAAATTTGAACAGAGGCTTTGCTCACATGAGAAACTTACATAGAAAAAACACCAAGAAAAAGTGAGAAATTTGGCAAAATGGACAGCTCCATTGCATTTGGAGCGGGAAAAAACCCCAGCCTACAATATCAAAGTGCTCAAATCCGACCTCGAATGAGCAGTTTATGGCCAAAACAAGCTTTAAAAACAACAAAATCTGAGTTTCCACTGTTCCTCCTCTTATCTCCACGTTTTGCTGGTCTTTTTCTCAAGTTTTTCAATTTCCACACTTCACTTTATCCCTTGGGCACCTTTGGCCTTTTGATTGACCTCAAACGAACCCCGAACAGGCCAAAAACTGGCCACACAGTACGTTTTTGTCACCCTTCTACATCCATCCGCACACCTGGCGCTGGTGTGAGGCTGCTAATAGCTTCCTTGAGAGGTTTTACGCTCTACCAAATCCTCATTATTATAGAAAAACATACTCATACTGGGTACTATGAAAATCGATGTACTATGTACACATTGTCCTACCTGTACACATGTGGGCCCCCCCGTAACCACCTGGCTCTGGAAAATGGGCAATTCTTTATTCGATGCACCATGCATGTGTATGTACATATGTGCAATCAATTCTTCCAAAAAACTCCTAACAGCGTCGTTCTGGCTTCATGCACACACCATGAAAAAAAATCTTGAGTGACATTATTTGGACTTATTTTTATAAATCATGTGCAAAAGCGCTCAAAGACTTTGACACTCCCCATGTTGCATCATTTTATCTCCTGCCCACACCGCACAAAGAGGGCATCATAGATCTTGTCACTCCCCCCCTCATCGAGTCGTTTTGGCTCCATACACACACCATGCAAAAAAATCTTGAGTGGCCTTATTATTTGGATTCTTATGGTTTTTCTCATAAGTACAAGATATTAGCAAAAGGCATATTTGGGGCCACACTATGCCTTGCTTGCACATCGGGATAGGGGGTATTTTTAGAATCTCACTACCCCAACCCTCATGTTGTGTGGGTCATTTTTGGAACACCAATTTGGTACCACACTATGCGTTGCTTGCACAACATGATAGGGGGTTAGTTTTAGAATCTCATTACCCCAATCGTGACATGTGGGTTATTTGCATTCACAAATTCACCTTTCCTGCCTACTATAGATCTCTTTTTATATACAGATCTATTAAACATATTGGACCCAAGCATAGTCACAAAATTACTCAATTCTATTTTACAATATATAATACTTGTAACTTTTAAAAGCTACATTATACATGAGTCCAAAATGCCCAAAAAACCCCGAAAATGGCTGGCTATATGCCTCGTTCTGACACCCAAAGAGTTCGGTACGCCCAAAAAAGGCCTCCGAAGGCATTATCCCGTACGGTGCGAGGAGAGGGGTAGGCCTACCCCTCTCCTCGCACCGTACGGGATAATGCCTTCGGAGGCCTTTTTTGGGCGTACCGACCTCTCCAGGTGTTAGAACGAGGCATATAGCCAGCCGTTTTTGAGGTTTTTGGGCATTTCGAACTCATCTGTGATGTTAAAACTTTGTTATTTTTCTCTATATGAAAATTTAAAATTTTAAGTTGAGCAAAAGAGCTGAAGCAGCAAAGTTTTATTAACATGGCTTAAAGGCAAAGGGGCTCGAGGGTGATGAAGATTCTAATAATGATGGTCCATGCCAATGGTTTCTAGATGTCATGTTATAGGATCATGGTGACATGGAAGTCTACATAGAAGAGTGAAAAAAGTTTCAAGCTCAAGTTTGATCTCACACAAATGTTAGAAGTATTATGGAATTGATATTTTATTATTTACTACAGCTGACAAGTGGAAAAGACTGGACCGAGCTAGGCTTATGCGAATGGAAATATATATATATTGTTCAATTTATTATTCAAGTGCTCTTTTATGAGCTTTGGCCATTTATGACCGGCCGGCCAGTTTGTAACCAAATTGACCATTCAAGAAATCTATAAAACAAATATGTGCAAGAGGAAAATGGTCACTCTTGCACGGGGGGAGATTGCACCCAGCGCCTATGTCTATTCTTCTCCCTCTCTTGTCTCTCTCTTTCCGTGCCGATGTGGCACTCCGCTCTAGGAGGCGCATCTGCACGTGCTCTTCTTCTCTCTCTCTCTCTCGATGTCTCTCTATGTTGTGTATGGCGTGGATATGTGCAAGGATGGTTGTTAGGTATTCAGCTTTGTCAATTTATGGGCTTGCAGTATGTTGTTTTCTCTATTTTGCACGGCCACCGCGTTCTCCGTTTGTAGCAGTGGAATCTCTCACGTTTGACAAGCACAGCCCTCTCTTTCAGTTCCTTCTCACGAATGATCTATCAAGGCAAGTGTCTTTGGCACCAACTAGTCCACAGCACAGTGCACTTCAGCGCTTCAATGTATGGCACTCTTAGCAGTCCATTAGAGACTTTTAAAATTTGAGTCTCACTTTCCATGGGGCAGTATTAACGTCTAGGGAGAAAAGTAAACAATTCTCTACTCTGTCCGATAGCCTCTGTAGCATTTATGGCAGGCTCTTATTGATCCTTCTCCATTCTCATTTTCATTATGATTTTATCCCATGCTTTTCATGATTTTTTTCTTCACTGAGCATGCAGTTGTGTGTGACTTCCCAGCATCTACACAAGATACATTTTTTACATTTCAGTACTGAAGTGTAGTTTTACTTGACTTTTTGACAAGAGTAAACTAATTATAAAATTCTCATGTACACTGTGTCTTTCAGAACTCCTTTCATATCTTCATCCCATGCATAAGAGATTCCATGAGGATGTGCTGCCATAGACAAAAGTTCTTTTTTTGTTTGCTCAAACCCTACTCTAAGTCAACTATAATTAGAATATGTACAACTCTACTCACAGTAATTAGAATCAATTTCTAAGTAGCTTTTCAACTAACATACTTAGCTTACATTTATGTTGGACCTCTTTGACCTAACTACCTTTGAGAGAATACTTTAAATGACCTTGGCATTGTTGTTCCATAGGTATTTGCATTTTATTTCCATGTTCATATTCATCATTGTTGGCATTTTAACTAATCAACAAGGTACATAAGGGTCATGCTTTGTATTAATCGCTCGCAACCTATTGTCATTTAACCTCTAGAATCTACATACGACTCCTTCATAAATTAATGTTCGTTGATCAATTGTTATTATTAACTGTTCTACACACATATACATAGTTGAAAACTGCATAAAGTATTTATTCAAGTTGCCCTCTTTCACGGGCTCATTGTTATATTCTCCGCTTACTACTTGCACGATATGAAATTTTATTGGCATGATTATTTAGTAGCTATGCAGCTCCTCATTTGAGCTAGGGTGCTCTCGGATATCGAGCCATAGTTTGTAAGTGCCTTGTTAGTGGAACATAATCTAATTTGGTGTCAAATAGGTGGCAAATGTTTTTGTTTTATGTCTTGCTTGGTCCATTGGTCACATGCACACAAACTCGCCGATTTAGGCAGTGTGTCAATGCTTATCTAGTGCAGATTTTTCGATTTAGGCAGCACAACAACAAACTACAGATTCACGTTTTTTGAACGTATATCAAATGTAGATTCGCCAATTTAGGCAGCATGTTGGGTGTAGATTCGCCGATTTAGGCAACACCGATCACAAAATCATGCTGCAATGACTGGCCACCACTGCAACTGGTATGATTTTGTTACCGGGGTATAGAAAATAAAAGATATTTTGGATTTGGATTTGGAATTGGTATATGATGATTTTCTATCGCGATAGTATTTATGAAGTGAACTTGAGATTGATGAGAATTGATTTATACAATGACAAGTGTGACCAATGATATCTTGCTTCATTAGGATATGACATATACTGCTTATTCTAGTGGTATGGGACACTAAAATTGGTAGTATGTGGATGACGGCAGGCATAACAAGCAAAGTTGTCTAATTTCATGGATTTTTATTTTACTATTTGATACAAATTTCTAATCCTTGTTTTTAACAAGTATTGTTTGCAGATTTTTATCTTCGCAAAAACTGAGGGTAGTTGCTTTCCAACGGAGAGGTATGTTATGGAATTGATATTTAATTATTTATTGCAACAGCTGACATGTGGAAAATACTGGACCGAGCTAGGCTTATGCGAATGGAAATATATATATATTGTTCAATTTATTATTCAAGTGCTCTTTTATGAGCTTCGGCCATTTATGACCGGTCGGCCAATTTGTAACCAAATTGACCATTCAAGAAATCTATAAAACAAATACGTGCAAGAGGGAAATGGTCACTTTTGCACGGGGGGAGATTGCACCCAACACCTGTGTCTATTCTTCTCCCTCTCTTCTCTCTCTCTTGCCGTGCCAGTGTGGCACTCCGCTCTAGGAGGCACATCTACACGTGCTCATCTTCTTCTCTCTCTCTCTCTCTCTCTCTCTCTCTCTCTCTCTCTCTCTCTCTCTCTCTCTCTCTCTCTCTCTCTCTCTCTCGCTTGATGTCTCTGTATGTTGTGTATGGTGTGGGATATGTGCAAGGATGGTTGTCAGGTATTTAGCTTTGTCAATTTATGGGCTTGCAATATGTTGTTTTCTCTATTTTGCAGGGCTACCGCGTTCTCCGTTTGTAGCAAGAATAGTGAAAAGAAAACTTGTCTTAGGAGTTATAGATGAGTAAAATGATTGTGTGGCAAAGGGGAAATTAAGTGTTAATCGTGATGTTGCAATGTTTAGAGGAACATATGTTGTAGCTTTATAGGTATTATATTGTGAAAATGAATGTTTTGCAAAGAGATTGAAAGTAAATTTACAAGGAGATTTAAAGTAAATTTACAAGGAATTATATTGTTAAAATGATATTCTTTTGCAAGGAATGATATTGTAACTTTGCATCTAAATAGTCTCCTCCTTGGAATGATTGTGATGTTCACAGCAAGGTGGTTATTGTCGGTTCTTTGATCTTATCCTCTATAATTGCCTCCCTTGGTACCGACTGAGTAGTTATTTTAGTGCATTGCTTCTTCTTTGTCATCCTCCCTTTCTTGTTGAAATGAAAAATGAAGTTTGTGCTTGATAATGTGACTTCTATGTGTTGCAATGGGCCTTTATTTTGCAAAATATGGTCCATGTAGATAGAGCATATCGGCAAGATATCATGAGATCCAATTTTCAACAGAGAAACCTAAGTGAATCTTTTGGCTTTTAAATCTCCTATTGAAGCATCCTACAAAACATTTCCTGTACTTTTAGAAATAGTTGGATCCTTCTCCAAATGCATATGGTCACCATGGAAATCTATTTATGAGAGTAAGGCTTCAAATTTTTCTATTTACCTTCAATTCGTGGATCAACAAGATACAAGCTAACTTCTGTCCATATCCATTGCTTGCTCCCTTGGCTTTGTAATGCTTGAGCTTAGACGCATGCAGCCTTTGATACACAACCCTCATGGTTTCTTACACTTGGTTGAGCTTGATTTCCATATGAAACAACTTAATGAGTTTCTAAGAAGAGTGGAAATGGTGAAAAAGATTGTGAGGCTGAAGGGAGCTTCTAACCAGAGCAAAACTAGAGAGAAATTTTGGAAAACTTGTGAGATTGAAGTGAGCTTCTAGGAAGAGCAAAACTAGTGAGAAAATTTGGAAATCTTGTGAGGGTGAGGAGAGAAAAATGGTTTCCATGCAGAGTAAAAATGATGGGAAAACTTGTGAGGTTGAAGTGAGTTTGTAGCCAAGCAAAACTAGTGAGAAAAATTGGAAAGCTTGTGAGGGTGAAGAGAACAAAATGGTGGTTTTGTTGCAATGGTAAAGAGAGCAAAACCGTAGTGGTCCTTCTAGCTAGACTAGAAATGGCGGTCGTCTTGCGAAGGTAGAGAGAGCTTGGAAAGCTTGTGAGGGTGAAGAGAGCCTAATGAAATGGCTTGAGAGAAAGAGTAGTCAGGAAAACCATCATTCAAAAGTGAAAATTTTGTATTTTCCTCCAAGCCAACAAAATAGATCCAGTAGGGGAGAAAATAGTGTGAAATTGACATCTTTTGTTCATATTGAAAGATTTGTACCGGGATACTCTTTAAATGTTCTAGATATGCTTTGAATACCCAAAACGGTCAAATTTGGAGCCGTTTTGATCGTCAAATGCTCCGCTAATTAGCAAGCTAACCAATTCCTTACACAACCCTTTTAAACCTTTTTTAGGCCTTTTTGGCCCTAATGACTTCATTTGACGGCCTATGATATTTATAAGCTATTGTATTGTGCTGTTGAATCTAGTGTCTTGGAGCTCACTGTTCTCTTGTACTCTTATGTCTATAATCTTAGAGCAATCCTTTGACTCATACTATACTTTGTTCTAGTTATACTGATTTAAATATAATCTAGTTCCAAGTACAATTCCACTCCATGCAACATTTCCATTTCTACTTTAGTATAAGTTTCTTTGTCTGATCTATTGTCTGAATTCTACGGACCTTAACTAACTTGACTAACCCAACTAAAAATAATTGTCTGAAGAGACTAGCTCATCCATTTTGGCAATCATGGTGGCTTGACATGAATTGGTCTTTAGAGTGAATCACCCTCCCAGTTGAAGTTAATCGTTAAAAATTCCAACGAGCGACATGGGAGGAGGAATTTCAAGATACGTACTGCAGCTTTGAGTCAAGTCTTTGATACTCACACAGATAATGGAGATGAGATAAGTACATTGAGAAGACATTAAACCACAGTAGCCGCTGTGAGCGGGATGAAAACACACACAGCGCCTCTATAACGACCCGACACACACTCTTGGGAAGATACACACACACACTATGGGGCACCACTCGGCTTACACAACACACCTGGCCGAGACAGGGAACACACTTCTGGAGTGAGAGGAGAGAGACTATCCACTTGCCCACTCAACACAGAGACACACACACACACACACACACAAAAACTCAGCTCAAAAGAGGAGAACTTCTGATGTTTAGATACAAATGAGCTTGGGCCAACACCAATGGGGCAAACAGCTCACACAATATGGGTAAAAGATACCAGATACAATCACAAATTGGAGAAGAAGCTTCACTCACCGGAGAAGATTACACAGAAAAACAGCAGAAAAAGAGTGAGGAATTTGGCAAAATGGACAGCCCCATCGCGTCCGGAACGGCCCAAAACCCCAGTCTACAATGTCAAAGTGCTCAAATCCGACCTCGGATGAGCAGTTTACGGCCAAAACAGGCTCCAAAATGAGCAAAAACACACCTGCGGCTGTTCCTCCTCTCTTCTCCACGTTTTTTCTGGTCTTC
Organism: Adiantum capillus-veneris; assembly: GCF_014529385.1. Lineage (NCBI taxonomy): Eukaryota > Viridiplantae > Streptophyta > Polypodiopsida > Polypodiales > Pteridaceae > Adiantum > Adiantum capillus-veneris. The sequence goes on from NC_140952.1 coordinate 103,592,932, forward strand.
TCTCTGTTTTTTCAGTTCCCACACTTAGCTTTATTAGTTGGGCACCCTTGGCCTTTTAGATGACCTCAAACGGACCCCGAACAGGCCAAAAACTGACCTCGCAGTGCATAGTTGTCACCTTTTTGCATCATCCGCACACCTGGCACTCAGCTTTTTTCAAATAATGCATCTCGCCACCACGTGAAGTGGCCCCAAAAAGTGGTCCTAATGATGACCTTTCTGCGTAACTCTCACAAGAAAACAACCACGTTGTGTCCGTCCTCATCCGCGTGCAAATATTGACCTCGTTCGCCCTCCTGACGCCACTAGATGCCATCTGACGCACCTGCTGACCTCACGTCGTTGGCCCGCGGATAGCTTCCTCAAGAAGTTTTACGCGCTACCAACTTTTCATTATTGTATAAAAAACACACTGGTACTGGTAATAGTGAAAATCGCTGCACTATGTACATGTTGTCCTACCTGTACACATGTGGGCCCCACATAACCACCTGGCTAGGGAAAATGGGCAATCCTTTATTTGATGCACCATGCATGTATATGTACATATGCGCAATCCCTTGCTCCAAAAAACTCCTGACATAATTTGCCCATCCCCTAGCCTGCTAGATCATTCATGATCAGCAGCAGCAAAGAGAGATATGAGACTCGCCGCATCACAGGTCTCCTCATCCTTCACCAACATTGCTTGCTCCACAGACAGCTCATCTTGCTCCACCATCATCAATCTAGCATGATACAATTTAAGACGCAATCCATTTACCCTTGACTTATGTAGAACACCATCCAAGTTAGCCAGCTGATATGTGCCATTTGGAAAACACTCCACTACCTTGAAAGGGCCTTCCCACTTAATTTGAAACTTCTTTTGGAAGGTGTTGTCCAACTTACTGTTGTAGCGCAAAACCAAGTCATGTTTCTTGATACCCTTACTTTTGACCTTTTCATTTATCTTTGTCAAAGCCTTATCCTGCATCTTCCCATAATGCTCCAATGCGTTCATCCTATCCAACTGGACCTCTTGTAACTGCAAGAGCCTCTCTTTGAATGCATCACTAGGCGGCCCAAGCAACTTCTCTAACATCTTGACCGCAGGCAACTCTACCTCCACAGGCAATAGTGCTTCCTTTCCATACACCAAATGAAATGGAGTAAACCCTGTACCTGTCTTCACTGAAGTACGGTAAGCCCATAATGCACTAGGCAATTCCAAATCCCAATTCTTTCCTTGGTGCTCTGTCACTTTAGAAAGAATTTGTACCAACTCACCATTGAATCTTTCATTTAAGCCATTACACTGCGGGTAATAAGGAGTGGTATGCTGGTGCCTAATCTTCATCTTTGTGCATAAGAAGTCTAGCAATTTAGCTCTAAATCATGGCCCCTTATCTGAAAGTAGCTCTAATGGCACCCCAAACTTGCAACATATTTCATCATACACAAATTTTGCCACATCCTTTGCAGTGATCTGTTTTACTGCTATAGCCTCTGCCCATCTAGAGAGATAGTCCACTGCCGTCAAGATATAGCTTTTGCCCCTGCTTGTGATAGGTAACGGGCCTATTGCATCAATCCCCCACTTTTCAAAAACATCAAACGCCATAATGGTTTTTCGTAGCTCTGGCTTCAATACTCTCTTCCCAAATGCTTGACACCTATTGCAAGACCTACACCAATGGTGAACATCCTTGTGCAAACTAGGCCATACATACCCCTCTTGCAAAATCTTATGCAAGGTGATCTTTAGAGCAAAATGGCCACCACATGCGCCTTCATGATTCTCTTCCAACACTCTGTAAATCTCCTCCCGCCAAGGTACACGTCTCAACACGAGATCAGCCCCTTTCATGTATAAGACATCACCAATATATTTGTACCTGTATGCTCTACGCACAAAGCTATACTTCTTAGACTTCTGAATCTCCTTTGGAATGATTCCTGTTAGCAAAAACTCCTCTTCTTGAGCCAAACTTTCCCGGCCATGATAAAGAGGTAAATTGGTCCTCAACACGAATAGCTCCCCAATCATGCCTTGAGCTGCTTCATGTGCCTCTCCATTTAGAGCACGTTCAATGTGTCTGATGCTCATGCTTCGAACTTTTTTAACAGGCCTTTAATTCTGAAGCACATTTCCTTCAATGAGGTGTTCTTGCTCTTCCACACACCCAGCACTTGCTTCACCACTAACAAGGCATCACCTTTTATGCTCAACCTTCGAACCCCATGCTTCAAACAAATGTGTAATCCGGCTTCCAATGTAGCATATTCAGCCTCATTGTTACTATGCGCATCCAATTTGAACCCTCTCTTGCATACTAGCTTCCCCTTTGGATCATAAAGTGCTATACCCCCTGAAGCTGCATCATGGCTCTTTCTGTATGAACCATCAAAGAACAACACATGTGCAGTGCTGATCTGTGGCACTTCTTCAACTACCTTTCTCACCACCTCTTCCTTAACAATAAGGGGATTCTCCTTGTAGGTCAACAAATCAGCTAGGGTAGCCCTTGTACTATCTTCCACTAGAAAAGAGAACTCAAACTCTTGCAGCTCAATTACCCATTTCTTCACCACATTTGACATGTTAGTACCATTAATTAACTGTGGCAAAAAGGCATAACTCATCAAGAAAACAAAAGGCCGTGGTACCAAGTAATGACGAAATCGTCGACAAGCAAATATTACACTGGCCATCACTAGCTCTACTTCCGAGAACTTTCTCTCCGCTACCAACTTCACTCGGCTTGCACAATACACTGGCCTCATATAATGGCTGCCCTTCCGCTTTTGCAATAGCATGGCTCCAATGGCATCATCCCCTACTGAGGGATTTACATAAAAAACTTTCTCCCAATCAGGAGCCTGCATGGCTGACAAACCCCCTAACACCTCTTTCACCTCTTGAAACACTTCTTCACACTTGTCATCCCATTGCAATGGATCATGCTTTGCCACTTGTTGTAATGGATAAAGAATCTGAGAAGACAATGGAATAAACCTTGCCATGTACTTCACTTTGTGTATAAAGGTTGCCAATTGCTTCGTACTCGTAGGTGATGGAAGAAGAATAATAGACTTAACCTTGTCTGGATCAGCCTCAATGCCATTTTCTGACACCATGTGGCCCAATAACTTCACCCTTGGCTGTGCTAGATGACATTTCTTTGGATTTAGTTGTCCTCCACATTCATCATATCGAGCCAATACCATCTGCAGCTTCTCATGGTGATCAGCCCTACTGCTATAGACACAGAAGTCATCCATAAAAGCTTTAACACAACTACCAATGAATGGTTCCAACACCCAATTTGCTCTCTCTTGATAGAAGGAAGGTCCATTTGACAACCCAAATGGCAATACTGTGTAGCAATAGCAGCCCCATGGCGTAATAAAAGTTGTCTTTGTGCGATCTTTAAGAGCAATCTTCAATTGAAAATAGCCTGAAAAACCATCACACACACTGTACCTCTCATAACCTGCCACTGAATCCAAGATCTGATCGATGAATGGAAGAGGATATGGGTTCTTCTTAGTGGCTGCATTTAAGGGTTTAAAATCTACACAAATTCTCCACTTCCCATCCTTCTTTAGAATGACTACTACTGGACTCACCCATTCTGTGGTCTCCACAGGGACTATGAATCCTGCCTTCAACAACTTGTCCACCTCTTCTCGCAAGGCTTCCATTTGCTCTTGACCCATCCTTCTTAGCCTTTGCCGCACTGGCTTAGCACCGTCTTTCAGCTCTATATGCATCTCTTCACCCTTGAACCCTCTGATCTCTTCATATGAAGTAATGAACAAATCAGGAAAACTAGCCAGCATGTGCAAATATATCTCCTTCTCCATAGCTGAGAGGTCTCCACTGATCATTTGTGTCATCAATTCCTGCTTCTTTGACAACTCAACCTTGGTTTTCATCAGCCCTTCAATCACTTCATAAGGCCCTTCACTTTCATCTTCAACCTCATTCGCAAATGCAACTAAACCAAACTCCTGGATTTCTTTGTCCATCAAAAGAAATGAAACATCAGCATCCTCATCACTGCTGGTAGTGCTATCACTGTCCTCATCTGTCACTGTGGAAGAGTCTTCATCACTAGACTCATCCTCATCTTCATAAAGCTCCTCTAATCGTTTCCTTGTGTCCATATTATAAAGCTTCTTGGTACCTGTCTTTCCATAGAGGCTAATTGTACCATGTCGCCAATCTTGAACAGCTCCCACTGCACGTAACCATGGCCTGCCCAGTATAATAGGATATGCTCCCAACCCTGCTGGCATCACATGAAAATCAACCACTGCCTTTGCATCATATGCCTCCACTTCTAAGCTCTTTACAACACCTAAGCATTTTACTTTTTGATGGTTTGCCAATCTGATCCGAAAACCTGACACCCTAGCCACTGTGAGACCCATCTTCTCAACGCATGAGTGTGTTATGACGCATATTTGGGCTCCGCCATCCACATAACCTTGTCCCAAATTTTTCCTTTTATGCCACACATCTACTATTGGACAAATGTCTGGTAGCTCGTCCATTGCCAACACCTTCATTGAACCTCTCTCTGGCTCCTTCTCCATTGGGTTAACCATCCTCTTCCACTGTCGCTTTAGCTTAGGCACCATCTCTATAAGCTGCCCAAAAGTAACATCTGCCTTCCTGCTCGTCAGATCCTCCTTCAAGTCATAGCTTAATTGCCCATCCCCTAGTGGAAAATCTGAAACATGAAACTTTCGACGAGCTCTCCTTTTCCTCTTGGCCTTGACATCCTCGCCTTCATGGCTCTTTCCTTTCTTCTTACTAGGACTTGGGGCACTTCTTCCTTCCTTTTCCTCTGTGGTCCTCTTCCCAATAGGCATCACTAATGTATCCTCTAGCTTTGATGCCTTCTCCAAGGTGACTTCACTTAGCACTTTTGTCTTTCCCTTTTCCTCCTGGGTCAGTCCACTGGTTCCTTCGTCTCCCTTAATTTCGATGCCATAATCATTTGACCTAGTTAGCACTTGTCTTGGCAATGGATACATGTCTCCCCCCATCCTTGGTGGCTTATCACATTGCGGGCTGATGTGACCCAACTCTCCACAATTATAATATGTGGGCGTCTGCCTCCAAAACCTACCATTGCTTTGTCCAACACCATTCCTAGGCCTTTCTTCACCTCCTGGCTGATTTGCAAACCTCCCTCGACCTCGATTACTTCCCACTTGACCTAGCATGTTTAGGCTGAGATTCTTCATCAAATCTACCATTTGCCTCATGTCTTGCCTTAGCCCATCATCTTGCACTGCTGTAGTGACCACTGCTGGCATAACCTGAGTAGTAACAGGAACTACTGGTTCATGATGAACCCCTGACATGCGCCCTTGTAAAGACTCTATAGGCTGAAATTCAAACCTCATTGGCAAAGACTCCACCCCTAACTGGCTCATTTTCCTCAGCTTCCACTCTTTGTTCCTTGCTACCTCCAGTGCATCCTCATATGTCCTAGGCTTCTTTAGCTCCACTCTCCAACGTATATTCTCCCAAAGACCAGCTAAGAACCTGTCCTTCTTCATCATGTCAGGCGGGGGTACCTGTGGTGCTAAAGCCTTGCACATTCGCTCCCATGCCAATGAAAACTTACGTATGTACGCATCTACTGGCTCACCTTCCTTCTACACAAAAGCTTGTACTTCTTGCCACACTTTGTCAGGATCTTCTATCTTCACAAACTCCACTTCCAATCCATGCCTTAGATTGTCCCAACTCAACCTTACAGGTGGATCATCCACACGCAACTCCTCTTCAAATGCTTTAGACCAAACTCGTGCATCACTCTTCAAACAAATTTGGAGAAGGCGTAACATCTGCGCAGGGTCATGAATCTGGTTGCTAATGCAGGCAACCTCCATCTTTTCCAGAAAGTCCTCCACATCTTCATCACTTCTTCCATGAAACTCCGGATAAGAGAAAGCCATGGCTACCCAAATTATGATGCTTTGAGAACCCCTTCGAACACACGTGCAAGAACCCAAAACTTTTCACTACCCAATCCCCAAAAACTTCAATGGAGCTCAGCTTTAGATAAGGACAAACACATGCACATCAAATGAGTTTTCATAGTTAATCATCGGAATGACAACAGGCAAAGGACATTCCAGGATCTCTCTCAATCTTCTTGGCCCAAACATAAAGACTATGCGCTGTTGGAAAAAGATCTTCCTGGACACATGAACATTAATCTGAATTCTTTGAGTTAAATGAAAAGGAGTGAACTGAGGGCCATTTTGATCATCCATTAAAGCCAACCATGAAGCTCCCAAGAAGGCACACCTGACTCAACCTCTGATTTTGCCAGAATTTCAGCAGCATAACAGCATAAATGGCTCAAAATACCAAAAAACCAGCCATCATAACTTGGGAAAATTTCGACAGAGTTTCCCCAAAAGTAGAGCAGTAGGAACCCAAAATATAGACTGTCTATGTATGCATAAACTGTCAACAATAGAACCCGAGCATCAAGTAGGACTCACTAGTACATAGCCTATGGCGAGGTCACAAAAAGGGTGCTCCAGCTACCTGTATCACCGAAAGGATCTCCACATTTGAGAATCCCCCAGCTCAATAAAAACCTCACGCTATCGACCCTCACACGAAGGCTAATGCAAATCGCGTATAGTCAAGTCTCAGAAATGACTATCTTCCAAACCAAGTCTCAGAAATGGCTGGGACTGCCAAATACAACCAAGTATGGCTCCACAAATGCGTACAATGGAAGTTTCCACAAGTAACGTACAATCCAGCAGACAATGCGCTCAAATAGGCGCCAAGTGATGCATTCCCACAACAACTGCAAGTGACATCACTGCTAGTATATCATTGTACTCCAGCTAACTGTACCTGTGTGAATCACCTGTACCTGTACCTGTCCCTGTAACCTGTAACCTGTAATCTGCAACCTGCAACCTATAATCTCGAAGCTCGAAGCTCGAAGCAGAAGGTACTCGAAGAAGATCCTCCGTGGGGGCGCCAAAAGAATGTGAGCGGGATGAAAACACACACAGCGCCTCTATAACGACCCGACACACACTCTTGGGAAGATACACACACACACTATGGGGCACCACTCGGCTTACACAACACACCTGGCCGAGACAGGGAACACACTTCTGGAGTGAGAGGAGAGAGACTATCCACTTGCCCACTCCACACAGAGACACACACACACACACACAAAAACTCAGCTCAAAAGAGGAGAACTTCTGATGTTTAGATACAAATGAGCTTGGGCCAACACCAATGGGGCAAACAGCTCACACAATATGGGTAAAAGATACCAGATACAATCACAAATTGGAGAAGAAGCTTCACTCACCGGAGAAGATTACACAGAAAAACAGCAGAAAAAGAGTGAGGAATTTGGCAAAATGGACAGCCCCATCGCGTCCGGAACGGCCCAAAACCCCAGTCTACAATGTCAAAGTGCTCAAATCCGACCTCAGATGAGCAGTTTACGGCCAAAACAGGCTCCAAAATGAGCAAAAACACACCTGCGGCTGTTCCTCCTCTCTTCTCCACGTTTTTTCTGGTCTTCTCTCTGTTTTTTCAGTTCCCACACTTAGCTTTATTAGTTGGGCACCCTTGGCCTTTTAGATGACCTCAAACGGACCCCGAACAGGCCAAAAACTGACCTCGCAGTGCATAGTTGTCACCTTTTTGCATCATCCGCACACCTGGCACTCAGCTTTTTTCAAATAATGCATCTCGCCACCACGTGAAGTGGCCCCAAAAAGTGATCCTAATGATGACCTTTCTGCGTAACTCTCACAAGAAAACAACCACGTTGTGTCCGTCCTCATCCGCGTGCAAATATTGACCTCGTTCGCCCTCCTGACGCCACTAGATGCCATCTGACGCACCTGCTGACCTCACATCGTCGGCCCGCGGATAGCTTCCTCGAGAAGTTTTACGCGCTACCAACTTTTCATTATTGTATAAAAAACACACTGGTACTGGTAATAGTGAAAATCGCTGCACTATGTACATGCTGTCCTACCTGTACACATGTGGGCCCCACATAACCACCTGGCTAAGGAAAATGGGCAATCCTTTATTTGATGCACCATGCATGTATATGTACATATGCGCAATCCCTTGCTCCAAAAAACTCCTGACACCGCCAAGAGTTGCACTCAACTAGCTCTTTGGAGAATAGCTTAGAGTAGAGCACATAATGAAGAAACAATATATACAAATATTGATGAAGATGTTCTTCAAAAATGGGTTAATTTTTTTATTTGTAGCATTTCCAAAATACAAGTATTATCATTCCAGACGATATTGGAAGTACCACTATTCAGTGAAATACACTAAATGGTGATCATTTCAAAGACATTATGCTTGTTTGTGTGAAGATACTTTGGAAATACTAGAAGGTGTCAAGGAATGGTGGCATCAATCTCTAATCCAGAATATTCAACCAGGCAAGAGGTGTGGTCATTGTCAGAAGAGAGGTCACAAGGTTTCTAATGATGATGATTGTCCATGTTTGAATCTTCAAAATTTAGTGGATATTGAGACACAAGTCTAGCACCAATGGGATGAAAATATTCAAGTCAAGATGGAGTTTTCTAAATCGTCTAAATATTCTTGTGATTTAGTGATGGATTCGAATTCCAAGAAGCAAAATCAAAATGTTCAATAGCCCCATCATAAAGAGTTGAGGATACTGGAAATAGATGTTCCCCAATTGGATGAAGCCTGGTCACCTTTGTCATTTGTTGAATGGCTGCTAGTCCTTGCGGACATGAATACATATTCATGTCCTTGCGGACATGAATACATAGCCAGTAGGAAATTGGACCGGTTCGTAGTTCACTTATAGCCTAGCAAGTCTTACATCAATCTAGAGTTCTATGCTCCCAGAGAGGATGATGTTTCTAATGGTGTTATCAGGATCAGAGCACTGGAGTCCCGTCTACTTTGTCTTGTCATAGATAATCAAGAAGCAAAAAAAAGAGGAACTTGCACAAGAAGCACTCACTCTTCAGGGCATGTATATGAGGGCAAAGATGGAATTGATCATTGCACACCACCTATTACTGCTTCACATGCTCTAATGGATGTGTTCAATGCAGTTGATGTGTCGGTTGTGCATGATTGTTGGTGTAAAGGCGTTTGTGCCTTGCCCGACCGCCCATGCTATGGGTGCCCACACACTGCTCACCTTATTGTGTATACATATATACAACAATAAGGAGTAGATCATTCTGAGACCTACTCCACCCACACAATGTCTAATATCTTCCTCTCCCCTTCTTGCATGCATGCATCCTCTTGATCCTCCCCTAGAAAAAATGTTGTTAATGGGAGATGAGTTGCAGTGCTTGAATGAGTTTTTGATTGTCGTATCAATGCTCTTTGTTTTGTTAGTTTTGTTAAGGTCTAAAGATCGTGCCAAAGAAAGTGATGCAACTAGAGATACGTTTTTTGTGCTCGAGAGCGATCATCTCACCTTGCTAAAAATCTAAAAGAACTGAAACAGGGGAGGCTCTATGTAGCAACGAAGAAGCAAAGCAGTCAATTATCTGTTGTGAGTAGGAAATTGGAGCATTGAGGGCAATAGAGATTTGGATCCCACGAGCAAGGAGTCGAGCACATTTGAAATCTTAGAGCTCAGGAGCATCACAAGAAGATTTAGAAATATTCTCATGTAGGAAAACGGAGTCTCTTTCAATGTTTTTCATACAATGTATAACTTCATGAGCTTCTGCTCGAGAGGCACCACATACCTAGCTAGGTACGATTGGGGGCAGGGGACCACCGACATCATGAGCTTCTGTGAGGAAGGCACCACATATCTAGCTAGGTACTATTGGGGGCAGGGGACCACCGGGGCAACATCATGAGCTTCTGTGAGGAAGGCACCACATATCGTACCTAGCTAGATATGTGGTGCCTTCCTCAGAGAAGCTCATGATGTTGAAGTAAGTCACAATGTGGGAATTATTGTGAGAATTTGTCAAAACTTCTTGTGCATGAAGCAACATTGCTTGTGTGTAGTGAGAGGAAGGGGATGAGTTTGAAGCGGCCGGTAGCAGCTAATTACGAGCAGTGAAGGGACCAGTCACCAGATTTGCATACAATCAAAAGCCGACAACAAAGCAAGGGGGATTTACTAGTAAATTTGAAGTTGGGTAGCTGTGCAATCCGAGGGCAGCGATCAAAGCTTGAATTGTGTGAAATCAAGTAGCAACAGCTGATTGAGGCCGCAACAACACTAGTGGCAAGGCTTGGAAATCGAGCTTAAGTTTGCGGCAAACTGAGTAAGCATAAGCAGATCGGCAACTCGTGAGCAGGCAAAAGCTTGCATTAAAGCTTGGTTTTCACTAACGCTAAGGCAAGGGAGTGATCGTGTGTGTTGCTCTCTCACTCACAGGAATAGAGAGGATAAGTTTTTTTCTCTCTTAGCATGTGTTCACACACACTCGGAATTGAGAAGCAATAGGTTCAGTTTGACAGAGGAAAGATAGAAAGAGAGAGAGAGTGTATGCTCTACCATGGATATATGCAAAAGAGGGAGAACTCGCACTTGATTTTGGCCATCCACATCGATGGAATCCTCTCTCGGGTTTGCGGCAACGGTTTGGGCTCTGCTAGCTTCTCTCCGGGGAAACCTTGTGTAGTTGACAGGTAGAGAGAGTGAGTGGATCGGCTCCTGGATCGGATCCATCTTTGGCGAGTGATTTCTACCCGATGATTTCTTCTCGATTTTTGGCATTCTTTTGAGCAACTTGTGGCAGCTACAGCATTTGCGAGTGCTTTTGTCCAATGGCAAAAAGCGGCATCGATAGTTGTCTCAGCTTCAGCATAGTGGAAGCAAGAGATAGCAATTGGGATCTCCTTTGATGTAGCTTTTTCAACGACTCCCCTCCCACACCCCATTCTAGAGCCGATTTTCTCTCATGGATGTTCCCCAACACCCCAGTTTCTTGACATCGATACAATAGGAGACAAACTAGCAAGCCCCCATCCGGAGTAGCCCGGTTTGATGTAGTCTCCATAGCATTTCACATTTGATGGTACTCCCAATTTCTAGATTCAGCAACACACAACCGGTGCATATCGGCTCTAATGAACCATTTTGACACAGTTTTTCTTGTGAGCAAGGCTCTGGGACATCATTTATGACCACTGCTTGTGCCATTAGGAAGACGATGGGGTCTAGGAGGGTTCTTTATTTTTCATGAGCTTATGGAGGTAGTTAAGATTTTGACAAATAGGTATATGCCATGTGTGCAAGAATGGTGGGTGTGTAAGAGATGTGTAAGAGTGGTCAAAGGATGCACTTTTCTCCCACCAAAAGGAGGTGGAAATCTTTATGGTTTTCGACAAATAAATTAAACCAATTTCTATATCACAAAACTTTGGGGTTCCGAAAAGTCTACAAAGTGTCTTGAAAGTTTGTAATACATCCTGATACCTGTAACATAATGCACCCGGTAGTAGCCATTGTGGCATCCTTCCACCAATGGAGCATAGCTATCCCATTCTTTCAGTACATCAGATGGGTGATCCCACTAATACTTTTTTATCTTTGGTTGAAACATTTCCTCTATCATAATAACTAACATCTAATTCTCCCAAATGATTTTCTCATGTTAAACTGATCATTTAATATGGGAAAGTACCAGGGGAGAAAAAGCTAGAATATTGGTTAAGCTGGCAGACCGGCCAGAAGTAGGGATCCAAAGGAGGAAAAACAAGGATCCAAAGGGGGGGGCATCTGGGCATCTGCAAAAGAGCAATGTGCAACAATGGGCTTCAAAGCCCCTAAGGTTCAGCCCATTAAGACATCCAAAATGCCAAGGTTCCAAAATTCAAGGGTATGTCCAATGGTCCAACCCTAGGGAAAATTGGATACTTAGAGTGTACACAAAAGTCATTGGAAGCTCCTACATAGGAGGGGGCGAGCCCTTTTAGTAGGGGATGAGAGAGAACACACACACACACACACACACACACACTCATGCAAGCCCCTTTACACAAAGGGCATAGCAGACACATGTCAGTTCCCTAGGCCAATTGCCCACAAGGTGCACTCAAATCCTATTGGACGGCCATAGAGGTGGACCAATGAGAATTAGGCTAGTGTATTTCTAGTTTAACTCATTTAAAAACACTTGATAAAAGAACCAGTAAGAATTAAGCTCTCTAGAAGACTATTGGATAGTTTCCCAAGGGGTCCAATGAGCATTCAACGGCCCAATGGCTTGCCTGCTTCCTATTGGCCAGAAGACAAAGGGGTCCAATGAGAGTTTAGTTGCATTATTTAATTACCTAAAGCTATCACAAAAGGGGAAAGGGGGACACTTTGTCACAAAGCTATCACTTATGCTTCTCAATTATGATTGGCTAAGCTTTGCAAGGTCCAATGAGGTGCTAGCAAGAGTATCTTGCAAGAGGGGTCGACCAAGAGAGAGAGGGAGACTGATTTTGGCAAGGCATTATCACACACACACACACACACACACACAATCTCATGGTGAAGCAAGAAGACTCTCTCTCTCCTTCTCAAGCTTTAATGGAAATCTCATCATCTACTCCAAGCTTGCGAGAAGGGAGGACTACACCAACAACTCTTGGCTTTGTGATGCAGATCCAACCAAGATCCAAGCTTCAATGCATGCTCATCTCCTCTACCATGCTAATTACTAAGCTATGCTAAGATTTTATGAGTGATTATGTGAGGAGATATACTTTTTTCTCGTAAGACTACTCATTCTTCCTCTCAATCTACTCTCATACCCTGTAGCTCTCACCATCTTGGAAGGTGTGTGAGGTCTTGGGTCTGAGACCGTGAGGTAATTGATGTTCTGTTTTATAAGTGTTTTCTTAGTGCTTGAAGATTCCATCTTCATTGCACTAGCTAGTTACTGAAGGAACACAATTGTAGAATAAAATGTCTCCCTTGATGGAGGAAACCTATAATACAAAGCCTTTAGAGGGAGAACTGGCTCCATGTAAATGCAGTACTCAACTGTTGTCAATAGCTTAATTTCTCTCTCTTTACAAGTATTGTTCATGCCTATCTAACCAGGTGTTATGATTTTTGTTGCTATCTCCATCCAAGAACTCTTGCTATGCTCATTAGGAATCTATTCTAATGAAATACTCACTATGTCTATTCTATTTTCCTCTACACACAAGTTACTAGGCCATCAAATGTTACATTGGTATTAGAGCACAAGGTTTCTCTTTTCTTGCTCAAGAAGGGAGGTTCTCAAGCTAGCTATAAATGGTTGGTATTATTAATTGCAATTGAGAAAATGGAATAGGGTTTTTTCAACCTTGCAGTGCACCTGCGTTTGTGCAGATAACGAGGCATCACCATCGAGAGCTATGGTCTTAATAAGTGGAGTCCTATGGAGCTTGCCTATGGCTTAACCACTATTGAGCTATTAGAACCTTTACAGGAGCTGGTATTATTTTGGTGTTGAAAGACCCTCTCTTCTATTCCTTGCAGTTAATGATATTCGAGCCACAGGTACAGTAGCTTGGGTGCTTTTCTAAAGAGGTAAAGAGGAGTAGCAACTAGGGCTTGAAGTGCCAAAGTACACCTAAAAATTGTTAGAATGGCTGACAATAGTAAAGAGAGTAAAATAAATGTGGATAGCTTTGATTTTGCTAATGAGTAGGCTACTAATGATGCCCCTATGCTTGTTAACTACCTTTCTTCTAGGCTTCAACAAGCCATGGGCAATTCATCCCTCCAAAGTGAAGTGCATTGGTAGCTTCGTGCTCATGGGATTCTCCAAATTCCCCACCATGACGTGAGAGTACCTAGGAAGCCTCCTTGTGAAACTTCTAAAAGAGGCCTCTCTCTGATTCGGGAAGAAGAAGAGGATCCATACAAAGGGCTCAAAAGTTTTCTTCTTGATGGCGCATCTCCTTCCCAAAGGAGAACTAAAGAGCCCCCACCAAAAGAACGAGAAAGAAGCGAGTCTCCTGCCACCTCGACGGAGACGGATCCATGAAGATGGCGGGCAAAATGCTCTCCATCACCTCCTAAACGGAGAAGACCATCACACACTTCTCCACACCATAAATCAAAGAGGGATGACAGAAAACAAGAGAAGAAAAAGGCGAGAAAGAGGTCGCGCTCTTCTCCATCTTCTTCATCCTCTTCCTCTTATGAAGAAAGTGATGGTGCAAACAAAGAATATCAAGGCAAGAAAAAGGAGAGAAAGAGGTCACCCTCTTCTCCATCTTCCTCAAATCCTTCATCTTTTGAAGAAAGCAATGGTGTAACTTTTGAACCATCAAAAAGAAGAGGCCATAGGAAATCCTATGCCGCATGGAAGAGGTGGTCCAAGCTCAAGTACAATGGCACCTTTGGTGCTATAGACAATTTGATGCGGCGTTTAGAGATGAGGACTTCACAGAGTCCTCTAAGCTACACCATGTAGCTATGCACTTTCAAAAGTCCGCAAGGCAATGGTGGTCCAGCCTACAGGTAAACGGTGAAGCTCCACGAACATGGAAAGCTTTAAAATCTTCCACTATGAAGCAGTTTTTGGCCACCGATGCCAAAGAAAAAAGATGGCAAAGCTTGAATCTCTCTCCATATGAATCCATTCACAAATATGTAGACAAGTTTTAGGACTTCATCTCAAAGACATTCTCTTCAAAAAGATGGATTTTGGAGAGCAAAAACAACAATTTTGTGCGGGCTTATCTGAAGAAATGGCGAAGTATGTCAACTCCCAAAGGTCACGCACCATATCTGCAGTCATATACCATACTATGGTGGCTTCTCGAATCCATGTCCAAACAGGGGCTAAGAGAAATCCTAAGTCACGAAAAACAAGGGTTTTAATGAGCCTAAGGGGAAGGACAATGTCCAAAAGTCTCCTAAGGGCAATTCGAATAACAACAAATCTAAGGAGAAGGGAGTTTACAAAGGGAAACACAAACTCTCTCCTAAAGAGCTTGAGCGTTATCACAAGGATAACCGTTGTTTCAAATGCGATGAGCAAGGGCATGTGTACCACGCTTGTCTCCAAAAGAACACCCACCATGAGCCTCCTCAGCTACCTTGGTTGAAATTCAAGAAGAGGAAGCTCACCACAAAGGATCTACTCTATGCCACGCTTGGGGAAAGGTAAGAGAACATGATCCCTTTATTCTCTTTGACCCTGGTTCTACTCACAATTTCATATCCACAGAGTTGGTCACCAAGCTAGGCATCCAAGCCTATGAGATGGGAGATGTTCTACCCGTAGATGATGCTTTCAAGTGGAAAGAAGCTTCAGTCACTCCCTTAATTGGGAAATTGAGGCTCCATGTCCGAAGCTATGTGCACAAAGAGGACTTCTTTATCTCTCCTCTCAAGCACGAGGATGTAATCCTAGGGGCACCATGGTTTGATTGCATGGCTACCAATGTTAAATTTCTTGACAGGAAAATCTACTTTAAGCACAGGGAAAAAGATATGTACATAGATGCAAAAGAGATGGGTAACACCATACCCATTGCACATATACAAGCTTTCAATAAGTCAATGAAGAGCTCTATTTCTGTGTACATGATTTTTGTTAAGGATTCTCAAAATGAACCTAATGCTTTAGCAAAAGAAAATATAAACAATCACAAGGAACTACAGTTATCCAATTTTCTCAAGGGATTTCAAGATGTTTTTATTGACGCCATCCCTTGTGAAATACCTCCTAAACGAGGCAATGATGACCATGCAATTGAACTTCATCCAAAAAGTTCACCGCCTAATAAACCTCCTTATAGAGTTTCTTAAGCTCAACATGAGGAGATGATGTGGAAAGTGCATGAGTTAGTTGAGAAGGGCATGGTTAGGCCTAGCTCATCTCCATTTTGCTCACCCATGTTATTAGTGCAAAAGAAAGACGACACATATCGTATGTGTCTTGACTATAGAGCACTAAATAGGATCACTATAAAAAATAGGTTTCCCCTTCCAAAATTCAAAGGTGATGTCCAATGGTCCAACCCTAGGGAAAATTGGATAATTAGATTGTACACAAAATTCTTTGCAAGCTCCTACATAGGAGGGGGCGAGCCCTTTTAGTAGGGGATGAGAGAGAAACACACACACACACACACACACACACACACACACACACACACACACGCACACTCATGCAAGCCCCTTTACACAAAGTAGTCTCACAAAAATCCTTTCTCTAATTCTTCTAATTCCTCTATTCTCAAAGTTCATAGGCCATTTCCATTACATTGGTATCAGAGCTATTGGTTTCTCTTTTCTTGCTTAAGAAGAGAGGTCCTTAGGTTTTCCATGAAAGGTTGGTCCTGTTTATTGCAATAGGGTAAGTGAAACAGGGATCTATTATCTTTGTTGAGAAGGACTTATTTTGAGGTACATGTTGGGAACTATAGTCTCAATAATGGAGCCTCTCGCGGTTTGCCTTTGGCTTTACCATTATAAAGCTACGAGAAAGCTCAACAGGAACCAAAATCAACCGAGAAATGTTAGACCCTCTCCACTAGTCTTTGCAATCAATAGTGTCTAAACCATGGGTGTGGCTACTTGAGAACTGATTTTCACAGGTAAAGAAGAGTAGCAACTAAGGTTTTTGAGGGTACCAAAGCACAAAGTAATCTATACTAAGCTCAATTGTCATGGCTAGCAATAACCAAGAGGGTAGAATGAACATTGATAACTTTGATTTTGCACATGAAGGTGCTAATGATGATGCCCCCATGTTTGTCAATCATCTTGTTACTAGGTTGCAGCAAGTTATGGGCAACCCTGCTTTGCAAGCCAAAGTTACCCAACAACTTTGTGCTTATGGGATTTCCCTTCCTCTCCAAGAGGAAAGAGAGCTTAGAAGGCCTCTAGATGAAACCCCCAAAAGAAGACTCTCTCCCATACGAGAGGAGGAATCCAAAGAACGAGAAAGTAATGAATCTCTAAGTTCCTCTGAAGACGTTGTCGTGTTCTGACATGTACCTAGTGGGAACGCATGCTACAAGAGTTATCTTGTAACTTTTTATATACATAATTATATTTTCTATAATGTACATATGTATATTTAAGTATAATAGTAAGCTTTCTATCTCATCCTATTATCTCAAGGGTAGCATATTCTTACTTTACCGTTAAAAAGTACTATGGAAAAAGCGTCAATAGCTCCACCTCTTTAACTTGGGGCAAAAAACATTGAATCTTTCTTTCTACTATCTCATTATTATTTCACACCCTAGCTAGATCCTATATCTAGGGTAAGTTCCAATATATATTTATTCTATGTATTTTTCTTATATTTCTTTTTAAATAGCTACTAGGAGGAAATCAAATCCTAGTGGGACACTAGGTGGCATGATTTCAAAGATACACTTATTTTAATGCATTATTGCAAGCATGATTACAAAAATTTATCAAGGAGCTATATCATGCTTTCAAATGGCATGAGGTGTCCATTGGAATCAAATAAAAGTCTAGGCTAAGGGGACCACAAGAAGACTTTTGCTGCCAAAGCTGTACCCTATTTTAATGATTTTTTTACACAAGGTTCCAATCCGAATTGGAAAATGTATATAATATGGTAGTCGTAGCTAATGAGATAAATTTCTGCCCATATTTAATGTTTTTATTTGCAGCCATGGTTGAGGAGATATGATCAAAATACTGGACCCCAATCTGCCCACATCATGCAGGGACAAATCATTTCCAACTTTTCCAGTTTCTGTCACACTATCTCTTCTCTTCTTGTGTAAATCCTTGGGAGTTCCCTTCACCTATAAAAAGGGACCTCTTCTTCCTGGAAAACCATTGAAGCATTCAAGCCATTGATGAGAGGAACTCATGAGCGAGTGAGTAGTAATGTCTAATTGTACTTAGCCATTAACATAAGCCTAAGCCTACATTTTCTCCTAGAGGAAGACTATCCATTCTAGTAAGCTATCCTTGGAAGATCAACTCTAATCAAAGAAGGTCTTGGACTTGGCGTATCAATCAAAGCTAAATTCTTCCCTCTTTTTCTCTCTCCATCAAAAATGGTGCCGAAGGGTTTGACAAGTAAGATGTGTTCTACATTGACACTTTGTTGATTTCTTGTTGTTTTCTTTTTCATCTCCAATCCAACATATATATGTATAATCTCATCTCCTTAACCAAACCTATCTCTCTCACTCTTAAAATTTCATTCTCTCTACAAATTCTAGGTTCTCCTTGCTACAGGTATGTCTCTCCCCGCAGTATCCTTATTGCCTACGAGCAAGAATAGGACTTGGGAGGGAAACTTCTCATCTCCTCACTTCTCTCATATCTACATTTCACATACTATCCTAGATGAATAATCCACATGAGGAGAATTTATATTGCTTGCACTCTGTGTGGTCTGTTAGAATTAACATATGGATTAGCCGTAAAATACACTTTCAATAACGTATAGTGTTTCTCTTTGGCCCAGAAAGGCTCAATGAAATACTTCTTTCACCGGATCCCATCATACTACCTCTTATAGACTATAACTTTTCTTTTGATGTAAGTGTAGTTATCTTGCTATGAACCAAGAGAATTTGTAGACACAATTAATTCCAATCACTAGACAAAACATATATATTATGGTAAGCACAAAACTACAATTTCAAAGAACAATTCGTAGCCTGTTTAGTCGGCAAATATTGAACGCCATTAACTCACCTATTAACCCTTTCATATTACCCATGATACGATATGACCATAGCCTTGATGTTTTCATCTTTGTGTTGTTTTGATATTTTCTTTTGTGTTCTTTCTTTGTGTGTGTGAGTACAAGAGAGAAAGAATGAAGCTTCTTTCATTGCACTTCCTTCCAAACCCTATACTTCATGGCATCTATGGTTTAACTCCTTCATATAGTTTTTGGAGTTCTCTCACAAAGTCTCACAGCCAAAATCCCGGTGCTTTCCTGGCAAGACCGCAAATTTCTCGACCATATTTTTGGTGAACCCGAGGTGAAACTGCCAGGGTGAGAGTTTTTGGGTAACCATGGGTGATCATGTTGAGCAACAGGGTATGCATTTTGACCCAACAACAATGCAAATGTTTCAAGCATTTGTAGTGTTCAATGCAACAACAAAATGCCACTTAAAAAAGAAAGATTTCAGCAACTAAGGCCATACAAGAGATCGTCAATAGAATGGATCAGTTCAATGGCAAAGATATAACCAAGTACTTACACGAGTATGTGAAGGAGATGGAGCTACATCGTGTGTCAGAAGGTGAGATGATTCAAATCTTTGAGCTAGTTGTTGCTCCAAAAATTAGGGAACATGTTAGGGCAATTAAAGATGGGCATGGGAGAAATTGGGAAGAACTCAAAGTAGCTTTAAAGGAGGATTATTTCATGGAGGACTTTGAGAGAGTGACCAAAAGGACATTCTTAGAATGGGTAGTCAAGACAAAGCAAGGATTATATAATAAAGCTACTTAGGGAATTTGAGCGGCGCTATGCACAACTCACCAGGACAGAAAGGGCCACACTAGATACAGAGAAGACAGATCTTTTCTTACAATCTGCAGGTAAAGAGTTTCAAGAAAATTTGGAGCTTCTTCTTGAAGATAAAGATGCTGAGCAAGGACTAAAGACCGACAATAATGAAGTTGAAGGTGATGTCTCATTGCTTGTCAAACGACAAAGAAGAAGGGACAAGATGGTAGTAAACACTACACGTCCTTCAACCTCAACTTCTGAAAAAATGGTAAAGCCTACTTTTATAGCTCCTAAGTTTGATGACTCTATGCTAGATGAGCTTTTGAAGGGAATGTGTGACTTGAAGGTGACGCTTGCAAAGCTTGAACAAAAAGGCCAACCATCAGGGCCACTTCCTAGGCAAAGACAACAGCCCAAAGAAGGGTTTGTTAATAGATGTATTTGGTGTGATAGTACAGACCATGTAAGAAGGGATTGTGATGATTTTAGTGATGCTTTGACAAAAGATATTGTCCCTTTTAAGGATGGTAAAATCCACTTAATAGAGACAGGTCTACCCATGAGAACTAACTTTGGGAAGGGGAGATTACAAACCCTAGTTGAAGATATGGCAATTAACCATGCCACCTTTTCAGTTCAGGCAGCTACTTATGGAGTAGAAATTGAGCATCTTAGTGATGAAGAGGTGAGTGACCATCATGGTCGTATTTGGCCAAATGTCATGCAATTAGCTGAAAAGGGAAAGCTTACAAAAGAGATTCTACTTCAAGCAGGTGATTGCATACATCTAGAAACAGGATGGAATGATCCAGTGGACTCATTGTCAGTACATGCCTACACTACAAAATGCCAACAATATGAGGCTATTGTAGAAGAGAAGCACATACATGAGAATGTTGATGAAGGACCATCAAAAAGATCTTCTAGAAGTGGGGGAAGAAGCGACTCAATGCCTTCTCAAACACCCTCGACACAAGGAGCATCTCCACCCGAAGTACTCATGGAGGAGTCTACAACAAGAAAAAAGAAAGAGCCAACAAAAGGTAAGATAAAAGGCCCAGATTATAAAGTACAATCTGATATTGAGGTTGCTACAGATTTAAACAAAGTCTTGGAGGAAAGGATTTTGAATAGCAAGATTAAGTTCACGCTGGGAGAAGTCCTTGGCATTGCAAAGTGTGAATTCCACGAGGAGATCATTGACATCATCAGGAGAAAGAGGCAAACTCTTGATGAGGTTGCTCATCCACAGGTTGAAAGAGAAACCTTGAAGACACAAGAGATGCAATTGCAAGATAAGGAGGATGATGGAGCTGTGGTAGGATGCTACCAATCTAGTGGGAAAGTGAAGCAAGTGAATTTCCCAAATGACGAAGAAGAAGCTGAAGCTATTCCTAGGAGCTACTATTCACGAAGTCACTGGGCAAGGGCTACTACAGAAACTTTGGTCAAGGTAGGTGATCTTGAAGAGCCATTTGTTGCCTTGATTGACCATGGTTCAGAAATAAACATTACGTCAAAGAGTCTCTACAACAAGTGCAATTGGCCAATGGACATAGATCATGGTTGGATGGTAAAAGTGGCAAACAATTCATCCGGTGAATTGTATGCAACATGTCCAGATGTGAAGGTGACAATAGGTGATGTAAAAATTGACCAAAACTTCTTTGTACAGGATACATCTTCATATCATCTCATCCTTGGACAACCCTACATTGTGGGAGTTCGAATGGAAACAAAGGTAATGGATGATGGTTGAGCATATGCTAGGATTGTTGAGATGTAGAGCTCTACATCTTGAGCTGGCATCCACTACGGGTCTTGGCCGCTTACGGCATTTACTCACTGGCGCGTTAGGTGACCGACAAGGAGGATCTCTGCCAGTGATTTTACAGCTGGACTACACTTATAGTGCCAGCCTAGTACGCTTCTAGCGAGTTCACACTTAGTGACCGCATGTACATATGTGCTACTTTTCAGCTTTAGCACTAAGTCATTTTGTACTCTCTTTTCTGTGAAGAAGAAGAAGAAGCTTTCCATCTCTGTGTGCTTTGTGCTTATCTTGTGTAGCTCTCTTGCATCCTCATTCTTTACATGGTATCAGAGCCTGGTGCAGGCAAGAGAGGCTAAGAGAGCAAGAGCATCACAATCCCTTCGTTCGCAATCCACGACCGAACAGGTTTCTGAACAGGTCTCCAAAGTGCAGTATACAGATATTTACTGTACAAGTACAATGGTTGTATGTACGCTTGATTGTGGACACTCGTTGAGTGTAGAAAGCGTTACAGGTACCACGATAGCAGGTTCAGCAGATTTGCAGGTTTTTGCAGATTGCAGCTATTTTGTCTTAGTGCTTCAAGATGTCTGACGGTTTCAGTCAGATTGTTACTGAGAAGTTTGAGAAAAATAACTACCCTGCATGGAAGTTCAGAATAACAAATTTCCTAAAAGGAAAAGGTTATTGGGACTATGTAGAAGGAGACAATGAAAAGGAACCAGAGATTCCCGAGGCAAATGCTACAGCAGAACAAAGGAAAGCTTTGAGGGACTGGCAACAAGGCCAGAGCAAAGTGATGTATTGGCTTTCTATGAGCATCACAGATGGCATGATGGGCTATCTACAGGATGCTGAAACCCCCGCCATTGCATGGAGAAACTTAGACAGAGTGTTCGAGGTGAACACCAAGGCCAGGAAGCTTCAACTAAAGTCGGAGCTAAATCAGGTTAAGAGGAACAACCTCTCAATCAATGATTATGCCTTGAAGATCAAGAGTATCATTGAGGCTCTTGGATCTATTAAAGTTTCAGTGGAAGATGATGACATTGTCCATGCATGCTTGGATGGTCTAGGAGATGAGTATGTACATTTTAGGTCTTCCATGAATACAAGAGACGACATCCCCGTGTTCCAAGATTTGATTTCTATGCTTATTTTTTAGGAGAAGAACCTTGACACATCTTCTTCTCATGGCAGAAATAATTCTGAACAGGCCTTCTATTCTAACTCCAACAGAGGTAGAGGTAGAGGTCGTGGTCGAGGCCCAAGGGGTTGCAGGGGCCAATTTCTGGAAGGTCAATCAAATCAAAACAATACGCGTGGGAGGGGAAACCAGTCTCAAGGCAGGGGGAGTCAAAGAGGTCGTGGTGCAAGATCAAGCAGGCAGCAACATACTCCAGATAGCAGAGAATGTTGGACTTGTGGTGAAAGAGGTCACATGTCACATGACTGTCCAAAGGGAAAAGCAAGTGGAAAGAGAGAACAGGGCAACTATGCATCTACTAGCAGAGATGCAGATGATAGCAAAAACGAGCGTATGTTTGTTATGCAGCATGTAATTAATACAATGACTGCAAAGAATTCCACCCAAGATGATGTTTGGTATGTGGATTCAGGTGCCTCTAATCATATGACGTCTCGTGGAGAGTGTTTTAGAGATATGCGCAAACCAGATGTGTCAGGCTATGTGCAGACAGGAGATGACACAGCTCACCCCATTGCTCATGGAGGGGACATACCTCTAAATACGAAGAGTGGGAAATCAAAGTACTTAGCAGATGTACTTCATGTCCCAAACATTACAAAGAATCTTGTTTCTATTGGACAAATGGTTGAGCAGGGTTTGCACGTTCGCTACAATCCAAATGGCTGTTATGTAAAAGATTTCCAGAATGGCTGTAAGCTGATCACAGAGGGAAAATGTGTGGGCAGAATGTTTACGCTGAATGTAGACATGCCTGAGGTAAAAGCTGCATTATTTGCATAGGGCACAGGTGTTGTGGCTGATGTTGACATTTGGCACAAACGCATTGGCCATGTCAATGAGCAGAGATTGCGCAGCATGCAATCAAAACAGATTGTAAAAGGTTTGCCCAAATTCAAGGTGGATGGTATGCATAAAGTGTGTGCAGCATGCCAGTTTGGAAAATAGTCAAAGGGCTCATTTCCACATGAGCGCAATGTATGTAAAAAGCCACTTGAGGTGGTGCACACAGATGTTTGGGGTCCAACCGATACTGCAAGTATACATGGTTGCAGGTATTATGTCTGTTTCATTGATGACCATACAAGGAAAGTATGGGTCTACTTCATGCGTAACAAAAGTGAAGTGTTTGGTCACTTTCAAGACTTCAAAGTCACGATTGAGAAGGAGACAGATATGCAAATCAAGACATTGAGGTCAGATGGAGGCGGAGAGTACTTCTCCAATGATCTTTCAGATTTTCTGTGAATGCATGGTATACGCAGGCAGTTTACATGCAAATATACTCCACAACAGAATGGGGTCGCAGAAAGGAAAAACAGGCACATTGCAGAGGTTGCACGTGCATTGATGAATGAGAAGAACATGCCTCATCATTTTTGGGCTGAAGCCGTAAATACAGCTGTGTACATTATGAACAGGACACCTACAGCTGCGGTGCATGATGTAACACCTGAGGAAAAGTTTACAGGTACAAAGCCTGATTTGGCACACTTGAAAGTGTTTGGCTGCATAGCTTACGTGCATGTACCAGATGAGTTGCGTAGGAAATTGGATCCTAAAGCAGAAAAATGTATTCTTGTGGGATATTCCCTTGAACAAAAGGGGTACAGGTGCTACAATCCAACTACACGAGAATTACGAGTGAACAGAGATGTAGTCTTTGATGAGATGAGCAGCTGGTACAGTAATCCACATGGCACTATTGGGGCTGATGTAAAAGATGATGTGGTTGTACAAAATGTGAGGCCACAGTCACAGGTTTGGGGTGGACCACAAGAGTCCTCTTCTCGTGGCTCTGTTGAGAAACCATGGAATGGTAGACTACGTACGCAAGTTACTCCACCAACAGGTACAGGGAATGTATCACGAAAAGGAAAGAAAAAGGTTGATGAACCTCCCTTTATGGCTGATGCATCATCAGGTTTTTCACATGTAGACATGGATTCAGATGGTTCTGAACAAAGTCTTGATGAGGAATTTGGAATTCCGGCTGTCAGGACACCTGATGTAAGGAAAGTACAAGAAGATGCTAGAGGGAAAAGGAGTGACCCAGGACCGCGCAAATCTAATAGAGTCAGAAATCTAGTTCAGAAATTGACTTATGATGGGTATCTAGCGCATCACCAAGCCTACATGGCTAAGGTGATACAGGATGTGGAGCCCACATGTTTTGAGGATGCAGTTGGAAATATGCATTGGGATGATGCAATGAATGAAGAGATGGCTGCAATGGAAGCAAACGACACATGGGAGGTTGTGCCATTGCCAAGTGGCAAGAAAGCTATTGGCTATAAATGGGTGTATAAAACCAAGCATAAGGCTGATGGTAACATTGAGCGTCACAAGGCAAGGCTGGTCGCAAAGGGTTATGCACAAACGTATGGCATAGACTATGAAGAGACCTTTGCTCCAGTGGCAAAGATGACGACTGTGAGAGCTGTCATAGCAGTGGATGCATCTAGAGGATAGATTATGCATCAAATGGATGTAAAGAATGCCTTCTTGAATGGTGAGTTGTAAGAGGAAGTGTATATGGATCAGCCACCTGGTTATGTCGATCCAGGTTACCCAGATTATGTATGCAGACTTCTCAAAGCTTTGTATGGTTTGAAGCAGGGCTCTAGAGCATGGTATGACAGGATTGCCAAGTATCTTGTCAGTATTGGTTTTAGGAGAGCTCATGCTGATCATTCACTCTATGTACGTGAGAGTGATGTGGGGATTGTGGTCATTACCATATATGTAGATGACCTTATTATAGTTGGTGACAATGCTATTGAGATTGACCATGTGAAGGGTCTTCTCAAACAGGAGTTTGAAATGAAAGATTTGGGCGAGTTGCGCTACTTTCTTGGCATTGAGGTGATCAAGACTCCAGAGGGTGTATGGCTGTCACAGAGACAGTATGCTTTGGACATGTTGTCAAAGTATGGTATGGCTGATTGTAAGCCAATTTCTATTCCCTTGGATGTGAATGCAAAGCTGAGTGCAGAGAAGGGTGATGTTGTTGAGGATGTCAACATGTACGGGAAGATTGTGGGTAGTCTAATCTACTTGACTATCACGAGGCCAGACTTGAGCTACACAGTAGGCTTGGAGAGTTAGTTCATGCAGCTTCCAAGGAAGCCACATTTGGATGGAGTACGACGCACACTTAGGTATGTGCAAGGGACTCTTGACTACGCATTGTTCTATGCAGCAGATGCACCAATAGCATTGTATGGGTATACAGATGCAGATTGGGCAGGTAGCATTGTTGATAGGAGATCTATGAGTGCCTTCATGTTATCTTTTGGGAGTGCTGCTGTTACTTGGAGCAGCAAAAAGTAGCCTACGGTTGCTTTATCGAGCACAGAGGCCGAGTACAGAGGTGCAGCAGTTGCGGCGTGCGAGGTTGCTTGGCTACGCACATTACTTGAGGACTTGGGAGTGCCGGTGGACCAGCAAATTTTCATCCATTGTGACAACCTCAGCAGCATGCAGTTGGCTAGGAACCCAGTGTTCCATGCCAGGACCAAACACATAGAGGTCCATTACCACTACGTTCGAGAGCGAGTGTTGGCGGGCAACATCGACTTGGTCTACGTCAGCACAGAGGATCAGATAGCGGATATCTTTACCAAGGCCCTCGGAGCTGAGAAGCTTCGACGTTTCCGGACTATGCTTGGACTCTGCGACATGCAGAGCTCGAGAGGGAGTGTTGAGATGTCGAGCTCTACATCTTGAGCTGGCATCCACTACGGGTCTTGGCCGCTTACGGCATTTACTCACTGGCGCGTTAGGTGACCGACACGGAGGATCTCTGCCAGTGATTCTACAGCTGGACTACACTTATAGTGCCAGCCTAGTACGCTTCTAGCGAGTTCACACTTAGTGACCGCATGTACATATGTGCTACTTTTTAGCTTTAGCACTAAGTCATTTTGTACTCTCTTTTCTGTGAAGAAGAAGAAGAAGCTTTCCATCTCTGTGTGCTTTGTGCTTGTCTTGTGTAGCTCTCTTGCATCCTCATTCTTTACAAGGATATGCAGAAAAGATTATAAACGTGCTGTCCAATTTCTCATAGTTTGTATAAACCATGAAAGAAATCGTGACAACCTTAGAGATCATCCTCTACCAAAGAGCAAGTTGTGGAAGTTCCTCTATTACTTGATACATTTCCATAGAGCAAACTTCCACAACATCCTTAGAGACTTGACAACCATGAGGACACCTTTGGGTTTGGTAAGGATGTGTACCTTGCCACACAGGGAGCAACCAACTCGGTTGCACATATGATGAATGGGATGAATAAGGTCTTACGTGAATTTATTCCTCAAATCACAATGCCTTTCATTGATGATTTTCCTATCAAAGGATGTGAAAAAAGTGACAAAGATGAAGCTTTGGATCTCAAGGGATGTCGCAGGTTTGTGGTAAATCACATAAATGATTGTGACAAAATTCTACCTAGGTTGGAGGAAGTGAATCTTACTTTGTCAGGGAAAAAGTCTATGTTTGGTGTCAATGAAGTGCTCATTGTGGGGCACATGTACGGGCCATATGGTAGGAAACCATGTCCAACAAAGGTATATGCCATCCAAAGAATGAAAGAAACATGCAATAGCATCACTGAGGTTAGAAGGTTTATGGAAGCATGTGTCTTTTATGTTATTTGGATTCCACATTATGCACATCTAGCTGATCCTCTTTATCAGTTTCTTAGAAAGAATCAGAAGTTTAAATGGACAGAAGCACACATAAAAGCCATGAGAAAGCTAAAGGAGTTGCTTTAGTCAACACCAACTTTGAGAAAGGTAGACTATGAGTGTCAAAGGCCGGTAATTGTGACAGTAGACACCAGTCCTATAGGGATTGGATGGGCAATAGGGCAAGATGACGAAGAAGGACGTGTAGGTATGTGGTATGATTTGGATTAAAGGTACTAAGTGCTCACCAAAGAAACTATCCACAGATAAAGAGAGAGTTATGGGGTATGGTTACAGCTTTGAAAAATGGGAAAGAGTACATGTGTGGTTGTAGAAACAGATTGTCTACCACTTCTTGGGATGATTACAAGCTGCTCAATGCCAGACATTTCTATGTTGCGGTCGATTGCCTACATTAAGTCCTTAAACTCTAAGTTTAAGCACATTGTAGGTAAATACAATACAATGGAAGATATGCTATCAAGGGCAAGGTATGAAGATGATTTACAGAAGATTGATGAGGGAAATGATGTGGGCACAAAGTTCTATTCCATCTCTCATGTCAAAGGTAACAATGTCTGCATGACTTATCCACTTGAATTGTTCTTGAAAGATCTTTATGAAGGTAATTGGCTTCTTATTGGAAGCTACTTGAGTACTCTAACAAAACAGGATGATTGGTCTGAACATGAATTCAAGAGGATATGCAGGAAAGCATATGGTTACTTTTTGAGGGATGGTTACTTGTGGAAGCATCCTAAACAAAAGGGTGCTACACCACAAAGGGTTATATGTAAAAAAGAGACTCAAGTAAAGCTCATGCAAGAGTTTCATGAGAGTATATGGGCTGGGCACAAGGGTGTGTGGGCAACCTTCTCCAATTTGAAAGAAAAATACAGGTGGAAGGGTATATATAAAGATGTATCTCAATTTGTAGAGTCATGTGTAACTTGTCAAATGTATTCAAATGTTTGACATCGGGATGAATTGCACCCTACATATCCACTAGCCGTGCACTATAAATGGATTGTGGATCTAGTCACAATGCCTTTACGACTCTGGCAGATGAGATACTTGGTTCTTTCACGAGAGGATCTAACTAATTAGGTTGAAGGAAGATCATTAAGAGCTAAAACCACAAAAGCTGTGTGCAAATTATTTCTTGGTAAGGTGATTTGCCACTATGGTTATGTGGGAAAGATCATTGCAGACAGATCATTGCAGACAGAGGTGAACTAGATGCCAAAGAAGCAAGGGAGTTCTTTTCCAATTTAGGAATCAAGCTTTCTCTTACTATAGCTTACAACCCTGAAGGCAATGGAAAGAGTGAAAGAGGGCATCCTCCTAACATCAAAGCTTTGGCCAAGGCTTGCGAAGGAAGAGTTGGTGAGAGTGGCCAAAATTGTTACCATATGTTTTATGGACTGATCGTACAACACATAGCTCAGTAACTGGCTACATGCCTGTGGAGCTAATGTATGGTCAAAAATCAGTGATGCCGATTGAAGATACAAATCCCATATGGAATGTACTACCTTGGCAAGAGAGGCTTAGCAGGGAAGGTCTCCCTACATTGCGCATAAGGCAACTAGAGAGAATACCTAGAGACATTGAGGCTGCAAAAGAACGACTCAAAAATGCAAGGTTGAAAAACAAGGACTACTTTGATAAGCGACATCGGCTCAGGAGCAAAGCAATTGACAAAAGTGACTAGGTTTTAGTGTATGATAGTAGCCTTGATAACCAGCACACAGTCATGCATAAGTTTTCAAAAAGATGGTTTGTACCATATGTTGTAAAGCATGTGCATGAAAATGCTACTTACAGCTTGTCTAAACTAGATGGTACAGAAGTAAAGATTCCCAATGCAGGAAAAAGGATCAAAATGTTTAAGAGAAGAGGAGACAATGATATAGAAGATGTTGACGATGAGGAACATCAAAGAACAGGTGAAGATCAAAGTGGAGATGAAGCTTTGGAATTTTCTATTGAAGAAGAAAGTAAGGAAGATCTACAAGAGGGCTGATCTTACAAAGAGAAAATGTGGCACATACCGGAGGATGTGCAGGTTTAGAGGGGGTGGATGTCGTGTAGTGACACGTACATAGTGGGAACGAGTGCTACAAGATCTATCTTGTGATTTTTTTAGATACATAACTATATTTCTTATAATGTACATATGCATATCTATGTATAATAATAAGCTTTCTATCTCATCCTATTATTTATCTTAAGGGTAACATATTCTTACTTTACCGCCGTCACAAAGTATTATGGGAAAAGCGTCAATAGCTCCGCCTCTTTTACTTGGGGTAAAAAGCATTGGTTCTTTCTTTCTACTATGACATTATCATCTTACACCCTAGCTAGATCCTATATCTAGGGTAGATTTCAATATATATATATATATATATATTCTATGTATTTTTCATATTTTTCTTATATTTCTTTTTAATAGCTACTAGGAAGGAATCAAATCCTAGTGGGATACTAGCTTGCATGATTCTCAAAGCTACCCCTATTTTAATGGATTATTGCAAGCATGATTTTTAAAAAATTTAAGGAGAAATATCATGCTTTTGTATTGCATGAGGTGTCCTTTGGAATCAAATGAAAGTCTAAGCTAAGGGGACCAGAGGAATACTTTTGCTGCCAGAAATGGACCCTATTTTGATGATTTTTTCACACAAGGTTCCAAACCAAATTGGAAAAAGTATATAAAAATGAAAGTCGTAGATAATAAGCTGAATTTTCTACCAATATGTTTACTTTTTTATTTGGAGCCACGGTTGAGGAGATATGATCAAAACACTGGACCCCAGTCTACCCACATCATGCAGAGACAGCTCATTTCAAACTTTTCAGTTTCTGTTCACACTAGCTCCTCTCTTCTTGTGTAAATCCTTGGGGGTTCCCTTCACCTATAAAAGGGGACATATTCTTCCTTCAAAAGCATTAAAGTGTTTAAGCCATTCAAGCCATTGATGAGAGGAATTCATGAGGGAGTGAGTAGCAATGCCTAATTGTACTTAGAGATTAGCATAACCTACACTATCTCCTAGAGGAAGACTAGAAATTCTTGTAAGCTATCCTTGGAAGATCAACTCTAATCAAAGAAGGTATTGGATTAGGTATATCAATCAAAATTGAATTCTTCCCTCTTCTTCTCTCTCCATCAAAAATGGTGCCGAAGGGTTTGACAACTAAGATGTGTTCTACATTGATAGTTTGTTGATTTCTGTTGTTTTCTTTTTCATCTCTAATCCAACATATATATATCTAATCTCATGTCCTTAACCAAACCTATCTCTCTTACTCTGAGAAATTCATTCTCTCTACAAATTCTAGGTTCTCCTTGCCACAGTTACATCTCTCCCCGCAGTATCCTTATTGCTTACAGACAAGAATAGGGATTGGGAGGGAAACTTCTCATCTCTTCACTTCTCTCATATCTACATTTCTCACATGCTATCCTAGATGAATAATCGACATGATGAGAATTTCTATCGCTTCCACTCTGTGCGGTCTATTAGAATGAACGCATGGATTAGCCGTAAAATACACTTTCAACAACGTATAGTGTTTCTCTTTGGCCCAGAAAGGCTCAATGAAATACTTCTTTCATCGGATCCCATCCTCCTACCTCTTATAGACTATAACTTTTCTTTTGACGTAAGTGTAGCCATCTTGCTATGAACCAAGAGGATTTGTACACACAATTAATCCCAATCACTAGACAAAACATATATATTATGGTAAGCACAAAACTACAATTCCAAAGAACAATTCATAGCAGGGTGGATGCATGAATAGGTGGTACACTAGCTACCTATTTTTGGGGGTGGTAGCAAGGGGGTGGGATGGTTGGTAGCTAGGTGAGTAAACATTGAGAATCTTTTATGAGGTTTTATTTGAAAATTGTTCATCAAAAGGCTTGAGCAGCGAGCTGAATTTAAAAACTTTAAAAATTATCTTTTCAGTTTCAACTGTGTGTGTGAAAGTAGTGCAAGGAGGCCACCTTACTCCACAATCATGATGCCTCCTGCTCATCAACGGTTGCAGAGGGGGGGCAACTCAGGTGGCCAAGAAGCTCCTATAGCTGAAGCAAAATCAGTCACAATTATTGGGAGGCGGAAGAGGGCCCGTCATTCATCTCCCTCGCCTGATCCACCCTCGGACTCCCCTGCTGGAAAGAGTAAGAAGAAGGTCTTGACTCCTTCACCAAAGCCCTGCACTCTTATAACAAAGAAACATTCAAAAATGGCAGATGTTGTAACCCCCAGCACTGAGGTACTACTGCATCTTAGTGTTGCTCGCTGTCTCTGCACAATTTATTGTTGTAACTTGTTTCCAAGGTCCATGTAAGCTCTCTTAAGCTTGCTTTGAAGCAAACCTAAGTTAGAGGCTAGATGTTTGTAGATGCATTCAATCTCCATAAGCTAATGTGTATGCATTCAAGATTTCATTGAAAACCTGTGTAGAGGCATGCATGCATGCATTCAAGCGTGCATTGAAAACCTGTGTAGAGGCATGCATGCATTCAAGCAGATATATTTATGTACATTGCATTTTTTACTGAACTTCGATTGGCTGGCTGCACATGCATTCATGTCTTGTGCATAGTTGGGACCGTACTCATATGGATTGCAAATCATAGTGCTATAAAGAAGCATGAGTCAGTGACACTCTATCAGTGTGGTAGCTATCACCTGCAACACTCATTTAATATAGGAAAAGTGCATCAAAGATCATCAAGATTATAGCATTCAGCATTCTGCAAAAAACATAACAAGTTGGTAGCATTATGTTAGCCAGTCTACCAATCAAAAAGTTCATTTAGCAAACAAATACCAAGGTGGTAATTACATGGTAGTGATGGGGGCTTTTCACAAGCCAAGCTCCCATACCCCTCTTCTCTCGTCTCCACCCCATGAAAACCCCCTCTTATGGAGGGAGTGATAAAAGGCATTGGAAAAAGTAAGAAAAAAAATAAAGTATGATTATGTAAATATATGAGAAAGGTAAAATAGGCCACCTCATGCCTGCGGGGCAGCCCATCCCCACTTTGCCTCCTTTTTCTTCACTGTTGCCCTGCCGTGTGTCCCTTTTCCTCTCCTCCACTCAAAAGGTCAACCCCCTCTCTCTTCCCCTTGTACTTTCTCCTTTCTTTCTCCCCTCAAGCTACCCCACCTCTCACCAATAATGCATTCTAACTCACCAATAATGCACCCTAACTCACATGCAACTTATGCTATCTTCCAAAATAGTATACCCCACCCCCCCTTTCTCTCTCCTATCATATCCCATGACCCAAATACCCCCTCTCTCTCTAAAGGGCACCATGTCTCTTGTCTTGTAGCTAAATAACCTCCCCCACACTCACACACACTCAGTTTCACTGAAAAAGGTGCCCACGGACCCATCCCCACCCGGTGGTTACCTGATTTTTTTCTTGTGTTCACACATATTTGCACACAAATTCACCTCTGAACACACTCCCCTCTCTCCCCTCTTGTACTTACTTTATTCTCCATGTTACCTCTCACTTTTTTTTCATCAACCCATCTCTCTCTCTTAGTCTCTCTCTCGTGAGACTGCTGTTCTGGCACATATACACACAGCCAGACAAGTGGGGCCCACAGTCACATGGCCTATGTAGATAATGATTTCTTCATTTCTAAATTCTAGAATTTCTCCCCCCTCCTCCCCTATATAAAGAGGGGTCACCATCACACTAGACATACACAACATCACCAAAGAACACACTATGCACTGTGTGTGCCTAGTGCACACACACACACCCACACCATCACCATCACCGCAATCACCATGCTTGTCTTGAGCATGACCTCTACACCCTTGGCTATGGAATATGAAGGGTAACTAAATGAAGGATGATGGCCATAATCCTCGTGCGAGTCTTCGCCATCAACTCCCACCTATCCGCCATGTGCTCTACCACTCTCTCCCTTCTCATTCCCCTACCCTATGCTCCCCATTTCATCGCCTAATTCTCTAAATAAATCTTGAGGTTTTGTGAGTATGTTTTCTTGCAATGTTTTGCCCCTTGTAAGGTGTGCGGAATCGCCACCTAGTCTTCTTTTTTGGAGTGAGCTTGTGTATGTGTGAAGGGTGTGCGGATTCGCCATCCTTTTGTGATGCCTAAGTACTAAGCCGCTATACCCCCTCCCTCACTCTCTCTCTCTCTCTCTCTCTCTCTCTCTCTCTCTCTCACTTGATCTCATTCCCTTTCCTTTTCATCATTACTCCCAAGCATCCATCTCTCTTGGATGAAAACTTTGTTATGGTGGTGTGTTGTTTGCGTCCTAGCCGCTGAAGCTAGGTGGTGCCCCCTGTTTGCTTTACCATGACAGGCTCGAGGCGCGCCATTCGGTCCCTGGTGTTTTAGAGGCCGTCGGGGTTCGGGGTTCGCTTTGCTCCCGTCATTTGGTGCCCCCACTGAGGAGGGATTTCTAAGACCCTTCAGTTTACAATGTTGAAAGTGTCGCCCACTATCAATCATGGACGAATGGTTGAAGGAATTTTTTAACTGGAGGATGGAAGAAGAAGAGACGAAGGAGGCACTAGCCGCATTCATTGAGGTGCTACTGCCAGGCTGCAGTGTCGTCAGCATTCAAGAGGTAAATTCTCCATCTCATGTCGCTCGTTCTAACTATAAATTGAGAGCATCAGGTGGGAGGTCGGTGAAGTGCCATCACTGTTGTCAACCAAGGCACACTGTCAATGAGTGCCAGCAACGAAGGCAGCAAAAGGGCTGAAGTCATCTACAACGACATTCATCGCAAAGAAGTCATTCACATCAAGGAAGGGAAGCAAACGGTGAGACCTCTTTTCCCTAAAGAAACTACAATCAAAGTTATAACTCCAAAGTGGCCTAAAGGGGCTGCTCGAGCCAAAGGCAAGGAGAAGATAAGCCAGTCTGGAAACACATGACCCCGAAGGGAGAAGCATCTGGCCAAGCAAGTGCTTCAAGCTCAGAAAGCCGGGTTGTACCGAGTTTGCCAAAGAGGAAGTCATCCGAAGCTAAGCGGCGAAAGGTCGCCTACCGATTTGCACGACGCATGCGAGTGCTACCAATCCACTTCGACAATCCGGAAGAAGAAGTGGTAAGAAGATTCCCATGTCCTAGAGAAGAGTGGTTCGGCTACTGCTCATCGCTGTTTTGGAAAGAGTGTGGAGGATCTTCCTCCTCTCCCTGTACAACTTATCTTGAAGAAGCTCTCTACCACGGGAGAAACCCAGTGGGCTGGGGACGAGTTGCAACTGAATGGAGTAGAATTCATGCAACACGCCAACTACGGAAATTACCTGCAATTGTTGTTAGCCAAGAGGTTGGGAGTGGTCAGACGCATCGCCATCACCCCGTACGTGCTAAGCAATGAAGGAAAGGTAGAGCCCATGAAAGGCGACGACCTCTTGTGGATGTGCCGACTCATCAACACTGGCACGATAAGAGTATAAGTAAGTATTTCATCCTTTGTGCATGATGGAAAACGGGCCAACGGCATTCCCATTCAGATTCTTGCAGCATATGCATGTGAATATCTATGTAGATAGGAAAGTCTTCTACCAACAGAAGATCGTACACCTATTCGGTGCGGCGGTACTAGGAGAAATCCTCAATTCCCCGAACCCTATCATTCTCCCCATATTAGATTACCATCATTCCTTTAATGTTTCTATCTTTATCTTGTTTTAACCTATCCACCCACCCTTGTAAAAAAGCTGCTATGAGCCGCATTGTTAATGTAATGTAAAAAAAAAAAAAAGAGGTTTGTAATTTCCTGAGTCACTACCATGGCAAGTGTTTCTTTTCCCACGTTCAGTGGAAAGAAGGGAGAGGATCTCACCACCGACTTTTTGGATGATTTCGACATTGCTTGTATCGTCTCCAACAAAGATGACGATGCTTCACGACTTAGAATTTTTCCTCTACTGATGAAAGTAGAGGCCAAGTCCTGGTATAATGCATTGCCCCAGGCCACCAAGAATGCATGGGATGTGTTAATGGCTACTTTTGTAAAGAGGTTTGGTGGAGGCACAACCTCGGAGAGGCTATGGCAGTTACTGACAGAATTAAAGCAGCGAGGCCTGCTGGAGTATGCCACCTACGAGTCCAAATTTGTGGACTTATGGGAGAGATGGGTTGCCTCGCTGGAGGAAGGTGAAGGAGCGCTTAATTTCCTAAAGAAGGACCGTTTCATTGCTGGTCTATGGTCGCCGCTTAGAGAGAAGGTGAAGGGAAGGTTTCCTGCAACATATGAGTTGGCAGTCGAAGTAGCCCGCCTTAGAGACAAGAAGCTACGCATGCAAGCAAGAGTAAACGAGTCAGAGGAAACAAGCTCGATACAACCAACCCCAGTGACTGCAACAGCCAATCATAGAGTCCAACCGCAGGAGGCATCAGAAGAGCAAGACCTGCTGAGTCGTATCACCACCCAACTAGAGAGTTTATCTGTGCATCTGGTGCAGCAAGGGCATACACCTGGCAGGAACCCAGAACAAGGAAGAGGACAACGAAGGCAGAACCCAGAGTACCACTGTTACAACTACGGGGAAGATGGCCATGAAATGTACTACTGCCCACACCCGAGGAGGCAGAATTTCAATAGAGGGGGGAGACAGAATCAGATCTCTCCACCAAGATCAAGACCTCCGCCACTCAGGCAACCAATCCCACCTGTTCAAATCAAACCACCAGCGGTGCAACCACAGCTGGCCACACCAATTCGACGCCAGTCACCAATGCAACCACCACCACAATCACCACTTACAATCATCCTACGCCCACCACCAATTGGTACCCGCACACCAAGTATCATTGGTCTTGCAGAAGAGGTCAAAATGAGTGTAACAGAAGAAGGATTAAGTAAGAAGACTATTCAAAGAACTGAAGCAGTGGAACAAGAGGTTAAAGAATCAGAAGATGCTACCCAGGTGGGGGAGGTAAGTCAAGAAAATTGTGTTACAAATGTGAGTACATCTTTAACCTTGAATGAAATAGGCACCAAAGCGATCAATCAACATCATTGGGCAGTAAGGATAAGAAGGTGTAAAGTGTTGATTAGGCCTCGTCAGAGTAAGAGGAATGCAAAGGTCATGAAAGATACAAGAGAAGAGGAAAACCAGCCTGTTAGCAAGGCTTTGCAGAAGATGGACAACATATCAAGCAAAGGGGAGGGCTTTGAAAACGGAAGCATGTGCACCAGCATGGACCCAGGACAGTGTAGTAAGCTAAAGGAATCTTGCATCAAGGCAGTTTCACATGAGGACCATAACGAAGAGGTAAGTATGACTGAAGGTTTGGAGTTGGATATTTCTCCAGAGGCTTGGCAGCCGAGCAAGATTTTATTGTGTAGTGTTATAGACTTGGAGATGGGTAATGCCTCTAGTCTACTGAAGGGTGTTATAAACTTGGAGATGGGTAATGCCTCCAGCTTTTGTGAGGATGTTCATAGTAAGTTTGATGATCAATATGTTGCCAACCTTTTAAGGATGTTCCAAACTCCTCCACAACACAGCATTGTGTTTACATGGGATGCATCAGACCTATGGCTATGGCTAGCCGCTATAACATATAGAGAGAAGATCAGCATGGAGATAAGAGCAAAGGAGCCATGGATAGACAAAAGGCTGATAGAATGCAAGAATGAAGACCTCATTCCCAATTTGGTACAATTTTTTACAAAGAGTGCATCCTCTCTTTGGAGAAAGGTAAGTGGTTTACCCTTGTATTTAAGCCGCAAGGTAGGTGGCTTGCTATTAGCATCAAAAAGGAAGCTGACATGTTTGAGCACACCCACAAGAAGCATGATATGCTTGCAGTTTTTTCTAGTCATGGCAGTAAGCAGGACTCTGAAGACAACTTGAGCTCACCACACCAACAAGGCGTCCATATATGGTGGATTCTTGGTACACTCTTGGGAATCATAATTTTCGGTTCTGTCTTTGCAGGAGCCAAGATGCTCATTTCCCCTCTCGCTACTGGTGGTTACAAATTTGGTCCAATTTGGCATGCAAATTTTATTGTTCGGACACTGCAGACAATGATCCTATTTTTCACTTGGGATCCAGGAGGACAGTGGCACAAAGTTCTGGAAGCCATGGGATTCCCCTTTAATCAATCGACACTATTCCAAGAAACAAGCTATCACCCGGACCTGTTACAGATTAACGAATATCCCAAAAATCTCACCAATGGCCAAATGGAATGGATAGTTCAGAAGGCAACTCGATATCGGATCCTACAGCTAAGCGGAAGAAGAAACAGATGAGCTAGAGGCATGAATGCCTCTAGCCAAAAAAGGAGGGCTAATGATGGGGGCTTTTCACAAGCCAAGCTCCCATACCCCTCTTCTCTCGTCCCCACCCCATGAAAACCCCCTCTTAGGGAGGGAGTGATAAAAGGCATTGGAAAAAGTAAGAAAAAAAATAAAGTATGATTATGTAAATATATGAGAAAGGTAAAATAGGCCACCTCATGCATGCGGGGCAGCCCATCCCCACCTTGCCTCCTTTTTCTTCACTGTTGCCCGGCCGTGTGTCCCTTTTCCTCTCCTCCACTCAAAAGGTCAACCCCCTCTCTCTTCCCCTTGTCCTTTCTCCTTTCTCTCTCCCCTCAAGCTACCCCACCTCTCACCAATAATGCATTCTAACTCACCAATAATGCACCTGAACTCACATGCAACTTATGCTATCTTCCAAAATAGTATACCCCACCCCCCCTTTCTCTCTCCTATCATATCCCATGACCCAAATACCCCCTCTCTCTCTAAAGGGCGCCATGTCTCTTGTCTTGTAGCTAAATAACCTCCCCCACACTCACACACACTCAGTTTCACTGAAAAAGGTGCCCACGGACCCATCCCCACCCGGTGGTTACCTGATTTTTTTCTTGTGTTCACACACATTTGCACACAAATTCACCTCTGAACACACTCCCCTCTCTCCCCTCTTGTACTTACTTTATTCTCCATGTTACCTCTCACTTTTTTTTCATCAACCCATCTCTCTCTCTTAGTCTCTCTCTCGTGAGACTGCTGTTCTGGCACATATACACACAGCCAGACAAGTGGGGCCCACAGTCACATGGCCTATGTAGATAATGATTTCTTCATTTCTAAATTCTAGAATTTCTCCCCCCTCCTCCCCTATATAAAGAGGGGTCACCATCACACTAGACATACACAACATCACCAAAGAACACACTATGCACTGTGTGTGCCTAGTGCACACACACACACCCACACCATCACCATCACCGCAATCACCATGCTTGTCTTGAGCATGACCTCTACACCCTTGGCTATGGAATATGAAGGGTAACTAAATGAAGGATGATGGCCATAATCCTCGTGCGAGTCTTCGCCATCAACTCCCACCTATCCGCCATGTGCTCTACCACTCTCTCCCTTCTCATTCCCCTACCCTATGCTCCCCATTTCATCGCCTAATTCTCTAAATAAATCTTGAGGTTTTGTGAGTATGTTTTCTTGCAATGTTTTGCCCCTTGTAAGGTGTGCGGAATCGCCACCTAGTCTTCTTTTTTGGAGTGAGCTTGTGTATGTGTGAAGGGTGTGCGGATTCGCCATCCTTTTGTGATGCCTAAGTACTAAGCCGCTATACCCCCTCCCTCACTCTCTCTCTCTCTCTCTCTCTCTCTCTCTCACTTGATCTCATTCCCTTTCCTTTTCATCATTACTCCCAAGCATCCATCTCTCTTGGATGAAAACTTTGTTATGGTGGTGTGTTGTTTGCGTCCTAGCCGCTGAAGCTAGGTGGTGCCCCCTGTTTGCTTTACCATGACAGGCTCGAGGCGCGCCATTCGGTCCCTGGTGTTTTAGAGGCCGTCGGGGTTCGGGGTTCGCTTTGCTCCCGTCAGTAGCTATCTGTCAAGGACACAGGTAATTGTACCACCTATTCATG
This sequence comes from Adiantum capillus-veneris, assembly GCF_014529385.1. Taxonomy (NCBI): domain Eukaryota; kingdom Viridiplantae; phylum Streptophyta; class Polypodiopsida; order Polypodiales; family Pteridaceae; genus Adiantum; species Adiantum capillus-veneris. The sequence continues at coordinate 103,632,005 of NC_140952.1, forward strand.
CACATGCCTAGCCTGCTTCTGCTCCTTCTCAGTGCAACAATTGATGTTTAATGTGAAAACTTTTGTAAAATTGTGATATTATAAATGCTCACCATGCATAAGTTATCTAAGGTTTCAATATATTTATGGCCTTGTATGTTTCAAGCTTAAGTGTTAAACCATACTCCAATCATACTTCCATACCCATATGCGTTTGCCGTATGGAAACAACTATGGTCTTATGTTTTTCCCTGTATTTTACAGGGCAAAGGCCGTTGGTGCACTACATATGTGCCATTTGAAAGGAAGGCAGTTCTTTGCATGACAAAGCGTCAAGCACATGAAGTATACGACCTGCCCAACTCTGGAGTGGATGCTCGACTGGTGACTGAGGCAGATTTCACCAACAAAGATTGGCTGAAATGCTTTAAGGAGGTGCTGAAGAGGGGCAGCAAAGTAAAATGTAGAGATGTGAAGTCAGAGCTCTGGAACAGGTTTTATGTATTTTTCACATCCGTGTATCAAGAACCTCCTGGAAATTATGGTGTGGAGGTGACTAAAGGATTTGCTAGACGCTTTCTATATGAGCAGTTGAAGGGACAGGTTGACTAGGCCTTGTTTTCAGAAAGTATTGTCACAAATATGGATCCAGGAAAATTACATGCAAAGAAGCAACGATGGGCAGCTTTCCATTCCTCTTCTGCCCCTAACAGTTCGCAGCGAATGACGAGGACTCCAGATCATATGGAGGCACCCCAGGAAACTCTGATCGATACAATGGATGATGTGCAGAAAAATAATTTATTTGGTCCACCATCTCTTACAGAGTTAGATACTGTTTACAACATGGTTGTAAGCAAGCATTCTTTTGCATTGTCAGAGTATAATGAATCTTTTAAGAAGCTGGAATTGCTTCAGGTTGATGTGATCTGAAATGAAGGTGCCAACCTCCTAATGGAAAAGCTCAGGGGCTAGTTGAAATATGTAGAGGCTTCATTACTAAAGGCAGAAGGTAGCGTCGATGTTGTGGATGCAATGAAGGTGGATCATCTTAAAAATAATGTCGTCAGGTTGTCGCTAACACTCCAAACCTTGCAAGTGGTAGTTGAGGAGAAGGCACCACTTGATGCTATGGATATTGCTCTAAAGGAGAAAGATTTTACACAGGAAGTGGAGGAGTGTGCACAGGTGCGGATAGATTTTGTGAAGACCATGCAGGTCAAAAGAAGTACAGTTTTGTTGTCTGCACCTCCGCCTAAAGTTCCACCTGTGGATATGGGCACCTTGCCTTTGGACAAAGTTTGCAGTGCTTGTGGGTTGATGATGTACCAGACGACGATGCACTTGGCATGTTTTTGCTGCCCTGCAATCATGCCTTTCACATGTACTATTTTGGCCATCTTGTTGCAAGCAAAGAAACATGCATGGAAATGGGATGCAAACAATCAATTTTGCATACCATGCGGTCTTTGGTGATCCTCGGCAGTACGAACGCCAATTTCCAAGGAGTGAAATTAGACACCAAACCCTCATTAGTGCCCTTAAGCATGGACCATGGTATACACCCTACTGCATTTTGTAGCATGGAGCTTAAATTTATCTGTTTTTTTATGTTTATGTTATCAAGGGAACCCTACTAATTGTAGCTACTAATACAAGACTGGTAGCTACTAGTACAATACTAGTAGCTACCACTCTCATAGTGGCAGCTGTCATGCTAATCCTGGTACAGCTAGCTACCAGTATGGTTGTGGCTACCATTCTTCCATGAGCTCTATTCTCCCATGTAAGTCTTGCTGGTGGCAAGGTAGCTACCATTCTTCCATTAGCTACTGTTTTACCATGGAACTTCTGCTGGTGACAAGAAAGTTCTCACTGTCAACCCTGGTAGCTACCAGTATAATAGTGGTAGCTACCATTCTGCCAAGGAACTCCTGCAATTGACAAGGTGGCTACCAGGATTGCATTGGTAGCTGCCATTCTTCCATGAGCTACCATTCTGCCAAGGAAGTCCTGCAAGTGACAAGGTGGCTACCAGGATTGCATTGATAGCTACCATTCTGCCATGAGCTGCCATTCTGCCAAGGAAGTCCTGCAAGTGACAAGGTAGCTACCACGATAATATTGGTAGCTACCATGATAGCATTTGCATCTACCATGATGTCAAGGGGCCAGGTAGCTACTAGGATAGCATTTGGTAGTACTGGTAGCTTATTAGTGCTTGCCTGGTAGCTTTTATTGTCATGCTAACCCTACATGTAACTTGAAAACTTGTTCTTAATTTCTTATTGTGAAGAACAGAGTTCAAGGTGTTGGTACATGCTGAGAAGGAAGATGTTTTAGATAAAGGTTGTTGCTAGGATTTTATTCTATTAACCACCATTGTTAGATTGCTTACTACTAGGATAGCATTGGTGGCCCCTATGTCATCTTGGTAGCTCTCAGTCAGCCAGCTACCAGGATGGCATTGGTAGCTACCAAGATAGTGCTGGTAGCTATAAGTGCTTGCCTGGTAGCTTCCACTATCATGCATGGTAGCTTCCACTATCATGCTGTAGCTACATGTAAATTGAAACAACAAGTTCTTAATTCCTTAATACTTTTCATGACTGCAGAGGCTGAGCTAGAGACTATAGTTGAGAAGGAAGGTGTGTTAGAGAAGTATAGTCCTGAGAATGGAGATCAAGCAGAAAATGCTCCTTCATCAATGAAGGACAATGAAGTGTCAGCCAGAGACACCAGCCCCTCCGATGGAGATCAACCAAAAAATGCTCCTTCATCAATGAAGGACAATGAAGCGTCAGCCAGAGACACGAGTCCCTCCATCCTGCAGACCATACAAATGATGCAAGGGAAAGAAAGAGAAAGATGACAGGTGTTATTTCTGGTTTTGTTTTTCCTAAAGGTAGATAATATTGTTTAAGGTTCATTCTTGTTGATTGTTTCTTCTCTCTTGCAGATGGAGCTGCCAAAAAGCCTACAGAGGATGCAAAAGGGCAAACAAAGACATCAAAGGACCAATTACCCATAGAGACTGGAGAAAATAGTAACATGGAATCTGGAAGAAAAGGTGCTACAACAACCAGAGTCAGAAAAAGACTCCAAACATAGTCTCAATATTTTTTCTTTGTAGCCTATCCCCATTTTTGGCTCTTTTCCTAAATCCTTTCACCGTTTTTGGCTTTGTAACAATTCTCCATTTCCTATGAATTAAGAAAGCCAAAATCAATTTTTTTTGTCTTATCCATCATTTTTGTTTATCTCATTATTGTTTTTATGTTCAGATGCTGCCACTAGCAACATTGACAATCTTGATCACATAATAAGTATGATAGCATAGTCTACTATGAAAGACCCACCTGATGTAGATGGTTCATTTAGAGTTGAGGTCCAAGTCCCATGTGCTAGCAGCATTGATGACCAAGAGGATAAAAACACGGAGTTTTTTTTCCTCAGTACAGGTGAGGACAGAGAGATTATCATGAAAAATTCTAAACCAGGAAGGGAAAATGGTGATGCATCTGTGGATGCAGGTGGTGATGCAAGTTGTGCAGTTGGTGCAGGTGATGACATGGAGATTACAATTGATAAGTATGAACCACCTCGGGAAGATGGTGACGCATCTGTGGATGCATGTGGTGCAGTTGGTGCAGGCACTGCAGGTGAAGACACAGACATTATCATTGAAAAGTTTGAATCACCTGCGGAAGATGGTGATGCATCTGTGGATGCAGGTGGTGAAGCAAGTTGTGCAGGTAGGGCAGTTGGTGCAGGTGAGGACACTAAGATTACCAATGAAAAGTCTGAACCACCTCAAGAAGATGGTGATGCATCTGTGGATGCAGGTGGTGATGCAGCTGGTGCAGCTGGTGCAAGTGGTATAGAATATGTAAGGCACGATGATGGGACGATGTCTTGGCAAAGGGAGGATGGAGGAGGTGCAGGTGGTGTTGTAGATTATGTTAGTAATGACGATGGGATGGTGTCTTGTCCATGGGAGGATTCTTGGAACATATTGTTTGAGATTAAGCCATCTCTAATCCTTGATATTAATGGTGTCCTACTGACTTCATTAGACAAAAAGGTACCGTTCATGGAAGCTTGCCTACTGGAATGATCTAGAAATTGTAGACATAGCAGGGGTGTCTGTTGGGTATAAAAGGGATGCACCTGCATTCTTGGAGTGGTGCCTTGTGCAATTTGATGTATTTGTGTGGACCTGGTGCATGAAGACTAAAGAAAAAAACCTGTTGAGTGCCTGCTTTCCTGATCAGTTTCCCCAATTCAAGGAAATTCTTGCACAGCAAGATTGTGTAAGAGATGCTAGAATCAAAAAAACTGGTGGAAAGCATGTATTTTACAAGAAGCTAAGTGACTTTGGGGAGAAAAGAGGTCAATACACTGCTGCATCCATAATTCTAGTGGATGACACACAGTACAAGCAGCTGTGGAATCCTCCAGGCACTTTGTGCATTGTGAAGAATATGGAAAATCAGAATCCCACTGAGATTCAAGGATATCTTACAACAACTCGTAAGATTTTGGCTTACGGCTTGGCTTTGTGCGGAAGATCGCCTCAAGTATACCGAGGAATGTGCACTGCCAAGAACGATCAATAACATGAGCATTAGGATCTCAAAGTAGTGGCATCTAGAGTATTACGGCTAGATATATTATCCTGACATGTAACCATGATAAGCGATGTAAACAGTCAACCATTTACTGACTTATGGAGTATTTTTCTCACTTGTAATGATGACACAATGTAGTAAAGCAGCTTCCAATGCTCAATGTAGTAAAGCAAGTTTTGTTAACTTGTACACTTGTTTACGTTTTTGCATTGTTCATCACTCCATAGTTGCACAATTACAAGTACTTAACATAGCTTCCGATACCAAGAAATGTTAAGGGCAGCTACCAGTCTGCATAGTAGCTACCCTTGTAGCTACTTAGCTACACTTGTTTAATTTTTCTATGTCTGTTGTGGAGATGATTTATTTCTTATGGCTTAATGTACATGTGGGAGTACTGGTGGGCACTTGGGTTGGTTCTAGTGGTCATGATCATTCATGCATCAGATGTATTCAGCATTTACCAAAGTCACTTGTCCATTGTCTCTTAGGACTCGCACATGCAGCCTCAAACGTTCGAAAAGAGATGCCACGTTTGCACGCCCCTGCGCTTATTCTGAACGGCTCCTTATCGCCCCCAACGAGATGACCCCCCCCCCCCCCCCCCACGACGTTCAGCTATAACGGTGCCAATGGCGAAGGCGGGAGAGAAGCAGGAGCCTGCAAAAGACTGCTAACACCTGCTACTACGGGCCTGCAAAATCTAACCTTATCCTCTGTCAACACAAACGTTGAGCAACACCTGTTGTGTATGTGCGAGATCCGTCATCGGTTGGCTGTCCAGTCAAGGGCATCGAACCCTTGAATGGCCGGCTGCATGTGCGAGTCTCATCTGGAGTTGCCCTCATCTCCTTTTTTAGGGAAAGGCTATTCGATAGAGTGTTAATGCTATTTGCCTCAGGATATCACATAGGCATTTTAGACACGATTCAAGCAATTACAAAACAGGGTGATGTTCAGCACAGAGATTACGGAGATTCCCCCAAAGAAAAAACAAAAAGAAAAGATGTTGAAGGGCCATCAAAAGCAGCTTAGATTAGAACTAGGAATGCTATATGTCAAAAGGAGTGCTATCGTAAATAGCCTCATATGTTTCTGAGGAAAGTAAGAATTTTCTTGTACGTCCCGCTTTCTGCATTGGGAACTTAATAGCGTGTACAAGGTGGCTTCAGGCTCCGAATTTAATAGCTTGAACTCATAGGGATTTTCTTTTGCTTGTTCGTACCAAACTCCTTTGACAACAAATGAGCCGGCATTGCAAACATTCCCCCATGCATCTCTTAGAAAAGCTTTAGTTTGAGTCTTTTTTGCTGTACATTTCAAGACATAGAAAGCTACAAGCTCCTTATTGTCATGAGGAGCTATAACAGCAAAATTGTCACCAACATGAAGTGCATCACTCAACACATCATGGTGTCCTTTATATGCAAACTCTTCAATCTCATCATCATCTTCGACATCATCTGTATGCTCAAGGGTAACATAATTCCATGCAGAAATGTGTGATTTGTTCGAAACCCTCCTCCAGCTGCCTTGCAAACAAGCACTACAAAAGCATGAGAATTGTCGATACCTAAGAAGTTTTCCATTTGTTAAGGAGTAGCCGCTAACACAATGTAACCCACCTGCATTAGGCACAGATTTACAATCCCGACACTGTCTTCTATCCACATCACCTACTCTTACCTCCCAGAAAAGTCGAGTAACCGGTCATACCCGTGAAGAATAGGTGGTTGTAGCACCATTGGACATGGTTTCTCTCAAAAATGGCACCACATCTGCTGCACATTGTAATTTCACACAGTCTGGCTTTAGCTGCTCCTGAGTGAGATGCCTCTTAATAACAGCACCTGCACCATCATGTTCGTCCTTCCCATGACCTGAACCTGAAAAGTGATGTGTCATTTTTAAACTTGTCAGAGTTCCATATCAAGCAACAAAATAAAAAGGCCTCTTTGCTTTGAACTGCGAGGCTGCTCCATCTGACCAAACCCAATGTTCTTTGAGAGATATGCCTAGCTCTTTCAACCAACCTTAATGGAGAATAAAGCAATACTGGACAAAAAGTGTATCATGTCTTTTATCATCAGATATATAGAAATGATTGTATTTTTGGACACTACCTGCAATTCTCACATTTGTAATGTGAACGAAGATTGTCACCTGGCTAGAGAACCAATGCATCGATTGAATCTTGTTCTATTCTTTGAAAGTGTAATTTTCAGCAAAATCCACCACTGACACTACCACATCTTCAAGGAAGATACGTAAAAAATCTTTAAACTGCTCGGCCTGCCATCTGTAAACAAAATTGTGCTTTATAAACTTACTCAGATGATCCTTGAACAATATGAAAAGCTGCCCGCACTGCATCTCCTTGTGAGAAAGAACTTTTCTTTTCTTATTTTGCCCTGAATCTGTTTTGCCAACTTCAAGGTCTTCAAAAATCTTAACTGCTACCATGCATTTACCATTTAACTCTTCAATCAGGCAAATTGGTAGCTTCTTTGAAGGCCCAGACGAAGAGCATCCGCCAATCAAACACTTCAGTGCAAAAAAAATTGACCCGCTAGCCTTCGAGCATAAAACTGACTCCCAAATCTTTGTAAGGCTAGGGCACTCATTTGTCTAATCACTACATTTCAAATCTGCACCACAAATATCGCATTGACAACTACACTCTTTCCCATGCACACCATAAAAAAATATTATATGGTTTAGAGCATCCCTCAAGAATGACATTTGAATATGAGTGATGCAACAACAGCTGTAGTGATCTCGAAGCTTGCGTACAAAATAAGGTTTCAGCTTTTCAAATGTCCTTTGGTGAATTTGTACCTCTGGGTGACTCTGTTTGAAGGCAAGAAAGAATTCTACCTATATTAAATAATGGTATTTAGTACACTTATTGGAAATTCATAACTTATTGTTGACATGAAAAACTGATATCAATCTGGTGGGAGCTAGTTTAAGAATGGTAACTAATCCTTTTGTGATTAGTGGAAGGAGAAAAGTTACAAGAGCCTGAGTCTAATTGTAGAAAGCAGTCTAAGACCTGGTTGTTACCAGACTACCTAAGGGTAGCTACCAGGTTAACAGTGGTAGCTACGTGGTTGAAAGTGACAACTACCAGGTGGACAAAGATAGCTACCAATCCACCAGGATTTCCATGGAAAATTGGTAGCTTCCACCAAGATTGCCATGGCAGACTGGTAGCTTCCATCAGGATTGCATGGCAGAGTGGAAGCTATTACTCTCAGAATGGTAACTAATATTTTGTGATGAGTGGAAGGAGAAAAGTCACAAGAGCCTGAGTCTAATAGTAGGAAGCACTCTAAGACTTGTGGCTACCTTTACCAGGAGTAGCACTATAAGGCTGGTTGTTATCAGACTACCTAAGGGTAGCTACAGGGTTGACATTGATAACTACCATGTTGACAGTGATAGCTACCAATCCACCAGGATTTCCATGGCAAATTGGTAGCTTCCACCAAGGTTGCCATGGTAGACTGGTAGCTATTACCAAGGTTGCCATGGTAGACTGATAGCTACCAATCCACCAGGATTTCCATGGCAAATTGGTAGCTTCCACCAAGGTTGCCATGGTAGACTGGTAGCTTCCACCAGGATTGCATGGCAGACTGGAAGTTATTACTCTCAGAGTGATAGCTCCAACTAGCACTAGGATACTGATAGCTACCAAGTTGACAATAATAGCTACCAGTACACCAATACTACCATGGCAATCTGGTAGAAATCACTATCATACTGGTGGCTACCTTATCATGACTATGAGACTGTAAACTAGCAGGTTGAACGTGGTAGCTAGCAAATTTACCAAGAACACCATGGCAGATTGGTAGCAACCCCTATCAGACTAGTAGCTACCATTACCGAGGACAACATGGATGCTACCGAAGTTTGACAGTGGTAATTATAAGGATCACAGTGGTAGCTACCAGTCATGTATAGTAAGCTACCTATTTGGAAGTGGTAGTTACTAGGTCTAAAGCAATGTGCAACAATAAGCAAATTGTACAACAGTCAACTGAAGTACAACCAAACCAGTGTCATAATTGTCAATGAAAATAAGCTTGTAGTTACTCAAGAAGTCAAAACAAACCTGGGGTTGCTCAAGAAGATGCACTGGGTGTTTATCGAATACTTTGCATGCAATACGCTTTCGACACACATCCTTTTGTTGGGCGATACACGATTATTGTGAGTCCAGAAGCTCCCACTGTGGCCTTCACTTCCTCTGTAATTACACTATTTGTGTATGGTTTTCACCCACATAAATGCAATGGTAGTTCTGTATGATTATGTTTCAATTGATATCTAGCTGCATAGAAGTTCCTTTGATGGATACCAAGAAGCCTTGATGGAGCTGCTATATTTGGTTTTATGCTTGTGGAATTCATAACCATCATGATACTCGCCCGTTCAATAAACAACTCTGCCAAGCTTTTTGGTCTCATGATTACCTTGAAAGTGTTGTGCATTCCATTAATCAATACCCTCTGCTCATCATTGGAAACCTCACCTCCCGTAGATTGAATTTTCAGGTCTCTCAATGCTCGATGCTTGAGAATGCTCTTGATGATTTCTTCCTTTGCCTTGTTGTCAAGACCCTCTATGCACTGCTTGAAAAACTTGATCACCTGTGCAATAATTTTGCGGTGCTGAAATTCATTAATATCGACCTGTTTAATTCTAGCTTCCCTTTCTTTGATTCATAATCCTTGATTACACTCTGTTTGCATGAGCTGCACTTGACCGAGTCACAACAAAGGCATGTGCTACTTCCCTTTCTTTGATTCATAATCCTTGATTACACTCTGTTTGCATGAGCTGCACTTGACCGAGTCACAACAAAGGCATGTGCTACTTGTTAAACTCACAACTTCCTCAACTGGAAAGGCTATATTGTTTATACTAGTACAGCCGGCCGCCTTCAACGGTCTCTCTCTCTCCCCCTCTCTCCCTCTTTATCGCGCGCAAAGGGGCTTGTTTTTGTTTTGGACTTTAGCCTTTAGGTCGCAAATTGCGACACATGTAAAGGGCTCCCCCTTCAGCCATATTATGTTAGTAGATGTTAAACTTTTAGTCATTCTTGCAGATTAGAATTTGAATGCCTTCTAACATGTGCTTTGTCCTCACAAGAAAAGCCAGAAAAAGGAGCAACGAACTGCCTTTTTTCTTGCAAGGTGGGCCAGATGTCCAAAGTCCCAGACCTCATGAAGTTGGGGGATGGCTGAAGAGAGCTTGCAAGGAATTTTGTGTCATCCTTCTTGATCAGGCATGAAGCATTTGCAGATTTATTGTGGGTGTGTGCGTGCCTAGGTGTGTATGTCGTGTGTGCACGTGTTCATGCTTGAGAGAGAGGAGAGAGAAATGAAATGTTTGTTTTTTGTCTACAAATAACCCAAGTGACTATGAGACCAGATAATTACATCATGGGCATATGGTTTAAATGTCCGATACAAAAGACTAAAGTGACAAATGCATAAAATGTAAACAAATGAGTAAGTGAACCAGTATAACCAACTAGTAGCATATCTCCTGAGTCCTCTCGGTATCCAGTTGAGTCATGTCCTGGCGAATGAGCCTGGTGATCTCGAGCGGTGTAAGAGTCAGAGAGAGGGCATCCAACGAGTACTGGAAGGGGGGTAGTCTGTCCATGCTAAATCCATGTAGCTCAAACCATGATGTCACCTCTCCATACCAGCATCTCGTGTCTCCCTGCAAAGCTAATTGTTGAGAGGACTCAAGTGCTAAGCGGGCATATCTATCTCTAGGAAGGTCCCGCAAATGGTGTATAAAGGAGATTGATCTGGTAAGCACCTCAACCACTATGGGGGGGGCAGCTAGCTCTGCTCGAATAATGTCATGTGGTACTGAAGCCTTGGCTCTAATAAGCCGTGCAATCATAGAGACCAAAGGCTTTTCCATACCTCCCCATCCATCAGTGCGACCTTTCCTCCCGTGGTGGCCCTCGGAAGGCCCCCATATCTGAACTCCGCAATGTAGAAGCCACTATAGTGTCAAAACGCCAGAGCTTAGTCCGAGGCTCCTGAAATTGGATCTGTGAACACATCCTCTCCAATCCATGCTACATAGGCTCTGATCAATCTAGTCTCTGTTGCTCTCCTCAATGAAAATATAGGCGAGAGAGAGAGTCGACACGAAGCTGCAAAGTTCTTCTTCCAGATGCATTGGCCTCTCGTTGGCGAGTCCCAAGTTGCACATGGTTAGGGTTTTTAGTCCCTAATCCCATGGAAGTCTTGCCACATCACAAACTTGTGACAATGTGGGGCACTTGACTTTGGGGCCTGTCATCAAATCTAATATCTCACCAACCCAAATGATTTTCTCATATTAAATTGATCACTTAGTGTGGGAGAATAAATGGGAACAAGTGTTAAGATATAGATATGTGCTTATAGATCTATCTCAACACGGGGCCAATAGTAAAGGGGCCCAAATGGGAGATGGTCTATCAAGAGCAAGGCTAACCAATGGAGCATAAGACCTTAGGGTTAGCTTCATTGAAGACCTCCAATAATGTGTGTAAAAGTCCTTTGACCTTAGGTAAGCTAGGGCTGAGCTTGAGGTGGGAACCCGGCCCAAGCTCGAGGTGCTTGACCTGCTTGAGGTGCTTGTCATGCTTGAGGTGTTTGTCCTGCTTGATTAAGGTGCTTGAGGTGCTTGACTTACTCCATGATTGAGGTGCTTGACTTGCTACATGATTAAGGTGCTTGAGGTGCCTTGAGATGCTTACCTGAGATGCTTGTGGGAACACCCCCTAGTCCAAGTGCTTTGTCATGCTTGATGACTAAGGTGCTTGAGCTCCTAAAGTCAAAAGAATCCCTACAAGAGGGGGGGCAAGCCCTTTTCCTAGGGATTAGAGAGAGAACACACACTCACACTCACAAGGGAAGCCCCAGCTTGAAGAGGCAGCAAGGATACATGTCAGGTCCCTACCCATGTTACCTTCATGTGTTGCTTGAAGCCTATTGGCTAGGCTTCAAAGGGGTCCAATGATAAATTACTTGAATAATCTAATTGGTTTTGCATTTATCAAGTCCTCGCTCTCAAAGGGAAAAGGGGGACACTTGTCCCAAGGCTACCCATGTTGCTTGTAATGGCTCCTGCTTGTGATTGGCTAGGCCTGGAGGGGTCCAATGAGCTTCAAGCATGAGCTACAAGGGGGGGTCGACCCAAGAAAGCTAGGGGGGTGCTTAGGGGGTATACTCACCCACACACACTCACGAGCACTCTCATTGTGTGCTATGCAAAGTGCAAGAGCTCCCTCTCCAAGCAAGTAGAGGTTGAGAGCCTACACCAACACTCTTGGCTATGGAGTGCAAATCCAACCAAGAGCCATGCTTCAATGCTTAAGCTTTCCATCTCCTTCTTCTTCATTACTATGCTATTATGTATGCTAGCAACAAGAGTATGATAAGTGAGGAACTAATTCTTTCTCCTACGAAATGTTTCTTCTTCCTCTTCCCTCCCTCATTCCCTGCTAGCTCTCTCCACCTTCGAAGGTGTTTGAGGTCTTGGGACTGAGGCTTGGGATAGTTAAATATTTCTTCAAGTTTATGTTATGTTTGTGATGCATGAAGCCTTCCATCTTCATGGCATCACCTAGGTCACAAGGAACACAAAGAGTGTATTGTTACAAGTCTCTCTTTATGGGAGAAATCATAATACAAATGCCTATTGGAGGGGGGACCGGCTCCACATAAATCCGGTCCTCAACTGTTGTCATGTTCTCTAAACTCTCTCTCTCTCTCTTGCAAAAGTATTTTCTATGCCAAGTTAACTAATTGCTATGATTATGTTGCTATCTTCAATTATGTCTACCCGCTATGCTCACAAAATCATTTCTTGAAAGTATTCTCATTAAATTCCGCTATTCTCAAATTGAATAGGCAAATTCCATTACATTGGTATCAGAGCATTTGGTTCTCTTTTCTTGCTTAAGAAGAGAGGTCCTTAAGTAGCCTATAAATGGTTGATGTTGTTAATTATAATAGAGTAAGTGGAACTGGGATCTAATATCGGTTTTGTTAAGCCCACTATGTGGGGGATGGTGCACACCTCGGGAGCTTTGGACTTAATAATGGAGTCTTTTTAGACTTGCCTACGGCTTTACCATTATTGAGCCATAAGAAGTCCGAAAGGAGCTAGCCCTCCGCAACTTTGCTATGTTAGACCTACTCCTCTACTCTCTATAATTAACCACTTTGAGCCGTGGGTGTAGATACTTAAGACCTAATTTTCAAAGGCTAAGAGGAGTGGCAACTAAGGTTTTGTATTGCCAAAGCATACACTAAGTATAAACATAAATTTTGTTAACATGGCTGACAATAATCAAGAGAGTACAATGAACATTGATAGCTTTGATTTTGCACATGAAGGTGCTAATGATGATGCTCCCATGTTTGTGAATTATCTCGTCACTAGGTTGCAACAAGCTATGGGCAACCCTGTTTTGCAAGCCGAAGTTACTCAACAACTTCATACTTATGGAATTTCCCTTCCTCTCCCAGAGGAGAGAGAGCTTAGAAGGCCTCTTGAAGAGACCCCCAAAAGAAGACTCTCTCCCATTCGAGAGGAGGAATCCAAAGAGAAAGAAAGCAATGAAAGTCTAAGTTCTTCTAAAGAGGTGGCTCCACGAAGACGGCGGTCTAGACGATCGCCTACTCCTCCCAAGAGGAAAAGAGCAACCTATAGTCCTTCTCCTCATCACTCTGAAAGGAAAGAGAGGAAACAAAGGAAGAAATGGGCTAGGAAGAGGTCACCCTCTTCTCCTTCTTCTTCACCTTCCTCCTCTTCCGATAAAAGTTATGGCTATTCTCCTAGAGAATACAAGAGGGGAGGACATCGCAAATCATTTCCTGCATGGCGAAGGTCACAAAAGCTAAAGAAGTTCAAGGAGGGAGGAAAGAGTATCTCTTTTCTCACCTATGATGGCACCTTTGGTGCTACCGACAAAGTGTTGGCCTTCATCCAGCAATTTGATGCGGCCTTTGGGGACGAGGGCTTCACAGAGTTCTCCAGGCTACGCCATGTAGCTATGAACTTCCAAAAATCAGCTCGTCAATGGTTGGCTAGCCTTCGTGGCAATGGAGAAGCCCCAAAGACATGGAAAACTCTACAAGTTTCCATCATGAAGCAATTTCTTCCAAGCGATACTAAAGATAAAGTTCTTACCAAATGGCGCGGCTTGAAGCTTCTCTCTCATGAGTCTATCAACAAGTATGTAGACAAGTTTTGGGATTTACATCTCAAAGCTACTGTCTTTCAAAAGATAGACTTTGCCGAGCAAAGACAGCAATTCTGTGCGGGATTATCTGAAGAGATGGCCAAATACATCAACTCTCAACGGCCCAGTACTATTACCGAAGTAATCCACCACACCATGGTTGCTTCACGCATCAATTTCCATCAAGGGGCTAGACGTAATGTCAAGCCCATGGAAAACAAAGAGAAAAATGATGCAAAGGGGAAATCCAATGCTCAAAATAATTTCCAAGGCACTTCCAACAACAACAACAACAACAACAACAATCGGTCCAAGGAGAAGGGAGTTTACAAAGGTAAAAACAAACTCTCTCCTGAAGAGCTTGAAGCTTTTCGCAAGGACCATAAGAGTTTCAAGTGTGGGGAGCAAGGACATGGCTATCGTTCTTGCCCCAAGAAGAATACTCGCAATGAGACTCCTAGGGCTTCCACCATCGAAGCTCCAAAAGAGGATGCTCATTGAAAAGGATCATCACTCTCCTATGATTGGGGAAAGGTAAGAGAGCATGATGCCTTCATCTTGTTTGACCCTGGCTCTACTCTCAACTTCATATCAATAGAGTTGGCCACCAAGTTGGGCATTCAAGCTTTTGAGATGGGAGATATAGTAACAGCCGATGCAGCTTTCAAGGGACAAAAAGCCTCCGTTACTCCCTTGATTGGGAAGTTGAGGCTTCATGTCCAAAGCTATGTCGACAAAGAAGACTTCTTCATCTCTCCTCTCCAACATCAGGATGTTATCCTAGGGGCACCATGGTTTGATCGCATGGCTGTCAACATGAAGTTCCTTGAAAGGAGAATTTACTTCACCTACAGGGGAAAGAACATGTATATAGATGCTAGTGAGCGTGGTCGCACTATTCCACTTGTAAATCCTCTTTCTTTTGATAAATCAATGAAGAGCTTAGTTTCTGCGTACATGATTTATGTCAAAGAGTCTCTAAAAGCTAATAATGTTTCATCAAATGAAAATGATAGGAATCAAGAAGAGTTAGACTTGTCTACTTTTCTAAACGGATTCCAAGATGTGTTCATCGATGATATCCCTATGGACCTACCTCCAAAATGAGGGGATGATGACCATCGTATTGAGCTCCTTCCAGGAAGCTCACCGCCTAGCAAACCTCCTTATCGAGTCTCACAAGCTCAACAAGAGGAGATTATGAGGCAAGTACAAGAATTGGTAGAAAAAGGGATGGTGAGGCCTAGTTCCCCTCCCTTTTGTTCTCCAGTCCTTTTAGTGCAAAAGAAAGATGGTACATACCGTATGTGTGTGGACTATCGAGCACTAAACCATATCACTATCAAAAACAGATTTCCCGTGCCTCGGGTAGAAGATCTGTTTGATAAGCTACAAGGCTCTACCTAATTCAGTAGGATTGACCTTAAGAGTGGCTATCATCAAATAAGGATAGTGGATGAAGATATCCTAAAGACCGCGTTTCGCACAACATTTGGTCTTTATGAATATCTAGTCATGCCTTTTGGCTTGACTAATGCACCAGCTACTTTCAATCGTCTCATGGAGAAAATTTTTAGACCATATCGTAAATTCACTGGAGTGTTCTTTGATGATATCATCATCTACTCCAAGTCTTTGGAGGAACATAAGCAACATCTCCAAGTGATTTTTCAAGCCTTGAGGGAGAACAAACTTTTTCTCAACCAAAAGAAAAGTGAATTCTTCCTTCAAGAGATTCAATATCTAGGTCATATTATCTCTCACGATGGTATTCGTATGGATCCATCAAAGTTAGAGGTAATAAAATCATGGCCTAACCCAAGGAATCTACATGAGCTAAGAAGCTTTATTGGTATGTGTGCATACTATAGACGCTTCATAGCAAAATTCTCTCAAGTAGCAGGACCACTACACGACTTAACAAAGAAGAACGTTAAGTTTGTATGGACTGCTAAGGAGCAAAATGCTTTTGAAAAACTCAAAGAGAAGCTTACTTCCCAACCAGTCCTCGTGCTTCCGGATCTCTCAAAACCATTTGAGGTCCAATGTGATGCTTGTGGTGATTTCCTTGGAGCGGTTTTGCTTCAAGAAGGGCATGCCATAGCATATGAGAGCCGAAGGCTCAATAGTGATGAACGAGTCTTGGGCATTTATGAGAAAGAGCTTTTAGCTATTCTACATGCCCTAGACACATGGAAGCACTACCTATTGGGGACTCCATTTATCCTACGAACCGACCACCAAAGTCTCAAGTATTTCATGACGCAAACCAAGCTTTCCGACAAACAAATGAGGTGGGCAAATTTTCTTTCGCAATTTAATTTCCATATTGCTCACATAGCTGGTAAGCACAATCAAGTTGCCAATGCACTTTCACGACGACCCAAAGTTAATGCGGTGTCTATAGCTACTCACAATGATCTATCCTCTATGATAGATGAGTATGTTACTGACCGTGACTTTAGAGACATAATGTCAGACCTTGCTTTGGGGAAGAAAGAGGAACCATTCACCTTGCAGGATGGTTATCTTCTCCACGGCAATAGGCTATGTGTTACCCATTCCCTTCGTGAGAAGGTTATGTATGAATCCCATGCTCCTCCATATGCAGGGCATAGAGGTATTCAACCTACTCTCCGAGGAGTAGAGACGTATTTCTATTGGCCTACCATGAAAGTGGACATACAAGAGTATGTTTCAAAATGTGTAGTATGCCAAAAGACCAAGTATGATAGAGGGAAGCAACCTGGATTACTCCAGCCATTGCCTATTCCAAATTCACCATGGGAGAGTATATCCATGGATTTCATCTTTGGATTACCCAAGTCTATCCATGGGAATACAGGAATATGGACAATAGTCGACAGGTTTAGCAAACAAGCACATTTTATTCCTGTCAAAAAGACTATTAAGGCACATGAAATGGCAACTCTCTTCATATCTCAGATTTTCAAGCACCATGGATTACCCACATCCATCGTGTCAGATAGAGATCCTAGAATGACCAGTAATTTCTGGAAAGGTCTCTTTGAAAATCTAGGAACAAGATTGAATTTCTCTTCGGCCTATCACCCACAAACGGATAGCCAAAGTGAGATAGTCAATCTTACGATACTCGATCTACTCAAGACTTATGTTACCGAAGTAGATCAACGCTCACAATGGAAAAAGTATTTATCTCTAGTAGAGTATGCCTACAATAATACTGTACATACTTTTACGGGGAAAGCACCTTTCGAGATCATAGAGGGAAGACCTAAAAGTCCCTTGCTACTCAAAGTACATGGGAAGATCTTCGCCGCCGATGAGTATAGCCGTGACCTAGAAGAATCTTTTCAAAAGATTAGGGAGGCTATAGCCATCTCTCAACAAAGGCAAAAAGCTGCTGCTGATAAGCACAGAAGAGCCTTAATGTTCAAAGAAAATGATTGGGTCTTACTCAAGTTTCCTAAGGCTCGATTAAGGCAAATGACGGGAAAAAATCCTACGGGCCATCAAAAGTATTATACTAAACTAGCAAAAAGATACTATGGTCCTTTCCAAATCTTGAAGCCCATTAATGAGACGGCTTATCAACTCAAGTTTCCCAACCATTGTCTTATACACAATGCCTTTCATGTAAGCCTACTTAAGCCCTACAAAGGAGAGCCACCAACTGAACCAATTATTGAAGACCCTCCCGAAGTTGAAGACCAAGAAGAGGTGCTACAACCCGAAGCTGTCCTTCGGCATGAAGACAAGGTACTACGACATGGTAAGATAATCCGACGGTATCTTATTAAGTTCAAAAATTATCCTTTTGAAGATGCTAAATGGATGCAAGGAGTACAACTTAAGGATAGTATGAACCTTGTCAATGCTTACAATGCTACATTAGAGTAAGAAAATGTACAAATTTCTTTTAAATGACTCATGTTTTTGTCTTATAAGACTAGTCCTCTTTTAATTGTGCACAAATTTAACTAGTATGCATGCTTAGAATCATGTTTGTGATGACGACGTCTCTCAAACACCAAGTAGAATTTGTCACTCTACTTTGGAAGAATGAAATAGACTAAAGAGAAGACATGCTTGCGGCAGCTATGTCTCCCAAGCACCAAATGGATTAGTCATCCATCTTGGAAAGATGTCGTAGGGTAAAAAAGGGATCCTCTACCCGCTAAGTACGATTGACTAATGACTAAGGCTTTATCTCTTCTACCTCATAGTCGAGGACGACTATGATTTCAAGATAGAGGTAATGTCATAAAATCTAATATCTAACCAACCCAAATGATTTTCTCATATTAAATTGATCACTTAATGTGGGAGAATAAATGGGAACAAGTGTCAAGATATAGATATGTGCTTATAGATCTATCTCAACACGGGGCCAATAGGAAAGGGGCCCAAATGGGAGATGGTCTATCAAGAGCAAGGCTAACCAATGGAGCATAAGACCTTAGGGTTAGCTTCATTGAAGACCTCCAATAATGTGTGTAAAAGTCCTTTGACCTTAGGTAAGCTAGGGCTGAGCTTGAGGTGGGAACCCGGCCCAAGCTCGAAGTGCTTGACCTGCTTGAGGTGCTTGTCGTGCTTGAGGTGTTTGTCCTGCTTGATTAAGGTGCTTGAGGTGCTTGACTTACTCCATGATTGAGGTGCTTGACTTGCTACATGATTAAGGTGCTTGAGGTGCCTTGAGATGCTTGCCTGAGATGCTTGTGGGAACACCCCCTAGTCCAAGTGCTTTGTCATGCTTGATGACTAAGGTGCTTGAGCTCCTAAAGTCAAAAGAATCCCTACAAGAGGGGGGGCGAGCCCTTTTCCTAGGGATTAGAGAGAGAAGACACACTCACACTCACAAGGGAAGCCCCAGCTTGAAGAGGCAGCAAGGACACATGTCAGGTCCCTACCCATGTTACCTTCATGTGTTGCTTGAAGCCTATTGGCTAGGCTTCAAAGGGGTCCAATGATAAATTACTTGAATTATCTAATTGGTTTTGCATTTATCAAGTCCTCGCTCTCAAAGGGGAAAGGGGGACACTTGTCCCAAGGCTACCCATGTTGCTTGTAATGGCTCCTGCTTGTGATTGGCTAGGCTTGGAGGGGTCCAATGAGCTTCAAGCATGAGCTACAAGGGGGGGTCGACCCAAGCAAGCTAGGGGGGTGCTTAGGGGGTATACTCACCCACACACACTCACGAGCACTCTCATTGTGTGCTATGCAAAGTGCAAGAGCTCCCTCTCCAAGCAAGTAGAGGTTGAGAGCCTACACCAACACTCTTGGCTATGGAGTGCAAATCCAACCAAGAGCCATGCTTCAATGCTTAAGCTTACCATCTCCTTCTTCTTCATTACTATGCTATTATGTATGCTAGCAACAAGAGTATGATAAGTGAGGAACTAATTCTTTCTCCTACGAAATGTTTCTTCTTCCTCTTCCCTACCCTCTTTCCCTGCTAGCTCTCTCCACCTTCGAAGGTGTTTGAGGTCTTGGGACTGAGGCTTGGGATAGTTAAAGCTTTCTTCAAGTTTATGTTATGTTTGTGATGCATGAAGCCTTCCATCTTCATGGCATCACCTAGGTCACAGGGAACACAAAGACTGTATTGTAACAAGTCTCTCTTTATGGGAGAAATCATAATACAAATGCCTATTGGAGGGGGGACCGGCTCCACATAAATCCGGTCCTCAACTGTTGTCATGTTCTCTAAACTCTCTCTCTTGCAAAAGTATTGTCTATGCCAAGTTAACTAATTGCTATGATTATGTTGCTATCTTCAATTATGTCTACCCGCTATGCTCACAAAATCATTTCTTGAAAGTATTCTCATTAAATTCCGCTATTCTCAAATTGAATAGGCAAATTCCATTACAGGGCCAATGCATTTGTGTAGAGAACTATGCTCCATAATGTCTTGCTTTAGTGCTCTGTTTTGCTCAACCGTTTCAGTTTTCAATTTTAGTCATGTGTTTGCTGTTGATTCATCGCCTCCATAGTGGCTTGTTGGTTATGGTGGTATTAGATCTCTTCTTCTACAAAGGTCTCTTTGATCTCCGGCAACGGCGCCAAATGTGGGACGCATGTCTAACCTCACCATCCTATCTTATTGTTGCAGGAAAGGAAAAATTTTGTAGAGAGCTTTATATAGATGAGCCCCATTATCGTATATGAAAATAAATCTTTCAAATGATCAAAGATTCTCCTCATTGAAAAGGATTTAAAGACATTTACTAACATTAAGGTGAGTTCAATATACGTGACCAAAGGTCCCGCTCTTATGGCTTAGATCGGTAAGCAACAATTTTCCAAGAGGGCCCCCAAAGAGATGATTGGATGATTGGAGGGGTAAAATACTTGTGCCATGGCCATATCTACCCTTCTCATTTATTGTAATGGGCACATCGACTATTTCTTGCGGTTGGCCCAATCTGGGTAGTTGTGGGGTGTAAGCAAGAGGGCATGCAAATGGTGATGGTGGTTGTCTTCTAGGAGGAAGAGGGACTATTGAAAGAGGAGTTGTGTATGGTTTCCCATGAGTAGGAGGAGTAGTTGGTTGGGGTAAGGGTATGTAATTATTCGGAGGCTTTGTAGGACTCTTCTTCTTGTGATCCCTCTTTTCTTTATATGGATCTTCTTTGCAGGACTCTTCTTCTTGTGATCCATTTTCTTTGCATACAAACCCTTGGTGGCTCTACCTTTCTTTGGTGGCAAAGGAGATTCTGGATCATTTGGGTTTATTGATCTTTCCAAAATCATAGAAACAACCTTCTCTCTCACCCACGTGACCCAAGACTCTAGATAGTCATGCAATTGAAACAAATAGAAAAAGAAATTAAAGGACATGAGTACATACATACATAGTTAAGAAACCAAAATAAATCAATGATACATGAGATACACACTTACAGTGAGTGTAGTCATCATGCACCTTGACTCAAGATATCTCCATGCATTGGCAAGCACCCTCTATCCACAAGATGTTGAGTCTGTTTGTAAAGACACTTTTTGATTGTAGTACTTGAAACCTTCTATATTGTAATCCTTATTTGTGGTACTAAGGTGACAAAAAATAAGTTTGACAGCACTGCAAGAAGACATCAATCAAAAAGCTACTAATAGAAAAAAATGGTCCATCAAGCATAGATCATACTTCATACTTACATTTCACTTCTCCCATGGATACTTGACAATGAATTCATAAATATAATATCTTTCTCCAGAAGATTGAAGATAATAAGACTCCAATGTCCTCTACAAAAAATAACAATTAGCTAGGAATACCACAAAAAGTTATAAATATCATGTTAGGAGTTAAGAGTTACCCTTCAACATAGGGGTATATTATGTAATTGCAGGTCAGCATGTTAAAATATTCAAATAAACTTGAAAGGCTTCTTTGCTTGTTAAAAAGGCACTGTGTCACTAGAGGATCAAGTATGGAAATTTGCATAGCTATAGCCTCTAGAAGATCCCTCATAAGACACCTAAAAAAGAAAACACATCCCCCAATGAGGCCCTTGTGCCTGCACATGCACTAATAATTAGCAAAGAGGCAACACATACCTAAGACAGATAAAGAGCACACTATCACCAAGCTCAATGTTGGGTTTACAAGCATACTTGTGTCTTGAGGGAATATGTCATAGTACACGTCATCATCCCCACACAAGGAGACATCCACCACCATTTGGCCTGTAGCTTTTTCATAAAGGAGAGAGTTGGATGCTCTTAAAATTTCTGCTTGCTCTGTAAGGATAGCATCCTCTGACATCATGTCTTTCTCCCTCTCAACCTCCTTGCCTGCGTTGATATCCTGGGCCTTTCTTGTCTCATACTGATGTGTAACATCTTCAATGACAAGCCCTGAATTTTTATGCTACCTAGAAGGGGGGATATTTAAAATTTGGAAGGCTTTAAGATCCTCACTAGGAATAAGCTCAAGCACCTTATCAAACTTGTACCTCAGCCTTGACACAAACACAAAATCTTTGCTCATAAGTGTGACCCTGTGAGCAAATGCAGCTGCAATGTAGCTATCATTCATAAAGTCTATAAGAAAATCCTCAGCATCCTCCTAAAGGCACATCAAGGCTTGATATTGCCACCTTACTGAAACAAAGGTTTTGATATTCATCATGCTCACAAGTCTATCTAATATCTCTTTGAGAACTCTCATGAAAGGTAGCTTTGGAATGAGAAGACCAGTAGACTTTTGTGCTTTCCTTATTTCTGTTAGAGATTTGACTTGATAATTCAATCTTTTTCTAGCAGTAGGCCTCTGACAAGGTTGTGTAAGTGGTTTCATTAAATCATCATCTTTCTCTGGATGTTTTGGGGCTTGGTAAACTTTTCTTGCAGTTTGTTTTGTCCTCGCCATTTGATGGTCGAAAACTTCTGTCTTTTGTCACAAAATACTTCAAAACAAGACCCGCAGAGAGGTCCAAGCGCTTTCGAAAGTATCCAGAACAATGCGAAAAGAGATCCTCCCACAATCTAGAAGAGCTTGGTATCACGTGGCTCGAGGATAAGAAAAGACGCCGCAGGACGCGATAGGAGGTCCTCCCAAAATCTGGAAGAGCTTGCTATCGTGTCGTACTGGAAGATGATGAGCTCGGTATTGCGTAGCTCAAAAACATGAAAAAATACCGCACGATGCGATAGGGGGGACACCCACAGTCTAGAACATCTTGCTATCACGTCGTACGTGAAGATGATGAGCTCGGTAGCGCTTGACCCGGAAACATGAAAGGACACCGCAGGATGGGATAGGAGGGGCACCCACAGTCTAGAAGACCTCGCTATCGCATCGTACGGGAAACGATAGGACGTGATAGGATGCACTCCGTAAGTGTGGAAGTACTTGCTATCGTGTCGTGCGGTAAATCGGATAGAAAGGGGGTGTGCGGATGGATGAAATAACGCGAAAGAGGGTGTGCGGGCCAATGAAAGAAGAGATGCCGGAGGATGCTTGAGGTATGAAATGACGCAAATGTGTTGTTTGCGGGAAGGTGAAAAATGAGTACGTGACTTGAGCTTTTTATACAACCAACCGTCCGTACAATGACCATAAGCATGCCACGTGGCACATGTACATGGATGACATGTGTCCATAACGGTCATTTTTTACCTCCTTATGTAAAGCTTGATCTCGTCTTTTTGTGGTGGTGTACTCTTTTTGGTGCCGCACGACGTGAGAATCTTGTATTTTTAACATCAAGCTCTGTTTCACTTCTCTCTCAACTCGATCACGGCTTCTCTCTCAACTCCATCACTTTAGTCCCGCACGACGCGAGGGTAAGCCTTTGCAAACTCTAGAACGTGCCTCTATTGCTTCGTTTGGGCTTCTTTTGGCGCGTTCTTATCACCAGGCACGATGCAATAGACAAAGGCCGCAGATTGTGCCTGGGGCTTCTATCGCGCCGTTTGGGTTCTTCGGCTTTACCCTCTCCGTTTTGGTCTAGCTTCTTCGATTTGAATTTTCTTTCAACCAAACCATGAACGAAGGTCGTGAAGAGATTTTAGAGCAGAGTCCAAGTGAGAAGCTCTTGGTTGCTGTCATGGATGGTGGTGACATGGAAGTGTACACCAAGGCATATGAAATATTCAACCCTTTGTTTGATCTTGCAGTTATGCTAGACTATTTGAAGGACTTTTTGTTAGAAGAATTCAAAGAGTTTGAAGAGGCAGTTGAAGGCAAGTGTTTGGTTTTAGATGGTAAGACTTATTTCCATCTAAATTAATTTACTACCAACTCAATTGAGAAAGGCAAAGTAGCAAGGAGGTTTGGAAGATTTTCTAAGAAGACTTCATTTATTTGTCCACCTACCATTTCTTGTCAATTACATTCAAAGCCTTGCAACCTTGTTCCAAAATAAGTTGCCTTTCTTTTCTTTTTGTTCCTTAAAGCTGATATGCAAGGCAAAGGTGATAAAGTGAAAGATACAGACAAAGAGGGAACAAATACAAATGTTTCCACAGTTTTGCAGCTTGAGAAAAGTGAAATTCTAGAAGAGGAGGAAATTGATATTGCAGCTGAGAAGCAGGAGAGTGCAAATTTTGATGCGGCTCAATTTAGAGCTAGTACTGTCATTGATGAGCCAATAGAGGAGGTAGAGGTTTTTGAGGCTTCCCTTACTGTTCCAAAGCTTCCCTACTTCTATATCAATGGAAAAGAGTATATCCCTCTCCATCATATCCAATATTTGCTTAATATGAGGGAGGACTACTGTACTGCAACCATTTTTGAAGCTTCTGAGGTGGCCAAAGATTTTATTAACACAGAAGAAGAGTCAAAAGAGGAGTTTTTGGCACTTGATCTTCACACATCCAATAAAGATTTTCTTCCTGCTCCTGATGCACTTGCTCTATGCATGAAAAGAGTGGAAGAGGAGAAACCTTCCCTCAAAGATGAGGATTTTGAGAAGAGATTTGTTGAGCTTGGAATCCAATCTTTTGGCAGAGACTTTAAGCTGAAAAAAAATTGGAAAGGACGTTGACATAAGAGAGATGACTGGATCATGCAATCTCCTTCAAGAAAAAGTCATTGCCGAGGATGAGTTGCAAAAGGTAGATTTAGTTTCACCTTGATCTCCCTTCTGAAATCTTTTTCTTTTTTCAAGTTTGTTTTAATTACTCATTATGTCTTGTTTTGCAGATTGAACTCCTTGACAAAGATAATTTTCTTGGGAGAGCTAAAGGCTCGAGAGGGAAAGCAATAGAGGGTACTTCAAGAAGGGATGCCTCCTCTCTCATGCACTACATGCCTACATTGGATAGTGCCACCTTCTGTGCTTTTCACATGCAGTATTCTGAAGATCCCAAGTTGCCAATATTTGCCCTGAAGATATTGTCATGATTTTTGGGGTACACTCCCCTTCAAATCAATGCAAACAAGATCATGCTACTTGAGAGAGTTGTAGCACTTAGAATTATTTGGGTATGCTACAGGATTCAATGCCTCAAGAGTAGGATACTTTTTTTGCTACTCTAGCTATGCAACAGTAGCTGAGGAGACAAATGTCAACCTTCTTGGGGGCTATAAAAGAAGAAAACGTTTTTAGATATAGGGGTGACATGCCTAGAGATGTCAAAAAAATCAAAAACTGATGTAAATTTGACAATTTTTTGCACCAAAATATCTTTTTTGAATTTGGATTTTTTTAGAAAGATTCGGTACAAAGTTTCAAATTGAAGCATTAATCTCCATTTGTGGTTGAGCAGCATGGTTGTTTGATCTCATCCGTTGTAATTGCCTCCTATAGAACCAATTGAATAATTCCTTTAGTGCATTGCTCCTTCTTTGTCCCCCTCCCTTTCTCGTATATTTGAAAAAAGAAGTCCTCGCTTGATAGTGAGATTTTTCCATTCTCTGAGTATTCCATGTTGCAAGGGGTCCTTGTTCTGCAAAATATGGTCCATGCAGGTACAGAATATGCTAAAAAGAAAAAGGTTAGCTAAACTCATAGGATGCAATGTAAAATACTATACAAACTTTAAAAAGTAATTGAATACTCACCAAGTAATATGTGATGTCTTTTGCTCCCCGAGCATCTGTAATAGCAGTTATTAAAAGCTTTATTGTCTTTTTAAAGTCATCTGCATAAGTAGCAGAGCTAACTTGTTGTCTCAAAACTTTCAAAAAATTATCGAGCTTCTTCCACACTTCCATGCTTTTGTTGGCTACATTTGGTCTACTTTTGACATTAGTTGTTATTACACAAAGATCCTTCCAGCAGTTCCACATAGCATCAACTTGTTTTTTGTCATGGTTACTCAAAAATCTTCTGGCTTTTTCTCCACCCATTGAAACATCTTGCAAAACATCACCCGTTCCTTTTGAAAGAGTAGGATATTTTTTAGATGCACTTGACCACCATGAAAACCCATTTGAAAGAGCAAAGCCTCGCATTTTTCTATGCACTCGTCTGCAAGTTTACTTGGCTTAATAGATATGCATAATCAAGATGGAGTCAAAGCAATTTGTCCAAGATACTAATCTCTGCGTGCATTGTACATATATGTACATTTTTTAAATCTATTGTTAGAATTGGATCTCAAATCATAGAAGACGATGGGTAGTCGATGACGTTCACACTATTTCTCGATGATGGTTTTCCAACCTTATGTTCTGCAAGCCATCCTTTTGTTCCAGTGCTTGCCATGCAATATAGACATGGATACTTGGTATTGGCACCTCCACATACACCAAACATGCACTTCAATGCTTTTAGGTCGGCACTCAAGTGCCATTCCACAATAAAGTCACCCATTTCATCTACACGGATTTTTTCACCTGCATTTTGGTCTTGTATAACAGAAGGGATCTCGGTCTGCAAAAAGAGCCATTTCAATGTATCATGATTTTCTACTGGTATTTGAGCTGCTCTGATCCACCAAAGCTCCATTTCTGATTGAGTTTTGTGGTATGGGGAATCAAGCTTACCCTGACTATAGTCCAATATTCTATTCATTAGGGATATGGATACTCTTTCCATTTTTTGACATTTTTGAATTTTGAGCTTCATTCAGTTTCATAACAAATATAAGTTTCCTTCACAATCTACTTCTTGCATGTTATAGTATCTCACCATAGCAGATTGAACTTTTTTATACTCATCCAAATGTTATTAAAAACATTATACTCAAAAGAAGGTTTTTTTTTCTGTTTTTCATATGGCATCGTTCCTCTGCCATGCCGATAGCATGGTAGATAATTCTTGTGAGTACCTCTGGTTCTCCCAGATATGTTATCTTACCCTCTTTCTTTGTCCCTTTCAGTGTGGACAACACGTACTACGCGTGGTCAATTGGCTGCCTGGTTGTCGACTTTAGAACTTGTGTAAATGTGGTCGCAACCGCATGATTGGGTGTCACGTACCTTGGTGGTCTCTTTGCGAGGAAGTGGAAACCAGTAAACCCATATCATTCAGTAAATTTTGAAATACCAATTTCTTCTGAGTTTGATTTTCAGAAAGTTTCAAAATTTTTCAAAATATCACTTTTATTCATTACCTCATTCAAAAATCTCACCCTTTCTTGAACATTGGACATATCAAATCCTAAAAGACTAGTCACATGTTCTCTAGTAATCTTTAATCTTTTTTTTCTTTGTCCAGAACCATCTATTAAGTTTACTACATCTCTCATTCATTTTACTCATGCTCTTAATCCTATTGGAGTTTCTTTTAAAGTCTGAAGCTGATGATTTTCTTGTTTTAGAGATGCTATTTGGTTTTCAAGTTCTAAAATTCTTGTTGCATTTGAAGACCAAGCAGTTTTGAGATATTGAAGTAATGTGTATGATCACTGTGTAAATGAGATAGCCTAGAACTATATCCTCAGTAAGCCATCAACCCATCACCAACAAATCTCATCAAATCATGAGGTGTATGAAAAGATGGATACCTTCTAGTGCTAGGATCCGGTGGATACAAGCTCCTATCTGTCCATATATCAATGTGTTTCTTTCCCTCGTTGCAAAGTTGTTATGCTTCATTTGCAGTTGTAACTGGTCTTTGATAAACACTCCGCGTAGTAGCATATTCTTGGCTTAGCTTAATGTTCAAGTGAAACTTGCGGTTATCACTAATGGAAGATGTATTACCCATTGTAAGTAATGAACACACAGAAAATATAATGGAAATAACATAGTAGCAGAATAAGGTGCATCAAAGAAGAAGAGATAAAGCTCGCGAAAGGTGAGAGAAAAAAGAGAGATTGAGTGATTCAAAAGTGGAAACAACTATTTTCCACCAAGTGAAGTAAATGAGAACAAATTTCGAGGTAAGCCACAAAGGAATGTGAAGAAAACGATATCTTTTTGGATATTTAGAGATATGTACCTAGATACGCTTTAGATTGCGTAGATATGCTTTTCATGACCAAAACGGACAAAGTTGGAGCCATTTTGACCATAAATGGCTCTGTTAATTAGTAAGTTAACCAATTCCTTACACAACCCTTTTTGAGTCGTTTTTGGCCCTAATGAGGCAATCACCACAAGCATCACATTCGACCTCAAATGGCTTTGAGAGATTCGGAAGCATAAGGACTGGTTGAGAGGTAAGGTTCTTCTTTAGCTTGTCAAATGCATTTTTCTCCTTAGCAGTCCATGAATACTTAACGCTCTTCTTTGTTAAGTCATGTAATGGTCATGCTATTTGATAAGTTTTTTCTATGAATCGTCTATAGTATGCACACATATCAATAAAGCTTCTTAGCTCATGTAGATTCCTTGGATTAGACCATGCTTTTATTACCTCCATCTTTGATGGATACATACAGATAACATCTTGAGAGATAATGTGACATAAATATGAATCTCTTGTAGAAAAAGATTTAACTTTTCTTTTATTAATGAAAAGCTTATTCTCCCTCACAACCTGAAAGATTACCTAGAGGTGTCACTTGTACTCCTAAAGAGAATTTGAGTGGCCTAAAGATTTTTTTCCATCATGAGTTTGAATGCGTCTAGAGCATTTGTGAGGCCAAAACTTGTAACTTATCAAATAGATCTTCTACCCATGGCACAGGAAATCGTTTTTTTATAGTGATCCTATTTAGTGCTCTATAGTCGACACACGTGATCTATGCCATCTTTCTTTTGCACTAAAAGTAATGGTGAACAAAATGGAGAGGAGCTAGGCCTCACCATCCCTTTTTCCACCAATTCATGCACTTGCCTCATGATCTCCTCTTGTTGAGCTTGTGAAACTCAATAATGAGGTTTATTAGGTGGTAAGCTTCCTAGTAGAAGCTCTATTGCATGGTCATCATCCCTCGTTTTGGAGGTAGCTCACTAGGGATATCATCAACGAAAACATCTTGAAATCCATTTAGAAAATTAGACAAGTCTAATTCCTCTTGATTTCCTTTATTTCTACTTGTGAAAACATTAGAATCATTTACAGATTCTCTAACAAAAATCACATACGCAAAAATAGAGCTTTTTATTGACTTATCAAAAGCAAGTGTATTTACCAGGGATATGTTGTTCCCCGACTCACTAGCATCTAAGTACATGCTCTTTTCCCTATAGGTGAAGTAGATTCTCTTTTTAGGGAACTTCATTTGGTAGCCATGCGGTTAAACCATGGTGTCCTAGGATAACATACAGGCCTCATGTTGGAGAGGAGAGATAAAAAAAGTCTTCTTTGTTGACGTAGCTTTGGACATGAAGCCTCAACTTCCCAATCAAGGGATTAACGGAGGTTTGTTGTCCCTTGAAAGCTCCATCGGTAGTTACAGTATCTCCCATCTCAAAAGCTTGAATGTCCAACTTAGTGGCCAACTTTGTTGATATGAAAGTTGTGAGTAGAGCCAGGGTCAAACAAGATGAAGGCAGCATGCTCCCTTACTTTTCCCTAAGCATAGGAGAGGAATGAGCCTTTGCAATGAGTATCCTCTTTTGGAGCTTCAACCATGGAAGCTCTAGGAGTGTCATTGTGTACATTTCTTTTGGGGCAAGAACGATAACCATGTCCTTGCTCCCCACACTTAAAGCATTTATGGTCTTTATACAAGACCTCTAATTCTTTGGGAGATAGCTTATTTTCACCTTTGTAAGCTCCTTTCTCCTTGGCCTTATTGTTGTTGGTGTTGGTGTTGCCTTCGGAAGAGTTTTGAGCATTGCTCTTCCCTTTAACTTCATTTCGATCCTTGTTTTTCATGGGCTTGAAATTTCTTCTTGCCCCTTGTTGGAAATTGATCCTTGAAGCAACCATAGTGTGGTGGATGTCTTTGGTAATAGTGTTAGGCCGTTGTGAGGTGACATAATCGGTCATTTCTTCAGGTAATCTCGCACAAAATTGTTGCTTTTGTTTGGCGAACTGTATCCTTTGAAAGACTATAGCTATAAAATGTAAATCCCAAAACTTGTCTATATATTTGTGGATAGACTTGTTGAAGATAAGCTTCAAGCTTTTCCATTGGGTGAGCACTTTGTCCTTGGCATCTCTTGCGAGGAATTACTTCATTATAAAAACTTGTAGAATTTTCCATGTCTTTGGGGCTTTGTCGTTTCCATGAAGGCTAGCCCACTATTTCTAAAAGTGCATAGGCTACAAGGTGTATCTTGGAGGACTCCGTGAAGCCCTTGTCTCCAAAGGCCACATCAAATTGTTGGATGAAGGCCAATACTTTTGTTAGTGGCACCAAAGGTGCCATCATAGGTGAGAAAAGAGATACTCTTTTCTCCCTCTTTGCATTTCTTGAGCTTTTGGGACCTTCGTCATGCACAGTAAGTTTTGCAATGTCCTCTTCTCTTGTATTCTCTAGGAAAATAACTATTGCTTTCGTCGAAAGAAGAGGAAGGTGAAGACGAAGGAGAAGAGGGTGACCTCTTTCTTGCCTTTTTCTTCCTTTGTTTCCTCTCTTCCCTTCGGAATGACGAGGAGAAAGACTATGGGTTGACCGTTTCCTCTTGAGAGGAGTTGGCGACAGTTTAGACCGCCGTCTTTGTGGAGCCACATCTTCAAAGGAACTTAGGAATTTTCTTCTTTCTTGTTCTTTGGATTCCTCCTCTCTTATGGGAGAGTGTCTTCTTTCCGGAGTCTCATCAAGAGACCTCCTAAGCTCTCTCTCTTCTTGGAGAGGAAGAAAAATTCCATAAGCACAAAGTTGTTGAGTAACTTCGGCTTGCAAAGTAGGGTTGCCCATAGCTTGATGCAACCTAGTAACAAGATAATTAACAAACATGGGAGCATCATCATTAGAACCTTCATGTGCAAAAATCTAAGTTATCAATGTTCGTTGTACTCTCTTGGTTATCGTTAGCCATGCTAATTATACTTATGCGTTTACTAAGTGTATTCCTTGGCAATTCAAAACCTTAGTTGCTACTCCTCTTAGCCTTTGAAAATGAGCACTTAAGTATTGGTTAATTATAGAAAGTAGTGGGGTGGGTCTAGCATAGCAAAATTGCCGAGGGATAGCTTTTTTTGGACTTCTTATGGCTCAATGAAGATAAAGCCATAGGAAAGTTTAAAAAGACCCCATTATTAAAACCAACGCTCCTGAGGTGTGCACCATATCTCACATAGTGGGCTCAAAAAAATCGATAATAGATCCCAATCCCACTTACCCTTATATAATTAATAAAATCAACCATTTTAATAGGTTACTTAAGGACCTCTCTTCTTAACCAAGAAAAGAGAAACCAAATGCTTTGATACCAATTATAATGAAAATGGCCTATGAACTTCGGAATTAAGAGAAATAGAAATTGAACATTTTTGTGAGACTTCTTTGAGAACATAAAGGGTGAACTTAATTGATGGTAGCAACAAAAACATAGTACTTAATTAACATGGCATGAACAATACTTTTGCAAAAGAGAAAGTATTAGAGAACATGACAATAGTTGAGGACCGGATTTACTTGGAGCCGGTCCCCCCTTGAAAAGACGTTTGTATTATAGATTTTTCCATAAAGAGAGACTTGATACAACACAATCTTTATGTTCCTTATGACCTTGGTGATGCTATAAAGATGGAAAGCTTCATGCATCACGAGCATAACATAAACTTTGCAAAAAGCAATAACCATCCCAAGTCTCAGTCCCAAGGCCTCAAACACCTTCAAAGGTGGAGAGAGCTAGCGGGGAATGAAAGTAGAGAAGAGGAATAAGAATCATACATAGGAGAAAGAAATAGTTCCTCACGTATCATCACTCTTCTTGCTTAGCACTTACACTCAAGTTCTCGAAAGTCAGTACAAACTTTAGTTTTTACCCAATTTTTTGCCAATTTGGTGATCCAAATCCAATGTGCCTTTACAGAAGTTGTTTGTACACATACAATGAGTCATTGGTATCAACCTTGGGTCAATTTTGAGATGAAAGTAAATAATCGTGATTATTTACTTCATGCATGAAACTGATCATAACTTGAGTAGAGATCACCCATGGAGTATATTGCCCTACCTACAAAAGCTTCAACAAACTTGTCCATGATTGGACAAGTTGAGTAGAGATCACCCATGAAGTATATTGCCCTACCTACAAAAGCTTCAACAAACTTGTCCATGATTGGACATGTGCCCACATTGCAAATTGTTACCTTATTTATTGGCTGCACATTATGAATAAATCACAAGGCACCATTCTTCTTCGGGACGATAAACCTCCTATTGGAATAGGGAGCATAAGACGGCTCCAGAATCCCCATGCGTATTTTCTCATTTAACAAGTCGATAAGCTTTGGCAAATGAGCTTGAGGAACAGAAATATGATGCAAATTCCATGGCATACGAGGAAGCGTAAAAATAACCATAAGTGCTACAACATTGGATCTGCGCATCCAATCTCATTTGACTCATAAGCAAATGCCTTACCATGTTTTGCAAGCACTTGATCTCCTCATTAGCAAGAAACCCTTCTTCACCAATGGTCACCTACTTCAATGTCTCTTCAGCAAATTTGTGGACAATATTCTTGGGATCCCTTAGCTTTGGTTGCTATGAAGCTTTCTCAATAACTTTGTCACATCCTCTTGGTAGAGGTGTAGCTATAGGTCTAACCTTCTTAGCAATAGTCTTGTACTTTGTCTCCACCTGCACGTCAAATGCATCATCCAAATCTTTTCTTACATGAGTTAGAATGTCATACAAAGCATGTAAAAAAAACAAGCGCGTTTCCGACAAAAAATCGATTGAAAAGCAAATGATTGTATTGTTGTTTTGTGGACTTCAAGAAAGCCTTTGATATGATTCCATGCAAGAATTTGTGGAGAACGGAAGAAATCAAAGTCCCAAGTAAGTTTATGCTTACGATTTCTCGAACCTATAAGAAGGTGATATGTCAATCGCGCATGGAAAGAGGAATTTCTTGCACTATTGGGATTAAACAAGGATGTCCGTTGTCACCAACCCTCTTTGGTCTATGACTCTATATCAATCCCACATGAATGTTCACAAGCTTACAAGAAGTCTGAACTTTAAAACCAGTGAGAAACCTCCGTAGCATGCACAATCAAGCCCCACAAAAGCCTCTAAAAGAAAGAACATGAAACCAAAACCAGCATTAATCTGTTTTCTTTGCTCTTGTGCAAATAGATGAAACTTGATTGAAAACAATACATAGGTGCATCTCTCTTTTTCCACTTAACACGAATTGTGAGAAGCTAGCACACTGAGGACATTCAACATAACGACTAGATTCCTACAGCAAATCTTAAAAGCTAACAGAAGCCTCAATATGTATAGATCTGGCATGAAGCCTGAATGAACACTTGGAAACCCATTCAATAGCTCAACTTTTAAACTGCACAACAACAAGAAAGTAAACAGAATCCTAAACCTACGATAGTCGAATGTAAGCATACAGTAACATAATGAATGAGACGATACAACGCACATAGACGTCCCACCATGGCCATGACTAACTGAAGGAGAGAAAATACCATCTCAACATTTTGTTATCTGCTCTAGTAAAGTTAAGAAAAACACTTCCACTTAACTGCAGTTTAATCCAGGCATATGACTGGAACAAATCAATCAGTAAGACTACATTGCACCAACAATCTGCCATTACAACTGCAGAAAACGATTGGTGGAACAAAGAGTACGAAATCCAATGATAAAAGTTACAAACCATGCCACTGAATACATTGCACAAAGCATGCAACGATCGAGAAAAGTGCCAAACACGTTTGTGTACTAGAATCTCTGTCAGGAAGATCTGACCAAGAGATGTAGCTTACAATTTGATCACAGTAGGCCTACACAAAAGCACTGAAGCTAGACCGAGACACAAAGATGCAACCGAACTTCCTTGAAGTCCTCTCCAGCGGCAAGGAATACCAAGCATTCCGAGCCATGTCAAACACCAGAGCCAGCCTGAAAGAGCGATCAACAATCTGCCATTACAACAACTGCAGGCAACAATTGGTGGAACAAAAAGTACGAAATCCAATGATAAAAGTTACAAAACATGCCACTGAATACATTGCACAAAGCATGCAATGATCGTGAAAATTGCCAAACACGTTTGTGTACTAGAATCTCTGTCAGGAAGGTCTGACCGAGAGATGTAGCTTACACTTTGATCACAGTAGGCCTACACGAAAGCACTGAAGCTAGGCCGATACACAAAGATGCAACCGAGCTTCCTTGAAGTCCTCTCCAGCGGCAAGGAGTACCAAGCATTCCGAGCCATGTCAAACACCAGAGGCGGCCTAAAAGAGCGATAAGTAAACGGGTTGCAAAGGGTCATCCAGAAGATGCCTCCATCAGCAAAAAGGCTACAATGCCATGAATCTTCTGTGATCGAAGGGGGCCCTGTAAGATGCTGAGGAGTTCTTGCTACCTCCACCCAGGTGGAGGTAGCTAGTTGCAACTCCCAAACTCCAAAACCAAGTATAACATGATCAGGGCCCACTCATGGAACACCCAGAAGAAGTCTCCCTTCGAATTTCACAATTGACTTAATTTGAGCAAGCACAATCTCACAGGGAATCAACGGCACCAGCAAACTGGTCCATGCATTAAGGCTTACATGATAAGCAAGCAAGCAAGCAATGTTCCCAGTCGTCCATGGACGATACCAGCCACCAGAAATCAGCATCTACCACACTCAGCTGATCAGAGGATGGATGAGTCAATACAAAATTGCGCAGCGATTTCCCTGACTTGAAATAAAGATGGGGGTTGTTGACCTCCTTCCAGTGTGCGCTCCTGGACTCAAAGAACTCGAAAGAAGTCGGACTTAGAAAACGAGTATTGAGGAGGATGTAGTAACAGCTTAGATCCTTTCCATTGCAGGTCATAGAGAGGTAGAAAGTATTGGGGCCTTGCATAGAGAGCGAGGGAGGAGGGAGCACTTTCAGAGACCCAGTGAGGCAGTTGAAAACGATAAAGTCGTAGGACTCCGCTGCATCAGGCCTGCGCACAATGGCTGAGATGAGGCCTCCTGCAGAGCAAAGAAAGAGGTCGTGAAAAAAGGGGGCATCAATGTCCATATGCTTGAGTCTGTGGGCCACGTGAGAGCAATTGCGGCCACCCAGTAAGGTAGAGAGCGTGGAATGAACAGGGTTGGGAAGGGGAGGCCGGAAAAAAGCCTTCTGTTCAAGCTCTGAGGTTTCCTCCTCCGTCTTGTGTAAGGAGCAGGTGCTGTAGGCTCTAAAGCGCCACTCAAGATGGCCATACGACCTTACACGCCAGTTACGAGGGCCATACTTGGGGGGGCGAGCCATCACGAACCATATCTCCTCCGACTTAAAACTCTGCAGGGAGCTATTCCATGCCTTGCAAACGCACCGCATCCGGCAACGATTCCGCACAGGCAGCCGATCCAGAATTAGATCATGGGCGTGGGCAGGCAGCGGCAGCCCATCGTCGTCATCATCATCCCCTGCATCCTGATTGGTGGGTTCAATGGGCTTTCTGTCAGCGTGATATTCTGTGCTGCTGCTACGGCTTCTTGCCGATGACCCAAAACGATCCCTCCTCCTGTGCTTGACTACATGCCTGACGGATGGCCTGTACCTACTCTGCTTCTCCATTCTCCATTGGCCGTTCAACGGGAAAAACTCCACCTTTTCTCTGGGGTTCTAGGCTGCGCGTCTTGGCTTTTCAAAAATGCCAAAGACAGAGTAGGAATCGACGGGCAGTAAGGGTCCACGTGGTCGTGGCAGATCAACAGATAAAGTAAGGCTATGCACTGTCCAGACCTCTTTACACCAGTGAAATTTGGGCCAGTGACACTTGGGCCGTCCAATGGAGAAAGGGCTTTTTTGTTTTGGGGGGGGGTGGGGGGCCTCGTCGATATGTGACACGGGTGAGACTCAAGGGATCGACGGCGGAGAATGGATCCACCGTTGATCCCATCTGCGCCATGCAAAAAGGTTTCCCTCAGGTATTCCCCCCCCCCCCCCCCCTGCACGCGCCGCGCCTTGAACCCACCACCTCTCCCACTGGACTCACGCAGCCTAACCAATCCACCTATCGCGACACGTTGCAAGCAATGCGAGTCTGGCGGATAATATTCTTGCCTCCCCCTGCTGCGTTGATCCTACGGCCCAAAGCACCCCGCCCTGCCGCAAATGCGCCTACGCCGTCGATCCCGTGAGTGACACCCCGTGTCACTTATAAACGAGGGGTGGGGGGGGGGGGGGGGGGGGGGTTGGATGCATTAAGGAAATTTAAAGATTGTTCATGACTTTTAACTATGAAAAGTCATTTGATATGCATGTGTTCATCCTTTTCTAAAGCTTGATTCCATTGAAGTTTCTGGGGATTGAGTCAGTAAAAAGTTTTGGGTTCTTGCACCTGTGTTAGAAGGGGTTCTCAAAGCATCGAAACTTAGGTAGCCATGGCTTTCTCTTAACCAGAATTTCATGGAAGAAGTGATGAAGATTTGGAAGACTTTTTGGAAAAGATGGAGGTTGCCTGCATTAGCAACCAGATTCATGATCCTTCACAAATGTTACGTCTTCTCCAGATTTGTTTGAAGAGTGACGCACGAGTTTGGTCCAAAGCATTTGAAGAGGAGTTGTGTGCGGCTGATCCACATGTGAGAATAAGTTGGAACAATCTACGGCATGGATTGGAAGTGGAGTTTGTGAAGACAAAAGATCCTGACAAAGTGTGGCAAGAAGTACAGGGTTTGGTGCAAAGGGAAGGTGAGCCAGTAGATGCATACATACATAAGTCTTCAATGGCATGGGAGAGGATGTCATAAAATCTAATATCTAATATCTAACCACCCCAAATGATTTTCTCACATTAAATTGATCACTTAATGTGGGAGAATAAATGGGAACAAGTGTTAAGATATAGACATGTGCTTATAGATCTATCTCAACACGGGGCCAATGGTAAAGGGGCCCAAATGAGAGATGGTCTATCAAAGAGCAAGGCTAACAAATGGAGCATAAAACCTTAGGGTTAGCTTCATTGAAGACCTCCAATAATGTGTCTAAAAGGCCTTTGACCTTAGGTAAGCTAGGACTGAGCTTGAGGCGCGGGAACCCGACCCAGCTCGAGGTGCTTGTCCTGCTTGTCATGCTTGATGACTAAGGTGCTTGAGGTGCTTGATGATTGAGGTGCTTAATTATTGAGATGCTTGAGGTGCTTGACATGCTTGAGATGTTAGGGTTGCACTTAAGGTGAGAACCTAGCCCAAGCTTAAAGTGCTTAACAGCCAAGCTCGTGGTGGGAACTGGGCCTATGTATGAGGGGCTTGAGGTGTCAAAAAGTCAAATATTCAATTCCCACAAGGAGGGGGTGAGCCCTACATGAGGGGGGATGAGAGAGAACATGAGGGGGGATGAGCCCTACATGAGGGGGGATGAGCCCTACATGGTTATGGCATTTCCCTTCCTCTCCAAGAGGAGAGAGAGCTTAGGAGGCCTCTTGAAGAGACCCCCAAAAGAAGACTCTCTCCCATTCGAGAGGAGGAATCCAAAGAGCAAGAAAGCAATGAAAGTTTAAGTTCCTCTGAAGATGTGGCTCCACGAAGACGGCGGTCTAGACGATCGCCCACTCCTCCCAAGAGGAAAAGATCAACACATACTCCTTCTCCTCATCACTCTGAAAGGCAAGAGAGGAAACAAAGGAAGAAAAGGGCTAGGAAGAGGTCACCCTCTTCTCCTTCTTCTTCACCTTCCTCCTCTTCCGACGAAAGTTATGGCTATTCTCCTAGAGAATACAAGAGGGGAGGATATCGCAAATCATTTCTTGCATGGCGAAGGTCACAAAAGCTAAAGAAGTTCAAGGAGGGAGGAAAGAGTATCTCTTTTCTCACCTATGATGGCACCTTTGGTGCTACCGACAAAGTGTTGGCCTTCATCCAGCAATTTGATGTGGCCTTTGGAGACGAGGGCTTCACAGAGTCCTCCAAGCCACACCATGTAGCTATGCACTTCCAAAAATCAGCTCGTCAATGGTGGGCTAGCCTTCGTGGCAATGGTGAAGCCCCAAAGACGTGGAAAACTCTACGAGTTTCCATCATGAAGCAATTCCTTGCAAGCGATGCAAAAGACAAAGTGCTTACTGAATGGCGCAGCTTGAAGCTTCTCTCTCATGAGTCTATCCACAAGTACGTAGACAAGTTTTGGGATTTACATCTCAAGGCTAATGTCTTTCAAAAGATAGACTTTGCCGAGCAAAGGCAGCAATTCTGTGCGGGATTACCTGAAGAGATGGCCGAATACATCAACTCTCAATGGCCTGGTACTATTAGCGAAGTAATCCATCACACCATGGTTGCTTCACGCATCAATTTCCATCAAGGGGCTAGACGTAATGTCAAGCCCATGGAAAACAAAGACAAAAATGATGCAAAAAGGGGAAAACCAATGTTCAAAATACTTCCCAAGTCACTTCCAGCAACAACAACAATCGGTCCAAGGAGAAGGGAGTTTACAAAGGTAAAAACAAACTCTCTCCTGAAGAGCTTGAAGCTTTTCGCAAGGACCATAAGTGTTTCAAGTGTGGGGAGTAAGGACATGGCTATCGTTCTTGCCCCAAGAAGAATACTCGCAATGAGACTCCTAGGGCTTCCACCATCGAAGCTCCAAAAGAGGATGCTCATTGCAAAGGATCATTTCTTTCCTATGCTTGGGGAAAGGTAAGAGAAAATGATTCCTTCATTTTGTTTGACCCTCGCTCTACTCTCAACTTCATATCAACGGAGTTGGCCACCAAGTTGGGCATTCAAGCTTTTGAGATGGGAGATATAGTAGTGGCTGATGCAGCTTTCAAGGGACAACAAGCCTCCGTTACTCCCTTGATTGGGAAGTTGAGGCTTCATGTCCAAAGCTATGTCGATAAAGAACACTTCTTCATCTCTCCTCTCCAACATGAGGATGTTATCCTAGGGGCACCATGGTTTGATCGCATGGCTGCCAACTGAAGTTACTTGAAAGGAGAATCTACTTCACCTACAGGGGGAAGAACATGTATATAGATGCTAGTGAGCATGGTCGCACTATCCCACTTGTAAATCCTCTTGCTTTTGATAAGTCAATGAAGAGCTCAGTTTCTGCGTACATGATTTTTGTCAAAGAGTCTCTAAAAGATACTAATGTTTCATCAAATGTAAATGGTAGGAATCAAGAAGAGTTAGACTTGTCTAATTTTCTAAAAGGATTCCAAGATGTGTTCAGTGATGATATCCCTATGGACTTACCTCCAAAACGAGGGGATGATGATCATGGCATTGAGCTCCTTCCTGGAAGCTCACCACCTAACAAGCCTCCTTATCGAGTCTCACAAGCTCAACAAGAGGAGATCATGAGGCAAGTACAAGAACTGGTAGACAAAGGGATGGTGAGGTCTAGTTCCTCTCCCTTTTGTTCTCCAGTCCTTTTAGTTCAAAAGAAAGATGGTACATACCGTATGTGTGTGGACTATAGAGCACTAAACCATATCACTATCAAAAACAGATTTCCCATACCTCGGGTAGAAGATCTATTTGATAAGCTACAAGGCTCTACCCACTTCAGTAGGATTGACCTTAAGAGTGGCTATCATCAACTAAGGATAGTGGATGAAGATATCTTAAAGACCGCGTTTCGCACAATGTTTGGTCTTTATGAATATCTAGTCATGCCTTTTATCTTGACTAATGCACCAGCTACGTTCAATCGTTTGATGGAGAAAATTTTTAGACCATACCGCAAATTCACTGGAGTGTTCTTTGATGATATAATCATCTACTCCAAGTCTTTGGAGGAACATAAGCAACATCTCCAAGTGATTTTTCAAGCATTGAGGGAGAACAAGCTTTTTCTCAACCAAAAGAAAAGCGAATTCTTCCTTCAAGAGATTCAATACCTAGGTCATATTATCTCTAAAGATGGTATCCGAATCGATCCATCAAAGTTAGAGGTAATAAAAGCATGGCCTAACCCAAGAAATCTACATGAGCTAAGAAGCTTTGTTGGTATGTGTGCATACTATAGACACTTCATAGCAAAATTCTCTCAAGTAGCAGGACCACTACACGACTTAACTAAGAAGAACGTTAAGTTTGTATGGACAAGTAAGGAGCAAAATGCTTTTGAAAAGCTCAAAGAGAAGCTTACTTCCCAACCAGTCCTCGTGCTTCCGAATCTCTCAAAGCCATTTGAGGTCCAATGTGATGCTTGTGGTGATTGCCTTGGAGCAGTTTTGCTTCAAGAAGGGCATGCCATAGCATATGAGAGCCGAAGGCTCAATATTGATGAACGAGTCTTGGGCATTTATGAGAAAGAGCTTTTAGTTGTTCTACATGCCATAGACACATGGAAGCACTACCTATCGGGGACTCCATTTATCCTACGAACTGACCACCAAATTCTCAAGTATTTCATGACACAAACCAAGCTTTCCGACAAACAAATGAGGTGGGCAAATTTTATTTCGCAATTTAATTTCCATATTGCTCACATAGCTGGTAAGCACAATCAAGTGGCCGATGCACTTTCACGACGACCCAAAGTTAATGCGGTGTCTATAGCTACTCACAATGATCTATCCTCTATGATAGATGAGTATGCTACTGACCCTAACTTTAGAGACATAATTTCAGCCCTTGCTTTGGGGAAGAAAGAGGAACTATTCACCTTGCAAGATAGTTATCTTCTCCACGGCAATAGGCTATGTGTTACCCATTCCCTTCGTGAGAAAGTTATGTATGAATCCCATGCTCCTCCATATGTGGGGCATAGAGGTATTCAACCTACTCTCCGAGGAGTAGAGACGTATTTCTATTGGCCTACCATGAAAGTGGACATACAAGAGTATGTTTCAAAATGTGTAGTATGCCAAAAGACCAAGTATGATAGAGGGAAGCAACTTGGATTACTGCAGCCATTGCCGATTCCAAATTCACCATGGGAGAGTATATCCATGGATTTCATCTTTGGA
The DNA here is from genome assembly GCF_014529385.1 of Adiantum capillus-veneris. Classification (NCBI taxonomy): domain Eukaryota; kingdom Viridiplantae; phylum Streptophyta; class Polypodiopsida; order Polypodiales; family Pteridaceae; genus Adiantum; species Adiantum capillus-veneris. The sequence goes on from NC_140952.1 coordinate 103,672,718, forward strand.
TTACCCAAGTCTATCCATGGGAATACAGGAATATGGACAATAGTTTGACGGTTTAGCAAGCAAGCACATTTTATTCCTGTCAAAAAGACTATTAAGGCACATGTGTTGGACGGGAAGTCTCACACACCCATGAAGTGCATGCAAACAGTACCTAGATCAACATAATGTCAATCGAGGACACAGATGACACGATAGGCACACGGAGGAAATCTCTTTAGCTTGTCAAGCTGAGACCATCCTACACATACAACACTCTGGAAGGCCAACTAAACCACAATCCAGATCCTCACTGCTCTCAACTACACCACCTAGCCACATACACACATACAGAAGGTAACTCACCTAATCATGCCAGATTCATACGAAACTTAAGGAACACCATCCCCTCACTAGGATACACCTGTCCCTAAGCTTCTACACTCAAAACCCTCACTCTAAACCCGTCTGCGGAAAACGCGTAGGATGACAAAGCAGAATTTTGAAAGTGCCCGAAACTGAAATTTATGAATATCTATGCGTAGCTTATGTCGCCACGATTCTATAGACTACTAGAACGTAGAAAACAGACATCGTTTGATACACTTACGGCCACAAATAGCTCGTAGATGCGTCGGCGTGTGCGCTTTGTCTCGCGTGGAATGCTTGGCGTTGTCGCGTAGCTGTCCTCGAGCCTACAGCAATGGTGCAGTCGGATCTCCAATGCGTTGAGCGAACCGGGCGTAGCGAGAGGATGAAGCTCACGCTCACTCTCTTTCTCTCACACACAGAGTAGACGGCAGCGCTAAAGTTTGATTATGATTAAAGTCTCCTTTACAAAATGACCTAGGTACCTTATATACTAAGGCTACCTTAGGTTTAACCAAAAATGGGGTTGAAAGGGTCAAATGGCTTTGTATTTACAATCTGGAAGTGCCATTGCACCCCGGCTTCTGAAACTAGAATAACTACTCATTACAAATGACATTTATAGCCATAATCCGCAGCATTTCATAACTCGCAAAAGATATGACTTTGGTACGAAACTTGAGTTATGTTGTGTTGTTGACCTAGCGGTCAACATTCCCCCCTTCCGTGTTCATGTCGTCCCCGACATGACCTGATTGTCGATGGCGATGTGGTCTTTGTTGTCGTTTTGTTGTTGGAAAGAAAGTATAGACTATAGCCTTTGCAGTAGCTTGTCTTGTTCGTCCAATCCAATGTACATAGTCTTCACATGATTCAGGAAAATCATAATTGATGACAAACTTTATGTCTCTCACATCCATGCTCCGAGCTACAGCATCTGTTTCTGTCATTATAGGTCTACTGCTTGATCTAAATTCAGAAAGAACCCAATGTCATTTAGCTTGACTCTTATCATCATGGATAGAGAAAGATCCATCCATCACTTGCTCCAGCAAATCTGTCAATTTGGAGTATTTGTGATTCTCAGAAACAACGTCTACAATCTGTAGAATTGAGTGATTGGCTTTCTGATCTTGTGAGCCAATGACAACTTTGTAAGGATTTTGTCTTGTGATTACTCTTATGTCTGCTCTTTGTCATTGAGGACTTCTTAGTTCTTGAGTTATGTTGTGTTGTTGACCCAGCGGTCAACATTTTGCTGTTGTTTTGTCTTCATCTGTTGCACTGCTTGTAACTTTGTCGAACCACAACAAGAACTATGATCCATTAGAGCGGATATCTATCATCGTAACCATTTATCTTTTGAGATCCTCTGATTACTTTTATGTCTTCTCTTCTTCATCGGGGACTTCTTTGTTCCTGTGCAATCATGTTGTGAGTGTTGTCTGCAGCTTTGTCATTGTAGGCCATTCTTCGACTCGCCATTGAGGAGAAATATTCTATGATCTGAAATTGGTGCTAAAACCTGGATGACCAAAGGGAAAAAACCCGGTGGGAAAAAAAATGCCTTTGGTATACACTCTTCTTGGAGTTGAGCAGTTGAACGTGAAGTACATGTTCATGAAAGGTGAGTGATTGGGTGAAACACGGAAAGAGTGCCTGATGCAAGTGCCAATTATGGGACACTCTATATGCATATGAGAAATTTGTCATCAAAATCATGCAATATGAAAGAAGGAGATGATGGGCGTTCGAGGAATAAATGTAGCACATGTTACATCAAAAGATGTCTCAATAGCTTCCACCTTTCCAAGAAGGGTTGTCGATGTTGAAGATTCTCCACTCGTATCTCACTATGCTCAGTACGTGAGTGTCTTTTGGACTTTCTCCTTCACTTCACTAGACTTAAGTACTTAGACTTCGACTCTTTTGCTCACCTATACCAGCATGAGAGACACAACGTAAATATGTTCAACTCTTCCAGCTTGAGCAGTACCTAGAATAGCTAAGACGCTTAGAATACAGAGAATATTACTTGAAGCTTTGGGACTAACACCTCACTCATTTTGTGGTTTAGCTACTCGACTTTGACTTGTATGACTTGTCAACTGCATGTTGGCACTGCTTTGTGACAAGTTCTTCGGCTGTTGTAGTGGCTGCTGAGACATACTTCGTGAAGTTTCATCGTTTCCCTGTACCTTCTTCTCTTTGTAGTGCTCAGGCCTCTCATCAGTCTTTTCTTCATGTGGATTATGGATTTTTTTTTTTAATCTTAATAATAAACAAAGAAAATCTTAAAACAACTCAACAAAAGAAAAATCATTCAAATAGAAATCTAAATGCTATGTACACTATACACATGTCCCTAGGGGCTTATATATGGATTTTGTCCCCATACTCCTCTGTAACACTACTATGAGGGCATATACTCTAAATTTCGTCAAAAAATTATCACAATAAAATGCAAAAATTCAATGCATCTCACAAAACATTGCCCTCTAATAGTCATAATGTTAGGTCCGCATTCAGAATGCTTCCCCCCTTCCTATTTGGAGTCATCCTTTACGACAGGGTATCGCAAAGGGTATGTGTTGTGCTTGGGCAATTAAAAGTTGTGCCTATGCAGGCCTTGTAATGTAGCCCTATTATGCATACACAGTCAATGCATGGAAAAGATTTATGTTGTGCAAGATGTGGGTATAAGCAATTTGCTTATTGGCATTTGTTGGCGAGGCTTCCTATTCTAAGCAATGTAATGGTCTTTGAAGCTCCTTTATCATTGCTTGATTGAAGCGACTTGCTTTCTTCTAACTGTACTGTAATTGTAGGAAGAATTGTAAGAATTCAAGCGGCGATGCACTGACAGCAGTTTTGTTCTTCTTCTTTGGGACCCATTTCTTTGCGATTATTGGTTGTTTTGTTGCTGGCTCTCGTTTGGGAACCCATACTTGCTCGTGCTTTGTTTGTGTTTGAAGAGACTTCTTTGGGATCCACCTTTTTGTTGTGTGAGTCGACAGTGGTGTTTGCTTCAGCCCTTGTACGCTTGGTTGGGGACCAGATTTAGGCTTTGAACGTTGATACTGTGGTTGTTTTGGAATCCAAATGAATTCCCGACTTTTTTGTGCTTGAATCAACTTCTTTGGAGCCCAAACCTGAGTTGTGAAAGCTTGCGACTTTGTGATATTCTTACCCGTTCGTGCACGCTTTCCTTGTTTTTGTTTTGGTGTTGGATCTTGTGATTTGTCATTAGAGATCTTTGTCTTCTTGATCCATATCTGTTTTTGGCCGATCTGGCATTTTGGTATCCAGATTTGTCGAGCTTTTTGGCTTTGACTTGTTGTCCTGTTCTTTTGACCTGTCATGGTTGTTGCTGAAGGGGTTGGTGATAGTGATGGCCTGAGTTGATGATAAGGGATTTCGTAAGATTCATCACTATCGCTACTATCCTCAGCAAGGTTGACTTCTTGTACTTTCCCTTGATTTTTTGGCTCGTAGTGGAAAGTTACTGTTTGTTTGCTCGTGGGTGCTAGTTTCTTGGAGGACTTTTCTAGCCCATTGATTAGAGCATTGTTAGCTCGTTGCTCTGGTCGTATTCCTCCTAGCTGAGTCTTTGCCTCCTTATTAGGAGCCATGTATGAGGATGCTTGTGGTGGCTGTGTCTTCACCGAGGACTTCGGAATCCACTTTTGATGCACTTTATTCATGTAGCGATGACATTGATTCCCGGGTCGTTGATCTTCTTGAAGCTCGAAGTGTTCTACAGAGTCATAGAACTCGTCGTCTTCTTCATCATTTGATTCTCCACATTTCTTTGTTTGCTCCTTATTTCGAGAGCTTGTTGATGTCTGGTTCTCTTCGTTTTCTTGGATTACACTCACTGCAAAATAAGGAACGACATCATAGCGATTTTCATCACAAAACTTTGTTGTGGGAGCATCCTCCACGGTGCACACGTCTAGAGTAGCTAAAATGTGTTCCCATCCAAAAGGCTCTAACTCTTCTTCAGGAAATGGTTCTTGGATATAGTCCTTATCCTCTATAACCTGCTCTAGGATACATTCCTCACGTTTCAAGCTACCACATTGTGAAGCTCCACACATCCACATTTCTTTAGGCTTACCTAACCAAGCTGGAAGTTCTGATCTTGCTACTGTGGCGGAATCAAACTCCTCAACCGGTGTTCCGTCACATCCCTATAGCTATGGTCCCTCAAGTTTATCTTTGTTATGGTTTCCATATGTCTCAGGTATATATGGTCATAACCCCAATCTTGGACCATTTTCAATTGTCGCATGAATGGTCTTCCCAGAATGATGTCATAGTTGTTCTTCTTGCCAAAGTCAACAACAACAAAAGTGTGTTCATATTCAATGCCACAAGAAGTTTACCCAAAATTTCTTTAGACATTTACCCACATTAGCCCACATATTTGGTCTTATTCTGAGAAACTCGGCTAACATTATTGTACAGGTGACTGGGGTAGATAGAATATCTACTAGCCCCTTTGAATCGATGGCCTTGTTGGGAGACAGTCTCTTTGATGGGACTGCAACCACATCTGACTTGGTCTCGTACTCTCCCATATAGGATGGTAGTGTTCTTAGCGAATGGGGATCACTATCCATAGATTGTACAGATCCTTTGTCTCCCCAATACGATCGCACGTCTAGATTCATTTGAGATCCAGTCTCAAATTCCTCTATTGGTGGTAGAAACACTCCTCGTTCATCACCAGTCTTGTCTACTCGTCTTCTTATGTCATCGGCTTCATTGGCCTCTCTGACTTGTTTCCACAATTCGTCAAAACCATCTATCTCTTTACAATCCTCAGGCATAGCTTGGTGAAATCCCTCGGAAGATTTATCCGTGGTATTCAATACTATCCCTGGTTCTATTGCTGGGTCTTTGAGGTTTGTTTTGTGCTCATGACTAGAATCTGGCTCTTTTAGTTCCTGGTTTGGTGGGATTACTTGTGTAGGCATGACGCGGATCACATCCTCAGGTTTTGCAACTGGTGGTTCTAGTAAAGATTGGGCTGTTTGAATCATTTTCCTGCACATTTCTAACCTTTGCTTTTCTAATTCCGCATAGGGATATGTCATCCACCTCTGTTCTTGGGTTTGGTTGTTTTTGAGCCTCCCATCATAGGCTTTCAAGAGGGCATCTACTGTCTCATTAACCTTCTCTGCCAACACAGATCCTCCTGAACTAGCACTTCTCGGTTTCTCATCCGTGGATGGTTCTTCCAGAGGTTTAACCATCTGTGTAAGAGAAGGTGCCTCCTTTTCCTCATGTTGTTTTATCTTCTCCTCAGCTTCCGTAAGCTTCTCAGCTAGGGATTTTTGCTCTTGTTCCCTGCATGCTTTCATCCTAGTCTTTCTAGCTTTCCAACTATTTCATTTGCTCTTGGTTTTCTGACTAGGTGCATCTGTCTTTGGTCCATCATCTGTCTTTGGACTTGTGTCACTTTCCGTGTTCTTTGTCTCTGGATTCTCATCGGCTTCCTTTTGAACTTGTGCTCTCGTAACCACTTGAACTGGTACGACATTTTCATTTTTTGAGCTACTAGGTAGCAGAACAATCCCCGATACATTTGTCGTGATTTTCCTGATTTGGTTTGGTTTTTTCGGGAAATCGGGGATCAAGTGAGTGATGCCACACTCAAGACAATAGGCATTTACTTCAGTGATCTCCGTATGAGGACATTGTTTGACCAAGTGGTTGTCACGACTTTTGTGACAATTTGTCTCTGGTTGAGGAGATTCTGTCAGCATTTCCTCTTGGCTATAAGCAAGCTTTGACCTAGATAAGCCGCTATTTGCAATGAATCGCAATGTCCTTTCGTCCATTTCATACCTTCTTTCTTTCGACTGAAACCCAGGAGGTGGAGGTTGTACCGGCCTCACTACTCCATGTGTTTCTCTCACATTTTGTTGCTCCGAAGGGTAGTACTCACTTTGGTTGCTATACCACATTGTAGCTGGTACTGGCGTTGGTTTATTTGATGCTTCCATCATTGGCATGTATCTCATGTCTACCGTCATTCTAGCACTTGGAAGCGGAGGTTGTTGTCCTAAGACAAGCTGTGGCCTTAAACTCCTACCGGTCTTGGCGCATTCCCCGTAATGTATCTAGGTGGAGTAGGTGCTTCTGGAACAGGTTGTACATACCTCTCCCTAGCATTTTCCATGCTATAATAGCACTCTTCCCCTGTATGGTTCGTCCATTTTCTCTCAATTTCACACCACTTCGGCTCTCCCGAATCAGACCTTACAAGAGGAATCAACATCTCGACCAAGTCGTCGATAAGCTTTTCTTGATCAATAGGTGCCGTTGGCTTGGCAATGGACTCACTTATCTATGAAACAATGTGCTGAGAGGATGTGTCATCTCCTTGACTCTTTAAGTCCTTTTCTTTGTATGCCTCACAGTTATCCACTAGATAAAGAGCTTCTTTGATCAACTCGTTTAGCGTCATCCTCCTTATCATATGCAGATCCTTTTGAAGGCCCGCATGTCTCATTCCCTGGATAAAGATCAACATCAATCGTGCTTGCGTAGGTAATTCCGCTCTCGGACAGAGCTTAACATATCTCTTGAGCCGTAATGATGGTTTGCGTACTGATTCATCCTCTTTCTGTTTGAATCTATGGATTTGTGAGACCGTGTTGTGAGCAACGCCTTTTGGCGAGAATTCTTCAATAAACTCCTCAAACAACTCATCTAGGGTCTCAAAATCCCATTTTTCCACCGAATCGAACCATGTAGCTGCATCATCTTCTAGAGTCAATCCAAATCCCGCAAACTGTGTCGCAAAATCTGAAACTCCCTCTGCTCTAATCACTCTTCTAAAAGCCGCTACGTGATCTCTCGGATCTTTATCTCCGGAGTATTTTCTGTTTACCCATTTCTGGACTTGGGATGGTCTGACTCGTCGATTGTCTACAAGTCTAACCAGAGATTCTCCCAATCCTTCTCTCATTATCGCTCTTAAAGGGAATCCTGGTGGCTCTCTTCTTGGAATTCCTATAGGAATTCTCATGTTTGGTGGGGTCATTTGTGGTCCTTCATTGACCAAATATCCACCTCTTTCTAGTACAGTCTATGGATTTGTGCTTTCTACAACTCTGTATTCTCGTCCATACTTGTCGACAAGTATAGATCTCCATTGACAGTCGACTCCATATGTGTAAACATATAAGAGCTTGTAATCCGTTATCTCTTCTAGGTATGGATCTGAGCACCTATAAAGATTGACCTCATTGTCGTCAATGTATCTATATAGTCCTTCACTCTCATGACCAATCATCCAAACTCTCTCAACAAGATGGGTCTTTATCAATTGCAAGTTTGGAAGATCCATTGTGGGAGGATATTCCTCTATCGTCGGGATCTCCAAGCTTGTGTAAGCTGCGTTTGAATCTAGGGTAGACATGATTTCTGGGCTTAAGAGCTTTTTCTTGGTTCAAGTAGACTTAGTCCACTGTGTTCAAGTGCTTTGGTTAGGGAAAAGTCGAAACTATGTCCAAAACCGCAACCGTTTCGTCACAATTCTCGCAAATTGTCGCTTTTAGACACCCCTAACTTGCGGATGAATTTTGAGGCCTTAAACGATGTTTTTTTCAAAGTTGAACTAAGTGGTTGCTATGGCATACATTTAGTTCAAGTTTTGCTCTAAGATCTATAGAGCCGCTCTCAGGCTACGTTTTGATATAAAAACTTTTCCGATCCGATACCGTTTGTGAAAGTTATGGCCAAAATAATGAAATGCAGTTTAGACTGGTCAAAATGAGTCCAAATTCAATTTTGAAAGAAGATTTGGGATCTCTGTGACTCTGTGAACACTTCTGTATGGTCAAAAGTACTGTTGGACCCTAAATCTGGCCTGGAGACATCCTACGCGTAGGATGTCTATATGCTCAGAATTTAACAAAATTTGGTCCAGAGACTCCCCTTGAGTCCAACAACACAATGGTATGCTCAGAATTTCAATTGGACCTTAAAATGGCCTTGAGACATCCTACGCGTAGGATGTCTTTTTGCTGAGAATGACTTGAAATTTTCACCCCAGCTTCTCCTTGATGTGCTGATTACAGTGGTGTGCTCATAGGTTGGTTTGGAGTCCTAAATCAAGCTTGAGACATCCTACGCGTAGGATGTCTAACTGCTCAGATTTTGTCCAAACTTGCACTGTAGCTTCCCCTTGATGTGCTAAACTCACAACAATTTTTACTTTTTGATTCTGACACCTATAGGCTGGTCAAATGATCAAGAATCTGTTTCAAAAGCCTGATGTCTGTTCTGATGAATTCCTAAGTCAAATCAACTCCAAATTGGACCAAAATTGACTAGGAGGCTTTCCTAAGGCTATACAACAGCATGGTATGGTCACAATAGGATTTTGGTTTCAGAATTATGCTTTAGACATCGTACGCGTAGGATGTCTAACTGCTCAGAATTGCCCCAAATTTGAACCACAGACTCTCCTTAAGGTGCTGATTACTGTGGTATGCTCAGAATTTTGTTTAGAGTTCAAAATCACACAGAAGACATCCTACGCATAGGATGTCTTTTTTTCCTGTTTGACCCCAGACTTGTCCCACAGCTTCCCCTTGATGTCAGCAACCCACTGGTATGCTTAGATTTTGGTTTGGATTTCAAAAGTCCCAATTTTTAGCTATTCTTGCCTTTTTCAGTCAAAAGTGCTAAAGTCCGCTTTGAACCCAATTTTCTCACCCAAATGAGCTGAAAACTCTCACATGCACTCAAAACATCATGTATAACATGCACATGAAGTCACCCTATGGTTTGGTCTCAAAAATTATGCCTTGGGCACAATTTGGGTAGGATGTCTGGCAATTCTCGTCTTTTGGCTTTGATCTATCAAAATTTGGTCAAATTTCCACTTTCCAGGTGAAAATAGGGTAAAACCTACCTTCTAAACACACTGGTAACCTCAGATTTTCAAAATTTCCACAAGATCACCCTGTAGACATCCTACACGTAGGATGTCTACTGCTGATTTTTTGAGACTGAAGTGTCCCTGATGCTTCCTTATGCTCTCAACAAGTGCAAGTATGCTTCACAATTGCAAAAACATGCAAAAATCACTCAATTTAAGCCTTTTCTGAAATTTTACGTTTTCTGACTCCGCCTTTTGGCTTTTGGTCAACAAAAATAGGGAAAAACACTCAAGTAAATACGTTACTAGGGTAAAACCTACCCTCTGAACACACTAGTGCAGTCAAAATTTTCAAATTTGGTCTCCAAAAGCCCCTTGAGACATCCTACGCGTAGGATGTCTATGTTTACAGAATTGCAGGTTTTCTTCACAGAACCCTTGCAAATGCTCTTTTATATGCACAGCATCAGTCAGTCATACAAAAATATCCTCAAAAGCTTGTTTAATGCATTTTTATCCTCGAAAGCACACTTTTCCGTGATTTCAAATGCAATCAAGCACTTTAGCAAATAATTCAGTGTTGAGTAGCTCTAGATCAAAATCAGATCACTTACCTAAAGCTACTCCTACAAATCATATGGGGTTTTGCATCTATGAGTAGAAAAACGCTTCACTGTCACACACGGACTAGTAAACGCTTTTATCACCTCACAAATCACTCAACCACCAACAACTACTCTAATCCACAGATCCTAACTAAACATATCTAGTCGCAGACCCTCGGCAAGACACACGCTTCCTGGCTATCCACTTGATCACGGAATATCCTCTTCCGGATCCACTTAAGAAAAATGCTTTCTTTAGCCGAAACTAAATCAAGCAACCATCACACGAGTGTTAGTAGGAAACCTACTTAGGTCTTTGTGTCCCCGGCAGCGGCGCCAATGTTGGACGGGAAGTCTCACACACCCATGAAGTGCATGCAAACACTACCTAGATCAACATAATGTCAATCGAGGACATAGATGACACGATAGGCACACGAAGGAAATCTCTTTAGCTTGTCAAGCTGAGACCATCCTACACATACAACACTCTGGAAGGCCAACTAAACCACAATCCAGATCCTCACTGCTCTCAACTACACCACCTAGCCACATACACACATACGGAAGGTAACTCACCTAATCATGCCAGATTCATACGAAACTTAAGGAACACCATCCCCTCACTAGGATACACCTGTCCCTAAGCTTCTACACTCAAAACCCTCACTCTAAACCCGTCTGCGGAAAACGCGTAGGATGACAGAGCAGAATTTTGAAAGTGCCCGAAACTGAAATTTATGAATACCTATGCGTAGCTTATGTCGCCACGATTCTATAGACTACTAGCACGCAGAAAACAGACATCGTTTGATACACTTACGGCCACAAATAGCTCGTAGATGCGTCGGCGTGTGCGCTTCGTCTCGCGTGGAATGCTTGGCATTGTCACGTAGCTCTCCTCGAGCCTACATCAATGGTGCAGTCGGATCTCCAATGTGTTGAGCGAGTCGGGCGTAGCGAGAGGATGAAGCTCACGCTCACTCTCTTTCTCTCTCACACACAGTGGACGGCAGTGCTAAAGTTTGATTATGATTAAAGTCTCCTTTACAAAATGACCTAGGTACCTTATATACTAAGGCTACCTTAGGTTTAACCAAAAATGGGGTTGAAAGGGTCAAATGGCTTTGTATTTACAATCTAGAAGTGCCATTGCACCCCGGCTTCTGAAACTAGAATAACTACTCATTACAAATGACATTTATAGCCATAATCCCTAGCATTTCATAACTCGCAAAAGATACGACTTTGGTACGAAACTTGAGTTATGTTGTGTTGTTGACCCAGCGGTCAACAACATCAAATGGAAACTCTCTTCATATCTCAGATTTTCAAGCACCATGGATTACCCACATCCATCGTGTCAGATAGAGATCCTAGAACGACCAGTAATTTCTGGAAAGGTCTCTTTGAAAATCTAGGAACAAGATTGAATTTCTCTTAGGCCTATCACCTTGAATTGGATGGCCAAAGTGAGATAGCCAATCTTACGATACTCGATCTACTCAAGACTTATGTTACCGAAGTAGATCAACACTCACAATGGGAAAAGTACTTACCTCTTGTAGAGTATGCCTCAATAATACTGTACATACTTCTATGGGAAAAGCACCTTTTGAGATCATTGAGGGAAGACCTAAAAGTCCCTTGCTACTCAAAGTACATGGGAAGATCTTCACCGCCGACGATGAGTATAGCCGTGACCTACAAGAATCTTTTCAAAAGATTAGGGAGGCTATATCCATCTCTCAACAAAGGCAAAAAGCAACTGCTTCTGATAAGCACAAAAGAGCCTTAATGTTCAAAGAAAATGATTGGGTCTTACTCAAGTTTCCTAAGGCTCGATTAAGGCAAACGACGGGCAAATATCCTACGGGCCATCAAAAGTATTATGCTAAACTAGCAAAAAGATACTATAGTCCTTTCCAAATCTTGAAGCCCATCAATGAGACGGCTTATCAACTCAGGTTGCCCAACCATTGGCTCATACACAATGCCTTTCATGTAAGCCTACTTAAGCCCTACAAAGGAGAGCCACCAACTGAACCAATTATTGAAGACCCTCCCGAAGTTGAAGACCAAGAAGAGGTGCTACAGTCCGAAGTTGTCCTTCAGCATGAAGACAAGGTACTACGACATGGTAAGATTATCCAACGGTATCTTATTAAGTTCAAAAATTATCCTTTTGAAGATGCTAGATGGATACAAGGAATACAGCTTAAGGATAGGATGAACCTTGTCAATGCTTACAATGCTACATTAGAGTAAGCAAATGTACAAATTTCTTTTAAATGACACATGTTTTTGTCTTATAAGACTAGTCCTCTTTTTAATTGTGCACAAATTTAACTAGTATGCATGCTTAGAATCATGTTTGTGATGACGACGTCTCTCAAACACCAAGTAGAATTTGTCACTCTACTTTGGGAGAATGAAATGGACTAAAGAGCAGACATGCTTGCGGCAGCTATGTCTCCCAAGCACCAAATGGATTATTCATCCATCTTGGAAAGATGTCGTAGGGTAAAAAGGGATCCTCTACCCGCTAAGTAAAATTGACTAATGACTAAGGCTTTATCTCTTCTACCTCATAGTTGAGGACGACTATGATTTCAAGAGAGAGGTAATGTCATAAAATCTAATATCTAATATCTAACCACCCCGAATGATTTTCTCATATTAAATTGATCACTTAATGTCGGAGAATAAATGGGAACAAGTGTTAAGATATAGACATGTGCTTATAGATCCATCTCAACACGGGGCCAATGGTAAAGGGGCCCAAATGAGAGATGTTCTATCAAAGAGCAAGGCTAAAAAATGGAGCATAAGACCTTAGCGTTAGCTTCATTGAAGACCTCCAATTATGTGTGTAAAAGGCCTTTGACCTTAGGTAAGCTAGGGCTGAGCTTGAGGCGCGGGAACCCGACCCAACTTGAGGTGCTTGTCCTGCTTGTCATGCTTGATGACTAAGGTGCTTGAGGTGCTTGATGATTGAGGTGCTTGATGATTGAGGTGCTTGAGATTCTTGACGTGCTTAATTATTGAGATGCTTGAGGTGCTTGACATGCTTGAGATGCTAGGGATGCACTTAAGGTGAGAATCTAGCCCAAGCTTAAAGTGCTTAACGACCAAGCTTGTGGTGGGAACTGGGCCTATGTATGAGGGGTTTGAGGTGTCAAAAAGTCAAATATTCAATCCCTACAAGGAGGGGGCGAGCCCTACATGAGGGGGGATGAGAGAGAACACCCACACACTCACACGAGGGGGGATGAGAGAGAACACCCACACACTCACACGAGGCATGCATGGTACAAAGAAAGCAAAAGGGACACTTGTCAAGTTCCTCCTCATGTTGCCCTCATGGTGTGCCTGAAGCCTATTGGTTGGCCACCCAAGGGATCCAATAATAATTTAGGAGATTTAAGTAAATGATTTATCATTTATCTAGCCCTCTCTCTCAAAGGGGAAAGGGGGACACTTGTCTCAAGGCTACCCTTGCTGCTTGTAATGCCTCTTGCTTGTGATTGGCTAGGCCCGGAGGGGTCCAATGAGCTTCAAGCATGAGCTACAAGGAGGGGTCGACCCAAGCAAGCTAGGGGGTTTCTTAGGGGGTATACTCACCCACACACACTCACAAACACTCTCATTGTGTGCTATGCAAAGTGGAAGAGCTCCCTCTCCTTCTCGAAGCAAGTGGAGGTTGAGAGCCTACACCAATACTCTTGGATATGGAGTGCAAATCCAACCAAGAGCCATGCTTCAATGCTTAAACTTGCCATCTCCTTCTTCTTCATTACTATGCTATTATGTATGCTAGCAACAAGATTTATGATAAGTGAGGAACTAATTCTTTCTCCTACGAAATGTTTCTTCTTCCTCTTCCCTACCCTCATTCCCTGCTAGCTCTCTCCACCTTCGAAGGTGTTTGAGGTCTTGGGACTGAGGCTTGGGATAGTTAAAGCTTTTCTTCAATTTTATGTTAGGTTTGTGATGCATGAAGCTTTCCATCTTCATTGCATCACCTAGGTCACAAGGAACACAAAGATTGTATTGTAACAAGTCTCTCTTAATGGGAGAAATCATAATACAAATTCCTATTGGAGGGGGGACCGGCTCCACATAAATCCGGTCCTCAATTGTTTTCATCTTCTATAAATTCTCTCTCTTGCAAAAGTATTGTTCATGCCAAGTTAGATAATTGCTATGATTATGTTGCTATGTTCAATTATGTTCACCCCGTTATGCTCACAAAGTCATTTCTGAAAAGTACTCTCATTAATTTCCGCTACTCTCAAGTTAAATAGGCCAATTCCATAACAGAGGATGTGCAAGGCCTTAGCATCACAGGTACCCCCACCTGACATGATGAAGAAGGACAGGTTCTTGGATGGTCTTTGGGAGAATATACATTCGAGAGTGGAGCTAAAGAAGCCTAGGACATATGAAGATGCATTAGATGTAGAGCGAGCAACAAAGAGTGGAAGCTGATAAGAATGAGTCAACTAGGAGTATAAAAATAAATAATTAAGTTCTTTCTCTTAAAGAGGAAAAAAAAGACATGTCCAAATAAAATAAGAGAGAGAGAGAGAGAGAGGGACCAAGCATGAGATGAGAGTATACTGTCCCACACACACACACATTCTCTCATTGTGTGGAGTGCAAACTGCAAGAGATCGATCTCCTTCTCCAAGCTTGTTGAGAAGTGGAGAGCCTACACCAACACTCTTGGCTATGAAATGCAAATCCAACCAAAAGCTATGCTTCAATGCTTAAGCTTCCCATCTTATTCATCTTCATTACTATGCTATTATGCTCACACACACACACACACACACACACACACACACACACACACACACACACACACACACACACACACACACACAACCCTCCCTCACAAGAGCACTGCAAGAAGACACGACCACTAGAGAAATGCAAGAGGTAAGCTTCCAACACACACACACACACACACACACCCTAGACACATACACACACACACACATGTACACAACCCCCACTCACCCTACTATCTTAAAAACACACATTAAAAAGGATAGATTCAAAGATTTCATACTTCTTGCATGCTTGGTGTAGTTGCTTGCTTGGTTGCCCTCACTTTGTTTGTTTGATTGTTTGTTGTAGGTGTGTGATTAGTTCCTAGGTGCTTGCTTGATTGCTTAGTGTGTTGAGCTTATATATGAAGCTACTATATGTGATGGCTTATATATGAAGCTACTATATGTGATGGCTTATATATGAAGCTACTCGATATAAAGCACTCGGGTCCCTTCTATATATACATCATTTAGTGAGAGTATCCTATACACTTTGCGGTTGCACTTTCAATCCGCAAAATCATCTTCGGTGCGCCTAAGATAAACTTTACAATTTATTGTAGATTATGCCCTAATCTTGCCCCATCTAGTTTCTATTAGGTTAATTACGAATGTTGAAGCCCTTTGTTGTGTTTCTTGCACTTGGTGTTGTCCTCGATGAAGTTGACAATCCTCTTTTGAGCGGAGCTTGACTTGGAGTCATTAACCACTAGTTGTGTGCCCATTGAAGGTTGGTAAAGGTCCAATGTATTGTATAGAGTGCCCCTTTGAGTTTGAGGTTAAATGGATCAATGTTTTGCATTGTGGTGCAAAATGTCTCTTTGCGGTAAGGATATGGTCATTTTGCCCTATACTGATGATTGGGACTCCAATGCACCCCTAATTCTCCACAGTTTCCCCCAATTCATATGTAAAATCTAGTCTAGATTTGGCCCCTTCATCTACGGCACGCCGAAGAGACTAGGTCAGATTTCTTGACATATTTTTCATCTTTGAGATTAGCAATGTGTTCCCCTAATAGTGATGAACCCATGGTTCATTTTTTGTGCAATTTGGATGTTTGGTGTGGCCGATGTTAGTGTGTCCGATCTCGAAAGTTTCCAAATTTTCATGTGTTGTCGTGCCCCGTACAACTCTTGTGGTTGTCAATGTGATAATCAAAATGCTTTTAGACACAGTTAGGAACTTACCCCCCATGACTGGAGTGAGTAAGAGTTGGCAGACGGTTTACAGGAGAGCATGGAAGGTCGCCAAAATCCACAACTCGGAGCTCTCTCTTTAAAGGCTAGAATGCAAATGAGAGAAAAAATGGCCTAAGGGACTATACATACCTAGACTTCTTCGACACCCCCATCCAAATGAGTTCATCAGGCCTCACGGTGTACTCTTCGATCAAAAATTTCTAAAAATTGACATCTATGGACCTTTCTGTCACAATTTGTTCCAAATGATTAGTGAGTCGAAATGGCCACCAAGTTTTTTGATTGGAATTGCCCCCAAAAAAAATTGGCCTTTCCTTTGAGCTTTGAGATTTGGCGTTTGAAGTTGCGATCCAATTTTGACATTTTTGCTTATTTATTTTGGCTTTTATTAGCTTTTATTAGCAAAAATTGAAGGAAATTAATCAAATTACTCAAAAAATTCCATTCTATACTAAAAAGAAACACTTCTAATGTTATTATTTGGCCATATCTTTGTGTATTGATCCATTTCATCATGATTTTGGCATGAAAACACACAATACAAGTAAAAACTGCACTATTTTTGGCTTTTTGACATGAAAGTACAATATATACTCACACCTAGGGGTTATTATATTACGTTCGTCATATTCACCTCATTACTAAGGCATATCATCTAATAAATTCGTACGTTAACACACAATTACTTCAAAACATTACCCTTTTTCTCTTCCAATTTTATACTCTTGGGTCCACATTCAAAATGTCTCCCCCCCCCCCCCCCCCCCCCCCCCCCCGCCCTCTCTTGCTCCAGCCCTTTGTGGTGACAAAGTCCTGTTGAGGATGTCTAGTGCATGGGTTAGAAATCCGTGTCTATGCATGGCCCTGATTGGCCCTATAATGCTATTGATGTCAATGCAATTAAACACACTATGTTATGCAAGAGGTGGGTCTTGAGTATTGCACTCAAGGGTTTTTGATGGCAGGTATCTTGTGATTGAACTCTCTTGAGTAAATCTTGTAGCCATTGAGCTTGTTCTTTTATTATGCTATATGCACTAACCATTGTATGATGATTGAAAGTCGTGGTCACAATTGTAGAAGAGTGTTTGACTTGTGGTACACATTCATACCTGATTGAGGGTAGCTTTAGTTGTGGAGGAGTCTTTGGTATCCATACTTTAACTTGTTTGCTTTAGGCATTTGGCCTTCTGATCTTAGCTTTATATTCCTTCTTTGGTTTCCATACCCATTTCAGCTTTGGTAACTGCAAATTATGTTGAGTATGTAGATATGATGGGTTTACCGTAGGTTTGTCGGCGATGTATTGTAGCTTTTTAGGCACCCAAATTTGTTGAGGTCTATTGATGAGATGACTTTTGGGTATCCAAATTTGTATGGTTCCCTACATGATAGGTTGATGAGAAGAAGTACTTAGTGAAGTAGTAGTTGTAATTGTGGCTGACGACTCATGCTTCTTTGATTGGAAATCACCAAGAGCTTCTCTCCATTTAGTTTCAAAATTTTGGCCTCCCAACCTTGGATTGCTTTGTAGGTTTTCATCTAAGGAACACCTAATATTAGGTCTTCGCTCATATGTTCATCCACTATACATATGAAAGTATGTGGGCAAGAGAATTCACGAACTATACATTCAAGTTGATTTTCACTAGAGTTGAAGTGGCTCTTTGTTGCAACCCTTGACAATGGCTCGACAATAAGTGGTTGAGTAGTTTTTATCTTTGTAATCCTCCTTCAGATTCACGGCGATTTACATATCAAGACCATCCATCCACTCATCATCCGTCTCAATCTCATCCCTTTGCTAAGGGTTGAATTTGGAGGGTACTGAGTGGTATAGCTTGAGGAACCAATTGTCTTGCAGCTTTTTGTTTTAAAACTCAAATGCGCGCTTCCTCTTGGGCCTCCTCAATCACCTACTATTATTTAAGCTTTCTTTCCTTGGCTGCATGCATTCTTTGCAAAAGATCATTATCCAAGGGAAGGTTATATTTGCAGAGTCAACATCCACTAATCCAATTTTCCATAATTTTCCCATCTAGGGTGGCTAGTTTGATTGCACCACTCGCTGAAACATCTTCAATGACAAAAGGACCATGTCCTTTTTTCTTGAACTTGGGTATATGTTGTTTCAACAAGTATACTAGGACTAAATCCCTTGGTTTGAAAACTTTAGCTAGCAAATGTGAGTCAAAAAACTATTTTTGTTTTTGTTTCTATGCATATATATGGGCAATGGCCATAAAATGTTGTTCATCTAGTTGCTCTAAGTCTTTGAGTCATGCTGACAACTCGTGCCCGTTCCATTCCAACTCACTCGTAACTTTTGAGAGTGGGTAGTAGGAATTCCATTGGCAATATTGCATCATGCCATAGACCAATTTAAAAGGACTTGTGTTCAAGGCTATTTTGAATGAAACTCAATAAGCCCACAAGGCAAAATGGAGATGCATTTCCCAGCCCGTTCTTCCTGAACTAACAATTTTGGTTAGTACAAAGCTCAGAATTTTGTTTGTATATTCTACTTGACCATCAACTTGAAGATGATAGGGTGCAAATTTGTTATGGATTACCATAAACTCACCTAATAGGTATTCTATCACCTCACTGAGAAATTTCAATCCGTGATCACTTACAAGCTCAATAGAAAGTCCGTATTGAGTAAATATGCATTTCTACAAGAATGCAACTGTAGTTCTAGCATTGTTCTTATTTGTGGCTTATGCCTCAGCCCATTTGGTCAAGCAATCTGTGGCGACAATAATGTATTGTGAATGAGTTTTGTATGTTGGTGGTTGTAATGGACCCACAAAGTCTATACCCCATTTAGCAAACGCACGTATTCCCATCATCAATCGTAATGGCATACTAGCAATTGTTGTTGGAATTTTTGCTCGTTGACATGCATCACATCGTCAAACAAATTCTTTCGCATCTACAAACAAAGTTGGCCACCAAATGCTTGCCATCAATATAGCTTTGGTTGTGGTTTCATGAGAGAAGTTCCCCCTACCAGACCTGTGTGTGCCTGTTCTCAAATATAGGAAGATACTCTTGCTCATTGGTACACAATCTAAGTTGTTGATATTTCTCTCATTTATAGAGCTGATTCCCAATCATTGTATAGTTGGTTTCCTCAGTCTCTAGTGCCTTTCTCCATCTTTTACTCATGTTTTTTGGGAATATTTTGTTAATCAGATATTCTATAGGTACCTACTCTACTGTGGTGTCATGGGGTATGTACGCTCTATATTTACATTGAGAAAAATCATTCACATAATGATGAGCATCTCCCTTCATGGTAGACTAGTAACTCCCAACCAAGTTAACCGTCGTAAGGTTTGATCTTGTGCAAAATGTAGACCTACTATTGTGGTATGAGCTTGATTCAAGTAGGCTTCTTGTTCCTTAGGATTGATGCACAAGAGCAGGATTCCATCCTTATTTTTGTGATACAACCTTCTATCTAGCAATTGATATGGGGTAGATTTCTCAATCAATCGTGGTGTAATAGGGATTGGTATTTGGGATTTACAAGTGCTATGGTAATTAGGATACAAGATAGAAAACCTCAAAGCATCATCATGCACATGGAACACTTTGTTCCAGTCTGGAGATTTCAGTATTGGTGATATGGTCAAAGATTTCTTAAGCCTTTGGAATGATTTCTCACATTCCTCAGTCCATTCAAAGTGAATGATAAGATTATACATGGGCTTAGTAATTACTACATACATGTAGATAAATCTACAATAGTAACCACAATGTCCCATAAATGCCTGAACTTCTTTGTTTGATGTTGGCCTAGCCATTTTATCAATCACTATCACCTTCTCTAGGTATGTGTCTATACCATTTTTTGACACAATATTTCCAAGAATTTTGACTTGTCTAACCATAAAAACTCATTTTTCAGGATTTAAAATTCTATATGGATGAAATTTCTCAAAGATACATCGTAAATGTTCAAAGTGACTTTCTTATTTTGTGGAGTGCACACAAATATTTTCCATGTACACTCCTATCAGGACACCGGCAAGGCGGGACTAGACAAGGGCAGGTCCGGGCTAGGCGGTGTGGAACGGGGAGTCCAACTAGGGCAAAGGGCCAGGGGCTTGCCTATTAAAAGGGTGGTTGGGTGGTGGAATCTCATACCCTAGTTTCCCCTTGTCTAGTCCCCCTGTGTAAGACAAGGGGAAACTAGGGTATGAGAGTCGACCACCCAACCACCCTTTTAATAGGCAAGCCCCTAGCCCTTTGCCCTAGTTGGACTCCCCGTTCCACACCGCCTAGCCCGGCCCTGCCCTTGTCTAGTTCGGCCTTGCCGGTGTCCTGACATTACTCCCCCCTTAAGAAGAGTTTTCGTCCTCGAAAACAAAAGTGGGAGACTTCTTCTTAAGAATGACTAATGTTTTCTCAAGTGGCATCCTTCATGGATCCAACTGTTTGGTTGACCGGAACACGCTTCCGCAGGAGGTTCAATGAAACCAAGAGTAACAGCTTGGTTTACGACATTGTTGTCCATTAGTAACCAGCTTGTGTTACCGATTCCTATCCGATCATTGTGTGTAGACTCCATTAGAACACACATGAGAAAACGAGTTATCACACAAAGATGTACCTTAATGAGTACCTCTTTTCACTTTCTGTGAAGTAACTTGCTGACCTAAATCATCAGCCAAATGTAAGTCCTTGACTTGTTCTCAAATTGCATCAGTAAACAACCCCACCCTAACGAGTGTCAAGGTTGAGAACCTGACTTATACATGAAGAGACTACCGAGTCGCAACATGCATTAACTGATAGTAAGTAAACTCCAAGAAGAGCAATAAATGCTTACTAATTGGATCGCTTGGTGCTAACGTACGCACTTTGCTTATCCTTCAGCACAAGATTAGTTTTTGTAATCTGCCTATCCCCTTGGATAACTGACAGTACTGAGGTGTGTTTTCCTCACGGTTTACAGACAGTCGTCCCAGATGAGTGGTAAATGGGGAATCACAGTAGTGTATAACATTGGTGAGGAATCAACAATTTTCGAAATAACCATCGTGGCTAACTTGAAAAAATCCGCAAACACCCAAACCGAGAGCCATGACCTCGAGCCATGACCTCTATTGGTGATTAGTAGACCCAAAAGTAATCTCCTAGAGATATTGCACTTAGAGTGCAAAATGCTTCAGAAGCAACAACTTAAGGAATATGCATGCCATTCCAAATCAGCCTTTGCTAAACACTAGGACCCATAACACCTAGTGTGCATGCATTTAGCAAAAACAAACCCGAACCTGTATATCAATAATGATCCTTGCCAATACTTATGGAAAATGTGATGCGCCTAGCACGCATTAAAAAGGAATGTAAATAGTTCTGAAAAGAAACTAAATACTTTTAGTTGCAATCTTTTGCAAGCCTTGCTGAAATGTTTGAATCACAATAGAAGGTGAAACATTGATCACTCCTAGGTACAGACAATAAAACTTTTTCATTAACAACTTATAGCCTTGCTATGTATAAACAACCATCTGTAATGTTGTTTAGAAATACTTGTAGCTGAACAAGTTATTGTAAGTATCCGAAAATTTTTGGCCACTAAAATTGCTCCTGATACATCGTGCTAAAAATGGTCTAGAAAATAGATTTGACCAGCACTTAGTTGGACTTTGTCATGACACATAATTGAAATAATGGCGCCAGTGTCAGTCAGAGACTCATATTCTCCACGTGTGGAATATGTCTCATGTAAGGATGTATAAAAAAAAACATCCATCAAGTACAAGATGTACTTGTGTGTGGAGGTAACTCTAAACACTCTATGACAAGAGTGAGAGGGACCCTCATTCATTGCTCCACACTGGCTAAACGGAACTCCTTGAATCCCTAGACCATGTTGTATCTCATGTGACAACATGTGCCAAATCGAATCCTACAAGTGGATTCATAATAGCATACTGTACATTGGACACTACTGCCCAAAATACGTGTTTTGACATGCCCTTGGCATGGCCTTGAAATATTCAAGCGTATTTAAATGACTTGAAAAAAATCAAGCAATGCATACAAAAAACTGTAATAACACCAAATCAATAGATGCGTACCTGGAGATTCAACTGAATGCTCACTTACCCGTATTCAAATACAGAGGAACACGTCATCCTCGTGTGAGGAAACAAGCAACATTGCACTGGAACCCTGGGTGTTTTCGTTGTAATACAAACCCTTTGATTAGAGTCTACGTGGTCAAACCCTTTGCCAAGACCCTTTGTAGGTAACGGTAACCAACATAGTCAATCGTGTACAGAATGATTTGGAATCAACTTGAGAAGGTGAATTCATTTGCTACCGCGTGGTATAGTGCAGACTTATTTCCTTGAAAGTATAACGACAATAGATCAACTGTGATCCTCCATGACTATGGGGTGATTTAGTAAGCACCCGCGGGGTCTTTCCCCAAAACAATGCGTCCATAGACACTCGTAGTGCTATAGAGAGAGCAAGAGATCCACACAAGTGGAAAGTCTAGCTTTTATGGACAACCATGCTGTCGCAATAGTATGTTGCATCTGAAATCCATGGTAGAAATCAGCCAAGGTGAGTTGTGGTTATCAAATACTCAACTCGAGTGTCGTACTCAAACTATGTCATGCAGAAATGACACCATAAACCTCCGGAATGACAAGATTATTGCTTGTCCATTAACGTCATTGTGTAGTCCAATGGGTAGATCTGTTCGGTCTTAAGAAAAGTCCCCCAAGGAATGCCAACCGTTGGGTCATACCCAAGATCTGACAATGACTCTGAGTCAGCATGTGTGGCTCATAGCCCTTACGGCCATTAGTGTTCAATTGACGAAACAATGAAGACTAATGTAGAGGGCGTCTTGCCCAATTTCTAGCTGAGAGTTAAAGCACCTTGGCTCATGCTGACTTCCAAACAAAAAATGTTTCCAAAATTGCGTAGAAAGTTTTCATTATTCATGGAGAGAAATAAGAAAGAGAGAGAGAAAATGCTGGGCTAAGGAACTTTCCTTAAGTGACGAGTGTGTATATGGTGTGCCCAATCTGTGTGCTCTCACGCATCTTATGCCTGACTGGTAGCTTATCCTGTAAGCATGCAACAATTTTCTCGTATAACACTCTCATCGAGAGAGGGAACAGAAAACACAAGCCATACCTTGACCCACTTACCATGTATGGGGTCGTGAACTTACAAAAATGACGTAATATGGCACTTTGCCTATGAAATAAGTCCTAGATTTATGTTCCATTTAGTGGTATTGTGCATTGACAGCAACCAAAAATTTAAACAATCCAGAACTTAGTTTGTTGTCCGTGACAGAGTGTGTGGTATGATGGCGGAAGCGTAATCTCTGAAGCGGTGGAATTCATGCCACCTGGTTAGCATGCCTTGCATACATATTTTAAAGCCCTTGGCGAGCGTGATGGCCTCAAACGTGAGAGCCAAAACCATTAGTGCCTTGCATAGTCTAAACTGGTAGGGATTCTGTGAGGTGATATTCTCTATTTTGACAGTTTTTCAAACTTGTGTGCCACTGCCCATGATTGCAAGTCATTGGGCAGTACCTTGGCACAAGGGAGAAGCCTTGCTTCATATAAAATTGTCAAAGAACTTTGCTTCGCACAAAAGCATTAGTTTCCACTGTAAATGTATAAACATGGAAAAATAAACAATACTGAACATGGTCGAACCTGGTCATCCTGCTGTAACCAATGTTTTCTGGAGATGTCGGAAGAAAAGCTCGCTCAAATGTAGATCATAGTCATTTGTGTTGCATAGGAGAGAGTTGGTGTATGTATCATATACATGCCCTGAAGGATGTTGCAGGCATATGGAGAAAGTTTCCAAGGACATGTGCTCATAGTATATCCAGAGGAAAAACAACTCAATGCAAGATTTCAAAATGGAAGTCGTACTTTCGATAAGTACTTTAGCGTCCTTGTAGACTGAGGTGTACGTGATAAACTGGAGCCCTTCTGGCTCATAGGCATGGCTTCCAATAGATAATGAATGCCCCTTGGCTTCACGCATACTGAAAGATCCTCCATAAATACTTGCAAAGTGCCGTCATGTTAGCACTTGGAAAATCAATATGCGAGAGATCGGGAATCACATCTACCATTGGGGCTGTTACAAATGGTGACAAATAGTCGTCCATGCGGAACATATTTGGCATCATCAATCAAGCCTAGACGTGAGGAAAAAAGCTTTGTCGAATCGACAAAGAAGCGGCCATGCCAAACCACTTTGTACCCTCGAGTAGTAAGAGTTATCGTCCATGCCGATCCCTGTAAGTATCAGTTCCTTTTGCATGGCTTGAATATTGTGTAGTCAAGCCATGCTCGATGTTGATCTCTCAACCAAATAGTGGCTCTTTGCAAACAAAGCAGTGGAAAAAAAAGTTGACTGCGTATGGAACTTGTCACAAGCTATGCTTGTTCTTGCATGCAAGAGCTACATAGCATGTTTGAAAGCGTGATCACCAAAACAAAAGCTGTTGCATACCTTGGCGATGATCTCTGTTGACTCTCGAGTCGTGCTTGAGGACTTGTTGTAGCCCTAACCATGGTCCTTACCATGGTAGGGTATATCCCTATCAATTGCTGCCTTGTCGGGTGTTCTATATCTATAATAAGCTTTTCTCACATGAAATTTTGATAACAAACTCTTAAATTACCTTAATCAACGCGTATTGAATCAACCAATAACATCATCCTTGTCGTGCTCTCCTTGTCGGTATTGCTCCATGCTGGAAGACATGGTCTTGCCATTGAATTCCCAATTGTGAATGCTAACAAGACCTTTATCTGCCTTGTCCTGACATTGTTGCCAGAGTCTCGTTGTCTTTAATAGAGTGGTAAAGACCTATAAAATTTCACAGCAGACTGACAATGAAGACAGTGGTCATGGCAGCCCCTGATATGTTCGAAGACCACCTTGGTATGCCTTGCAGAAATCGTGCCTGGCTGGTGGATGATCTCGAAGTTTGATCGGGGGGGCATCGTGGGTACCTTCCCTTGGAACTTAAAGGCCAAACCTTAAGTCCGGCTGGCCACCATGAGAACATACCTTCCAAAAAAAAACCATGGTGTCGATCCGACTGCGCTGCAGGCAAGGGCAGAGGTGGAGGACGCTACAGAGCCCGGTTTGCTGACCTGCAGAAGCGGGATTTTATCCCCTCATCCTTGCAACCATGTCGAGCTCCTCTGTGACCCATTTCATGTTGGTCGACGATTGGGCTCCAACCATGCTTAGCGGGCCTGCACGCGGTTCCCGTCTTCGTTGTCCCCGCCTGTCAAGAGCTTATGCACACAACGTGTGCCTCGTCCCCGACCGTGAACACCACGGGTTGCATAATATGCAAGACCATGAATGGCCTCTCTCGAAAACGAAGGAGAGAGAGAGCCAACTTCGGAGAGAGGGAGGCCATCCCTCATGTTGCTGCGATCGAGCGAGAGAGAGAGAGAGATTCCTTCCCCCTCCTCCATAGCTCTCCCCTCTCCTGAGCTCTGATACCAGTGTAAGACAAGGGGGAACTAGGGTATGAGAGTCCACCACCCAACCACCCTTTTAATAGGCAAACCCCTGGCCCTTTGCCCTAGTTGGACTCCCCGTTCCACACCGCCTAGCCCGGCCCTGCCCTTGTCTAGTCCAGCCTTGCCGATGTCCTCAAAGAAATTCTGTAGATAGTCCTTAAAAGCATGGCTCATCAGCCTTTGGAATGTCACTGGTGCATTGGTCAAACCAAAAGGCATGACTCGATAAGAAAACATAGTAAGATTCT